>NC_064819.1:62442117-63053117 GCF_024166365.1 Elephas maximus indicus | reverse complement strand
CAAAAGGTTGGCAGTCCGAGTCCACTAGGCACTCCTTGGAAACTCTGTGGGGCGGTTCTACTCTGTCCTATACCCAAAAAAAACCCAGTGCTGTCCTGTAGGTTCTCTGTCCTATAGGTTCGCTATAAGTAGGAATCGGCTTGATGGCCGATGGCAACAGGTTTGGTTTTACACACACACACACACACACACACACACACACACACACACACACACACACACACACACACACACACACACACACACACACACACACACCATGATTCTGATGATGTTATCTACAGATAAAATTTTGGGAGACATAGCTGTAATGGGAAGCCCACAATATTGCACTTTTATTCATGTCTTTCTTATCTTGGGCATTTATAATCAGAATTGGCATATTCTGTCCAACTATATAGCGTTTCTTAAAATAAGTTCATGGAATATTTTCTGTTATAATCTTTACATATGAAGTCCTTCATTTACAAATATATGCAGATACTGAGTCATCATCAGACATTTTAGGAACATAGACAACAAATATAATTAATCCCTGAGAAAACAGGTGATGAAAATGCAAATCCTGAAGGAAAAAATGACATGGAATTCTTAAAAGTTAAAAGTGTGATTGGTGAAATAAAAATCATTTTGTGAACTGATAATCAGATTAGTGAACTGGAATTTCCCGGACCACAGTGTAAAGGTATAAACAGATTGCTGCAGGTTAGAGTGAAAAGTTCTATTGGAATAGGAGTGCTTAGCAGATGAGAAGAGTACAGAAGAAAATCAAAGAAGTGAGAAAGTTTCGTAGATGTAAACAAAGACACTGGTCTTAAAAATGGAAATGACCTGCTTTCTGAGAGAGACAAGTGACACCAAAGCTAAAATCCTGAATGCTTCCAGAGACAGAAAAACTGTTTGCCACCAATAAACAGGTACAGGTTAGCATCACACTTCTAATTTGCAACATCAAATGCTAAAAACAATAAGGGAGTGTCCTCAAAGTATAAATAATTTTGAACCTAGAATTCCATAATCAGCCAAATTTGTTCAAAGATAAGGGCAAAATATGTTTTCAGACATGCAAAGAATCAAATTTGAACACCCATGAACACTTTTGAGTAAGTTGGAAGCACTCAAGCAAAATGAAAAGTTAACCAGGAAAAATAAAACAAAACTGTGGAGTTCAACAAATAGGTATAAGCAGTTTTTGTCTATTGAATTTTTACTTTAAATTAAAAAAAAAAAATCCTTTGAAGAAAATTAAAACTAAAATTATATAGTGTTTAAAAAGGAACAAAAACCAAGATAGTATCTAATTAAGTTTAAGCATGGACTCACTAGACTGTTTCCCTCAAAGTAGGCATTTTCTTAACCAACCTCCCTTTAGCTAACTCTGACTTGAAAGTGAGTCAACGTGCTCTGTTTTCTGTAAATGGTACAAATCTTCTCAGCACACTGACCAGCTGTGTCTAGTAGGCAATATTGGAACGGAGACATTATTTGGAACAATAAAAACTCTTGATTAAGGTAGCTGGATTCAGGATCGCCATACAAAAATCCATTGTTTTCCCCCAAACCAGCAAGAAGTAGATGTACAGCATAGCTCATTTGTATTTTCTAACATTTCTAATTTGTACTTTAGAACAACAACAGAACCTATAGCATGCTGAGTAATTAAAAGAACACGAAGGACATACTTTTACTTGTTCCAGGGCGAGATTATTTTTCCCCTCCCCGTACCCATATCACTTAAGATCTTAGAAGAATTTTGGTGGAGCTTGACAAGCTGAGCTGATTCTAAAATTCACACAGAAGGGAAAATAATAAATTTTAGGGAGAAGGGCAAGCACACAGGTAGGCTTGCCCTACCAGTATCAGAACGTGCTATAAAGCTACAGTAGCCTCGTGACAGTAGCAGAGGAAACAAATGCATGTATGTTTGGAAATTTAGGATATCATAAAGGCAGCCTTGCAAATCAGTGGCCACAGGGATTCACTAGTCAATAAATGCTGCAGAAAAAATTGTCTATCCATGTGGATAAAGTAAAGTTAGAAACCTACATACTGTAACACAGATTGCACATAAGTAATTTTTAAAAATGTCAAATTTATAAAAGTGTTATCTATTTCCCAGCATCCAAACTTGCTATCCAAATACAGCATCCAGGTAGATTTGGATTTGAGGGATGTTTTTGTATTTATTAATCTGAATGCTGAAGTCCTTCCAATGAAAGACAGAAAATCCAGAAGCTGTAAAAGAAAAGATGTGTATATCTGACTGCCAAAATGTAATATAACAGATGGCCATCTGGTTAATGAATCTCTAGGAAATATTTACTATTCTGTTTTCTAAATTCTTCAATTATAGGGCAGGAAAAAAATGCTTTCTGAGATTATTCTTAAGGATTTTGGTTTGTTTCTTAATTTGTCTTACAGATCAAGGAGCAGCAAAGCAAGTTTTCAGTTTCTTGAACAACAATTCCTCTAACTCAAGTACACCAGCCACTTCGGCTAGTGGAGTTATATTTGGTAGTTCCACCTCTTCCTCCAGTGCACCTGGGGCTGCCTTTGTGTTTGGACAGGCCAGCAATCCTGTGAGCAGCTCTGCCTTTGGTAATTCTGCTGAATCCAGTACATCTCAGTCTTTGCTATTTTCTCAGGATAGCAAACCAGCAACCACATCTAGCACAGCTACAGCTGTCACCCCATTTGTCTTTGGTCCAGGAGCCAGCAGTAGTACTACAGCAACCTCTGGATTCAGCTTTGGAGCTACAACCACATCGAGCTCTGCAGGTACATTAAAAAAAAAAAAAAAAAAATTATGTTGTTGTTTGATTGGTTTTAATTATAAGCATTTTCAACTGTTAGCAAATAATGTAGCAGGTTATCACAATTGGCCTGGGTGCCTTCAGATCACCTATACCAGGCATGTTCTAATTTGCAAATGCATGAAATATACATTTTGTACATTTAGTATTTCACTCTTGAAAGCAATTTTTCTAATTTTGGGAAGAGTGTAAAAATTAATTTTTCCAAAAAAAAAAAAAATTTTTTTTTCTTTTCTGAATAGTAACTTGTAGATAACCACACACTTGAGATTATTTTATTAGACATCATCCCTCATTAGACAGTACTGTATTTTTACACAAATAACGCACACTTCCTAAGTTTGTTTGCCAACTGTGCCCTCCCCTCAGGAGGTATTTTCGTAAGTGTGCTATGCTAATTTTTTTTTTTTTTTTACAGCAAGATGTAAAATATGTAAAAATGCGGTATACACATATATTCAACATTGGTCAGTTTCTGCAACATGTTAAATTTCTGGTTGGCATTTGTCTTAGATATATCCCTTTATGCAAAAATTCTTGACTGTAAAGGTGGAAAGTCATGTTAATTGAAATTTCTGTTTATATGGATTCTACATGCTTCATGAAATAAATGGTAGAACTGTTTGCTTAATCATTATTCAAAACTTATCTTAATCTTGATGTAATTAGTTTAGCAAGGTAAAAGTCTGAAAATGAGCTTTAAGTTTGTTCTTGAGGTTATAGAAGTTTCTTGAGGATTATCTCACTGTACAATCACGGTGATTGATGTGTTTGTTTGGGCCTCCAGGATCCTCATTTTTATTTGGCTCTGGACCTTCTTCAACACCATCTGCCAGTCCAGCATTTGGTGCTAGTCAGACCCCAACGTTTGGGCAAAGTCAAGGTGCCAGCCAACCTAATCTCCCAGGCTTTGGATCTATATCCTCCTCGACAGCATTATTTTCAGCTGGTTCTCAGCCTGCAGCGCCTACTTTTGGGACAGTGTCAAGCAGTAGCCAGCCTCCTGTGTTTGGACAGCAGCCTAGCCAGCCTGCATTTGGCTCTGGAGCAGCTCCGAATTCTAGTAAGTGTGTATGGTAAGGTAGTTTGTGTCTGTACTTAGGTTCTGTGTCTTAAAAAAAATTCTTTTTCCTTGAATTTTGAAACGTATCTTTTTTTATTGTCTCTTAGACTGTTGTCATTGTTGTTAGGTGCCGTTCATAGCGGCCCTATTACTTAGACTAGGGAGGTGTATGTTTAGACTTAAGTATAAACAACATTCCCATCTTTCACACAGTTACAACCTTTATTAAAGACTGTGTTTAAATGCAGTTCTTTCTCACTTTTTAGCTTAGGTACGTAAGGTGAGTCCCATTTCTCCCCGACTCTGAATACTGGGGCTCTCTAGCCTAGATTTCGATCAGTTCAGTTGAGTTGTCTCATGTCATTTTCTGTTGGCTGTTCATGCATATACTTGTGTAACTGCTGCCTGGAAGCTCCTCATGTGACCAGTTCCTCTTTCCTTTCCCCACTTCAACAGTGACCACTGTTCTTGGCTTTTATGATAATAGGTTTCTTGGGTTTTATTTAAAATTTAACTAATTGCATATGCATCTCTAAAAAAATAGTTTGACTTTTGACTATATAAATGGGATCTCACTATTTGCGTTTTGCTTCTTTCATTCCTTCTTAGGTTTGTAAGGTATATCCGTGTTACTACATCCAGTTTGTTCATTTTCATTGTTGTAGAGTAAATCATTGTATGTACATACCACAGTTAATCGATTTCTGTTGGCAGATGTTTGAGTTGCTTTGGGCAATGACAAAATGCTGCTCTGTTCACTCTTGTATATGTGTCTTGGTGCACATATGTATGTTTTTCTAGGGCATATACCCTGGAATGAGGTTGCTGAGGTAAAGGGCATGCAGATCTTAGACTTCAGAAGTATGATGGGTTGTGCTAGCTTATGTCCTGCCACCATAGTATGAGACTCTAGTTGGGTTTTTGGGGCGGCTTTTCTGTTAGGTTGTTTGGCTTTTGCTTATTGATTTGTAGGAGTTCTTTATGTATTCTGGGTATGAGCCCTTTGCCATTTAGAGTATGTGGCAAATTACCTCTGTTTTGTGACACATATTAACCACTTAATGCAGGATTTATTGGTTTTTTCAATATGGAATTCAAGAGTTTAGCTTTCTTTCACACAGGTAAAATTTCTCTCCAGTCTCCTGTGTGGCTAGATCGGTATTCTGATCCAATACCAAATTTTTTGTTTTGCTGTGTGTTTATTTATTTATATATTTACTTATACTTTTAATATGAAAAACACCAAAAAGAAAGTCAGAATCATCCATAATCCCACCACTTATTTTTTTGGTATTATAGAAAGGACAACATGAGAACCCCCTTCCCCACCCCCAGAAACAGCCACTGTTAAGTGAGTGGTATGATTACTTACTGCCTTTTCCTGACTTATGCGTGCACAAGCACGTGCACACACACACAATTTTAGGGCTCATACTGTACTTATTGGTCTGTAATTTCCATTTTCACTTAACAGTGTTATCTTGAGCACTTTTCCATGTTAGTGCATATGTTTGTTTTTTGGCAGGGGACATAATTTAATCTATAACATTCCACCCTTTGGCCCCCAAAATTTATGTTCTTGCCACATGCAAAACACATTCACCCCATCACATCATCACAGAAGTTTTAAATCAGCTCCAAGTCCATAATTCCATCTTCTGAAGGATCTAAATCAAATATGGGTGAAACTTTAGGCATATTCTATCCTGGGGGAAAATTCCTCTTCATCTGTGAACCTGTGAAATCTAGACTACAAATTATCTGCTTCCAAAGTACAATGGCAGAACAGGCACAAGGTAGACATTTCCATTACAAAAGGCAGAAATTGGAGGGAAAGGAGGGATATTCAGGCACCAAGCAAGCCCCAAATCCAACAGAACAAATTATATTACCTCTAAAGGCTTGAAACAAATCCCCTGTACTCTGAGACCTTCTGGGCAAAGTCCTTGCCCTCCAGACTCCGGGTGTTGGCCATGCTTTCTGGGTTCTGAGTGGAGTGCCCTCGATTCTTCAGCCCCACCTTCCAGGCCCACTGGGGTGGCAACTCTGTTCTCTTGGCTGTGGGCAGCCCTATTCTCCTAGTCTATGTGAGTGGCAACCCCACCCCCTTGGCCCCAGCAGACCCCGTTCTTCTGCCCCTTGGACGTGGTAGCCCTGCCCTTTCAGCTTTGGGTGGTGGCCCCATCCCCTGGCACTGGTGAATGGCAGCTCCACACTCTGGAGCTGAGTTGGTGAAGATCTGACTGTTCAAAACGTAGGAGGCTGTTGCCCCACCCTTGAAACTCAAGAGGCTGCAGCCCCACCCCTTGAAAACCCAAAGACTGTGGTTCCACACTTTGAGACCTGGGAGACGGTGACTTCACCTTTTGAAACCGAGGCAGCCCTGTGCTCCTTCCAACAACAGTTCTACTGATCTCTGAGCTGCTTCTGGGATGGTTCTTTTCTTGGAAGATAACATGTAGCTTCTTTGGCCTGTTTCCTGCCTGTAGAATTTCAAGAGACTGACAGTGTTCTCTGTTTTTGTTCTTTTTCTGTCCCCTTTCTGGTGTGGAGTTGGTTAGACGTATCATCCAACGTCAAATTTTTGTCTTCTCTGGCATTAATGATTCCTCTCTTTGTTAACAGTTTTTTTTTTTTTACTTATTTCTAATTCAAACTTTAATTCTTCTCTCATTTGTACAAATATTTTCTGAATATGTTCAAATATATTAGCTGTTTTTCAGTGCCTGAAAGAAATTTCTCATAGGGTCTTTTAACTGTCTCCTCCTACCGATCTTGGAGATCCTTTTCAGCTTTTTCTTAAAGGAAACTCTGTTTCCTCAATGTCATGTCTTCCTTTGTAGTTTTCACCTTTTTTTTTTTTTTTTGGTAAATATGTATAGAACAAAACATTTATCATTTTATCCATTTTTAAGTGTACAATTCAGTAATATTAAGTATGCTCACCATGTTGTACAACCATCACCACTTTACATTTCCAGGTTTTATCACCCTTAACAGAGACTCAGTGCCCCTTAAGCAATAACTTCCCCCTTTTCCTCTCCCTCCAGTCCTAATAAACTTTTATTACTATGCATTTGTCCATTCTAGATATTTCCTATAATACTTGTAGGGCTTTGAACTGGTTTAAACCAGTTCATTCATGGCCAACAAAGTGAAACAGGAACAGACCCAAGGTTTTACATTTTGGCAGATTTGGCATGGTACCCAGAATGGGAAAAATTATGGGTCAAAGCTCTAAGATGAGGGACTCATAAGAGGTGTAGTGAGCCCTTTCAGAAGCCTGATGAGTGAGATTGGATTATTGCCAGAACTGTAGGAGAGCAACACACATTCAAAGTGGTGCGATTGGCCACCACCTTTGAGCGGGGTGCTGCCATCTTTGAATAGGGCAGTGCTGCTTCAGACTGCCCAGGATCTGATGGGTTGCTATGCAGCCCATCGCTGCCCGTGTTTTCTAAGAGAGATTAAGTCTCTAGCAGGGGCTTCGACCCATAATTTTTCTTGTTCTGGCTATCTTTCCAATTACACCATAACTTTAAAAATTCAGTTGCATTCTAGTGACGCTTCCTTGGCCATGACTGAACTGGGCACAACCAGTTAAAAGCCCCTGAATATTTGTCCTTTAGTGTCTGGTTTTTTTGCTCAGCATAACGTGTTCAAGTTCATTCATGTCATAGCACATATCAGAACTTCATTTCTCTTTATGGCTGAATAGTATTCCATTATATGCATATTGCACAATTTGTTTATGTGTTGATGGACATTTTAGTTTAGTTTAGTTTTTTACCTTTTAGCTATTGTGAATAGTGCTGCAGTGAACATTAGTGTACAAGTATTTGTTCGTGTCCCTACTTCAACTCTCTTGTTTTGATAGAGCACTTCTCCCAGTGATTTCTGGGGTAAGGGTACAGGGAAGAAGATTTTGAGAGCTTGCATTTCTGGGAGGACGGTAATCTGTCTCTACGTTTGATTAAGATTTTTGGTTCAATATATATTTTTAGCTTGGAAATAATCTTTATAAGTTTCCATTGTGGACTTTCTGGTTCTCACAGTTGCCCTGGAAGTCTCTTTCCTGATCTTTGCTTTTATTTATTTATTGTGCTTTTAGATGAGGGTGTACAGAGCAAGTTAGTTTCTCATTAAACAGTTAATGCACATACTGTTTTATGACATTGGCTGACTGGTTTCTTCTTGTTAGAATGTGTTCCTTTGTCTCCAGTGTGCTGAAATGCCAGGGTGGTGTGCCTTGGTGTGGGTCCATTGAAGATTTTCCCTCTCTTTTTAAACTTCCTTTTTTTCCGGCAAACATATTTGGATATTTTATCTCCAGAATTAGTATTCTGACTTACTGTCTATTTGCACCTTCGTTCTCACTTGTCTTGTACTTTATGGGGAGGTTTTTTCAGTTTATAATTTACTGCCCCTTCTGTTGAAGTTTTTCTTGTTCTGTTAGATGTTTTTTAATTTCCAAATGCTCTTTTTTTGTTCTCAGGGTGTTTCTTTTTTACATGACCCTGGTTTGTATCATGAGTGTAGTGTTGTTTACTAATCTCTGAGGATATTAATGATTTTTTTAAGTTTTTACTTCCTTGCTTAGTTTTCTCCAAATTGATTTTTTCTATTATTATTTTGACATTAAAAAAAAAATTTTGACATTAGTGTTTATTAAATACTTCCCTCAAATATCTGGTGATCCTTAGCTATCTGTTCGTATTTTTATGAATAGGATACCTAAATACCTCTTGAAAATTCTTTGTACATGGATTGGGCTTAGATCTTGAATGTCATTGTAGAGTTATCTGGCTGGACTGTTTACTTGGGAAAACCTGCATGTTGGTGTCTTTAGGTCTTTCCTCTTAGCCTGTTAAATTCCCTAGAGAAGATGGGTCCAGTCTCCTGCCTGGTTGCCAGTGTTCTGGGAGCTGAGTTGTGAGGAAGGCTGGAGATCTCAATATTCCTTATATCAGCTACTTTTAGTCTCCCTTTTTTCAGTAAGATATCCTTGCCCATAGCTCTGTGTGGTGTCACCCAAGCCAGATAGCTCTCTAGAGACTAAACTTCTGGGGTGGATGGGGAAGCGTTACCATCTTGTTTGGTATTGCGTGGGGCTTGATCTGGGTATCTGCTTCTTAAACAGATATCCTACCTATCTTTCCTTCTTTTAGTCCTACTTTCATGCCAACTTCCACAGGTACCCAGATCCTAAAATTTCAGGGTATGTAATGTAAATGGATTAAGTTGCTTCTGTGCTGCCCGTGTTGCTAGTTTAGTGTTCAACCCCAGTCAGCCTTCCAGCTTCTAAACTTTTGCTACCATGTCTTTTCTCCCCAATCTTTGTAAAAGTCCCTTTACTTTTATTTTAATGTGATTTCTAAAGAAGAAGGAGCTCTGGTGGCACAGTGATTAAACATTCAGCTGCTAACTAAAAGATCGATAGTGCAAACCCACTAGCTGCTCTGTGGGAGAAAGGTGGCAGTCTGCGTCTGTAAAGATTACAGCCTTGGAAACCCTATAGGGCAGTTCTGCTCTGTCCTACAGGGTAGCTCTGAGTTGGAATCAACTCGATGGCAGTGGGTCTTGTTATTTTGCTGTTCTGAAGAAGATAGAGCTAAGGTGTTTGTTTATTCTGCTACCTTTAACCAAAAGACCACTTTCCCGCCTTTCCTTGGTCACTGGTAAGTTGTGTCACTTGCGGGGCATATCATGTATGTACTGTGTACCAGTGGAGATGATGGATTTAGTTTTCTCTAAGTGACTATAGAGAGCTTACCCCTCGTAGTGTTTTTGTATGTAAAGATCAGAGTCATTAATAGAGTCATTTTTGCCTTAATGAAACAACATTTTGAAGTACTTCTTCTCTGAATATTGTAGGTTCGGGTTTCCAGTTTGGCAGCAGCACTACAAATTTCAACTTCACAAACAACAATCCATCAGGAGTGTTCACATTTGGTGCGAATGCCAGCACACCTGCAGCCTCAGCCCAGCCTTCAGGCTCAGGGGGATTCCCATTTAGCCAGCCTTCAGCAGGATTTACAGTGGGGTAAGAAAACGAACTTTTTGTTGAAATGAAGAATTTAGCATAAGGGCATGTGCATGCTTGCATGTGTATTTTGTTTTTTAAAATCACTGAAGTGTTTGGTTTAGTTTGGGTAAAGTTAAATATGTTCTCCCACACCAATTTGCCATGTTAAACAGTTTTGGAGGATGATAGCCTGAGAAAAACAGCAGTAATTTGTGTGTGCAAGGTACAGCAGGAAATGTGTTTACACTGACACCATGAGTTTTCCCTGTTGCTGGTCACATTTAGTGTTTTATGATGATTTTGAAATGTTTCTCTGGGCATCATATCACATGAAGTTTTTATTTTTCACAGGTCAAATGGGAAAAATGTCTTCTCTTCTTCTGGAACTCCAGTTTCTGGTCGCAAGATAAAGACTGCTGTTAGACGTAGGAAATAAAGGTCACAAAGATGTTATACACAACAGTTTTACCAACAGCTGGTGCCCTGCTTTCAGATACTGGATTGTACTATATGCTGGGGTTATCTGAAGTCAAATCTGCCTAAGGACATCTTTAATTTTGGAACTTTCCTCCTTTCTCTTTCTTTACAGAAGCTCCCACCCTCACCCCACCCCCACCCCTTTTTTAAAATATTAGCTAGCCTGGTGACTGATTCTTCAGCAAAAATATTTTATGATCTAGCCAATTATTCACTGATTTGGCATGGTCTGGCTGTACCCAGGAGTAGAGCCCTCCCGGTGAATGGCTTTGTATAGAACCTCTTCGTCTGCACCACTATGTGCGTTGGTATGCGTTTATAGAACGCGTTGAAATTGTAATTATATCTGAGGAATTCTGTATAGATTAGAGGATGTTGAAATGAATGATTTCTATGCTGTTTGTGCTGGTGTATGTGTGAAGTGAGTGAGTTGGGTGTATTGTGCACTAAAATTTTCTGATAGAGGAAGCCTGATTAAAGAATGGTCCATGCTAAGGACTTGTTAGATCTAGTTCTCCATTTAATAATTATATGCTATTTCTATATTTTCATTCTTATGACTATCACCTGTCTTGCCTTTTTCATTATTTTATTATGAAATTTGTGTAAATACAATTTTGTTTCTGTACTTTTTTGACATAACATAAATCTGTGAACTTGAAATTTTAATTTTGTGTTAGAAATTTTTTTTGTTGTTTGTTTAGTCTTGTCTCAGATTTTATTATGTAAATCCCATTATTCAAAGTTGCCTAAATCCATTTGGAAATCTTTAAAAAAATAAAAAAAAAATTGGGGATTCTTAAAGTAAATTTATTGGCTTTTCTGATCCAGTTTTGTTTGGACCAAAAACCAGTATTGTACAAAGTATTAAGCATATATTTTTATATTTACTGAAATGGACTGTGGTGACTTTGGATAATAAGGAAAAGTTTAATATTAAAGCCATGTTTATTACAGTATAATTAACATGTTAAACCATGGGATAAATGCCATCAATAAAAAATTATGAAATACTTTTTGTTGTAGTCTTAACTGATAATGAAGTACCGGGTATTAATAGACAGGAACTTTTTTTTAATAAAGGTTAATAATTATCCATTAGAAGGCAAATTCAATAGGATGCCTATAAGTGATTTAGATAACTCCTAAATGAATGGCAGAGTCTCTGAACGCAAGACATACAGAAGGTACCCTGCTTCTTGCCCGGAGCTGGGAATCATGCCAAATTTGCATATAAATTTACAAGCCTTCTTAAAAAGTGGAAAATAAACACAGGCAACCTTTTCTGCTTGTACTTTCCTTGGTAAGTTCCTAAACAGTGTTCATTGATGGAGCTCTTGGAAATAGATGCCAAAGCAAAAATTTCATTGGTCTGTTTTCATAATTTCTTTGGATTATTTTCCTGTATCGTTTTTACTGGATTTTTTTTCCCCCCAATGTGGTCCATAGAGTTCTTGGAACAGCATTTGGTAGTTTTATTCTTGAATTTGAATGCACAGTTATTTGATGCCCATTTTAATTTGTTGAACTTCTGCTTGGTTCAAATCTAAATTCAGAACTTTAAAATGTTTAATAGCCTTTTTGTTTCCAACAAGGGTATTTTTAATTTTATTATGCTTTAGGTGAAAATTCATAGTGCAAATTAGTTTCTCATTCAAAAATTTATACACAAAGTGTTTCGTGACATTGTTTGCAATTCCCCACAATGTGTTGGTACTCCTCCCCTTTCTCTCTCCACCCCAGGTTCCCCGTGTCCGTTTGTTCAGTTTTCCTGTCTCTTCCTGCCTTCTCATCTTTGTTTCAGGCAAGTGTTGCCCATTTGTGTCGTATACTTGATTGAACTAAGAAACACGTTCCTCACATGTGTTAAACTGTTTTATAGGCATGTCTAATCTTTAGCTGAAGGGTGAGTTAGGGTGTCCAAGGGCCATAGTCTCAGGGTGTCCTCCAGTCTCAGACCAGTATGGCCTTTTGGTGTGAATTTGAATTTTGTTCTGTGTTTTTCTCCCACCCTGTCCGGGACCCTCTATTGTGATCCATTGGTGGTGGTAGCCAGGCACCATCTAATTCTTCTGTGCTTGGGCTGCCAGAGGCCGTGGTTAATGTGGTCCACTAGCCCATTGGGCAAATATTTTCCTTGGGTCTTTGGTTTTCTTCATTCTCCTTTGCTCCAAATATGCTGGGACAATTAGATGTATCTTGGATGGCCGTTCGCAAGCCTTTAGGACCACAGGCAGTACTCACCAAAGTAGGATATAGAACATATTCCTTATGAACTGTTATGCCAGTTGACCTGGATGTCTCCTGAGACCACGGTCCCCAGCCCTCAGCCCCAGTAACTTGGTCCTTCAAGGTATTTGGATGTGTCTAGGAAGCATATACGACTTTACCTTGGTCAAGTTGTGATTTCCCCTATTTTTCTTAATCAAATGCTTGTTTGGGGGTTTATAATATGCACTTTATTAATAATACACATTTGATACTGACTCGTTTAGGGGGCCAACAATGATGTTGAATGCTGGAGGAAAGATGTAAACTGGAAATCTGTGGTCTTAAACATTAGAAGTTAAATCCTAATTAAATCCCAGGCCACTTCTTAGCCCTTCTCTAGGCCCCTATGGATGGGAGTATTAGGCTTTCTGCTCTGGGGAGATTCGGATTAAAAATGCTATAGAAATAATAAGCTTCCAGTCATTTAGTGTTTTTTTAAGCAGGTGACTGAAAATCATACTTAACATGGCTGATGTTAGAAATGGCATCTTCTGGCCTCCAAAACTGAAATCTTTAGGGGCCGTATTCAGGACTTAGGACTGACTTTTCTCCATCTCAACTGCTTTCCATCGCTTTAGTGTCATTCTCACACTGCATACGGTGGCTCTAGAACATATTCACGGTACACGCCCAACAGAACTATCGCCCTGTTGGACTGGCTCAGGCTGCAGACCCAGCTCTGATCTACTCCCTGTGGCTGCTTTTACTGTTTGTTAAAAATTCTCTCCTGAAATTGCTTACGTAAGTAAAATTTCATTATTTGAAAGAAAAGTGCTTAACTGGTACTAACCATTTATAACTAGACAGTAAACTTTCTGGGTTGGCCTGGGAAGAATGTGTTTGCTTTAGTTTCGTTAGTATGTCATTTTCTGGGCCTCTTTAAAAGTTCATTGGACATTTTATAAAGCTTAAGCCCTGTGTGCCTAATGGAAGCTGACAAATCTAGTATAAAACTGAGAAAATAGTGTTCTGGTTCTAGCTACATGCACCACTCAGGGCCTTACACGAAGGCCAATCAGAGCCTTCATTTCCTTGTAGTGTGGAAGAACTTTGAACATCTCAAAAGCCCACTGTACTAAAATGTCTAAGATCTTGGTTGGGATCAAACTTTGGGATCAAACAGCACATCATCTATAGGACCCAGACCAGGCCATATTTTAGCTAAAGTTTATCCTTTATTATGTTTGTCCTTCTTGAGGAACCTGTTACCTTGTATCCTTTTCTTCCCCTTCCAGACCTGTTCTTAAAGGTTAGAATAAGAAAGGCTTTTTAAGGTCCAAACTCGGTTTAAATTGCCCAGCCCAGTCATATACTAGCTATGAGACTTTGAACTGTCTCCTCATAAGTAACACATGAAGTACTTAATATTCTGTATGGTGGTTGTGATGGTTAATAGTTCTTAAGAGCAGGATTACTTTAACATTAAGCTTAGTTATCTACTGGTAAACTTTTGAGTGTACTTGTTAAAAGAATAACTCTATAAAAGGGGATGATTAAAAAATAGCCCTCTGACTCTGAAAGTACTCTAGTTAACTGCTGTAGCCGTAATACTCATCATATGCACACCTGCAGGCGGAGAATGCTAGAAAAACTGAATTTGGAAGCAGGGTGTCCCTAAGCAGGAGATTCAAAGATGATGAAACATTTAAAACAGTAAACATTCTCAAAGAAACAGGCAAAACACAAATGCATCAGTGACCAAGTATTTATTGAGACAAAAAATACAAATTGGTGGCGTACAAATTATTAAAAATAGAACGCTGAATTTTATTTATAGGCTGGCCATCAGATACTGTTTGCAGGTCAAGCTCTACTATAATGAACTTCAAGGAAATACACATACACTGTTTGAAATGAGGAACTTCACCCAGGCAAGCACCAGGTAGACTTTGGCCTTTGGTTTAGTGGGCAGGGGTGGTGTGTGAAATGACACTTCTCAAGCTATGCAATTTTAGGAATACTATCATTTAGGCATATTTGTCAAACAACAGCCTGTTTTAATAGGAACAAGAGTGAAAAATTGCAGTGCTCCTACCCCCCTCAAAATGTTCTTTATTGCCAAGTAGTTAGTAGTCTAAATGAACTTTCAATTCCTTTTTACACCCTTCCCTTTGCTAGACATGCTTATTTATGTATAAGCGAAACACCCAAACAGGTTATCGAAAGGAACTCCTTTTCCCCCCAGTAAAAACATTTTACTGTCATTTGAAACAATAGGAGACACTGAAGAAAAAGTGCTTCACAAATATGCTTTTTCCCCTCTCCAATTCTAAACATTTTGGTGACTTTGGAAGGTCAAGTGCTTAGGTAGAAAGAGGTAACTACTGAACCAGTGCTACAAAAGTATCAGCTGGGCAATACTTTTACTATAAATATCGGCAAGTGAAGGCTTACTATCCAAAAGCGTTGATTTTGCTTCTGTAGTCATAGAATAGTCTAAAAAGCAAGGCTTGCGATCATTCACACTTACCTACCCTTAGCTTTGGATCCAGACTGTCTCAAGGTGCAGCAGCTACTCAGGCTACTTTCAGTGGTGGCTACTGAAATTGCTAGATGCCAAAGTTCATTGCCAGTTCTGTGATCCCGAATTTGGAGGTTTTAACCTAGGGCATGCTCACTAAAATAGTATTCTCACTCAGCTTAACTCCTAATTTTTGTTCCCTTATAGAAATGATGAGTAACGTTTTTACCATGGAGACAACTTCTTTTTGCCTTTTTGGGCTAGAGCTTCAGCCTGAGATTTATACTTTGATACAGAAGGTCAGCATTTCTATTAATGAAAAACATTAAATAGAAAAGTGTTCTGAAAAGCTGATTCCCCTCCCCACAATCCCAAAGAAAAAAATGTAGTTCTCCCCAACCTCCACTGTTTTGCCATTTTGAGGAACTATTTGGGAATCAAAATCCTTTTTCCTAAGTGCTGCATGCACAAATAGAAACACACTGGGATTTTGATGTAAAGGCAAAGAAATGTGACACTCTTCTAGGGCTTTGTAGTATAACTTGAATCCACAGCTGGATCTGAATGAACCTACATGGATATTAATCTGAATGACTCAAGTATGGCAAATGCGTAATGTACATAAATTAAACTGGACTCGTTTGCTTTTATTTTACTGCATTAATAAAAATGGCCCAGATGGTGGCCCATTCAATTATCTGACCTGGAATTATAAATCAAAGATATCCTTCAGTCATGTAGCTCTGGAATACATTTCAACTTGAATTCCCCAGTCAGTGGCAAAAGTAGTGTATATACCAGTGCTAACGTATGCACCACCAAATGCATCAGTAATGTTTTTACTATGGAGACAACTTTTAGTAACATTTCCGAATTTCTAGTCTAATCACAAAGTTACAGATTTTTTTTTTTTTTTTTTTTTTACAACAAAGGGCCATAACACTGAATATCTTTCCAGAGTCTACAAGTCAATTATCTGTTTAGTGCTTTGACACACTAAACTAACTGGCTTTCGGTGAAGCTGGATTTCATATAAAATTATTTTGGAAAACATGGTTTATGAAATTTTAGAGTAAGATATAAATAAGGACATCGTTAAAGTTTCTATAAATATCAAATGTGAAGATGTAGTTTCACATTTTTAAATGTCAGTTTTTCTTGATACAGTGATAGTAAAGACATGTCTTGGATTTGTTATTAGGTTTAAGACCAAGGCTTAGATTGAGCCCTAAAACAATTTAATAATGAACTGTTCAATATAGTTTAGTGTTTTCTGAGAAAATAATATCGAAGATGGAAAAAATGCCTAAGAGCCAAATAAACTATAAATAGTACAGGCAGACCTCAATACAGCTAACTGGGACATCTAACAAAAGCACACATATACACAAAGACCCACAACTTTGCTTCAATAAATTAAAATGGTAATATACAGAGTATTACTGTGCTTAGTATTTCCCCCAAAACTTCATCCCTTGCAGGCCCAAAATGAGCTTTTAGCCCACAGAAGTAAACGTAGAATAACACGTGGAGGTGATACTCTCCCTTGTTTTAGAGAAAACAGTCCATAATTGGAAAATTACAGAATTTTCACAGGCTACTAGTATTTAGACATACTAAACTGATGTTTCAACAGTCATGGAACTACAGAAGACATAAAAGGAAACTAGAATATCCTGTATATAAAGAGAAATCACACTTACATTCAGAACACTGAGAAGCACTAATACTTTCTTCATGCTGCACACATACTGACAATATTGTTTTACAGTAAATATGCCAGTTTCATGGAAGTAATTTTTCCCTACATATTTATAATTTGACTTAGAGCACTGAAAACACTTGCACATAAATTTTAAGTTATGTTTACAGTGAAAACTTACCCCCCCATTAAAAGTAATCACTGACTTACCTTTTCCTTTAAAAATCAATAATATAGCAATACGATAATACTTTTTCATCATCATGCAAAACTTGTCCCAAAATAATGTTTAAACATTAAGAATAGCTGTAAAGTTACATCATTCCCAAAGTAAACCACAGTACAGATTTTAAAACTTCAGGTACGGGAACTCCTAGGCCTGCCTCACCTGACCCTTGTTCTTGCAGCTCAATGCACCACCTCTTTGGATGGGAGATGAGTGGATTACCAAATTTCTCTTCCTCTTCCCTCTCCCTCAAACACAATTTCCCAAAGAAGTGTTAACTAAAAGATGAATTACGTAAGTGTTTACAAAACACAACATTTTCCACAATCAGGATAAATCAAAATAAATTTTAGAAATTTTGTTTGGAGATTTCAAAGCTGAAAATGCTCCAGCAAATTCTAAAGCTGTAGATCTTAAGAAAGTATATATTTACTGTCCACTGTTCACTATGAAACCACTCGCCTTCTTTCGATCTAAAAATTTTAACACTTGAATTTAACAGGTATTGTTTTTCTTCTGGAAGAGTTCTTTGGCGTTCAAGGAAAATCAATACTTTCAGAATAGTCACCTGTATCACACTGGAGCAACTGCTTTAATTTCTAAATCATCAAATTAATGTAACCCAGGGATACCGATGGCCTCAATACATAATTTAGTCTTGTCAATATTCGAGAACATGGCATTCGGGGCTGTTTTTGGCATCATCTGACCCCATTTCTTTTTACCACAATGGTTCCTGCCACAATGTCATAGGCTGTTCGATTATGCTGAAAAAACAGCAGTGTGATGAAAGCAGGGAAAAAAGAAGCAATAGAAAAATTCTTGATCAAAGCTCGTATGGTGGACCTAAAAATTAAAGTAAAGAATATCAGGTGTGTTGTACATTAACCACATGTAGACAAATGGTATTCTGCTCAGTTCAAAATATGTATTTATTTAAAACATTTAAAATACAGTTGACCAATTTTTTTAACTTTTGAAATGTGAGTTATTTTCAAATAGCATTATATCATGATCGAACCAAATGGACTTCATCAACGTAAGACTTTAGAACTTTCACATGAAAAACAGTAATAAACGTCTTAGCGTGTGAACTAAGGGTTAATAGGATTTTCTAGTGTTTTGCCAGAAAAAAATAATAACTGTTCCCTTTACTTACCTCTTCTATAGCCACTTACTATTACCATGTGTTTCTAGAATCTCCTAAACTGAATATGCTTACTGCAGTCCCATTTTCTACCTTATATGAAGTGCTAGGATTTTAAATTATTTTTAGTGTTCTTCAGCTCTCTTTCTTCTTTAAGAGATCCTGGAAAAGCTTTAAAAAGCTTTCAGTAATAGTTCAGAATGGAGACTTATTCTACTAATGCTAGGTGCCTGCCTTTTTGTGCACTGAGAAGCTATGGAAAAGCATGGTGGCTAACAGTGTGGGATCTGAAATTCAGACTAGATGGCTTCAAATTTATCTTATTCCACTGTTATGGACCGAACTGACACCCCCCCAAAATACGTGTTGTAAATTCTAACCCCTATACCTGTGGTTGGAAACCCTGGTGGCACAGTGGTACAGGTCAGCAGTTCAAATCCACCAGGCGCTCCTTGGAAACCCTATGGAGCAGTTCTACTCTGTCATTATCGGATCGCTATGAGTTGGCAACTACGGCAAAGGGGTTTGGTTTTTTTTGTTTATGCCTGTGGTTATAATCCCATTTGGGAAAAAGTTTTGTTATGTTAAGAAGCCGTATCAGTGTAGGGGGTGTTTTAAGGCAATCACCTTTAAAATATAAAAAGTGCAGATTAGACAGAGAAGCAGCAGAGATGCTGGAAGACAGATGCCACACCGCATGAAGATGACAAGGGAAAAAGAGGCAAGGACCTTCCCCCAGGGTGAACACAGAAAGCCTTTCCCTACAGCTGGCACCCTGAATTCAGGCTTCGAAACCTCCTAAACTGTGAGAAAATAATTTCTGCTTGTTAAAGCCATCTACTTGGTATTTCTGTTATACCCAAACCAAACCCAGTGCTGTCGAGTCAATTCCGACTCATAGCGACCCTATAGGACAGAGTAAAACTGCCCCATAGAGTTTCCAAGGAGCGCCTGGTGGATTCGAACTCCCAACCATTTGGTTAGCAGCCATAGCACTTAACCACTATGCCACCAGGGTTTCCTTTCTGTTATAGCAACACTATATAACTAAGACAACCACTTACTAGTTATGTTCCATATCTGTAAAAAAAAAAAAAAAAGGGATAAAGTACCTACCTTATAAGGGTGTTAGATTAGTTAATACATATGTACCATTTACCAGTTTCTGGTATATAAGAAGTGCTCAGTAAAACATTAACTGTTATTGACTCTCTCATTTGATTTTGAGATTAAAAGTAGTAACCAGGAAATATTAAGTAACCACAAAATTTTAAGGAAATTCTGAGGATGTCAGCAAAATCAAGGCTTCACTTATTATCACTCATATATTTCTTTATTATAACAATCCAGCTCTGAATCATTCTGGCAGCAATTCTAGCCAGTATCTTGTTTTGGTCAAATGATTACCACCCATTCAACCCCACAACTTCCATTATCATTAGCTGTACCTTCCCTCAGGGCCAGATGCCACTAGCTATGAGTGGTGGGAGTATTACAAGTCCTCTCAGTTAAGAGCAAGAGTAGGACATACCCACGCATAGCTGTCAAAACTCTCTTCCTGCCTATTCAAGATGGACAATGATAGTCCACTCACTGACCTACGTCCACACATTTAGAGAATACTAAAGCTGGGTATGAAACACTGAGACAGCACAGCATCAACTCCCAAATCGTCCTCATTGTTGTGACCTATTATTTAATAAAATGATCATCTTGAAAAAGTATACTGAAAGGCGTCTACAGTCATATAACACAAGTGAAATAAATACAAACTGTTTTAAAACTTAATAAATGCAGTTCTATCTAATTGCATGCCATCTGGAAAGGAAGAAGGTAAGAAAAAATGCCAATATTCTAAAAACACTATATCGAATACAACAATTTATGAATTACACAGATGACTAAAAATTTATTATTTTCATAAGTATACAGTGGATTAAGCTAAGAAAAGGACTTACGTTGTAATGCTAACATTTGAGGAAGGAATCACTAAAACCCGACTTGGTGCAATAAGCACGGATGTATCACATGTCACAACTCGAAGCCCGAGCAGGAACTTCCCTGGGGTAGCGCCACCTGCTCCCCAAATGCAAATTATCTAAAGAAAAAAGGATAATTTAACAATAATTCACTGGCTCAACTATACCAATTTTAAAGGTAAGCTTTCCTGCCATACTATTTCATGTTTTAAAAAATTTCAAGTTGAAAGATAATGTTTCATAGAATTCTATCATCAAGCCACTCAAAGGTTAACCTTTTACTACATTTCTGTAGGTCTCAATATCTTCAATACCATCAGACATCTACTGTAATATTTCTTAATGACTCATTTTTTAGCAAGTTGTTTCTATGGTAAAATATATTTCAAGTTTCACAACCACAACCTGTTTAGGAGTTAGAAACTATACGTAAAATTTTATTTTAATTTCTAAGGCTAAAGAGAATTAGAATTTTTTTTTTTACTTGAAAAAAAATAGTATGTATTAATTACAGAATTTAGGAAAAATAGAAAAGTAAAAACAAACATTTGTCAAGCACATGAACAATTATAAATTTCCTCTACTTTTTTGTCTTAGGCTAATAATCTAAAATTAGACTGTTAAATAGTGGAATTTGCTAAAGCCAGTAGGTTACCTCATAGAAACAAACTAATAATCTGTATATAAGAGCCACAACCATCATTTTCTGCAAATCTTCCATTGACGTGTCTTCATCTATTTCTTCTATTATATAATGCATAGCAAACTTAGAGATATCCCTACAAAAATAATGGAATAGTTTTTGGTTACAAAGAATTTAGTTACCAGATAAGTAAACTAATCTTTAGAAATGTTCCCAACTATCTAATTTCACAAAATATTCACTTATTAGCTATTCAAAAAATACGCACTATTATGAACAGGCACTGTACTAGCCCTGGGGATATAATGGTGAGTGATTTCGACATGGTTTCTGCCTTCACGGAGATTCTAACTTAACAGGGAAAAAAGAACAATAAAGATGTAGTAACAATAAAGTAGGCTAAGGACTACTATAAGCAACCATAAGGTCCTATGGAAATACGCACCGGGTGCATTTAACCTAGTGAAGGTTTCCCAGGAATGACATTGAAGTTGGAATCTGAATGGTGAAGAAAGGTTAGCCAGACTAAGAAGGGGTGAGAATATTCCAGAGAAAGGAAGCAGAAG
The DNA here is from genome assembly GCF_024166365.1 of Elephas maximus indicus. Taxonomy (NCBI): domain Eukaryota; kingdom Metazoa; phylum Chordata; class Mammalia; order Proboscidea; family Elephantidae; genus Elephas; species Elephas maximus. Next base: position 63,031,744 of record NC_064819.1, on the reverse strand, counting down.
AGAAAGCCTCAGAGTAAGGAGAGTGTGTAGCAGAAACTGAAAGCAGTCTAGTATGGCTCAAATACTAAGTGTGAGAGGTGACAAATGATTAAGAAACAAGATCATGAAAGATCTGTTAAACCATATGGAGAAATTCAGATATCCTGAAGGCAAGGAGAAACTATAGAAGGGGTTTTAATGCAGGAGAGGGGCAGGATCAGAATTTATGATCACTATGGTTTTTTTTTTTTTTTTTTTTATGGTTTTACATCAGAGATTGGATTGAGGTAAAACAGGAGACTGGGATACCAGTTTTTTACTGTAATCCAGGTAAGTGGTAACAATGACCGGACTAGGGAGGAGCCACGATGATGAAAAATAGTCTGGCAATGAAGAAGAAAATAGTCGGATGGAAAAACTATTCAGGAGATTGGACACAGGGGAGTTGGTATTTGACTGTGTGCTGGGGGAGGGGAGGGAGAGAGTGACAAAGAATAAGACGACTCAGGTTACTGAGCTCTGAAATTTGACTACATGAGTATGTAGCTTGACTCTATCACTACCTTTGTAACTTCTCTATGCCTAAATTTCAACCTTTGTAAAATGGAGATATTGACCTCTACCTTGAGTTGTTGTTGTTGTGTGCCATGAAGTCAATTCTAACTCCTAGCAACCCCACAGTACAGAGCAGAACTGTCCCATAGGGTTTCCTAGGCTGTATGCATTATGGAAGCAGATCCCCAGGTCTTTTCTCTTGTGGAGCTGCTGGTGAGTTTGAACCATTGACCTTTCAGTTAGCAGACAAGCGCTTAACCATCATACCACCAAGGCTCCTTTCACCTCATATTAATATCAAAAAAGAGTTCACATAAAGAGATGAGCTCAATGACTAGCACACAGAATGTGCTCAGAAAGTATTAACTGACATTATGATTACTGTTAGTTAAAAGGAGGATTATTCAAATAAAGGGCTCACTTTGCAGTTCACTTGGGATTTGGATCGACACTATCAGAGTAAGCAATCCCATCTGGAAATGCCATATAGTTGATTATCAATGGTTCATCTACCAAGAGCTCTTTATACCTTTGTCTTTAGAGACTCCATTCTGAACATATCTGTTGTTGTTAGGTGCCGTCGAGTCGGTTCCGACTCATAGCGACCCTATGAACAACTGAACAAAACACTGCCTGGTCCTTCACAACCCTTGCTATGTTTCTGCCCACTGTTGCAGCCACTGTGTCAATCCATGTCACGGAGGGTCTTCCTGTTTTTCGCTGACCCTCTACTGAACTTGATAGTAAGAGGAAAATTAGTTCCTGGCTCAAGAGAATAACATTAACCCAAGCCAGGTTTGAAGGCTCCTTTTACGTATTTTAAATAGGTGAGATTCTCACAGATCTTACAGAATTTATTAGGAATTTTTTAAAACCAACAAGAAAAAAAATAAATCTGACAAAGCTCCTATAAAAAAAACCATGGCACTGGGACACTATCCACATAGTCATCTGTAGACATGAATTTAGCAAAACAAGATCTCTAAAATGGTAGACATTAAAATCTTTCTGCACATGCTCTTAACTTACTTTATTCCACTAAGGTGCATAATGCTTAACACAATGGTTGCTTTTATAAAGAAGAGAATAAAGAAATCCACCATCTCTGCCATAAATCTGTGGGCCAAGGATGGAATGACATATTCTCTGCCTGTAATTAAAAAAAAAAGTTAGGAAAATTAATTTGACATAGACCTTAGAACACAAGCTAGGAAATGAAGAGGAAATAAAGTCAAGGTACAACTTGCTAATTAAAAAAAAAAATTTTATAAGCTTGCAACAATTATTGGTATTGATTCCATCAAAAGTACTTATTATTAAAATATAGCCCCACTGCTCCACTACTTACTGAACTGTTTAAAGCTTGCTTTCACTACCTTAATGTTTAAAAAATGATTTCACAGATAAATGTGTTAGAGTACTCAATGCATTTCACAAATGAAAATCTGGCACAATGAGGAATAAGAACTGACCACCACAAACCTAAAAAAAACCCAGTGCCAAACCTATGACACAAACTTACACATTTTTTTAGTAAAAATCAAGGTTGAGTATAGACAATCGGTATAAAGTAAATCCCTGTGTTCCTCATTTTTCCCTCTATTCATTTAGTTTGCTTTGTTTCCTATATAATCAATCTAGTGATTATCAATCTGTCATCCTAAATTCTGACTGGGACACAAATTCAGGCATCAACTAACTAGTTCCTGTCCCATATCTCTGTGCCTGAATAAATAAAAAATTCTATGACTAATTCAAAGTATTTTAATTCCCAGACTGAAGTAAACAATAAGACAGTATACAAGATTCAAGCAGGGCTTCACTCCAATTGTATTAATGCAAATCTCCTGTTATGTCCGTTCAACTGCACTGTCCCTAAGGCAGCATAAGGCAGCAGCTATAGGGTCGCTATGAGTCGGAATGGACTCGACGGCACTGGGTTTGGTTTGGTTTGAAGGCAGCATTCCCCGTCTGCATTACTTCCGGCATGACCAGTCAAACCCTGCCCAAAGTGGGTTTGCCATCTGAGAGTTAAGCTTTGGATCTCAATACCTAGAGAGTGGAGATACAGATAAGAGGGTACTTCAGAAGACAACCCAGCATGGTTTGAGGAGAAAATACAGGTAGCAAAGACTTCTTTGCACGTGAAAACTACTAGTCCCATGAGGGAGGGAATCCGGAGTTCCAGGTCTAGAGGAAAAAGAAACCGTATTGTCTCGCTGTACACTTCGGGAATTTAAGGCCTGGACAAAAGATAACTGGTGCACGCGGAGAAACACTACAAGGAGGAGCAGTTATTGATATAAAAAGCTTGCCCGCCTTAGCCCCCGATGATTCCCTGGAGATCCCTTCTCCTCTGCCCAACTTCTACGTCGCGCTTCTCACCTGCCTGCCGCCCGGTCTCGCTCGGAGTGCGTGAAGGGGCGGTGGGTCCTGCCCTCGTCGCTGGGGAGGCCCTGACGGATCCCTGCACGTGAGGAGCCCGGGGTGCCAAGCCGGCGACGGGAGCAGGGGTGGCGGTGCCCGCAGCAGTCCCCGCGTCAGGCCCTGCGGCCGCGGCGCTCAGGAAGTAAAACGGGCTGTAATAGCCCAGCTGAGGGGGCGGCGGCGCCACGGCCTGGGGGGCGGCAGGCGCTCCGGCCGCCGGGTAGGTCGGCGGCGGCGGCGGCTGGGGGCTGCAGTAGGCGGGGAGGGCGGCGAGGCCACTGTGCCAGGTGAGGTAGCCGCAGTAGGACTGCCACAGCCACTCGTGCACCTGCCGGGAGTACTCGCGGGCGCTCAGCCCCGCCGGCCTCTCTCGCGGAGCCGCGGCTTCGGGCGCGTCGCAGCCGGCCGGCTCCTGCAACCCCGCACCAGAACCCGAGGCCCCCTCCCCGGGCTTCCCCGGCTCGCGCGGCGGCTCCGACTCCTCGGCGGCGGCCGCAGCGGGCGCGAGGCCCGGGACTGGGGGCCTGCCCGGGGCTTGGGGTTCAGCCTGCGGCCCGGCCTGGGGGCGTGCAGCGGCGGCGGCAGGAGGGCCTGTAAGGGAAGGGCCCGGCTCGCGGTCCCCTCCGCCGTCGTCCTGCCCGGAACGGCGGCTGCGGGCTTCCTCCGACCCCTCTGCCATCGCCGCTCAGTAGCAGCCTCCGCACTACCTGTCACTGCGCAGTCTCCCTCCCTAATAGCCCCTCCCCAACGGCGCCGTCGCTACCGCAGCGGCCGCAGGCGTCAACAATCCGCCACCGGAAGCGGAACCCCGCCCCTTGGGGGCGTCGCCGGCCGCCGGGAAGAGCGGGGTTGAGGGTGTGAGGACGTGGGGGTGCAGCTGGCTGCGTTCCAGCCCCTCCTCCCAGCCCCCTCCCCCCCGCAGGCTTTGCGGGCGGGTGGCCGGTTCGCTGTCACTGACTGATGGGTTGTTGGGCCAGGAGCGCTCCCTGCTCTGTATGGTTTTAGATAAAAAGGTCCAAGGCCCTAGGCCTTCCTAGATAATCCTACGGGGAGTGGACTTAAGATGTCCTGGGAGAAACTGCATGGGGAGAGAGGATTTTCAGAGGTGCCAAGGGTCTTGGTTGCCTTTTTTTTTTTTTTTTTTTGCGGAGGCACTGCTGTGACCCCAATACCTTGCAAAATGTTGTCTCCTTTTTCAAAATGGGTCATGAGAGGTGGACATAACTAATGCCATAATGATACTCTTAAGTAATCTATAAGCCTTTTTTGTTGCACCAGCTGCACTGGTCTCTTTCCAAAGGTTTGTGGAGCCGTCTCTGCTCCTGCGACCTTGGTCTCCTCTGTTCCCTTGAGAAATGGCCTTCAGCCTACAAGAGGGCAGCTAGGAAGCCTGCCTGGAGCTTTTGGTCTGCAACTTTGTTTCTTGCCCTTTATCTCAGAGTGGACTTGGCAGGCCAGTGCCAGTAGCTGAGAGGTTCTTATGTAAGTTTTTTTCAGCTTGTCCCAAACATACAGATTAGAATCCAGATGTCCTACCTGCATGTCTTTAGTTTAATGAAGAGTTTCTTGTAGTTGTTTTGTGATGTATGCGACCACTTGTGGGCTTGCACGCTTAAAAACATTGGGTAGTCCTTGCCAAAATGATACATAAGCTCTGATTTAAAAATTGCTTCTGCGGGACTCCATAAAGGACAGCCTGTGTTGCTGTCGGGGCCCTCCTGTTGGTGTCATCTCCTAATAAAGCTTTCTCTCTCTTTCTGACTTGGAGTGTGTTTCATTGTCTCCATTGCTCCAGGGCACGGACCCCAGTCAGGTAACAACTACTGTTGTTTTGGCTTCCATGCACAGGGGTACTTTTGTCCCCTGGCATTCATTCCAATTAATCAGTCTTCAGCCATTTGTATTCAAAAAGGTGTTACAAGGCACATAGAGAGCCCTTTCACTGATAAGAAATGAAAAACTAAACTCAACTGGGACATGTACCAAGACGGTATGGCTCAGCTGCAGAGATTTGCAAATGTAAAAAAAGGAAAGAGGTATTTTGCTGATTTAAGAGCTGTACTCTGTTCTTATCCTGGAGTTAACCTGTGTCCATAAAAAATTTCCATTGCTGGATTCCAGGAAAACTGTACCTTTCCTCAAATCCATGGTCTCAACCTTAGGTCCTTTTTCCTTTATTTTGTGTTGGAAAGGCCCTACTCATATCCCAAGGCTTTGATACCTTGTCTGAGTACCCCAGCCCACACATGATTTCCCTTTCCTTTCCTCTGAACTCTATATAGCACCTCACATATTTATATTTTAATATATTTAGCTCTGTCCTTAATTTGATTATAAGTCTCTCAATGGTAGGAATATGTGTTTGTATCCTCAGTACCATACAGAAGACTTATAAAAACCCCTTGCCATCTAATCAATTCCAACTCACAATGACCCTATAGGAGGACAGAGTAGAACTGCCCCATAGGATTTCCAAGGAGCAGCTAGTGGATTTGAACTGCTGACTGTAGCTCTTAACCACTGCACCACCAGGGCTCCAGAAGACCTATAGGGGCTAAGTCAACCAAACCAGTTGCCATCGATTTCGACTCATAGTGACCTTATAGGACAGAGAAGAACTGCCCCATAACGTTTCCAAGGAGCAGCTGGTGGGTTCGAACTGCCATCCTTCTGGTTAGCAGCTGAGCTCTTAACCACTGCACCAGCTTGTCATTATACAGTCATAATAATGTCAACAATATTATTTTAAAACTGATACATAAAAATTACAGAAGTAAACATTCAGCAATATGGAAGTAAGTAAGCAAATATCAGATGAAATAGCTAGAAGAATTGAAAATACTCAGGACTACCTTTGTGGAAATTAAATGAAGGATGCCCTTCTTCAAGACACTTAAATTTGCCAGAAACTAATGCAATATCCTGATTCTGTAGTGTCAAAGACACTTTGCTGCAATCTGTAAGAAAATAAAGACAATGTCTGTTGTGAACACACCCAGAGGGTTATGCAGTACATACCCTGCATAACAATCCCTGAGTGAGCTTGCTTCCAGGGAGCAGGATAGGAGGTTGGGATGGGCAAAAGTGAGGCAGTGTATTGCCATTTCTTTTTTACATTTGGACTAAAAACAACAACAACAACAACAACAAACTATTACCCTGTTGGCAAAAACAATAAAAAGCAAAAGGTAGGGCTGACTTCAGGTGTGGCTGGATAGAGAAGTTCAAATAATGTCAGCAGGATCTGGTTTCTCTTGTCAGCATAAGCTCTCTCATTAGGATTAAATGGTGTCTTCAGACTTTACGTTCTCTCAGTGTTCCCAATCTTGAGAATGAGTGAGTTTTCTATGGATGAAAAGTCCTGGCCTGCGGTGCAATGGATCGCTTTTATATGGCCTTTCTCTCCATGGTCTTGTAACTCCCACCAAAAGATTGAGTGGGACTCTGTAAAATAAGGTGCTTGTGGCCCACCAAGGGGATTGGACAGCTTGTGGGGGTGGGACCATGAAAATAAGATACATGGAACCCTAATGAGGGGATCGGGAAACCCTGGTGGCATAGTGGTTAAGTGCTACAGCTGCTAACCAAAGGGTCAGCAGTTTGAATCCGCCAGGCGCTCCTTGGAAACTCTATGGGGCAGTTCTACTCGGCCCTATAGGGTCGCTATGAGTTGGAATCGACTTGATGGCACTGGGTTTAATGAGGGGATTGGTCAGTTTTGCCATCCTGCTAGGCTTAAAAATGAGTCATCCCAGAGGCAGAATCCGGGGCCTTCACAACAACCAAGAAAGAAGGGCTAGGAGTAGAATATGTCTTTTTGGACCTGGGATCCCTGTGCTGAGAGCCTCCTAGACACAGGAGACAGAGAGGGAGCAGTAACAGCTGAGATACTGAGAGATGATGAGAAGCCGTAGCAGAGAAACAGCGGCAGCAGCAGAACTAGCAAACCAGCAGGAGATGGTGTGTTGAGCTTCCTGGCCCATTGAGCAAGGCAGTTATAGTGGGTGTGCCGGCCCACAGAGAGCGAGCGAGCTGAGCATCTTCGGGCAGAAGGCTTCTGGTGGAGTGGGGTGCCTCCGGACACATATTGTGGTTTTTAGGATCACCAACTCATGGAGCAAAAGAGCTGAGCGCCTTCAGGCACAAGCCCTACTGGCATAGTGGGGGTACCTCCAGACACTTACTGGCAGAACTAAAAGAACTTGGTAACACTTGCCTGAGGAAGGGAGAGGCTGGGTCAGCCTAAGAGGCCCAAGGGGCCAAGGGGTAGAGGGCCAGAGAGAGGTCTGCCTATGGCACAGCTGAGAAGAGGCTGTCCTGGTCGAAAAACTATTGCCTGAGCGTTCCTGAACCTGCATTGTAATCTATTTCTTCCCTAATAAACCCCACAACTGTGAGTATGGTCTGTGAATTCTGTGTGGCCACTGCAGTGAATTGTCAAACCCAGCAGAGAAGTAGAGAGTGCTGTGGCAAGGATGGTTGGTGTCAGAATTGGTAAAAAGGTGGGAGAGATGTATCTGACCTCTGCCTCATAGCATTCAGCTCTGGGCTATTGATCTTGATTCTCCTTCCCTCTTGTGACGTTAGAGGAGGTCAGACGTCTCTGCCATGCCCTTTTCATAGGTCTGATAAGTGGAGCCTGGATCAGTTAAGGAACAGGAGAGTCAGTGTAAACACAGGATAACAACAGCAGAGCAAAACCAGTGAAGTGTATATACCCAAACCCCAGTGCCGTCGAGTCGATTCTGACTCATAGTGACCCTATGGGACAGAGTAGAACTGCCCCATAGAGCTGCCAAGGAGCACCTGGTGGATTTGAACTGCCTACCCTTTGGTAACAGCCATAGCACTTAACCACTACGACACCAGGGTTTCCAGTGTATGTGTGTGTATATATATATATATATTTTTTTTTTTTAAGGAAATGGCTCATGCGATTGTGGAGGCTGGCAAGTCCCAAATCCATGGGTCGGACATCAGGCCGGAGGCTTCTCCTGACTCACGTGGTTGCAGGGGTTGACAAACTCAAATTCGATGCTGGCTTATGGGGCTGCAAGAGATGGTGAATCCCAAAACTGCAGATTGGATGTCATGCTACTGGCTGATGTCCCAAGAACTGGAGGTCAGAGGAGGACAAGTTGTATGCAGGATCCAGAGACAGTGAGCTTTGCCAGAACATCTATATATATTGGATGCAGGCCACACGCCCAAGGAAACTCCCCTTTCAACTGATTGGCTGCTCACATCAGATCACAAAATGGAGAATGATTGCATAATATCTGCCAAATCACTGAGAATCATGGCCCAGCCAACTTGACACATAACCATCACAAGCAGGAAGGAACACTTAACAGAACCGAATAGGAGCAGAAGATTCAAAAATGAGAAAATTTAAAACATAGCAGAAAAGTCAAGGAAAATGGAGATGGAGGAAAGAGCACAGAATTGAGCAGGACATTGCTAACTTTGAGAGAAACAGCTCCATGAAGTGGTGGGAACAGAAGTCGTATCTTGCACTGCTTTTCAAAGTGTGGTCCCTGGACCAGCAACAGCTGCATCACCTGGGCCCACCAATCTGTGTTTTAACAAGACCTTCAGGTGACTCTGATATGCACTAAAGTTGAGAACCACTGGCCTAGGCTTGCTTTGTTGGCTGTATAGGTTTGTACACTTCCTGTGTAGGGAAATTTGATAGTATCAGTCATAACTAGAAATGCATTATACCCTCTGACACAGCTTTTTAATTTTTAGGAACCTGTCCTACAGGTATTTGTACATAGCCAAAATGACTCATGTAAAAGGATGTAGCATTATTTGGTTGGAAACTAAATGGCCATCAATAGAGGGCTGGTAAAAACCGTTAGAGTGCATCCATACCATAAAATGCTATGTAACTACAATCAAAATGAGAATATTCATTATGCATTCATATGGAAAGGTTTCCAAGATACATTAGATACTTTATTTGGTTCATTAGATGTCTTATTTTTGAAAGAAGCCTTAGGTGGTTGACTTTTTTTTCTTCTCAAATTCCTAAATATCAATTTATCAAATGAGGCAAACCTTTATTCTGAAGAAGACACTTTTTGCTGGATGCACAGGTGTGCTGTATGATAGTTGCCCCCTCACCATCTCCCCAGCTACTAATGGACATAAAGTATGTGCTTCGGGGGAGATGACTGTCCTCTGAAGAAACCCAGAACTCTGTATTAGTGGGGCAAAGGAGGAAGGGATATTCTCTGGTGCCAGTAAATCTAGACTAGCCTGAACCGGGGCAATAAATGATGTCCGTTGCCTACCAGGGGCCTTCCAATTTATCACTCCTTTTTACCTTTTATTGACCCTTTTCATTACCCCTTCCCCTACCTCCTCTCTGTAGATGCTATTTCACACATAGACCTGGCTGTCCTATTAGAATTTAACACCAGGAGGGAGAAATTTAAGCGTTCTCCTTCCAAGACGTGAACTAGGGGGTGCTTCGATGTGATTTCACCCTGTGGACAGGAGCCTGACTTCGGGGAACCTAAGCTGGTGATCATGTGTGGTGTTCTACTCATCCCTGTCCTGTTCATTCTGTAAGTAACAGACACCTGTTGATCACACCCTTAGAAGTGTCAGGTCTGTGCTCTGCTCCAAATGGTCCTTCCACCAAGAACTTGTGAATATAGTGACATTGCACTTTTAAGATAAATTTGACATCACGGGGCAGGTTTTCCATAGATTACTAGGCAGAATTATTGAAATATGTTGATAAACCAAAAAAATTAGGAAAATCGATTATCAAAGAACAGACTAATGATGGCCCCAAAATTTGGGAGTCTTAAATTTCAGGAACTGACTTTTCAGTTGCCCTATCAAAACATGGATTCAAAAAAATGGTTAAAAAAATAATTAGCTACTTCTCTAATATGTTCTTTTCCAGAACAAGCTCCTGGAAGATGAGAACGCAATCATCTCTACTTCCTCGCCTTCCATTTCTTCTTTGATCAGCCTTTCACCCCTTACTTTACCTCTCCCCTGAAACTACTCAAACAAAGCCATCGGTGACCTCTTTTAGTTGAAAGGATCATAAACCAGCCCTTGCGAACAAGCTTAAAAGGAATTTATTGGAAGGATATCACAGACCCTGAGATTAAAGCAAGGGCTGTTAGCAAGAGGTAATCAGCTGTCTTATCAGGCACCTCTGCTAGCATTAAGCGTGTTTCAACCTTGGATCGCTTTGCTCAAGCTTCCAAGTCTCAGGTGAATTTTCAAGTCCAACTGGCCTGAGCTTGGGTAACATGCCCACCCTGTGGCTTGGTGTGGCGGTGCAGGGTGCTTTGACAGTCCTACCAGAGGTGCACATACCGGGAGCAAAGGGAAAAGTGGGATGCTATTATCAAAAAAGAGAGGAGGAATTGCTGGGTGGTCAATAAAGAAAACACTCACCAGTTTCATCCTCCTTGATATATGGTTTTGACACCAGGTACAGCTCCCTTCTTACAGAAAGCCTGTCTTCCCTTGGCTTCTTTGATTCTACTCAATCTTACTTTCACTTCTACTTCACTAACCGTTTCTTTTCAATTTTTCTTCAGTGTTCCCTAGGCCTTTGTCTTTGTCTTTCTTCTCTTTTTATTCCAGCGTTTTCCATTGACTTATCACTTCAAGTACCACCTACATGCTTATGATTCCTCAATCTGTATCTTCACAGATACCACATATTCACAACAAGTATTCCTTGGATATCGCACAGACATCTCATTGCTCCCTGTCCCTCCCATCTCCCACTTCTTCTTCCTTCTGTATTTTACATTTTCTAAAAAGGTATCTTAGTCCACTCACCTAACCATCTAAGACAGAGTCTTCTGTGAAGAGTCTCTCTCTCCCCAAATCCATGCAGTCACCAAATTCTTCAGATTGGGCCTCCTATTTTCGCTCAGGAGTCCCTGAGTGGTGCTAATGGTTAACACACTTGGCTGCTAACCCAAAGTTTAGAGATTTGAGTCCACGTAGAGGTGCCTTGGAAACCCTGGTGGCATAGTGGTTAAGTGCTACAGCTGCTAACCAAAGGGTCAGCAGTTCGAATCCACCAGGCACTCCCTGAAAACTCTATGAGGCAGTTCTACTCTGTCTTATAGGGTCGCTATGAGTTGGAATTGACTGGACGGCACTGGGTTTTTTTAGAGGTGCCTTAGAAGAAAGGCCTGGTGATCTACTTCCAAAAAATCAGCCATTGAAAACCCTGTGGGACACGGTTATACTCTGACACATACAGAAACTGGTTAATCTCATGAAAATGCTCTTCTCCTTTATATTCCTATGCTCTTGCCTTGGTTCCGGTTCCCTTCATCTTATCCAGACTATAGTCTCCGAACTGGAATCCATGTTTCCAATTTCATACCTCTCCAACTCACCTTCCACACTGGTACCAGAATGATGTTCTAAAAACAAAAAACAAACAAACAAAATCAGTTATGACCATGTTTACCTCTTTGATTGAAGCTCTTTCATAGCTTCTGTTGTCTATAGGATGAAGTCCAAACCCTTCTATGGAACAAAAGCCCTTCATAATCTGACCCCTCCCTATATCTCTACTTAATTCCGCATCAAACCATAAGTATCAGCTTGGCTATCTCCACAAACTTTGCTCGTGTTGCACCTTCTCCTCAGAATAACCTTCCTTGCCCTGTCCATGTAATAAACACTTTTAAGACTCAACTCGAAAGTCATCTTCCTGATTCTCACTTCCGTCTCTTCTGCTTCTCCTCACAGGTAGAACTGACCACGCTCCCTCCTTTGAGTTCACACTTTTCCTTGTACTTATTTACCTTCCAACTTCTCCCATCTATTCTCTGAGCCTCTCAGCTGAAAAGGCCTAGTTTCATTCACCTTTGTATTTCCAGTACCTGGCAAAATGTCCAGAACTTAAAATGCTCAGTCAATAGATACAGAAATGAATTTGTGACTACAGAGGGTACACGCTCACTTGAGGAACTTAGGGAGAATAGAGTCAGCAAACTTTTTTTTGATTAGAACCAGCTAGACTATCTGGAGACACACTGTATGTCTGTAGCAATTGATTCTGACTGCACAGTAGAATTGTCTGGGGAGTTTTTAGAAAATATGGATGGCTAGGCCCCAACCAAGAACAGTTAAATCAGAATCCCTAGGCGTAGGGCCCAGACACAGCCATCTTTTTTTTTTTTTTTAAAGATTCCCCAGAGATCCCCAGTGTGCAGCTAAGTTGAGAACCACCTGTACACAGTACTCCTGAGACGACTGCAGCCATACCATGAGATTAGATTCCCGAGGGGGCCCTGAGCAGAATTCCCTGGTAGCAAATATCTCAGCCCCAAGGGAAGAGTGTTGACATCACTGGGCTTGGACCTAGACACTGGTTTCTAATCAATGAGGAAAACTGCTTTCCAGAGCAATATTGGATGGTGCCACTTAAATATTTTATATCCCAACTCCAAGGAAGTTTGTTAAGAGTACTTATAAAAAGCTGTAAATCCTGATGTAAACCTTTCTTCAGCTCATGAAAAATGCTGCAGGAGAGAACTAGTGAGTCATTTAGTTCACTGCCAAGCAAAGGGAAGGAATGCGAACTCTGCAATCCCATTCTGTATTAGGGTTCTTTTGCTTGTGAATAACAAAAACAAAAGAAAAAGAAATTTATCAGTTTGAGCAACTCTAAAATTCAAGGGGATGGTTCAGGCATAACCGGGTCCAGGGTAGAATCACGTTATAAGTGTACTTTCTCTGTTTCTCGGTTCTGCTTTTCTCTGTGTTGGTTTCATTCTCAGGAAAGTTCAATTCATGTAGCAGCAAAAATGGCCGCCAGCAGCTACACACTCACAAAATCCTCACACGTAGCTAGCAGTCCAGTGACCAGAGAGTATCTCTTTTCAGATGGTACAAAATACCAGAGATGACTCTGTGGCCCAGCTCAGAGCACTTTCCTATCCCTGAACCTGTAGCTGTTGTTGTTAGCTGCTGTTGAGTTGGCCCCTGACTCATGGCAACCCCTTGTATTACAGAGTAGAACTGCTTCATAGGGTTCACTTGGCTGTGATCTTTATAGAAGCAGTTCACTAGGGCCTTTTCTTCGTGGAGCCTCTGGGTGGTTCAAACTGCCAACCTTTAGGATAATAGCCAATTGCACCGTCTAGGCTCCTTGAACCTGTAGCTAGGGGGATAAAATACTCTCATACACCTACTTTTAGGGACAGAAAGTAGAATCAGTCTCATCTGACCCACATGGATTAAGAATGGGGGAGGCATAGTCCTCCAAAGAGATGCTGAATAGCAAAAAATAAGTCTACTTGTTGTGGCACAACTGGTACAGAGTATTGTGATTATTATCCTGCTATAGTTATTATTCTTTGGTTACAATCCACAGAGTCTGGCTTAAAAAAAAAAAAAAACTTATAAGAATAATGGATAACTCACAGAATCAAAGGGAAAGTTGGAGAATTGATCAGGAGCCAGGAACAGTCTTAGGATATGGTAATGGAAACTCACAGGCAGCCTTTTCGACTGATGGATCTCCAAACACTTTCAGTCACCACTCAAGATTCAAATTCTATAGAGACAAGAATGAGAATGGCTCCAATGCGAGCAGGAGGGGACAGGTTGGTGGAACCATGTTTGTGTTTGATGGTCCCACACATGCAAGACCCAAAAGAGGGGAGGAGGGGCGTTTTCCTAAAGAATAAGCAGAATGCTATTTTTATTACTGGAAGGGGTAAGGATGCTGGGCAGTAAAAAAACCAAAGCTGTTCACTACACACCCCAATACTAGCTGTCCTTCTGTCAGCGGCCAAAGTAAGCAAGGGTTAGATGAAGAGCAAGCTAACTTTCTACGCTCTTGCCACTTGTTTTAACTAAAAATGTCAAATGCGTTTAAAGCAAATTTTCTAGTTTGGGTCTGAAATTCAAAATCTTTAATAAAAGTTAAAGAAGAAGAAATAAAACAACCACTTTGATACTTTATGTGTGTAACTCTGTGCTGCCTTCTAAGGCAGCTATATTACTGAGACTTCTGGATTCTTGCCTCTGCAGGAAGACATGATCACCTTGGAAGGGGGTGGTCTTTTCCAGCATCAATCACCTGGGGAAGAGGAGGGTTTGCAGGACTTGGGAAAGGGATAAAGGGCTCCATCTTTCTCTAGATTATTTGGATTTTGAGAAAACCTGTCTATAACAGTGTAGGAGTAGAATAAGTACATTCTCCAGATTGCAGAAGCCTGGAGGCTGGGAGACCAGTAGTACTTTAGGTGGCCTTGTAGTGGTCTACGGGACAAATGACAGCCTGCTTTAGGGTAATAGAGAAAGAGATGAATTAATTGCAGAACTTAAAAATACATAATCTTTTGATCTGGTAATAAAGTCTCGTAGTTTAAAGACCCTCCCACCCTTTTCCTTAATAACCCAGTCTCCATTCCCTTAGTAGATAACCATGTTATTATTTCATATTTATCCTTTCAGAGGTTTTGTTAACACACATAAAGTCAATGCATTTATAGATATAATTTTGTTCCTTTCGTATTCTACACTGATGATAACACAGTAGATATGTTATTCTGCACCTTATTTTTATAACTTAATTTAAAAATAATATGACCCCGGTACAAGATTTTAGAAATACATATGAAATAAAGGCTCTTTTCTTTCTCTAGTCAAACTTGGAGCAAACTACTGTATAATGTTTTTCTGCCCTCCAGTGGTTGTTAGAAAATGTTAAGAAATTTATCATTTGGTTTAAAATGTTTTATGAGAATTATTTTCTTCATTTGGATCAAATATTCTATAGAAGAATTCTGATTAAAAGGGGGAAATGCAGAACAGAATTTCAAATTCTTATGGAATCCAAATTTTCTGGAGCCATGGTGGCTGGATGAACCCCCAAAACTATCACCCTAAGATAATCTTTAAACCTTAAACCAAAAGTATCCCCTGAAGTTATCTTAAAACCAAATACTAGTTTAGCTTAACTGATAAAGAACGTCTGCCTTGAAGAAAAATGTAGAACAAAATTCAGATTCACAAAAAAGACTAGACTTACTGGTCTGACAGAGACTGGAGGAACCCTGAGACTATGGCCCTGGCCACCCTGCTAACTCAGAACCAAAGCCACTCCCAAGGGCCTCCTTTCAGCCAAAGATTAGACAGGCCTATCAAACAAACAGTAATACACATAAGGAACATGCTTCTTATCTCAGTCAAGTATATCAGGCCAAATGGGTAACATCTGCCCAAAAACAGTGATGAAAAGGTAGGAAGGGACAAAAAAACTGGACGCATGGAAACAGGAAACCCAGGATGGAAAGGGGGAGTGCTGACACATTGCGGGGATTATAGCCAATATCACGAAACAATTTGTGTATAAATTTTTGAAAGTGAAACTAACTTGCTCTGTAAACTTGCACCTAAAGCACAAGAAAATTAAAAAATTTTTTTTTTTTTTTTAATAATAAGCTTACTGTTAAGGCTGAGCTTCCAGAAGGATAAGAAGGGGCTTTATTTACTTGCTTTGTTTGATACAAACCTTGGCTATGTGTGAATTGTTGAAGAAAATGACTTACAGTTATGATATGCATTTCAGCCTAATGTTAACACATTTTAGTTTAAGAAAATACATCAGAAAGTAATTGGTTTTAAGACAAGTCTTATATTTTTCTCAGTGACTAAAAATTCTTTGGCAGAGATGCAAATGTGCTATTTTGAGTTTTATCTTCTGGTACAAAAACAGTGACTACTACTGATACAATCATAGAACATTTTAATAAAAGAAAAAAAAAACAAATGTCTGCCTCGAGCATTACGCTCTTTTAAGATCTACATGGGGTCAAATTGACAAGAGCAAATTGAAAGATTAGCTAGGAACCTTAGGGGTCAGTGAGTTTATGTTAATGGGGGAGGAACAACTTGGAAAACGAGGGTGAGAATGGTCACACAATTTGAAGGATATTATCAATGTTACTGAATTGTACGTGCAAAAATTGGACTGGTGTACGTTTTCCCTGGGTACATTACCAACAACAAAAAAATAAATTATTTAAAAAAAGAATTATTTTCTTTATAACTGAATTTTTTTATTTTAAGAATTTAAAGTGACCTATAAATGTAGCGTATTTCACAAAAGTCACTTTTTAAGAGGCACTTAATAGCTGGGCCACCACCAAAAAAAAAAAAAGCTGGGCAGAACTCATGAAATAACAGCCAACCTCGTTACATAATGTAAACTGACAAGACTTGAGATAGCCAGTAGGTGGCGGAATCTCCAAAGCTAAGAACTCGATCACTATCTAAAGGAAACCATCAGACTTCAGAACCCGAGGCCCTTAGAGATAATCAAGCCAGTCTTGTTTTATACTAACAGAAACTAAGAACTATGAACTGAGCAGCATGGTGTGGTGGAAATAAAAATGTACAATTTTCCGTCAGAACTGGATTTTAGTTCCCGCTTGGCACTTAAGGAGCAGTGTGGCAACGGACCAACTACCTCAGCACCTCTCAATTTCCTCATCTGCAAACGGGATAATTATACTATCTGCCTACCTCCCAGAATTGTTTAACAGATGAAATCCAGTCTCTTTTGTAAACAAGCGTTGTGAGCGCCAAAGCGCTATATAAATGATAGCGCTTCTGGAGGGAGTGGTTGTTATTAGAATCCGGACCTCAGGTTTAACAGCTATTTTTCTTTTTCTTTTTTCAATACTCAGATCTGCTTTCTTCTAATGCAGTGATCTGTTCTCAAACACCCATGTGTACCAGCAGTGTTTATCAAAGTGGAATTTTAGAGGAAAAAAAAAATTCTCGTGGACTCCCCAGTATTGAATTAAATTAATTTTTATTGAAATGGTAAACAGAACAAACATTAATCTAGGTGTAAACTCTTTATAGAACTCGAAAACCCGGATTTATCAATTATGTTCAAATTCACACGAAATACAAGGCATTAAATTGTGTCCTGAGCCTAACTTGACAGGTGATGTTATTTTGCTGAAACTAAATTGTTGAAAGCAACATGAATGTGGTACGGACTGCTACAGAGAGTGACCTTTTTTCCTATTTAAATCTACTACGTAGCCTTCATTTGGCCTCACTTGGCTTGATTTCTTAGTCTGTTTATTTTATTTTTTCATTAAAAACCTGTTGCTTTTGAGTGGATTCTGACTCATAGCCACCCTACAGTGCAGAGTAGAGTTGCCCCATAGGGTTTCCAAGGCTGTAATCTTCCCAGAAGCAGACTGCCACATCTTTCTCCTGTGGGTTGGCTGGTGGGTTAGAACTGCTAATCTTGTGGTTAGCAGCTGAGTGCTTAACTGCTGCACCACCCGGGCTCCTTTTCATTAAAAAAAAAAAACATTAGCCAGCGACAATTAGAGGAATATGGCTTACTGCAACATAATCATAAACACAAATGTAATCTTGGGCATTGAAATTGGATGGCCTAGAATATGCTTTTATTGAATTTATTCATTAATAGTTGATATGAAACATGAAATTATAGAGTACTTGTTACGTAGTCCCCTACCCCACAGGACTTGAAGAGCGCATTTTGGAATGCAGTTACAGAAAGCTTACTATTCTTTCAGACAGCCTGTTCCATCATTGGACATCTAGTTATTTATCAGTAATTCTTTGTATGGAGCTAAATCTGTCTCCTACCACGTAACTAGTTCTACCTTTTAAACCATAGAGATCTAATCCTCATCTTCCTCCACATGACAGCATTTAAATTTGTCGTTGCTTTTTAACTAATAGCTTTACTGAGATAGAACTCAAACCAAAAAACCCATTGCAGTCAATTCCAAGTCATAGCAACCCTATAGGACAGAGTAGAGCTGTCCCATAGGGTTTCCTTGGAGAGATTAGTGGATTCGAACTGCTGACCTTTTGGTTAGCAGCCGAGCTCTTCACTGCTATGCTACCAACTTAAACACCATAAAATTCACCCCTTTAAAGAGGATAATTCAATTTTTTTTTTAGCGCATTCACAACGTTGTGCAACCGTCCTCACTATCCAATTTTTGAACAATATTATCACTCCGAAGAGAAACTCTGTAGCTATTAGCAGTCACTCTCCATTACTCTTTTCCTCCGTCCCCTGGCAGCCACCAGTTTACCCTCTGTCTCTGTGAATTTGTCTATTCTGGACATTACATACAAACGGCATCTCACAATATGTGGCCCTCCGTGATCGGCTTCTTTCCCTTAGCATAATGTTTTTAAGACTTACCATGCTGTAGCATGTATCAGTACTCCATTACTTTTTATTGCCAAACAACATTCCATTGTATAGATGTATCACATTTTGTTTATCCATTTTCAGTTAATGGACATTTGGTTGTTTTCCTTTTTGGTTATTATAGACAAGTCTGCAATAAGTATTTGTTTACTGGCTTTTGTGTGGAAATGTATTTTCATTTTCTCTTGGGTATATACCTAGGAGTGAAATTGTTCGGTCACATTGTAACTACGCTCAGCATTTTGAGAAACTACCAAAATGTTTTCCAAAGTGACTGTACCATGTTACATTCCTACCAGCAGTGTGTGAGGATTCTAATTTCTCCACTCCCTCACCAGCACTTGGTATTGTCTGCCTTTTTGATTATAGCTATTCTTGTGAGTGTGAAGTAGTATCTTGTTGTGGTTTTGATTTGCATTTCCTCGATGGCTAATGTCATTGAAAGAGTCCCTGGATGAGGAGAACAATTAAGTGCTCAGCTACTAACCCAAAGGTTGGCTATTTGAATCCGCCCAGAGGTATCTTAGAAGAAAGGCCTGGCCATCTCCTTTCAGTAGGTCACAGCGTCGAAAACCCTGTGGAGTGAAGTTCTACTCTGAAACACATGGGATCACCAGGAGTCAGAATTGATTTGATGGCTACTGGTTTGGTTTTAATGATGCTGAGAATCTTTTCATGTGGTTATTGGCCATTTGTGTATCTTTTTTGGAGAAATGTCTATTCAGCTCCTTTGCCCATTTTTAAATTGCATTATTTGTCTTTTTATTTTTTTAGTTACAAGAGCCCTTTGTACATTCTAGATACAAAACGCTTATCAGGTAAATGATTTGTGATTGTTTTCTCCCATTTTGTGGGTTGTCTTTTCACTGTCTTGAAGTTGTCCTTTGAAGCTTCCAATTTTTAATTTTCACAGAGCCTGATTTAGCTATTTTTTTTTCTGTGCTTTTTGTATAACATCTAAGAAACCATTGCCTAACTCAAGACTTACTCATATGTTTTTTTCTAAGAGTTTTATAATTTTAGCTCTTTAAGATTATGGTCCATTTTGAGTCGGGTTTTGTGAATTGTGTGAGGTAGGGATAAAATGTAATTCTTCTGTACATACATGGCTATCTAGTTATCTCAGCAACACTTGTTGAAAAGACTATTCTTTTCCCATTGAATTTTCTTGGCATTTTTGCCAAAAAATTAATTAATCGTAAGTATAAGGGTTTATTTGTGGACTCAGTTCTATTCCACTGGATTATATGTCTATCCTTATGCCAGTATTACACTGTCTTGATTAGCTTTGCAGTAAGTTTTAAAATTGGGAAATGTGAATCATGCAATTTTGTTATTTTTGAAATATTGTTTTGATTATTCCTTGACCCTTCCATATCCATATAAATTTTAGGGTCAGCTTGCCATTTTCTGCAAGAAAGGCAACTATATTTTGATAACGATTTCATTGAATCTGTAGATTCATTTGGAGGGAACATTGCCATCTTAACAATATTGTCTTCTGATTCATCAACATGCAATGTCTTTTCAGTTATTAAGGTCTTGTTTAATTTCTTCCAACAATGTTTTGTAGTTTTCAGTGTACAAGTTCTTATACTTCTTTCGTTACATTTGTTCCTAAATATTTTATTCTTTTTGTGATGATATTGTTAATGGAATTATTTTCTTAATTTCATTTTCAGATTGTTCACCGCTAAACCCATTGCTGTTGAGTTGACTCCAACTCATAGCTACACTCTAGGTTGGAGCAGAACTGCTCATAGAGTTTGCAAGTCTGTAAATCTTTTTTGTTTGTTTGTTTTTACTTGTACTTTAGATGAAGGTTTACAGAGCAAACAAATTTCTCATTAAACAATTAGTACACATTTTTTTGTGACATGGATTGCCAACCCCATGACAAGTCAATACTTACCCATTCTGGACTTCAGTTCCCCATTACCAGCTTTCCTGTCTCCACCTGCCTTCTCATCCTTGCCCCTGGGCTGGTGTGCCCGTTTAGTCTCATTTTGTTTTATGGGACTGTCTAATTTTTGGCTGAAGGGTAAACCTCAGGAGTGACTTCATTACTGATCTATAAGTGTGTCCAGGGGCCATACCATCAGGGTCTCTCCAGTTTCTGTCAGATCAGTAAGTCTTGTCTTCTTTTTTTTTTTTTTGGTAAGTTAGAATTTTGTTCTACATTTTTCTCCAGCTCTGTCCGGGACCCTCTGTTGTGATCCCTGTCGGAGCAGTCAGTGGTGGTAGCTGAGCACCAACTAGTTGTGCTGGACTCACTCGGGTGGTGGCTGTGGTAGTTGTGTTCCATTAGTCCATTGGACTAATCTTTCCCTTTGCCTTTCGTTTTCTTCTTTCTCCCTTGCTCCAGATGGGTGAGACCAGTGGAGTATCTTAGATGGCCGCTCACAAGTTTTAAGACCCTAGACGCTACTCACCAAAGTAGAATGTGTTATGCTAATTGAGCTAGATGTTCCCAGAGACCATGGTCCTCACAGCCCTCAACCAAGTAATTTCTTCCATTGGGGAGTTTGGATGTGTCTATGGAGCTCCAATGATTTCATAGCCTTGGACAAGTTGTGCTGGCTTCCTCAGTATTGTGTACTGTCTTACCCTTCACCAAAGGTACCACTTACCTATTGTCTATTTAGTGTTTGTCCATCCCCACTCCTCCCCTCCCTCATAACCATCAAAGATTGTTTCTTTTTGTGTGTAAATCTTTTCATGAGTTTTTATAATAGTGGTCTCATAAATATTTGTCCTTTTCATTTATTTCACTCAGCATAATGCCTTCCGTGTTTATCCATGTTGTGAGATGTGTCACAGATTCATCATTGTTCTTCATCATTGTGTAATATTCCATTGCATGTATGTACCATAGTTTGTTTATCCATTCATCTGTGAACAATGCTGCCGTGAACATGAGTGTGCATATGTCTTTTCGTGTGATGGCTCTTATTTCTCTAGGATATATATACTAGGAATAAGATTGCTGGATGACATGGTATTTCTATTTCTAGCTTTTTAAGAAAGTGCCATATTGTTTTCCAAAATGATTGTACCATTTTGCATTCCCACCAGCAATGCATAAGAGAGCCAATTTTCCAGCAGCCTCTTCAACATTTATTTTCTGTTTTGTTGATTTGTGCCAGTAATATCAGGGTGAGATGGTATGTCATTGTGGTTTTGATTTGCATTTCTCTAGTGCCTAGTGATCGTGAGCATTTCCTCATGTATCTGTTAGTCATTTGAATGTCTTCTTTGGTGAAGTATCTGTTCCTTTGCCCATTTTTTAATTAGATTATTTGTCTTCTTGTTGTAGAGGTGTTGGGTTTTCTTGTAGATATTAGAGATGAGGCCTTTGTCGGATTTGTCATAGGCAAAAAATTTGTCCCAGCCTGTAGGTTCTCTTCTTACTCTTTTGGTGAAGTCTTTTGATGAATGTCAGCGTTTAATTTTTAGAAGATTAATGCCGTGTTTTAGGGCCTCCAACATCGATCCTATTTTCTCTTCCATGACCTTCATGGTTTTGGTTTTAAATTTGGGTCTTTGGTCCATTGTGAATTAGTTTTTGTGTATGGTATGAGTTACAGGTCCTGTTTCATTTTTTTGCAGATGGACATTCAGTTTTGCCAGCACCATTTATTAAAAAGACTGTCTTTTCCCCACTTGATGGACCTTGGGCATTTGTTGAAGATCAGGTGACCATAGGTGGATGGATTTACATCTGGGTTCTCAATCTTATTCCATTGGTCAATGTATCTGTCGTTGTAGCGGTACCAGGCTGTTTTGACCACTGTAGCTGTATGGGAGGTTCTGAGGTCAGGTAGTGCTAGTCCTCCTATTTTATTCTTCTTCTTCAATAGTACTTTACTTATCTGGTACTTCTTTCTTTTCCATATAAAATTAATGATTTGTTTTTCCATCTCTTTAAAGAATGCTGTTGCTATTTGGATCAGGATTGGATTGCGTTTGTAGATTGCTTTGGATAGAATTGACACTTTCACACGGCTGAATCTACCTGCACATGAACATGGTATGTTTTTCCATTTATGTAGATGTCTTTTCGTTTCTTGCAGTAGCATTTGTAGTTTTGGTTGTATAGGGCTTTTACATCCCTAGGTAGGTTTATTCCTAAGTATTTTATTTTTTTAGGAGCTATTATAAATGGTACTATTTTCCTGATTTTCTTTTCATAGTCCTTTTTATTGTTGTTGTTGTTAGGTGCTGTCGATTCAGTTCCGATTCATAGCAATGCTATGCACAACAGAAAAAAATACTGCCTGGTCCTGAGCCATCCTCACAATGAACCCATTGTTGCAGGAACTGTGTCAATCCATTTCGTTGAGGATCTTCCTCTTTTTTGCTGACCCTCCACCAAGCTTGGTGTCCTTCTCCAGGAACCGATCCCTTCTGAGAACATGTCCAAAGTATGTGAGACGTGATCTTGCCATCCTTGCTTCTAAGGAGCATTCTGGTTGTACTTCTTCCAAAGCAGATTTGTTCATTCTTTTGCCAGTGCGTGGTATATTCAATATTTTTCACCAACACCACAATTCAAAGGTGTCAATTCTTCTGTCTTCCTTATTCACTGTCCACCTTTTGCATGCACGTATGGCAATTGAAAACACCATGGCTTGGGTCAGGCACACCTTAGTCCTCAAAGTGACATCTTTGCTATTCAACACTTTAAAGAGGTCTTTCGCAGCAGATTTGCCCAATGCAATGTGTCTTTTGATTTCTTGACTGCTGCTTCCACGGTGTTGATTATGGATCCAAGTAAAATGAAATCATTGACAGCCTCAATCTTCTCTCATTTATCACGAAGTCGCTTATCTGTCCTATTGTGAAGATTTTTGTTTTCTTTATGTTAAGGTACAATCCATACTGAAGGCTGTGGTCTTTGATCTTCATCAGTAAGTGCTTCAAGTCCTCTTCACTTTCAGTAAGCAAGATTGTGTCATCTGCCTAGTGCAGGTTTTTAATAAGTCTTGCTCCAATCCCAATGAACCGTTCTTTTTCATACAGTCCACCTTCTTGGATTATTTGTTCAGCATACAGGTTGAATAAGTATGGTGAAAGAATACAACCCTGACACACACCTTTCCTGACTTTGAATCATGTAGTATCCCCTTGTTCTGTTCAAACTACTGCCTCTTGATCTATGTACAGGTTCCTCATGAGCACAATTAAGTGTTCCGGAATCCCCATTCTCCCCAACCTTATCCATAATTTGTTATGATCCACACAGCTGAATGCCTGAGCATAGTCAATAATACACAGGTAAACATCTTTCTGGTATTTTCTGCTTTCAGCCAGGATCCATGTGACATCAGCAATGGTTCTATACCCTCTTCTAAATTCTGCTTGAATTTCTGTCTGTTTTCTGTCAATATACTGCTGCAGCTGCTTTTTAATCATCTTCAGCAAAATTTTGCTTGCCTGTGATATTAATGATATTGTTCGATAATTTCTGCATTTGGTTGGATCACCTTTCTTGGGAATAGGCATAAATATGGATCTCTTCCAGTCTGTTGGCCAGGTAGCTGTCTTCCAAATTTCTTGGCATAGACAAGTGAAGACTTCCAGCGCTGCATCCGTTTGTTGAAACATCTCAGTTGGCGTTCTGGCAGTTCTCTTTTGCCAATGCCTTCAGTGCAGCTTGAACTTCTTCCTTCAGTACCATGGTTTCCTGATCATATGCTACCTCCCGAAATCATTGGATGTCGACAAATTCTTTTTGGTTCAGCAACTCTGTATTCCTTCCATCTTCTTCTGATGCTTTCTGTGTTGTTTAGCATTTCCCCCGTAGAATCCTTCAGTATTGCAACTCAAGGCTTGTATTTTTTCTTCAGTTCTTCCAGCTTGAGAAACGCTGAGTACGTTCTTCCCTTTTGGTTTTCTATCTCCAGGTCTTTGAACATGTCTTCATGATACTTTACTTTGTCTTCTTGGGCTGCCCTTTGGAATCTTCTGTTCAGCTCTTTTACTTCATCGATCCTTTTGCTTTAGCTACTTGACATTCAAGAGCAAGTTTCAGAGTCTCTTCTGACATCCATTTAGTTCTTTTCTTTCTTTCTTGTCTTTTTAATGACCTCTTGCTTTCTTCATGTATGATGTCCTTCCACAACTCATCTGGTCTTCAGTCATAAGTGTTCAACACGTCCAATCTATTCTTGAGATGGTCTCTAAATTCAGGTGGGATATAATCAAGGCCATACTTTGGCTCTTGTGGATTTGTCCTAATTTTCTTCAGTTTCAGCTTGAATATGAGTAACTGATGGTCTGTTCCATGGTTGGCCCCTGGCCTTGTTCCGATTGATGATATTGAGCTTTTCCATTGTCTCTTTCCACAGATGTAGTCGATTTGATTCCTGTGTATTCCATCTGGCAAGGTCCATGTGTATAGTTGCCATTTATGCTGGTGAAAATGTTATTTGCAATGAAGAAGTCGTTGGTCTTGCAAAATCATGCGACCTCCAGCATTGTTTCTGTCACCGAGGCCATATTTTCCAACTACTGATCCTTCTTCTTTGTTTCCAGCTTTCACGTTACAGTAATTACCAGTGCATCCTGACTGCAAGTTCAATCAATTTCAGACTGCAGAAGTTGGTAAAAATCTTCAATTTCTTCATTTTTGTTCTTAGTGGTTGGTGAGTAAATTTGAATAATAGTTGTTATTAACTGGCCTTCCATGTAGGAATATGGATATTATTCTATCACTGACAGCCTTGTACTTCAGGATAAATCTTGAAATGTTCTTTTTGATGATAAAGGCAATGCCATTTCTCTTCAAGTTGTCGTCATTCCTGGCGTAGTAGACCATGTGATTGTCTGATTCAAAATGTACAATACCAGTCCATTTCAGCTCACTAATGGCTAGGATATTGATCTTATGTGTTCCATTTCATTTTTGAAGATTTCCAATTTTCCTAGAGTCATACTTCATACATTATGTTGGCAGCTGTTTCTTCTCATTTTGAGTCCTGCCACATTAGCAAATGAAGGTCCCGAAAGCTTGACTCCATCCACATCATTAAGGTTGACTCTACTTTGAGGAGGCAGCTATTTCCCAGTCGTATTTTGAGTGCCTTCCGACTTGAGGGGCTCATCTTCCAGCACTGTTATTCATAATGTTGTCACTGGCTAATTCTTTTCACAAGTAGACTGCCTGGTCCTTCTTCCTAGTCTGTCTTAGTCTGGAAACTCAGCTGAAACCTGTCTGCCATGGGTGACCCTGCTGGTGTTTGAATAGCGGTGGCATAGCTTCCAGCATCACAGCAACACACAAGCCCCCACAGTACGACAAATTGACAGACACGTGGCGGTCTCTTTATTGGTGCATAGGAATCCAACTGATTTTTGTATGTTTATCTTGTATCCTGTTACTCTTCTGAATCTTTCTATTAGTTCCAGTAGTTTTCTCGTGGAGTCTTTTGGACTTTCTATGTATAGTATCATATCTTCCACAAATAGGGACAGTTTTACTTCTTCTTACCAATTTCAATGCCCTTCATTTCTTTTTGTTGCCTTAGTACTGTAGCTAGGACGTCCAGCACAATGTTAAATAGGAGTGGTGATAAAGGTCATTTTTGTCTTGTTCCTGTTCTCAAGGGGAATGATTTCAGCCTCTCTCCATTACAAATGATGTTGGCTGTTGGTTTTGTGTAGATGCCCCTTATTATGTTGAGGAATTTCACTTCTGTACCTATTTTATTGAGAGTTTTTATCAGGAATGGATGTTGGACTTTTTCAAATGCCTTTTCCGCGTCGATTGAGATGATCATGTGATTCTTTTATATTATTTATACGGTGGATTACGTTGATTGATTTTCTAATGTTGAACCATCTTTGCATACTTGGTATGAATCCTACTTACTCACGGCATATTATTTTTTTGATATGATGCTAAATTCTATTGGCTAGAATTTTGTTGAGAATTTTTGCATCTATATTCATGAGCCATATTGTTCTATAGTTTTCTTTTTTTTTGTGGTGTCTTTGCCTCGTTTTGGTATCAGGGTTATGCTGGCTTCATATAATGAATTCAAAAGTATCCCTTCCTTTTCTGTGTTCTGAAATATTTTAAGCAGTACTGGTGTAAACTCTTCTCTGAATTTTTGGTAGAATTCTCCAGTGAAGCCACCTGCACCAGGGCTTTTTTTGGTCAGGAGTTTTTGTTTTTTTAATTACCTTTCAATGTCTTCTCTTGTTATGGGCATGTTCATATTTTCAGCATCATTTTGTGTTAGTTGTGTGTTTCTAGAAATTCATCCATTTCCTCTAGGTTTTCAAATTTGTTGGAGTATAGTTTTTCATAGTACTCTGTTCCACAAAAAAACCTGCTATGATCCTTTTTATATCAGTTGGATCTTTTGTAATGTCCCCCATTTCATTTCTTATTTGGGTTATTTGTGTCCTCTTCTGGTTTTTTTTTTTTTTTTGTGTGTGTGTGTGTGTGTATTTGGCCAGTGCTTTGTCAATTTTGTTGATACTTTCAAAGAACCAACTTTTGGTCTTGTTGATTCTTTCTATTCTTTTTCTATTATCTATTTCTTTTATTTCTGCTCTGATTTTATTACTTCCTTTCCTTTTTTTTTTTTTTTCTTCTGGTGGCTGTGGGCTTCTTTTGCTGTTCTTTTTCTATTTGTTCGAGTTGTGTAGGTAATGTTTTGATTTTGCCCCTTTCTTCTTTTTTCATGTGTGCATCTATTGCTATAAATTGACCTCTAAGCACTGCCTTTGCTGTGCCCCAAAGGTTTTGGTATGATGTGTTTTCATTCTCATTTGATTCTAGGAATATTTTTGATTTCACCTATTACCCAGTTGTTTTTAAGCAGGGTGTTATGTGGTTTCCATGTATTTAATTTTTTTGCCGTTGGTCTTCTTGCTGTTAATTTCTACTTTGATGGCATTGTGATCAGAGAAGATACTTTGTATTATCTCACTGTTTTGGATTTTGTTGAGGGTTGCTTTGTGGTCTATTTTGGAGAATGTTCCATGTGTGTTGGATAAGAGTTTGTACTTTGCTGTTGTTGGGTGGAGTGTTCTATATATGTCTATCAGGTGAAGTTGGTTGATGTGGCCTTTAGATCTTCTGTATCTTTGTTGAATTTCTTTCTGTATGTTTTGTCCTTTACCGAGAATGGTGTGTTGAAGTCTCCTACTATTATTGTGAAATTATCAATTTCTCTTTTCAGTGCTGCTAGAGTTTGTTTTATGTATTTTGAAGCCCTGTCACTGGGTGCATAGATATTTATTATGGTTATGTCTTCATGGTGGATTGTCCCTTTAATCATTATATAATGCCCTTCTTTGTCTTTTATGGTGGATTTTGTTTTAAAGTCTATTTTGTCTGAGATTAGCATTGCCACTTCTTTTTGTTTTGGTAGCTGTTTGCTTGATATTTTTTCCATTCTTTTATTTTTAATAAATTTATATCTTTGTTTCTAAGGTGTGTCTCTTGCAGATAGCATATTGATGGGTCCTATTTTTTAAAATACATTCTGTCACTGTCTGTTTCTTTATGGATGCATTTAAGGCATTTGCATTCAGTGCGATTATTGATAAGTGTGAGTTTATTGCTGTCATTTTGTAGTGTTTTTTTGTGGTGCTAATGTTTTCTTTGTTCCTCTTACTCTTCTGTGCTGAATTCTTTTTGTTTGTGTATTTTTTTTCATTTCTTTCATTTTTGTAGATTTTATTTACTGAGGTTTTGTTTTTCTTTTTTATTCTGATGAGTAGGTTAGCTAACTTTCTTTGTGTTTACCTTGAAATTTACCCCATCTTCCTAAGTTTAAACCAGTCTTTTATTACTTGAGAGTGCCTTGACTTTCTTTCCATTTGAAGGTTCTATACCTACACCATTTATTCCCTCTTTTATTGTTTTGACATTGTTTTCATTTACAGATTGATGTCTCTGGTTCCCTGTTGTAAATTTTTTGGTTTTGTTTTATCCTTGAGAATTTATTGTCTAGTTTGGTATCTGGCTGATGCTGTCTTATGTCCTAAATTCAGGTTGTTGTCTGATGTTGCTTCTTCTCTTACTGAAGGTCTCCCTTTAATAATTTTCATAAGTTTGGTTTTTTTTTTTTTTTTTTTATATTTCCTTAATTCTGTTATCTGGAAATATCCTAATTCACCATCATACTTGAGTGAGAGTTTTGCAGTGTATATTATTCTTGGTTGGCAGTTTTTTTCTTTTAAGGTTTTATATATGTCATCCCATTGCCTTCTTGCCTGCTTGGTTTCTGCCGAGTAATCAGTTTAATCCTATTGCTTCCCCTCTGTATGTGACTTTTCATTTTTCTTGAGCTGCTCTCAAGATTCTTTCTTTGTCTTTGGTTTTAGTGAGTGTGATTATGATGTGTCTTGGTGTCTTTCTTTTGGGGTCTATCCTATATGGGGTTCGCTGAGCTTCTTGGATAATCAGCTTTTCATCTCTCATGATACTAGGGAAGCTTTCTGTCAGCAAATCTTCAATGATTTTCTACCCGTTCTGGAATTCCAATCACATGCAAATTTTTGCTTTTGATTGTATCCCACATAATTCTCAGGGTTTCTTCATTTTTCTTCGTTTTTTTCCCCAAAGTGGTATCCAAGGATTTGTCTTTAATTTCGGTTATCCAGTTTTCCATTATTTTAAGTTTGCTCCTAAAATCTTATATTGTACTGTCTATTTCTGAAATCTTGTTATTTATCTTTTGGATTTCTAATTACTGTTTTTGTATGATTTATAGTTCTTTATTTTGACATTTTGTTCCTGTATTATTTTCCTGATTTATTCCATTGTTTTGTCTGTCTTTTCCATGATTTTGTCTATTTTTTCCTTATCTATGTCTGCATTTTCCTTCATCTGTTGGAGAATCCTGAATATTAGAGCTCTGAATTCCCTATGAGGTAGTTCCAGTGCCTTTTCCTCTAGAAGAAGGCCATCTGGTGTTTATTTTGGTAGCTTTCTGGATCTATCCTCTCCCTCTCTTTTTTAAATATGTTTTGATATTTTCTGCTGTTTCTGGGACATTCAGGAATTACTTTCTTCATTTATTGATTTTAGATTTGGTTGTTTTTTTCCTGCCTTT
The DNA here is from genome assembly GCF_024166365.1 of Elephas maximus indicus. Taxonomy (NCBI): domain Eukaryota; kingdom Metazoa; phylum Chordata; class Mammalia; order Proboscidea; family Elephantidae; genus Elephas; species Elephas maximus. The sequence continues at coordinate 63,002,473 of NC_064819.1, read as the reverse complement.
TTTTTTTTTTTTTTTTGCTTATGTCTGGGCAGTTGGGCTTGGTGTGTGTTGTTGCTTGCTCACCTGTGGGCACAATTCTTCTCATCACCTTGTTGAAGTGGGTAGGGCAAGCCACTCAGCTATGGTGCAGCAAGGCAGGTCCAGTGGGGGTGTAGAGGTAGGGACAGGTAATTTGTGGTGGGAACTGGGGGCAATGAGCAGGGCTGGGAGGCAGTGCAAGGTAGGGTCTAGGGGACTGTGCCAGTACCACTCAGGGGTGTGGCACTTGGTGCATGGTGCAGAGAAGCAGGAGGGAAATGAGAGGATGTGATGAGCACAGCTATGTGGGTGGGTGAAAGAAGGGAAAGAAGAGAGGGATAAAGGTGAAAAAGAAAAAAAGGCAAAAAATGAAGTAAAAAGTAATAAAAATAAATAAAATAGTGGTACAGTAGGATTTGGTGGGTCAGGGTGGGGCACACTGAGTGAGGTCATGTGCTGGTGCCTCTCTAGCCAAGTGGTGTGGGTTGGTCTGCTGAGAAGCAGTGTGGATGGTACATAGGGCTAGGTGGGCAGGGGAAAGAAAAGAGAAGAAATAGAGAGAGAAACTAACAATCAAACATATAAATAAAAAAACAAAAACAACCACCACAACAAAAAAATATGGTGCTGCGTGCACTGTCTGTTAGGGGAGGCACAGAATTGGGGTGGTGGTGAGCTGATGTCTCTCCACTGGTGGCATGGTATGGCCCGTCAGGAAGGGGTGGAGGCAGTGAAGGGCCTAGGTGGGAGGGAGAAAGAAAAGGAGAGGGAGAAAGATAAAAGCATAAAGTATGGTGCTGAGGGAGCTGGCCTGTGGGGGCACCTCTGACCCAGAGAGGCCGTGTGCCAGTGGGTCTCCAGCTGAGTGGTACAGTGCAACCCACCAAGAAGTTGGGGGTGGTGCATGGGGCTGGGTGGGTGGGAGAGAGAAAAGGAAGGGAGAGAGAGAGGAGAACAATAACAACAACAACAACAAAACAGAAAAAAAAGACCAAAGACAAACAGTAAATAAAATGGCATTGAGGGAGCTGGTTGGTGACAGCAGCACAGATCCAGGGAGGCCTCTCGGAGTGACTCTCCAACTGAACTGTACAGTGCATTCCCTCTAGAAGGGGTGGTAATGATGCACAAGTTTGGCAGGCAGGAGAAAGGAAAGAGAGGTAAGGAGAGGGAGAGAAGAAACAGAAAAAAAAAGAAAGAAAAAAGAACAAAGAAAATAAACCAAAAAAAAAAAAAATCACAGCCTATCAAGAAAGGGGAGGGGATGGCACATGGGGCTAGCTGGGTGGGAGAAAGGAAAGAAGTGAAAGAGAGGGAAGCAACACAAAAGGCCAAAACATTAAAAAAAAAAAAAAGACCAAAGCAAACAAACCAAAAAATCACAATCCATCAAGAAGGGGAGGGGATAGCCTACAAGCCTAGCTGGGTGGAAGAAAGAAAACGAAGGAAGGGAAAGAGAGAAAAGAAACAAAAAAGCAAAAAAAAAACAAAAACAAAAACCCAATGAACAAAACAAACAAACAAAAGGAACAAAGCAAACATACCATACAGGCACGGTCTGTCAAGAAGGAGAGGTGAGATGGTTAAGATTGTGTGTCAGCTTGGCTGGGTCATGATTCTCAGTGTTTTGGCAGTCATGTGATGTCGTGGTCACTTCCCTGTTGAGATTTGATATGTGATCACCTCCATGATTGGATCTGCTGTGAGGAGCCAATTGATTGAAGGGGAGTTTCCTTGGGAGTGTGGCCAGCATCAACTGTAGACAGACATTCCGGCAGGGCTTCGGGGCTTTTGCTCATTCTGGATCCTGCAGCTGGCTCCTGTTCTTCTGACCTCCAGTTTTTGGGACTTAGGCTAGCAGCTTACCTGCTGTCTTGCCAGCTGATCTTGGAATTCATCGATCTTCACAGCCTGTGAGCAAGAGCCTTTCTCTCTGACCTGCCAATCTTGGGTTCACTAACCCCTGCGGCTACATGAATCAGGAGAAGCCTCTATCCTGACCCATGTACTTGAGACGTTATAGCCTCTTTAAAACCACATGAGCCATTTCCTTGATATAAATCTCTCTATAAATATATATTTATATGTTTTACTGGTTTTGCTTCTCTAGAGGACCCAGTCTTAGACAGGAGGGGATGGCACAGGGGTTTAGCTGGGCAGGAGAAAGAGTAGGAAGAAAGAGAGAGAAAAGCAACAAAAAAAAGCCCTCCCCCCCCAAAAATCTAAGAGAACAAACCAAACCAAAAAAAAAAAAAGAAAGAAAAAAGCAACCAAACCAAAAAATCACAGCCTGTCAAGAAGGAGAGGGGATGGCACACAGGGCCAGAGAAGAAACAAAAAAAAAAAGTGCCCCCCTCAAATGCAAACAAACAAAAAACAAGCAAGCAAACAAAAACATTAGGCTAGAGGGGCTGGCTGGTGGGGCAGAGCTGACCCAGGTGGCAGTGAGCTAATGTCAGTCCAGCCACCAAAGAACTCAGACAGGGATATGGGAAGGCAAATTCATGGAACTCCCGGCAGGAGACAGATCACCCAGTAACCAGGGATGCACGCTTTCCCAACCCCCATCCTTCTTATCTCTACAAGGCCTCCACTACTTGCCAACGGGCTGTAGCCCAAGATGGTGAATTCAGCCGCGTTAGCCGGTATGGGACTTCCACTCCATAGCTCTCCTCATCTTCTGTTCTCTGTCAGTTTCTTATTCCATTTGGTGCTTGATCAAAGTCTTTAATTCCTTCTTTTGGTACTTAGGGTTCCAGGATTGATGTTTGTATCTGTTTTACTTAGTTTTTTGGGTCTTTGCTGCAGAGGGATGGCATGGTGCTTCTGTCTATAGCACCATGTTGGCTTCCTAAGCCCAAGGCTGCAAATCTTTTTGGAAGCAGAGTACTACATCTTTTTTCCATGGAGTAGCTGGTGGATTCTAACAGCTGACCTTTCAGTTAGCAGCTGAGTGCTTAACTACTGTGCAACCAGGACTCCCTTATTCACTGCTAGACTACACCTAAATTTTGTGAATAGCTATCATGCCTTTCTTTGTGTTTTATTATTTAGGTTGACCTTATCCAATTGCTTCAATTCACTTGAGATTTTCAACATCTGTCATGCTTCTGAGAACATGCAATGACTTAGTAGTGCTTCTCTTAACATGTCCTTCAGTAGAAATGATAGATATTAACAATGCCTTCTTCCAGGACTAAATGTGATCCTCCAATGTGATTTTTAAAGTGTATTGTATAGTATGCGCACTACCTCCCGTAATCTGGATACTATTCTTTGGTGAATGTAGTCTGAAGCAGAAGTGGCTCTTTAGTAACTGCATCCCGTTTTTGAGTTTTACTGAGATTTTCATCAGGTTCAAGTTCCAGGTATTTTTTTCTAACATTGATTCCTGTGAATTTATTCTTCTTTGCCTTTTACCAGTATGACTGATTTTTTAAAATTGTACTTTAGATGAAGGTTTATAGAACAAAATAGTTTCTCATTAAACAGTTAGTATGCATATTGTTTCATGACATCAGTTGACAGCCCCACGACATGTTAACACTCTCCGTTCTCAACCTTGGGTTCCCTATCACTAGCCCTTCTGTCCCCTCCTGCCTTCTAGTCCCCACCCCAGGACTGGTGTGCCCCTTTAGTCTCATTCTGTTTTATGGGCCTGTCCACTCCTTGGCTGAAGGGTGAACCTCAGAAGTGACCTCACCACTGAGTTGAAAGGGTGCCCAGAGGCCACACTCTCAGGGTTTCTCTAGACTCTGTCAGGCCAGCAAATCTGGCCTTTCTTTTTGAGTTAGAATTTTGTTCTACATTTTTCTCCAGCTCTGTCTGGGACCCTCTGTTGTGATCCCCATCAGCAGTTGGTGGTGGTAGCCGGGCACCATCTAGTTGTACTGGGCTCAGTCTGGTGGAGACTGTGGTAGATGTGGTCCATTAGTCCTTTGGACTAATCTTTCCCTCGTATCTTTAGTTTTCTTCATTTTTCCTTGCTCTCTGTCTTAGGCTGGGTTCTCTGAAGCAAAACGAGTAATGCATATAAATATATATAGATTTATATTAAGGAAACAGCTCCCGCTATTGTAGGGGTTGGAAAATCCCAAGTCCTTGGATCAGGATAGAGTCTTTCCCAATTCACAGAGGCACAGAAGCTGGTAAATCCAAGATGAGCAGGTTGGAGAGCAGGGATCCTCCTTACACGTTGTGATGGTCGAGGAATCCCCAAGGTCGGCAGGCAAGACCACTAGCTTCCTTCTGAGTCACTTAGCTGTAGGGGCTAGTGAACCCAAGATAGATAGGTTAGGGGGCAAGTCTCTTGCTCACAGGCCATGAAGATTCGCAGATCCCAAGATGGACAGGTAAGCTGCTAGCTCAATCCCAAGAATCAGAAGTCAGACAAGAGACAGCTCCTGGATCCAGAACAAGCCAACAACCTTAGCAAGGTGAGCAGGAAGGAAGTATGTGGCAAAAGGTGGAGAGATAGAGGATGAGGGGGCGGTGAGCTGCCACAGGCCCCACCCCTGCTGGTACCACTCAGCAGATTCCATCATGGGGGTGATCACATATCAAATTTCAACAGGAAAGTGATCATAACATTACACAACTGCCAAAACACTGAGAATCATGGCCCAGCCAAGTTGACAACACAATCTTAACCTTCACAGTCCACCCTTTGTCCACCTTGGCATCTGTACATCTCCCCAAACCATACGTAATCTCTGAACAAGCACAATTACAAAGTTGTACTTGCCCTAACATGATACAACTAACACACATAAACCAAAAATGCACTAGCCCCATTTACATCTTATATTTTATAAGTGAAGAGAACAAAAATATCTGATGCACACATACAAAGCAGAAATACTCATAACAATTACAGTCCTCATTTCTGCAACTGGTCACTTGACTGTAACTGGTATTTAGAACTACCTTCTTCCACCACCCAGTCTGTATTCCCTTTGCCCTCAGCAAGCACCTCAGATGGTTGTGGTTCTTTGCCTGGTGGGGTAACCCAAACCTTCATTCCTGCAGGGTCTGGGCCATTAGTAGTCATGTCGGAATTGGGTTGGTGTAGTTCCATTGACTTTAATCACAGGACAGGGTAGTACTAAGAGATACCCTAAAGGATCTCCTGCATTCCAGACATACTCTTCTTTACTTCCATTATGTAATATCAGTCTGATTTCCTCTTGGTAGTCTGATCAATCACACCAGCCAGTATTGTAACTCCCTTCTTTGCCTGTTGTTCCAGAGGCATAAGGAGCCCAAAATGGCCAGGTGGCATCCTTAGCTTCCGGTTCAACGGGATCAGTGATGTGTCTCCAGGTGGGAGCATTCCTTCCTTTGGAACTAAGACCTCTAGGCCTGCAGAGCATAAGGTTGTGGGGACAGGAAGCAAAAATCTCACAAGTGGGTCACTAGGGGTAATAGTGAGTGGTACCACTCCCATTTCCACCCCTTGATTCCTGGACCCATGAGTGCTTGCTATGGGAGAAACAGCACCATATATTGGATGCTGGTTTAGAGCATATACAACCTCCTGGAGGACACTGCCCCAACCTAGCTGGTGCCATAATTGTGTCTTTAGGAGACCATTCCATCGTTCTATCAAGCCAGCTGCTTCAGGATGATGGGAAACGTGGTAAGACCAGTGAATTCCATGAGCATGGGCCCACTGCTGCACTTCGTTTGCTGTGAAGTGAGTCCCTTGATCAGAGGCAATGCTGTGTGGGATACCATGATGGTGGATAAGGCATTCTGTAAGTCCACAAATGGTAGTTTTGGCAGAAGTATGGTGTGCAGGGAAGGGAAATCCATATCCAGAGTGTCTATTCCAGTAAGGACAAAACACTGCCCTTTCTATGATGGAAATGATCCAATGTAATCAACTTGCCGCCAAGTTGCTGGCTGGTCACCTTGAGGGATGGTGCTGTATCGAGGACTCAGTGTTGGTCTCTGCTGCTGGCAGATTGGGCACTCAGCAGTGGCTGTAGCCAGGTCAGCCTTGGTGAGTGGAAGTCCACATTGCTGGGCCCTTGCATAACCTCCAACCCTGCCACCATGGCCACTTTGGTCATGAGCCATTGGGCAATGATGGGAGTAGCTGGGGAAAGAGGATTAGGGGTTTCCACAGAACACATCATCCTATCCACTTGATTGTTAAAATCATCCTCTGCTGATGTCACCTTTTGGTGAGCATTCACATGAGACACAAATATCTTCACTTCTTGGGCCGATTCAGAGAGGTCTATTCACATACCCCTTCCCCAGAAAATCTTGTTTCTAATTTTCCAACCATGTTCCTTCCAAGTCCCTGACCACCCAGCCAAATCATTGGCCACAGCCCATGAATCAGTATACAGTCAAACATCTGGCCATTTCTCCTTCCAAGTCAAATGAACAACCAGGTGCACTGGTCGAAGTTCTGCCCATTGGGTGGATTTCCCTTTACCACTGTCCTTCAGGGAGATCCCAGAAAGGGACGGTAGTGCTGCTGCTGTCCAATTTTGAGTGATGCCCACATATCAAGCAGAACCATCTGTAAACCAGGCAAGAGTTTTCTGTTCTTCAGTCAACTGGTCATAAGGAACTCCCCATGAGGCCATAGGTGCAGACTGGGCGATGGAAGGTAATGCAACAGGATTAGAGACCATGGGCATTTGGGCCACTTCTTCATGCAAATTACTTGTGCATTTAGGTCCTGCTTAGGCCCAATCTCATATATACCACTTCCATTTAATGATGGAGTGCTGCTGTGCATGTCCAAATTTATGACTATGTGGGTCAGACAACACCCAGTTCATGATGGGTAGGTTGGGCCGCATGGTGACTTGGTGGCCCATGATTAAGCATTCAGTCTCTACTAAGGCCCAATAACAAGCTAAAAGCTGTTTCTCAAAAGGAGAACAGTTATCTGCAGAGGATGGGAGGGCTTTGCTCCAAAATCCTAAGGGCCTACACTGTGATTCACCAATAGGGGCCATGCATCTCTATCTGCCGTGGACACTGCAAACACTATTGATCAGCTGGATCATATGGCCCAAGTGGCAGAGAGGCTTGCACAGCAGCCTGAACCTTTTGTAGAGCCTTCTCTTGTTCTGGGCCCCACCCAAAACTAGCAGCTTTTCGAGTCACTTGGTAAATAGGTCAGAGAAGCACACCCAAATGAGAAGTATGTTGCCTCCAAAATCCAAAGAGGCCCACTAGGCACAGTGCCTCCTTTTTAGTTGTGGGAGTGGCCAGATGCAATAACTTATTCTTCACTTTAGAAGGAATATCTCGACACATCCCACACCACTGGACCCCTAGAAATTTCACTGAGGTGGAAGGCGCCTGAATTTTTGTGGGATTAATTTCCCACCCTCTAGAATGCAAATGTTTTACCAATAAGTCCAGAGTCATTCACACTTCTTCCTTACAAAGTCCAATCAGCATAATGTCATCAATGTAATGGACCAGTGTGACATCTTGTGGAAGGGAAAGGCAATCAAGGTCCCTGCAGATTAAATTATGACATAGGGCTGGAGAACTGATATAGCTCTGAGGCAGGTAAGTGAGGTTGTATTGCTTCTGGTAGTCCTTTGAAATAGGTATGGAGAAAAAGGCATTTGCCAGGTCAATAGCTGCATGCCAGGTACCAGGAGATGTATTAATTTGCTCAAGCAATGAAACTACATCTGGAACAACAGCTGCAATCGGAGTCACCACCTGCTTAAGTTTTTGATAATCTACTCTCATTCTCCAAGATCGATCTGTTTTTTGCACAGGCCAAATAAGAGAGGTGAATGAGGATGTGGTGGGAATCACCAGCTCTGCATCCTTCAAGTCCTTTGACGGTGGCAGTAATCTCTGCAATCCCTCCAGGAATGTGGTATTGCTTTTGGTTTACTATTTTCCTAGGTAGGGGCAGTTCTAATGGCTTCCACTTGGCTTTTCCTACCATAATAGCCCTTACTCCATTTGTCAGGGATCCAATATGGGGGTTCTGCCAGTTGCTGAATATATCTATTCCAATTATGCGTTCCGGAACTGGGGAAATCACTATGGGTTGGGTTTGGGGACACACTGGACCTACTGTGAGATGGACATGAGCCAAGACTCCATTAATAACTTGACTTTCATACATCCCCACTCTGACTGGTGGGCCACAGTGGCATTTTGGGTCCCTTGGAATTAATTCCAGCTCAGAGCCAGTATCTAGTAATCCCCAAATAGTCTGATTATTTCCTTTTCTCCAATGAACAGTCACTCTTGTAAATGGCCATAGATCCCTTTGGGGAAGTGTGGGAGAGAGATTAACACTATAAATTTTTGGCAGTGTATTGGAGTCCTTCCTCTAGGGGACCCAGCCTCACGTTCATTCAAGGGGTTGTGGGTCTTTAAACTTGCTCGAGTCTGGGAATTGACTGAAAGACTATGACTCTCTATTCTGGTGATTCGAGTTAGGTCACTATTCACCTGACCTAGAATTCATCCGTTTGTACAGATCAAGTAAATATTTAGTAGGTTTCCCATCTATTTCACTCCTAGGGACACCATGACTAAGTAGCCAAAGCCATAAGTCCATACGAGTCAGACTATTCTGATTACTGCTTTGACTCTGCTGTCCATTACTGTGACCATGCCCACCTCGTCTTTGTTGATGGAGTGCAGCCACTTGGCCCCTACTACTACAGGGTCCAATCAGCCCCATTGTAGCTAGGTGTCTTAATTCAGTTAGGGCACTTCCCACTGTCAAATCTGATTTACATAAAATAGCAATCACAGCAGTCTTCATGTATGCTGGAACTCCCTTCACAAATTTGTTCCTCAGTTATGGTAAAAGGTGTGTCCTCTGGGCATTCCATGTATGGGTCTGTGGGTCTAACCTGATAAATTCACTCTGGCATGCCAAATTCCCTAAGCCTTTGGATACCTTCTCCTACAGTACACCAAGGCAGGTCTGGTACTTCAACTTGGTTTAGTGTAGGCCACCACGAAATCCATGCTTCAGCAACCCAGCCAAACTATTAGATCCTTTCCTAACTTCTCGAGCTGAAACATTGAATGGAAGCTCTGTACTTATTGGACCCATACCAATAAACTCAGACTGATCCGTTTTTATGTTCCTTGCACAATTATCCCACACCTTTAATAGCCATTCCCGCACATATTCCTCAGGTTTCTGTTTGTATACATTCCAAAAGTCAAGTAGTTCTTTTGGGGTGTAGCATACCTCCTCCCAGGCCACACTTTGTATGTCGCCTTTTGGGGCTTGCTGGGACTTAAGTCTAGTTATAGGTCTAGAAGCCAGAATTGGTAGTGTGAATTGTTTTGAGAACATTCAGCATTCTCTTGTAAAGCATTTACCTCAGGAGATGCCGCAGGCAGTGACTCCAGCAAGGGCTCTTTAGAGGCAGCTGGGCTACTGCTAATCTCCTGAGATGGGAGTGGAGAGGTTAATGATTTTTCTGGGCAGGGTGGTGTAGCAGACAAACATGAAGTAATCTCTTCAGATGGGCGTGGTTCTGTTGGCAGGAGTGATTTAACTTCAATGGAATTTAGGGGCCTGGTGTCTCCAGCTTCCTGATTATCTGCCCATATGTCCTCATTCCAAGTTTCAGGATCCCATTTCTTTCCAATCAATGCCCTCACTTTAACTTCAGATGCCTCTCTAGGTTGGCAATTGAGCTGGCGTTGTAATTCAGCTACTCTTACAATAAGAGCCTGGGTTTGGCTTTCGGCAGGATCAGCTCTGTTACTACAAGGAATAAGGCTTTCCTTCAAAGCACAAGTGGAAGCTTTGAGGTCATTTATGTGGCACTTGGCTTTGACTCTGAAGCCTTGAGCACATCTATTTCTTTCACCACTTTGTCTAGTGAAAGTAGGACTCACCAACCAGCTTCCTTATACTTCTCTTTCTGACAAAGCTCTAGAAAGAAATCACACATGTGTTCACCCAGAGCCTCACCTTTCACCAATGCCCCATCTACTGGTGGTGGTATTTTGCTTATTTGTTTTGCCACCTCAGCCCATGGATTAGCAGTTCCCTCTTTACTGTTGGAAGCAGAGTCATCAATATCTTTAAGACTACCCAGACTTGAGAACCAATTTGGAATATTCATCCTTACAATTTTGTTTCTCTAAAACAACTCTCAGTACCAATTGTCTTAGGCTGAGTTCTCTAGAAAAGCAAAACCAGTAATGTGTATAAATATATATACAGAGATTTATATTAAGGAAACAACTCATATGATTGTAGGGGTTGGAACATCCCAAGTCCTTGGATCAGGATAGAGTCATTTCCCAATTAATGGAGCCACAGAAGCTGGTGAATCCCCAAGGTCAGCAGACAAGACTGCAGGTTTCTCCTCCTCACTTAGCTGTAGGGGCTGGTGAACCTAAGATAAGCAGGTCAGGGAGCAGGACTCTTGCTCGCTGGCCGTGCAGATCGGCAGATCCCAAGAGGGACACGTAAGCTGCTGGCTTAATCCCAAGAATCAGAGGTCAGACAAGAGACAGCTGCTAGATCCAGAACAAGCCAACAACCTTAGCAAGGTGAGCAGGAAGGAAGTAGGCAGTGGAAGGCGGAGAGATGAAGGCTGATACCACTCAGCAGATTCCATCATGTGGGTGATCACATATCAAATTTCAACAGGAAAATGATCACAACATTATACATTATACAATTGCCAAAACATTGAGGATCATGGCCCAGCCAAGTTGACACACAATCATAATCATCACACTCCTGAAAGGGTAAGACCAGTAGAGTATCTTAGATGGCTGCTCACAGACTTTTAAAACCCCAGATGCTTCTCACCAAAGTAGAGTATAGAACATTTTCTTTATAAACTGTGTTATGCCAGTTCGGCTAGATGTTTCCCACAGCCCTCAGCCTAGCAATTTGGTCCCTCAGGGAGTTTGGGTATTGGTGTGATTGATTTTTAAAACCTGAGTGTAAAACATCTTTTTTTAAATTGTGTTTAAGATATCTATATATATGCTGTTTCAACATTTTTTACACATACAATTCAATGACACTAATTACATTCATCATGTTGTGCAGACATCACCACTATCTGTTTCCAAATTTTCCATCACCCTTAACAGAAACTCATTGCCCCCCAAGCAATGATTTCCCTTCTACCCTCCCTTCTGCCTCTGGTAACCATTAATAAACTTTGTCTTATAAAAACAACCAAAGCAAACCAAACCTGTTGCCGTTGAGTCAATTTCAACTCATAGCGACCCTATAGGAAAGAGTAGAACTGCACCATAGGGTTTCCAAGGAGTAGCTGATGGATTCAAACTGCTGACCTTTTGGTTACCAGCAAAGCTATACATGTGCCAAATTAAAGACATTTCATATAAATGGGATCATACAATATTTGCCTTTTTGTGAATGACTTATTTCACTTACCATAATGTTTTCAAGATTCATCCACATTGTAGCATGTATCAGTACTTCAATTTTCTTTATGGTTGAGTAATGTTTCATTATATGCTTGTACTATACCTTGTTTTGTTTATCCATTTACCTGTCGATGGACGTTTAGATTGGTTCCACCTTTTGGCTATTGTGAATAGTGCTGCACTGAATATTGGTGTGCAAGTATCTGTTTGAATTCTTGCTTTTAATTCTTTTGGGTATATACCTAAAAGCAGAATTGCTGAGTCATATAATTCCATGTTTAATTCCTGAGGCGCTGCCAAACTGTTTTCCACAGCAGCTGCACCATTTACCATTCCACCAGCAATGGATAAGGGTTCCAGTTTCTCTACATCCTTTCCGTCACTTGTTGTTTTCTGTTTTACTGATCATAGCCATCCTAATGGGGTAAAATGGCATCTAATTGTGGTTTTGATTTGAATTTTCGTAATGACTACAGATGTTGACCATCTTTTCTTTTTTTTTTAATAACTTTTATTAAGCTTCAAGTGAACGTTTACAAATCCAATCAGTCTGTCACATATAAGTTTACATACATCTCACTCCCTACTCCCACTTGCTCTCCCCCTCTTGAGTCAGCCCTTTCAGTCTCTCCTTTCTTGACAATTTTGCCGGCTTCCCTCTCTCTCTATCCTCCCATCCCCTCTCCAGACAAGAGTTGCCAACACAATCTCAAGTGTCCACTTGATATAATTAGCTCACTCTTCATCAGCGTCACTCTCCCACCCGCTGACCAGTCCCTTTCATGTCTGATGAGTTGTCTTCGGGGATGGTTCCTGTCCTGTGCCAACAGAAGGTCTGGGAAGCATGGCCGCTGGGATTCCTCTAGCCTCAGTCAGACCATTAAGTATGGTCTTTTTATGAGAATTTGGGGTCTGTATCCCACTGATCTCCTGCTCCCTCAGGGGTCCTCTGCTGTGCTCCCTGTCAGGGCAGTCATCGATTGTGGCCGGGCACCAACTAGTTCTTCTGGTCTCAGGATGATGTAGGTCTCTGGTTCATGTGGCCCTTTCTGTCTCTTGGGCTCTTAGTTGTCGTGTGACCTTGGTGTTCTTCATTTTCCTTTGCTCCAGGTGGGTTGAGACCAATTGATGCATCTTAGATGGCTGCTTGTTAGCATTTAAGACATTTCAAAGTGGGATGCAGAATGATTTCATAATAGAATTATTTTGCCATTTGACTTAGAAGGTTGACCATCTTTTAATTTGCTTGTTGGCCATTTTTACATCTTTGGTGAAAGTCTATTCGAGTCCTTTGCCCATTTTTTATTGGGTTGTTTGTCTTTTTGTTGCTAAATTATATGAGTTCTTTATATATCCTGGTTATGTAACCATTACTTCATACCGTATTTCTACCCAAATAATGCATGCCTTCTATGTTTGCTAACTGCACTCTCCACCTGAGAGGTATTTTCATAGGCATGCTATGCTGATTTTTTTTACAGCAACGTGGTTCCCCAAAATTTCCTCCCAGCCTTCTGGTTTTTTCTTCCCTTTCTGACAAAGTCCTCTGTGTGCAGAAGTTTTTAATTTTGATAAAGTCCAATTTATCTGTTTTGTCTTTTGTTCTCACGCTTTTGTTGTCGTATCTAAGAATTCATTGTTACGAACTAGATCCCAAAGCATGACCCCTATGTTTTCTTCTAAGAATTTTATGACTTTAGTTCTCACATTTATATCTTTGATCCATCTTGAGTTAATTTTTATACGGGGGTCCAACTTCCGTTTTTTTGAATCTGGAAATCCAGTTTGTCCCAGCACCTTTTATTGAAGAGACTCTGCTTTCCTCACTGAATGGCAAGCATCCTTGTTGAACATCAATTGACTGTAGATGAAGGATTTATTTCTGGACTCTCAATTCTACTCCATTGGTATGTATATCTATCATTATACCAGAACCAGACTGTTTTGGCTACTGTAGCTTTATAATACGTTTTGAAATTGAGAAGCGTGAATCTTTCTATTTTGTTCTTTTTCAAGCTTACTTTCAATATTCGTGGCCCCTTGCAACTCCATATAAATTTGAGGATTGGCTTCTCCATTTCTGCAAATAAGGCTACTGGAATTATGATAGGGATTGTGTTGAATCTATGGATTGTTTGGGTAGTATTAATATTTTAACAATATTAAGGCTTTTTATTGATGAACATGGCATGTCCTTCTATTTATTTAGGTCTTCTTCAGTTTCTTTCAGTTATGTTTTTTAGTTTTCAATGTACAAGTTAAATTTATTCTATTCTTTTATATACTATTGCAAATGGAATTGCTTCCTTAATTTCCTTTTCCAGGATGCTTATTTCTTATGTATAGAAACCCAACTGATTTTGTGTGTTGATCTTGTACGCTGCAGCTTTGTTGAATTCACTTATGAGCTACTAGAGCCTGTGGATTCTTTGAGGTTTTCTAGATATAGAATCCCATAAAAAGGAATAGTTTTACGTCTTTCTTCCCAGTTTGGATAACGTTTACTTCTTTTTCTTGCTTAATTGCTCTGGCAATTAATTCCAGTACTGTATTGAATAACAGTGGTGAGAAGTCATCCATGTAATATTCTTGATCTTAAGGGGAAAGTTCTCAGTCTTTCTCTAACGAATACAGTGTTAGCTGTGGCATTTTCATAAATGCCTTTATTCATAGTGAGGAATTTCCCTTCTATTTCTAGCTTGTTGAACATTTTTATCATGAAAAAGTGTTGGATTTTGTCAAATGCCTTTTCTGCATTGAGATGATCACGCGGTTCTTTTGCTTTGTTCTGTTAATGTGGTATATCACATTGATTGATTTTTTTATATGTTGAATCACCCTTGCATTCCTGGAATAAATCCCATTTGATCATAGTGTATAATCCTTTTAATATACTTTTGGATTTGGTTTGCTAGTATTTTGTTGAAAGTCTTTGCATCTATATTCATAAGTGATACTGGTCTGTAGTTTTTTTTTTTTTTTTCTTGTGGTTATCTTTGTGTGGTTTTGGAATCAGGGTAATGCTGGTCTCAAAGAGTCAGAAAATGTTCCCTCTTCTTTTCTGGAAAAGTTTAGGAAGGATCGGAGTCACTTCTATAAGTGTTTGGTAGAATTGTCCACTGTGATGGTTAATTTTATGTGTCAACTTGGCTAGGCTATGATTCTCGGTGGTTTGAGCAGATACTGGACTGGTTGCCCTTCTATAATGCAATGCAATGCCGTGTAATCACTTTCCATGACATGATCTGATGTAATCAACCGGCCAGTTGAAAGGGGAGTTTCCTTGGGGGTGTGGTCTGCCTCCAGAATATAAATGGATATTCTGGCAGAGTTTACTCTCTCTCTCTCTCGTGACAATGCACTCTTCTTATCTTCTGAACTCTGGATCTTGGGATGTAAGTCTGCAGAAGTCTCTGGTCTGCCACCTGACCTGCAGATTTTGGATCTGCCAGCCCCCGCAATCCTATAAGTCATCAGAGTACTCCAGTCTATGGATTTGGGACTTTCCAGCCCCCCACAATTGCATGAACCATTTCCTTGAAGTAAATCTCTCTCTAGATATTTATATACATATGCACGTCTCACTGATTTTACTCCTCTAGAGAACTCAAGTAAGACACCTAGTGAAGCTATCTTGTCCAGGGCTTTTTTTTTTTTGGTGGAGGGGATTTGATTACTGATTCAATCTCTTCACTTGTTATGGGTCTGTTGAGATCTTCCATTTCTTCTTAAGTCAATGTAGGAAGTTTCTGTGCTTCTAGGATTTTGTCCATTTCCTCTAAGTTATCTAATTTGTTGGCATACAGTTGTTCATAGTATTCTCTTAAGATTCTCTTTATTTCTGTAGGGTCAGTTGTAATGTCCCCACTTCAATTTTTGATTTTAGGTATTTGCATCTTCTCTCTCTTTTTCTTTGTCAGTCTCGCTGAAGGTTTGTCAATTTTATTGATCTTTTCAGTAACCCAACTTCTGGCTTCATTCATTCTCTCTCTTGTTTTTCTATTCTCAGTTTCATTTTTCTCCATTCTGATCTTTGTTATTTCCTTTCTTCTGGTAGCTTTGGGTTTGATTTGCTCTTCTTTTTCAAGTTCTTCACATTGTAAAGTTAGGTTATTGACTTGAGATTTTTCTTCATTATTAATGTAGATGTTAACTGCTATACATCTCCCTCTGAGCACTGCTTTTGCAGCATCCCATAAATTTTGGTATGCTGTGCTTTCATTTTCATTCATCTCTAAGTATTTTCTGATTTCTCTCTTGATTTCAGCCTTGAACCCCTGGCTGTTTAATACTGTGTTTTTTCATTTCCATGTATTTTTTCTTTTCCATTTTTCATTCTATTATTTATTTCTACCATCATTCCATTGTGGTTGGAGAACATACTTTATATGATTTCAATCATTTTAAATTTACTGAAACTTGCTTTGTGACTTAACGAATGGCCGGCCTATCCTGGAGAATGATCCATGTGCACTGGAGAGGAATGTGTAGTGTGCTGTTGTTGGGTGGAGTGATATATATCTATTAGGTCTAGTTGGTTTATAGAGTTTGAATCCTCTATTTCTTTACTGATCTTCTTTCTAGATGTTCTATCCATTATCAAAAGTGGTGTGTTGAAGCCCTCAGCTGTCATTGTACAGCTGTCTATTTCTCCCTTCAAGTCAGTCTGTGTTTATTTTATGTATTTTGGGGTTCTGATGTTAAGTGAGGAGCTCTGGTGGGCTCGGCTGCAGTTTGAATCCACCAGCTGCTCCTTGAAAACCCTATAGGGTAGCTCTACTTTGTCCTATAGGGTCGCTTTGAGTCAGAATTGACTCAACAGCAATGGGTTTTGGATGATGTTAGCTGCTTATGTCTTCATGATGAGTTGATCCATTTACCATTCTATAATGTCCTTCTTTGTCTCTTACAAGAGATTTTGACTTAAAATCTATTTTGTCTAATGTAAAAACCACCACCCCAACTTTCTTTTGACCACTATTTGCATGGAGTATTTTTTCTATGCTTTCACTTTCAACCTATTTGTGTCTTTTGGCCTAAGATGTGTGGATATGTTCCTTGTAGATAGCATGTAGCTGGATCATGTTTTTTTTTTTTTTTATTTATTCCTTTCTGTTTTAATTCATTCTTCCATTCTCTATTTTTTGATTGGAGCATTTGATACAATTATATTCATAGTAACTGCCAATAAGGAAAGACTTACTTCTGCCATTTTGTTGTTTTTTTGCATATATTTTATCTTTTTTTCCCCTATTTCCCCGAATACTGCCAGCATTTATGTTTTGTTGATTTTTTTGTAGTGAATCATTTTGATTCCCTTCTCCTTTCATTTTGTGTGTATTTTTTTACTTATTTTCTTTTAGATTGCCATCAAGATTACATTTAACGTCTTACTTTTATTACAAATTGGTTTAAATTGATACCTTAAATCAGTAAATCAGAGGGTTCTTTAGGTGGCATGTTAATTTTGGTAGGCCAAACCTATCTGATTAATACATACAGATATGTAATAAGTTAAGCGAAATAGAAGTTTATTTCTCATGTGACCACTTAAGGCAGGTTCAGGGCAGTGGGTGGTTCTTCTCTACATGGTGATTCAAGGACCCAGTCTTTTTCTAACTAGTGGTTCTGGTATAACCAGGGCATACCATCATCTATATGATTGAGGCTGGTTGCCACGTCCAGGGTTTGGTTGGTGGAAGAAAAAGGGAACATAGACAAAACATGCTGTGTTAAAAGACTGAGTCCTGCAGTAGCATTTACCGTATTTGTTAACACTCACATTCCTTCGAGGAGAATTTAGTCATGTGGCCATTCAACTTTGAGAGAGGCTGGGAAATGTAGTCTACTAAGAAGGAAAGAATAGGATTTTTTTAAACATTTAAAAAATCAAATGTAATGCACAAATTCTTTAATGAACAAGATATCAAATTTTTAAATGAAGACAGCATCAGTTTTAGTGATTGTTCCTTTTGCTTCAAGCTCCAATGTAACTTTGCTTAGCACTGCTTCTGAGTCTCACTTCCCTCCATTCTTTTTAAATTGTGCTTTAATTGAAAGTTTACAGTTCAAGTTAGTTTCTCATACAAAAATTTATACACACATTGTTATGTGACCCTAGCTGTTCTCCCTATAATGTGACAGCACACTTTTCCTTTCCACCCCAGATTTCTCATGTCCATTCAACCAGCTCCTGTCCTTTCCTGCCTTCTCATCTTGCCTCTGGACGGGAGCTGCTCATTAGTCTCATGTATCTACTTGAGCTAAGAAGCACTCTCTTCATGAGTATCATTTTATGTCTTATAACAAAATGTCTTACAGTCCAGTCTAATCTTTGTCTGAAGAGTTGGCTCTGGGAATAGTTTCAGTTCTGGGGTAACAGAAAGCCCAGAGGCCATGTCCTCTGGGGTCCCTACAGTCTCAGTCAGATCATTAAGTCTGGTCTTTTTACTAGAATTTGAGCTCTGTATCCCACTTTTCTCCTGCTCCATCTGGGACTCTCTGTTGTATTCCCCTTCAGGGTAGAAATTGGTGGTAGCCAGGCACCATCTAGCTCTTCTGGTCTCAGGCTGATGAAGTCTCTGGTTTATGTGGCCCTTTCTTCTCTTGGGCTCATATTTTCCTTATGTCTTAGGTGTTCTTCATTCTCCTTTGCTCCTGGTAGCTTGGGACCAGGAGAGAATAGGTTTTGGTGAACAAGCTAGAGGTTCTGCCTCAGGCAGTTTTGTTCTGTATTTGCTTAATTTCATATTTGCCAGTGGTTTTAAACATATTGATCTCATTTTTAAAAAATCCCATGTCTTTAAAGATGTCATAGACATTGGTCAAATAGACATACCTGTGGTTGGTGTCAGATCCAGAAGGGAAATCAGATCTTCTGACTCTCATGGCTAAGCTCTTTCTAATTAATGCAAGACCTACTCCAAAGGGCTTTAGTGACATACGAGCCCTTTTTCACCTAAAGATGATAAGGGCTACTAGAAATATCTCTAGTAAGATGTTCAAGGCTTTTTGAGAAAGACTTATTTCAGTAAAATACAGAGTATGGATTAATTTAATTTGACAAAATGGCTCTCTAGCCAGTTGGTAGAAGCAGCCTGCTGAATGTAGACCATATTGTGGGTGTGATTATTTTAGATGCTAACAAATGAGAGAACATTTTGGTAACTCTCATGAACCAGTTTTTAGCTGTTAAGATGAAACATTACTCCCGAATTCCACAACCCCTGATTGGGCTTTCATTAAAATATTTCTTCTTATTCTCCAAATACTCACATATCAGTTGTGACTGAGTATATAGGAAAGTGTTGATCATTTATTTGGTGAATTTGGACAGGTAATTTGGATAACTTAGGTTTTCAAATATTTCTTTTTCTTATAGGCATATGCAATTAATTTCTTTTTGCTCATGTTTTGAAGGTAAATATAGATATCACTGTTTAGATTTGTCATTGTAGTTGGAGTTCAAGAAATGAGATTCATAATGGTGGAGGAAACTCCTGGTTATTTCTTTTAACTCTTCTATCTATCCCAGAACATACATATAGCTTACAGCTCCTTTAAAAACCACATTAATATATATTTGTGTCCTTATTCGGAAAATAAATGTCATACATGGCTTTTGTAAAATACTTCTTTGGGTCCCTAAATAACCAGTTGCCATTGCTTTGATTCTGAGTCACAGCAACCCCACGTGTTTCAGAGTAGAACTGTGCTACATAGGGTTTTCATTGGCCGATTTTTTGGAAGTAGATCATGAGGGCTTTCTCCTGAGATGCCTCTGGGTGGACTCAAATTTCCAAACTTTTGGCTAGCAGCTGAATGTGTTAACCATTTGCACCACCCAGGGAATCTTTCTGAGTCCCTGTTGTTGATGTTAAGTATCATTCAGTCAGCTCTGACTCATAGCCACCCTATGTACAATAGAAGGAAACACTGCCTGGTCCTGTGCCGTCCTCACAGCCATTGTTAAGCTTGAGCTCATTGTTGCTTGAGGGTCTTCCTCTTTTTTGCTGACTCTCTACTTTATCAAGTATAATGTCCTTTTCCAGGGACAGATCCTTCCTGATAACATTTCCAAAGTATGTGAGATGTAGTCTAGCCATCCTTGCTTCTGAGGAGTATTCTGGTTGTACTTCCAAGACAGATTTGTTCATTCTTTTGACAGTCCATGGTATATTCAATATTCTTTGCTAACACCCAATTCAAAAGTGTCAATTTTTCTTCAGTCTTTCTTATTCATCGTCCAGCTTTAGCATGCATATGAGGCAATCAAAAACAACAAGGTGACATCTTTGATTTTTAATACGTTAAAGAGGTCTTTTGCAGCAGATTTGTCCAATGCAGCGTGTCATTTGATATCTTGACTGCGGCTTACTTGAGTGTTGATTGTGGATCCAAGTAAAATGAAGTCCTTGACAACTTCAGTCTTTTCTTTGTTTGTCATGGTATTGCTTACTGGTCCAGTTGTGAGGATTTTCGTTTTCTTTATGTTGAGGAGAAATCCACACTGAAGGCTGTGGTTTTTTATCTTTATCAGTAAATGCTTCAAGTCCTCTTCACTTTCAGCAAGCAAGGTTGTATCATCTGTATAACACAGGTTGTTAATGAGTCTTACTTAAATCTTTATATGGTCCAGCTTCTCAGGTTATTTGCTCAAGCATACAGATTGAATAAGTACGGTGAAAGGATACAACCCTGACGCACCCCTTTCCTGACTTTAAAACCACGCAGTACCCTTTTATTCTGTTTGAATGACAGCCTCTTGATCTATGTACAGTTTCCTCACAAGCACAATTAAGTTTTCTGGAACTCCCACTCTTCGTAATGTTATCCATAATTTGTTATGACCCACACAGTCAAATGTCTGCATAATCAATAAAATAGAGGTAAACATCTTTCTGGTACTATCTGTCTTCAGACAGGATTCGCCTGACATCAGCAATGACATTCCTCATTCCATGTCTTCTTCTGAGCCCAGCTGGATTTCTGGCAGCCACTTTTGAATGATCTTCAACAAAATTTTACTTGGATTTGGCATTAGTGATATCATTTTATATTTTCTGCATTCAGTTCGATCACCTTCCTTTGGAATGGACATAAATATGGATCTCTTCCACTACATTGGCTAGGTAGATGTCTTCAAAATTTCTTGGCATAGACGAGTGAGCACTTCCAGCACTGTATCCATTTGTTGAAACAACTCAACTGGTATTCAGTCAATTCATGAAGCCTTGTTTTTCACCAGTGCCTTCAATGCAGCTTGGACCTCTTCCCTCAGTACCATTGGATGCTGATCATATGCTACGTCCTGAAATGGTTGAACATTGGCCAAGTCTTTTTGGTAAAGTGACTCTCTGTATTCCTTCCATCTTCTTTTGATGCTTCCTGTGTAGTTTAATATTTCCCCTGTGGAATCCTTCACTGTGGCAACTTGAGGCTTGAATTTTTTCTTCAGCTCTTTCAGTGGGAGAAAGGCTGAGTGTGTTCTTCCCTTTTGGTTTTCTAACTCCAGATCTTTGCACATGTCATTATAATACTTTACTTTGTCTTCTCGAGCTGCCCTTCGAAATCTTTTGTTCAGCTCTTTGACGACATCATTTCTTCCTTTCTCTTTAGCTACTTGATGTTTTAGCTTCTTTTTGCTTTAGCTACTCAGCCTTCAGGACGTTCTGGGTCCCTACACATATTTTAATAAGGCTTCTGGGCAATGTTTTCAAATATTCATAAAGGTTTGTAGATTTTTTTCATGCTTCTTTGCAGGAAGCAGTCACTTCCCTAGAGCTGACAGTCTGCATCCTTCTTACTCTGATGTCTCTACAGCTTTTAAACTGAAGAGCATTGTCTGAAACAGGGTGTAACCAAACAGCAGCTGCATGAACTGCAGGCTGCTGGGGAATATGTGTCATTGGCACTCCTTCTCTCCCCACCCCCCCGCAAGGGGATGTGTACTATTCATTATGTGAGGGCATGATTATACCCAGGGACAGCATGTAAGAAAGAGCAGGAACTTTTCTCATGCTTCATAAATAAATCTACAGAGCTTTTATGTTCATGGGATGCCTTCCTATGATAGGTTTATTGACCTTTGAATCCAAGAAATGAGGTCATAGAGTTGTTGTTAAGAATAACAAGACAACAGGGAACAGGGAGTTCCTGATGGTGCAGGAGAAAAGTGGGGTGCAGAACTCAAATTCTAGTAAAAAAAAAAACAAACAGACTTAATGGTCTAAGACTGAAGGGACTCCAGAAGACATGGTCTTCAGGCTCTCAGCCTAAAACTAAAACAATTCCCAAAGCAAACTCTTCAGACAAAGATTAGACTGGACTCAGACATAAAACAATACTTGTGAAGAGCATGATTCTTAGCTTAAGAAGATACATGACATGAAATGGGTAGCTCCTGTCTGGAGGTGAGATAAGGCAGAAAGGGACAGGAACTGGTTGAATGGACATGAGAAATCTGGGGTGGAAAGGAGGAGTGTGCTGTCACTTTATAGGGAGAGCAGCTAGGGCCACATAACAATGTGTGTATAAATTTTTATATAAGAAACTAACTTGAACTGTAAACTTTCATTTACAGCACAGTAAAAAAAAAAAAAAATACCAAAACCATTTTAAATGTGCACAACATCTCATTAATTTGACAGAATAAATGATTGATACTATGGGGCATTACTAGCTGAAATTCAGCAAAGAAATTTTGAATGGGATGTAAAAATGGATATTATGGTTTAGTAAGTGTGGTCAATGATGTATTTCTTTCATCTGGCTCCATATAATTGTAAAGTATCATTTTTGGCTATGATAGTCCTAAAAAGCAAAGTATTGTAATAAAGTGGACATATTCTAAGTTGTGGTTTTAGGTAAAATTTATCCTTAAAGATTAAATGATATATTTTACTGGTGGTGCTAAACCTGGCAAAAATTCTCTTCTCGTAGGCAAAGGGCACCCTTTGCTGGTTGCATATTCTGTGCCAAGTTACTAAGCGAACAGTAGAGGAACAAAAATCAATAGAGGACATCTGGCTGAATTATTACTGGCTAATTTGAGCTGCCCCCACGTGTCTGTCAGGTTGTCGTACTGTGGGGGCTTGAGTGTTGCTGTGATGCTGGAAGTTATGCCACCAGTATTCAGATACCAGCAGGGTCACCCATGGAGGACAGGTTTCAGCAGAGCTTCCAGACTAAGACAGACAAGGAAGACGGACCCAGCAGTCTGCTTCTGAAAAGCATTAGCCAGTGAAAATCTTATGCATAGCAGCAGAACATTGTCTGATACAATGCTGGAAGATGAGTCCCCCAGGTTGGAAGGCACTCAAAAGATGACTGGGAAAGAGTTGCCTCCTCAAAGTAGAGTAGACCTTAATGATGTGGATGGAGTAAAGCTTTCAGGACTTTCATTTGCTGACATGGCACAACTCAAAGTGAGAAGAAACAGCTGCAAACATCCATTAATAATCAGAACCTGGAATGTATAAAGTATGAGTCTGGGAAAATTGGACATTGTCAAAAACGAAATGGAATGCATAAATATCGTTATCCTAGGCATTAGTGAGCTGAAATGGACTGGTATTGGCCATTTTGAATTGGACAATCATATAGTCTACTATGCTGGGAATGATAACTCGAAGAGGAATGGTGTTGCATTCATGGTCAAAAAGAACGTTTCAAGATCTATCCTGAGGTACAACGCTGTCAGTGATAGGATAAATGGCTGCAAGGAAGACCTGTTAATATGATTATTATTCAAATTTATGCACCAACCACTAGGGCCAAAGATGAAGAAATAGAAGATTTTTATCAGCTGCTGCAGTCTGAAATTGATCGAACATGCAATCAAGATGCATTGATAATTACTGGAGATTGGAATGCAAAAGTTGGAAACAAAGAAGAAGGATCTGTAGTTGGAAAATATGGTCTTGGTGATAGAAACAATGCTGGAGATCGAATGAAAGAATTTTGCAACACCAGTGACTTCTTCATTGCAAATACTTTCTTTCACCAACATAAACAGCGACTATACACATGGACCTCACCAGATGAAACACACAGAAATCAAATTGACTACATCTGGGGAAAGAGACGATGGAAAAGCTCAGTATCATCAGTCAGAACAAGGCCAGGGGCCGACTGTGGAACAGACCATCAACTGCTCATATGCAAGTTCAACCTGGAACTGAAGAAAATCGGAGAAAGTCCACAAGAGCCAAAATATGATCTTGGGTATATCCCACCTGAATTTAGAGACCATCTCAAGAATAGATTTGACGCATGGAACACTAGCAACCAAAGACCAGATGAGTTGTGGAATGACATCAAGGACATCATCCATGAAGAAAGCAAGAGGTCACTGAAAAGGCAGGAAAGAAAGAAAAGACCAAGATGGATGTCAGAGGAGACTTTGAAACTTGCTCTTGAGGGTTGAGCACCTAAAACCAAAGGAAGAATTGATGAAGTAAAGGAACTGAACAGAAGATTTCAAAGGGCCTCTCAAGAAGAGAAAGTCAAGTGTTATAATGACATGTGCAAAGAGCTGGAGACGGAAAACCAAAAGGAAAGAACATGCTAGGCATTTCTCAAGCTGAAAGAACTGAAGAAAAATTCAAGCCTCGAGTTGCAATAGTGAAGGATTCCATGGGGAAAATATTAAACGATGCAGGAGGCATCAAAAGAAGATGGAAGGAATTCACAGAGTCATTATACCAAAAAGAATTAGTTGATATTCAACCATTTCAAGAGGTGGCATATGATCAGGAACCGATGGTACAGAAGGAAAAAGTCCAAGCTGCTCTGAAGGCACTGGCAAAAAACAAGGCTCCAGAAATTGATAGAATATCAATTGAGATGTTTCAAGAAAGAGATGCAATGCTGGAGGTGCTCACTCGTCTATGCCAAGAAATATGGAAGACGGCTTCCTGGCCAACTGACTGGAAGAGATCCATATTTATGCCTATTCTCAAGAAAGGTGATCCAACCGAATGTGGAAATTATAGAACAATATCATTAATATCACACGCAAGCAAAATTTTGCTGAAGATCATTCAAAAGCAGCTGCAGCAGTATATCAACAGGGAAATGCCCAAAATTCAGGCAGTATTCAGAAGAGGACGTGGAACCAGGGATATCACTGCTGATGTCAGGTGGATCCTGGCTGAAAGCAGAGAATACCAGAAGGATGTTTACCTGTGTTTTAATGACTATGCAAAGGTATTCAACTGTGTGGATCATAATAAATTATGGATAACATTGCAAAGAATGGGAATTCCAGAACACTTAATTGTGCTCATGAGGAACCTTTACATAGATCAAGAGGCAGTTGTTCAGACAGAACAAGGGGATACTGAGTGTTTTAAAGTCAGGAGAAGTGTGTGTCAGGGTTGTATTCTTTCACCATACCTATTCAATCTGTATGCTGAACAAATAATCCCAGAAGCTGGACTATATGAAGAAGAATGGGGCATCAGGATTGGAGGAAGACTCATTAACAACCTGCATTATGCAGATGACACAATCTTGCTTGCTGAAAGTGAAGAGGACTTGAAGCACTTACTAATGAAGATCAAAGACCACAGCCTTCAGTATAGACTGCACTGCAGCATAAAGAAAACAAAAATCCTCACAACTGGACCAATGAGCAACATCATGATAAATGGAGAAAAGACTGAAGTTGTCAAGGATTTCGTTTTACTTGGATCCACAATCAACACCCATGGAAGCAGCAGTCAAGAAATCAAAAGACGCATTGTGTTGGGTAAATCTGCTGCAAAGGACCTCTTCAAAGTGTTGAAGAGCAAAGATGTCACCCTGAAGACTAAGGTGTGCCTGACCCAAGCCATGGTATTTTCAATCGCATCATATGCATGTGAAAGCTGGACAATGAATAAGGAAGACTGAAGAAGAATCGAAGCCTTTGAATTGTGGCATTGGTGAAGAATATCGAATGTACCATAGACTGCCAACAGTATGAACAAATCTATCTTGGAAGAAGTACAACCAGAATGTTCCTTAGAAGCAAGGAGGGTGAGACTACATCTTACATACTTTGGACATGTTATCAGGAGGGATCAGTCCCTGGAGAAGGACATCATGCTTGGCAAAGTACAGGGTCAGCGGAAAAGAGGAAGACCCTCAATGAGGTGGATTGACACAGTGGCTGCAACAATGAGCTCAAGCATAACAATGATTGTAAGGATGGCACAGGACCGGGTGGTGTTTCGTTCTGTTGTGCATAGGGTCGCTATGAGTCAGAACCAACTCGACAGCACCTAACAACAACAACAACAATTTGAGCTGGGTTACTTTGTACACATAGCATAGATATAAGCTTCATCATGCACAGAAACAATGAAATGGTTAAACTTGCAAAAGAAATCTGTGGAAGATTACAAAATCAGCTTGTCTTAGTTGAAGCAATTAAAGTCCTTAAAATTGCATTTGTGTCTGAAGTGGTGCAGAAAGTGCCAATGGTTTAAAATAATTCTTTTGAAATGAACATGTTTAATGAAAGTCATTTTTGAAATACTAAACTTTGGAAATGATTCCTAAGGATCTGGTATGGGAGACAGGAAAGGGCTCCAGTTCCTATATCCAACTACTTGCTCTCCATTCCCAGTTATAGGTCACAAAGGTACCCTGAATTAAACATGTTAAAGACTGAATCATGGCTTTCCCCCCCAGATCTGGTTCTTTTTCAGTGTTTCCTATCACAGGAAATGGTTGGTTTGAAGCTTATGATAAAAAGTGTGATGGGGTCATTGATAGATAGAGTCCCTCGGTGGTATAAAATGTTAATGCACTTGACTGCTAATCGAAAGGTTGGAGGTTTTAATCCACCCAGAGGTACCTCAGAGAAAGGCTCGGCGATCTACTTCCAAAAAAATCAGACGCTGAAAAGCCTAAGGAGCACAGCTCTACTCTGATACACGTAGGGTCACTATGAGTTGGAATCGGCTTGACAGCAACTGGTACTAGGTCATTGACAGGAACAGGAAAGGCAGATAAAGAAAATATGGCTCTGTGGGAGATGTGCACTAATTTTAGCCATGTTGAGTGACGTTGGGACAGCAGATGGAATATTCCGTGGACACTTGGAGTTACGAATTTGGGGAGATGGATTTGGGTTGTGCGAATGGATTTGGGAATCATCTTCATCGACCTGATAAATGAAAGTTAGGGAAAGAAATAAGCACCGAAAGGGAATAAAAAGGTTGATTGGAGAGGGGCTGGAAAATTGTACTGTGTGTCGCAAGATCAAAGGAACTCTGGTGGTGCAATAGCTAAGCGCTTGGCTGAGAACTGAAAGGTCAGCGGTTTGCACCCACCATCCACTCCACGGGAGAAAGACCTAGTGATCTTCCATAAAGATTACAGCCTAGGAAACCCTATGGGGCAGTTCTACTCTGTCATTAGAGGGTGGCTATGAGTTGGAATTGACTTGACAGCATACAACATCACAAAATCAATGGGAGTCTAATAGGAAAAGGGCAGTGTCAAGAATCTTGGATGAGGGATGAGCTAAAGCCATTGGATTTGGTGACCTTTGAGAGTTTCAGAAATGTGGTAAGACTAGAAGCCAAACTGCATTAGTTTTAAAAAGGGTGTGTGTGTTCTGCCTCTAACCTGCTGCCCGTCCTTAGGCAAGTTGCTAACATCACTGGATCTTTGCTTTTTTGTCTTTAAATTGACGGGTTCCCTAGATAAATCCTTCTAGATTCTAAGAAATTTAGGTAGATATTTTCAATGAATGAAAGAGTAAATGAATAAAACTGTATGTATTTCCTGCCAGTTCTAGAAAGAGTTTCAGTAGGTAAGAAGTGGTTAGTATTGACTACTCACTGTGAGATGTTTTGCTGTGAAAGGAAGACTGTCACTAATAGATTATCTAATAGGGACAGTAATGTCAAGGAAGGAGCCCTTGGGTGGCACAAATGATTAAGTGCTCTACAAACTGCAAGGTTGGCAGTTCAAACCCACCAAGAGGCACCTCAGAAGACTGGCTTGGCGGTCCGCTTCCAAAAGGTCACAGCCTGGAAAACCCTATGGAGCAGTTCTACCCTGCACACATGGGTCACCATGAGTTGGCAACTAACAACAATGTCAAGGAAAATATTTTAATGACGATAAAAACTATCTCTTTTGGATTATTTTTAACCTGGAATACTACAGTAAAGTGATGTAGGAGATCTTTGGCACTTACGGATGTAAGAATTCTGGTTTTGACTTTTTGTGACTGCACATGACATGCAGTTCTCCTGAGTGTGGATTTCTTAGTCCTTCGATGACATTCACTAGGTCATAGCATTGGTAACACTGGGATACAGCAATGTGCAGGAAAGAAGAATGTGGTAAATGCAGTATTTTTAAAAAAAATTTTAATTGTGCTTTAATTGAAAGTTCACAAATCAAGTCAGCCTCTCACACAAAAACGTATATACACCTTGCTACATTCTCCCAATTGCTCTCCCCCTAATGAGACAGCCCGCTCCCTCCCTCCACTCTCTCTTTTCGTGTCCATTTTGCCAGCTTCTAACCCCCTCTACCCTCTCATCTACTCTCCAGGCAGGAGGTGCCGACATAGTCTCAAGTGTCCACCTGATCCAAGAGGCTCATTCCTCACCAGCATCCCTCTCCAACCCGTTGTCCAATCCAATCCCTATCTGAAGAGTTGGCTTTGGGAATGGTTGCTGTCCTGGGCCAACAGAAGGCCTGGGGGCCATGACCACCGTGGTCTTTCTAGTCTCAGTCAGACGATTAAGTCTGGTTTTTTTAATGAGAATTTGGGGTCTGCATCCCACTGCTCTCCTGCTCCCTCAGGGATTCTCTGTTATGTTCCCTGTCAGGGCAGTCATCGGTTGTAGCCAGGTGCCATCTAGTTCTTCTGGTCCCAGGCTGATGTAGTCTCTGGTGTATGTGGTCCTTTCTGTCCCTTGGGCTCATAATTACGTTGTATCCTTGGTGTTCTTCATTCTCCTTTGTTCTGGGTAGGTTGAGACCAATTGATGCATCGTAGATGGCTGCTTGCTAGTGTTTAAGACCCCTGACGCTGCTCTACAGAGTGGGATGCAGAATGTTTTCTTAATAGATTTTATTATGCCCATTGACTTAGATGTCTCCTGAAACCATGGTCCCCAAACCTCCACCCCTGCTATGCTGGCCTTCGAAGCATTCAGTTTATTTAGGAAACTGCTTTGCTTTTGGTTTAGTCTAGTTGTGCTGACCTCTCCTGTATTGTGTGTTGTCTTTCCCATCACCTAAAATAGTTCTTATCTACTATCTAATTAGTGAATACCCCTCTCCCACCTCCCCTCCCTCCCCTGCTCGTAACCATCAAAGAATAGTTTCTTCCCTGTTTAAACTGTTTCTCGAGTTCTTATAATAGTGGTCTTATACAATATTTGTCCTTTTCTAACGGACTAATTTCACTCAGCATAATGCCTTCCAGGTTCCTCCATGTTATGAAATGTTTCACAGATTCATCACTGTTCTTTATCGATGTGTACTATTCCATCGTGTGAGTATACCATAATTTATTTATCCATTCTTCCATTGATGGGCACCTTGGTTGCTTCCATCTTTTTGGTATTGTAAACAGTGCTGCAGTAAACATGGGTGTGCATGTATCTGTTCATGTAAAGGCTCTTATTTCTCTAGGATATATTCCAAGGAGTGGGATTGCTGGATCATATGGTAGTTCTATTTCTAGCTTTTTAAGGAAGTGCCAAATGGATTTCCAAAGTGGTTGTACCATTTTACATTCCCATCAGCAGTGTATAAGTGTTCCAATCTCTCCACAGCCTCTCCAACGTTTACTGTTTCGTGTTTTTTGGATTAATGCCAGCCTCGTTGGAATGAGATGAAATCTCATTGTAGTTTTGATCTGCATTTCTCTAATGGCTAATGATTGTGAGCATTTCCTCATGTATCTGTTAGCTACCTGAATGTCTTCTTTAGTGAAGTGTCTCTTCATATCTTTTGCCTATTTTTTAATTGGGTTATTTGTCTTTTTGTAGTTGAGTTTTTGCAGTATCATGTAGATTTTAGCGATCAGGCGCTGATCAGAAATATCATGGCTAAAAACTTATTTCCAGTCTGTAGGTAATCTTTTTACTCTTTTGGTGAAGTCTTTGGATGAGCACAGGTGTTTGATTTTTAGGAGCTTCCAGTTATCTAGTTTTTCTTCTGTACTGTTAGTAATGTTTTGTATATTGTTTATGCCATGTATTAGGGCTCCTAATGTTGTCCCTATTTTTTATTCCATGATCTTTATCGTTTTAAATTTTATATTTAGGTCTTTGATTCATTTTCAGTTAGTCTTTGTGCATGGAGTGAGGTATGGGTCTTGTTTCATTTTTTTGCAGATGGATATCCAGTTTATGCAAGCACCATTTGTTAAAAAGACTATCTTTTCCCCATTTAACTGTTTTGGGGCCTTTGTCAAATATCAACTGCTCATATGTGGATGGATTTATGTCTGGATTCTCAATTCTGTTTCATTGGTCTATGTATCTGTTGTTGTACCAGTTCCAGGCTGTTTTGACTACTGTGGCGGTATAATAGTTTCTAAAATCAGGTAGAGTAAGGCCTCCCGCTTTGTTCTTCTTTTTCAGTAATGCTTTACTCATCCGGGGCCTCTTTCCCTTCTATATGAAGTTGTTGATTTGTTTCTCCATCTCATTAAAGAATGTCGTTGGAATTTGTATCGGAATTGCATTAAATCTATAGATCGCTTTTGGTAGAATAGACATTTTTATAACGTTAAGTCTTCTTATCCATGAGCAGGGTATGTTTTTCCACTTACGTAGGTCTCTTTTAGTTTCTTGCAGAAGTGTTTTGTGGTTTTCTTTTACATCTCTGGTAAGATGTATTCCTAAGTATTTTATCTTCTTGGGGGCTACTGTAAATGGTATTGATTTGGTGATTCCGTCTCTGATGTTCTTTTTGTTGGTGTAGAGGAATCCAACAGATTTTTGTATGTTTATCTTGTATCCCGATACTCTGCTGAACTATTTATTAGGTTCAGTAGTTTTCTGGAGGATTCCTTAGGGTTTTCTGTGTATAAGATCATGTCATCTGCAAATAGAGATAATTTTACTTCTTCCTTGCCAATCTGGATGCTGTTTATTTCTTTATCTAGCCTAATTGCTCTGGCTAGGACCTCCAGCACAATGTTGAATAAGAGTGGTGATAAAGGGCATCCTTGTCTGGTTCCTGATCTCAGTGGGAGTACTTTCATGCTCTCTCCATTTAGGATGATGTTGGCTATTGGCTTTGTATAAATGCCCTTTATTACGCTGAGGAATTTTCCTTCTATTCCTATTTTGCTGAGAGTTTTTATCACAAATGGGTGTTGAACTTCTCAAATGCTTTTTCTGCATCAATTGATAAAATCAAGTGATTCTTATCTTTTGTTTTATTTATATGATGGATTACATTACTTGTTTCTCTAATGTTGAACTATCCTTGCATACCTGGTATGAATCTCACTTGGTCATGTGAATTATTTTTTTGATATGTTGTTGAATTCTGTTGGCTAGAATTTTGTTGAGGATTTTTGCATCTAAGTTCATGAGGGATATAGGCCTGTAATTTTCTTTTTTTGTGGTGTCTTTACTTGGTTTTGGTATCAGGGATATGGTGGCTTCATAGAATGAGTTTGGGAGTATTCCATCCTCTTCTATGTCTCTGAAATACCTTTAGTAGTAGTGGTGTTACCTCTTCTCTGAAAGTTTGGTAGAACTCTGCACTTAAGCCGTCCGGGCCAGGGCTTTTTTTTTGTTGGGAGTTTTTTGATTACCTTTTCAATCTCTTCTTTTGTTATGGGTCTATTTAGTTGTTCTAACTCTGTTTGTGTTAGTTTAGTTAGGTAGTGCGTTTCTAGGAATTCATCCTTTTCTTCTAGGTTTTCAAATTTGTCAGAGTACAATTTTTCATAGTAATGTGATATGATTCTTTTAATTTCAGTTGGGTCTGTTGCAATATCGCCTATCTCATTTCTTATTCATGTTATTTGCTTCCTCTCCTGTTTTTCTTTTGTCAGTTTGGCCAATGGTTTATCAATTTCATTGAGTTTTTCAGAGAACAAGCTTTTGGTCTTATTAATTCTTTCAATTGTTTTTCTGTTTCCTATTTCCTTTAGTTCTGCTCTAATTTTTATTATTTGTTTTCTTCTGGTGCCTGAGGGTTTCTTTTGTTGGTCTCTTTCTATTTGTTCAAGTCGTAGGGATAATTCTTTGATTTTGGCAGTTTCTTCTTTTTGGATGTGTGCATTTATTGATATAAATTGACCTCTGAGCACTGCTTTTGCTGTGTCCCAGAGGTTCTGATAGGAAGTGTTTTCATTCTCATTGGAGTGTATGAATTTCTTTATTCTATCCTTAATGTCTTCTACAATCCAGACTTTTTTGAGCAGGGCATTGTTCAGTTTCCAAGTGTTTGATTTCTTTTCCCTGCTTTTCCTGTTATTGATTTCCACTTTTATGGCCTTATGGTCAGAGAAGATGCTTTGTAATATTTCAGTGTTTTGGATTCTGCTAAGGCTTGCTTTATGCCCTAATATGTGGTCTATTCTTGAGAATGTTCCATGTGCACTAGAAAAGAAAGTATACTTGATTGGTGTTAGGTGGAGTGTGCTGTGTATATCTATGAGGTCAAGTTGGTTGATTGTGGCATTTAGATCTTCTGTGTCTTTATTGAGCTTCTTTCTGGATGTCCTGTCCTTTACTGAAAATCGTGTGTTGAAGTCTCCTACTATTATTGTGGAGCTGTCTATCTCACTTTTCAATGCTGGTAGAGTTTGTTTCACGTATCTTGCAGCCCTGTCATTGGATGTGTAGGTATTTAATATGGTTATGTCTTCTTGGTACGTTGTCACTTTAATCATTACATAGTGTCGTCCCTTATCCTTTCTGATGGATTTAACTTTAAAGTCTATTTTGTCAGAAATTAATATTGCCACTCTTGCTCTTTTTTGATTGTTGTTTGCTCGATATATTTTTTTCCATCCTTTGAGTTTTAGTTTGTTTGTGTCTCTGTCTAAGGTGTGTCTCTTATAGGCAGCATATAGATGGATCATATTTTTAAATCCATTCTGCTACTCTCTGTCTTTATTGGTGCATTTAGTCCATTTACAGTCAGTGTAATTATGGATATGTATGACTTTAGTGATACTATTTTGATGTCTTTTTTTGTGTGTTGTTGACAGTTTCTTTTTCCCACTTAATTTTATGTGCTGAGTAGATTATCTTTACATATTGCCCTTTCGTCATATTCATTGTTGTTGATTTTGTTTCTGCTGAGTCTCTATTTTTTTCTTGTATTTTGTTTTGATGTGTAAGATAGTTTGTCTCCTTTGTGGTTACCTTATTATTTACCCCTATTTTTCTAAATTTAAACCTAACTTTTATTTCTTTGTATTGCCTTATCTTCCTCTCCATATGGAAGATCTATGACTACACTTCTTAGTCCCTCTTTATTGTTTGAAAGTTGTCTTCTTTTAGATAATAACATTGCCCTTACCCTGTTTTGAGTGTTTTTCTTTTTTTAATCTTGATTCATCTCTTTTGATTTCCTTGTCTGGGTTGACTTCTGATTGCTCTGCCCAGTGTTCTAGTCTTGGGTTGGTACCTGATGTTATTGATTTTCTAACCAAAGAACTCCCTTTAGTATTTCTTGTAGTTTTGGTTTGGTTTTTATGAATTCCCTAAATCTCTTTGTCTGGAAATGCCCTAATTTCACCTTCATGTGTGAGAGACAATTTTGTAGGATATATGATTCTTGGCTGGTAATTTTTTTCCTTCAGTTTCTTAAATATGTCGTCCCATTGCCTTCTTGCCTGCATGGTCTGCTGAGTAGTCCATGCTTATTCTTATTGACTCTCCTTTGTAGGTGACTTTTCGTTTATCCCTAGCTGCTCTTAAAATTCTCTCTTTATCTTGGTTTTGGCAAGTTTGGTTATAGTATTCCTTGGTGACTTTCTTTTAAGATCTACCTTTTGTGGAGTTTGATGAGCATCTTGGATAGATATCTTCTCATCTTTCCTGATATCAGGGAAGTTTCCTGCAACAAAATCTTCAACAATTCTCTCTGTATTTTCTGTTATACTTCCCTGTTCTGGTACTCCAATCACTCGCTGGTTATTTCTCTTGGTAGAGTCCCACATGACTCTTAAGGTTTCTTCATTTTTGAAAATTCTTTTATCTGATTTTCCTTCACATATATTAGTGCCAAGTGCTTTATCTTCAAGTTCAGAAAGTCTGCCTTCCACTTGCTCAATTCTGCTCCTCTGACTTTCTACTGAGTTGTCTACTTCTGTAATTTTATTGTTAATCTTCTGAATTTCTGATTGCTGTCTGTCTATGGATTTTTCCAGCTTATTAAATTTTTCATTACGTTCCTGGATAATATTTTTAATTTCTTCAGTTGCTTTATCTGTGTGTTCCTTGGCTTGTTGTGCATATTGCCTCATTTCCTTCTTGATGTCTTGAAGGGTTCTGTATATTAATCTTTTGTATTCTGCCTCTGGTAATTCCAGGAAGGCACTTTCATCTAGATGATCCCTTGATTCTTTGTTTTGAGAGCTTGTTGAGGCAACCATGGTCTGTTTCTTTATGTGACTTGATATTGACTGTTGTCTCCGAGCCATCTATAAGTTATTGTATTAGTTCATTGTATGTTTGCATACTGTGTCATAGCTTCTTGCTTTGTTTTGTTTTGATATGCCCAAATGGGTTGCTTGAGTAAGCTAACTTGATTATTTTCGCCTTTCGAGCTCTGACATCCTGTCCCCAGATGGCTAGAGCTGTTATCTGGTATATCAGTCTAGGAGTGCATTCACTTTTCTTGTATGAGTTCAGCTCAGGTGTCCAGGTAGCTGATCATCAAGTGAGTTGTACAGGGTCTGTCCTCCAGTCTTAGAGGAGCAGGTGTGATTGGTGTAGTTACTGGCATCTGGTTGCAGCAGGGGGTCACACTCTGAACAAGGCAGGGGGCTGAGAATTATCCCCCATCTGTCTCTGAAGAAAGCGTGTCCCTGTTCCCTAGAGTGTACAGGTGGGTGGGTTCTGCAGACAGACCATGGGCACCCAATGTTTTTGGTTGTAAGGACTGGGAGGTACCAGTTATCCTTGGACCCCTGTCACAGGTGGCTGGGTGACCTGAGTGGAGTTACCAGTCCTTATGCCCCTGATGTGGGTAGATGAGGACCTTGTTTAATAGGCAAAGCATTGTCAAACATCAAACACCCACCTCTCCACTGCACAGCTGAAATGGTTGGAGTCTGTCAACAAGGGCCTATTCTCCTGAAATAGGCCCACACAGGAAATGTACTCAAAGTCCACAGACCATTTATGCCTGGACAGGAGCCACTTCTGTCCTGAGCTCCCCTGGTTAGTGGAGCTGGCAAATTATCTTTTCCCCCACTGGCAAATTTATTCCTTCTCCAAGGCAGGGAGGATGGCTCTAGGCACTCAACAGGGCCTATCTCAGGCCCAGGAAAGTCAGCCACTTGGAAGCAGGGATGAGGGTGGGGGAGGGTGGTGCGTAAAGTGTATGCAAGTACAAGCCATTCTTCTCTGGCTCTGCTGGTGTGAGTAGGCTGTGTGTCTGGCTGCTTCTCCCTGAGGAAACTGCAGCCGAATGCTAGTACCAGCCCGCCGCAGCCACTCCCGGGAATGGTGCCTGAGGGCTCCATGTGATTCAGGTAACTCCTCTCCGCTTCTGAACCGTATCTTCCTCCCCCTACCCCTCAGTTTGCTTTCTAAGCTTGCCTTTGATGCTCAGGGGTCCTAGCTTGTCATAAATATACTCATTTTACTTGTTTTTTTCAGGTCTTTGTTGTAAAGAGGGCTTGCTGAAAGCATCTGTATAGTCCACCATCTTGGCTCCACCTCCTTTTATTTTCAAATGCAGTATTTTTGATAATTGTCTTATTTCCTTATACATTGCCAAGGTCCACCCCTCCTCCACAAATTCAGCCTACTCAAAAGCCGGTAGATGGCTTACTAAAACCTGCTGCTGTCGAGTTGGTTCCAACTCACAGCGATGCTATAGGACAGAGGAGAACTGCCCCATAGGGTTTTCAAGGAGTGGCCGGTGGATTTGAACTTGTGACCTTTTTGGTCAGCAGCCAAGCTCTTAACCGTGGTACCACAGGGCTCTGTGCCCTCCCCCTGTGAGGTATTTTTGTAAGCACTGCTATCGCAGTGGCACTTACAAAAATACCTTGAGGTGGGTGGGCAGGGCTGGCAAACAAATGTAGAAAGTGTATGTTATTTGTGTAGAAGTGCGGTAAGGGCTGGTAAAATAAGCATTCAAATCTCAAGTACAGATTTTCAATATCTGTGGTGAAGTGTTTCGAAAGGTTGATGCCAAATTCAAGGCCAGTGACAGATACTAAGAATTTTGAATAAGTACTTCTCAATACAAAATTATTGCTATATAATGGGTATGCAAAAACCAAAAAAACCAAACCCAGTGCCGTCGAGTTGATTCCAACTCATAATGATCCTATAGGACAGAGTAGAACTGCCCCATAGAGTTTCCAAGGAGTGCCTGGCAGATTCGAACTGCCGACCCTTTGGTCAGCAGCCGTAGCACTTAACCACTATGCCACCAGGGTTTCCAATGGGTATGCAGTATGTCCTTTTTTATTGTCTTTTATTTCTACTTCAAATTTTTTGTTCTTTGGAAAATTTTTCTCAGTATCAGTAATAATACATTTGTTTGCTGGGATTTTCAAATTAATAAAGTTCTATCAGGATGATTAGAAAACTGGATTCTAGAATCTTCTGACATTCATTCCAATTGCAAATCTCTTTATCTGATCTCTGTCCCAAAGACACCTGGAAGCTGATGGCAGGCTGGGTAAATTCTCTGATTTGACCAGAAGGACTCAGCTGTTTTCCTTAAATCTGACCTGAGCAAAGAGCAAGTCATAAAGGAAGGGAAGGGAATAATTTTAACACCCAGAATTAATCATGGTATTTAAACAACTAGAATTTTACTTTATTTCAGAATAAGTTCACAGTCGAAAAATGCTATTTACTAAAGCCACAACATTATTCATATGGACAAAACTTTTATAGCAAAACCCTGGTACATGAGCATTAGTAATTTGAATACTATACAGATATAGAAGATATTTAAAAAACGGAAATGGTGTATTTCAAAGGCTGTAATAGGCACAATATATAGGCTTGTATTGGGTCTGCAAGCATTATACTATGATTCATTACAAGTGATCCAAGAAGTTGCAGGTTTTTTAACACTATGGACTGAAAAAGACACAAACGAATATCAGAGTTAGTCTTGTGTTAAAAAAGCACGTACTATCAAGACTATAAAATAGGAATGGCAAGCCAAACCAACAAATAATTGCTTCGGTTTTAGAAGAAGTAGTACATCTATGGCTTTTTCATGTTTCTTTTTGAGACTGGCTAGTAAGTGGAACACTACAGACATCATTTACAGGTTCAAAATTGGAAAACGAAAACTGAGCTTGATCTTTAGAGCAAAACTGTGAGGTCTTATATATATGTCAAGGAAAATGGTTTCCTCCTATCAACTTTTTGGCATAAAAATCTTGATGCAATACAGTTTTTCACGTGACATGGCAGAAAAAAAAATTAAGATGGCTAACCGGAATTTATTTTTGGTTTTAAGTAACTATAAAGAATATAGTCTTCCGAGGATCAAGAAAGTAAATTTGACCCTTAATATGGACCTCTAACTTTTTTTTTTTTTAAATATGGGCTGAAATATGTATTCACATTGACAATGTGTTCATGCTGATAAAGGTGGACGTGTGGTCAAAAATAAGAAAAAAATTGTACAGTTTTCAGGGTGCACTATTACTAGATCATATCGAAATTATCTAAAAAGTAAAAACGTACATCTTAGTCTCTCAAAGATTTTATTTTTTGGCTAGCAATTAATTAAACATAAGCATAAAAGTGAACCATGCAGTATTTTTACCTATTGGTTACCGTGTTCATGACATGAGGGGAACAGACTTCCTTTTCTTTTTTTTTTTTTAACCTTTAAATACGTAATGCTCACAGTCATGTGGAACTAAAATCACACATGAAGGCGAATCATGAAGAAACATTAAATACTTCAAAATGCCCACTACAGTGTGCCCAAAACAGCGC
Organism: Elephas maximus indicus; assembly: GCF_024166365.1. NCBI lineage: Eukaryota > Metazoa > Chordata > Mammalia > Proboscidea > Elephantidae > Elephas > Elephas maximus. The sequence goes on along the minus strand of NC_064819.1, from coordinate 62,964,917 downwards.
TGTTTCCATAGCACAGAATTACTGGAGGCCCAATCCAAAGCAGCAGGTACTACTGGAACTTCTAGGTCTTCAATTCTGCTTTTTTTTTTTTTTTTGGATATGGGAGGGTCAGGAAATCAGGGGATTCGGTCTCTCTGGAGGTTAGGCCATAATTTCTGCAGGTTCAGTGACCAACTTGGATCCATCCCATATTGTCTTGAACTGTTCAGGAACCGGAAATTCTCTCTGGAAGAAGAACAAAGCCATTTCAACAACTGAGGCTTCCTTTGGAAAACAGGTGGGTATATGAATGGTGCCAAACGACGGGCAAGAAAATCTTATTGAACCCAAACCTGGATTGTGCAGAGGCCTCTCTACTTCCCTGCAGAAGTCATGTCAGTCCCAGTGGGAGACTGGCACGGGACAAAAGTTTTATAGCAAAACCCTGGTGTGTGAGTATTAGTAATTTGAATACTATATGGATATAAACTCAACAAAAACCAAACCTGCTGCTGTCAAGTCGATCCCGACTCATAGCAACCCTAATGGACAGAGTAGAACTGCCCCATAGGGTTTCCAAGGAGCAGCTGGTGAACTCCAACTGCTAACCTTTTGGTTAGCAGTAAAAGCTCTTAACCACTGCACCACCAGGGCGCCACTGTGCCACCAGGGCTTCTATATGAAAACAGAAGATATTTAAAAAATGGAAATGGTGTATTCCACATCTATGCTTGCACTGGGTCTGCAGGTGCAGAGTTTTTAGCACTATGGAATGGAAAGGCACAAGCGAATATCATAGTTAACTCTTGTTTTGCAAAAGTATGTACTATCAGGTCTGCAGCTCTGTGCTGCACTTATTCAGAACCAGGCATTTTTTTAAGCACCAGGCATATATGAACTCAGTTAACTCTGCAATCATCCTATGACCTAGGCTTTATAGAGATCCCATCTACAAGAAACAGGTCTGGTGAAGTTAAGCAACTGGCCCAAGATGATATCACTAACCAGCAGAAGAGCCAGGATCTAAAACTAGGCAGCCTCTCTTACCCATTACTCTCTACCAAACTCCAACACACACGTGAATCAGCTGGGCATCTCGATAAAGTGCAGATTCTGATCCAGTAGGTCTGCATGTCCAAAAAGCTCCCAGGTGGTGCTGAGGCTGTTGGTCCCTAATTAATTTTTTTTTTTTTAAACAAGAAATTCATTTAAATGACAAGATGGATGACTTGAAGGGGGAAACTAGTGTTCATTTCTTTTAGAGTAATTTATCCCTACTTAGAGGGGAACCCTGGTGGTACAGTGGTTAAGAGCTCAGGCTACTAACCAAAACGTTGGCAGTTCAAATCCACCAGCTGCTCCTTGGAAACCCTATGGGGAAGTTCTACTCTGTCCCATAGGACAGCTATGAGTCGGAATGGACTGGACGGTAATGGGTCTGAGCCCTGGTGGCATAGTGGTTAACAGCTATGGCTGCTAACCACAAGATCAGCAGTTTGAATTCACCAGCCACTCTTTGGAAACCCTATGGGGCAGCACGTATAGGGTTGCTATGAGTCAGAATCGACTTGGTGGCAATACGTATTAACTGATTTTTTAAACACAGATTGGAGCACTGGTGCAGAGGTTAAGAACTGGGCTGCTAACAAAAAGGTTGGCAGTTTGAATCCACCAGCTGCTCCTTGGAAACCCTCTGGGGCAGTTCTACTCTGTCTGATAGGGTTGCTATGAGTTGGAATTAACTCGACTGCAGTGGGTCGACTGGTTAGGAAAACAGATTGCCCTACATGTAACAACTATGTACAAAAAATGTTGTAAAATCATCCTTTGGCTTTACAGTGATAAATGAAAACCATTAAAATTCTCCAATTTAACAAGGTATGCAAGGATTTTTTATGTCATTTTTTGTTAAACAGTGAGAGCAAAATAACTTACTGGAATATAAAGATGAGAGCTGAATGAGCATGCTGCTAATGGAGAAAGGGGGTATTTTCACTAAGGGGGTGTTTTCCGCCATCCCGCCTACACTTGATGTCGATCAAAACATACCATTGGCCATTTAGTTAAAAAAAAATGCAACATGCTTCGGCACATACACTAGTTACTTTATGTACAACAAAAGAACGGGGTAGGGGAAAACGAAAAAACAGAAAACTCTACTGTCATAGCCAGGATATGGTGGAGCCAAATTGTGATTTTCTAATTGAGAGTATATTCTCGGTCTGTAGGAACAGAGTTCTGGAGTAAGTAGCAGGCTCCCTTTTTAGGAGGCACCTGCCTGCTGCTGGAACACATCAATTGTATCTTCAGCCTCCATTTCCAACTGTCCAGGTGTGTCTGTCTCATTGATTTGCTGCCCATCAAATTGGAATCTGATCTGCCTCATTGACAAACCCTGTCGTTTATAATAGGCTTTCATTAGTTTACTAAGTGGAGTATGGCTGTTAATCCTAAACTGCACCACAGAACCATCCTCCCCCGCCATCTTCAAGTTAATATGATTGTTGTTCCCAGTCTTGACTCCTTCCTTGGGTTTTTCGTCAGCCATGGTGAGCACCGGAGTCTCCTCAGCTGCTGCTTCACAAAAGAGGTACCAGGTCTGCACTGAATGAGCACAGAAGCAGCACCAAGGGAGGCAGAAGCCCTACTCACATTTTGAGGAGCAAGGCTTTATCCCAGTGTTCCCTGGCTATTCTGGAGACCCTGGGTGGTGCAAACAGTTAACACACTACACTCGGCTGCTAACTGAAAAGTAAGTGACTTGAGTTCACACAGAGGCACCTTGGAAGAAAGCCCTGGTGATCTAGTTCTGAAAAATCAGCCATTGAAAACCCTATGGAGCACAGTTCTACTCTGACACACGTGGGCTTGTCACGAGTCAGAATAGACTCGACAGCACCTGGGTACCTGACTAAGTACAAAAATGTGCTTAGAGTTGCATATACATTGTTTACCCTTCACATGGCCACCCTACTCTTCCCATTGGGCACGCACACATACACAAAGGTAAAGAATAGCCAAAATAAAAATAGTTTGGACTCTCCCCTTTCCCCAGAGAGTGGTTCTCTAGTCATTTCAGGAGGGGATGTAAAAGGAGGGCCAGGAGCAGCCCCCATGGCCCTGACTTCTGTGGCCTCGCTGGATTTATTGTACACAGTGTTGGTTGAAAGCCGATGCATCTGGTAAACTGCTGCCTGTTCTCCTCCACTGATGAGATGTGATGTTTCAGTGGAATACGCCCATGAGCACACCTCTTCCTAGATGTAGAACTCAATCACATCTTTTGGAAGAAGCAAATTATTATTATTATTATTATTATTTTGAAGAGAAGGCCCTTGTTATAGTGAGTAATGAATTCTCCTTGAGTGAAATCTGCAATGGAAAATCTTAAGACTAAGCAAAGAAGCCAGAGTCTTAATAACCTACTGCATGTGTGTGTGTGTGTGTGTGTTGAGGAGGTGGGTAGCCAGCATACCTTCTGGGACTGTTACTGAGAGTAAATGGGGGCTTGGTTTTGGTTCTTAAGCATCAGGCCAAGTGGAGAATGCTCTGGAGTGAAGCTCTCTTTGACAGTAAGTGCATTACAGCCATTTCAAATCGTTTTTGGAAATCATAGAAGTATGATGACAGATCTGAGAGACTGATTTTTTTATGGATGAATCATCCTTGCCATCTGTCTTAGTTATCGAGTGCTGCTATAACAGAAATACCACAAATAGATGGCTTTAACAAAGAGAAATTTATTTCTTTACAGTAAAGTAGGCTGAAAGTCCAAATTCAAGGCATCAGATCCAGGAGAAGGCTTTCTCCCTCTGTTGGCCTTTTCATCAATCTTCCCCCAGACTAGGAGCTTCTCTGAGCAGGGACCCTGGGACCAAAGGGTGCTCTCTACTCCCAGCACTGCTTTCTTGGTGGTTTGAGGTCCCCCTGTCTCTGCTTGCTTCCCTTTCCTTTCATCTCTTGTAAGATAAAAGGTGTTGCAGGCCACGCCCCAGGGAAACTCCCGTTACATAGGATCAGGGATATGACCTAGGTAATGGTGTTACAATTCCACCCTAATCCTCTTTAACATAAAATTACAATCAGAAAATGGAGGACAACCACACAATACTGGAAATCATGGCCCAGCCAAATTGATACACATATTTTTTGGGGGACATAATTCAATCCATGACACCATCCATTTCCAGATTACAGTCCCTGTGGCAGGACCTCCTGTGTATTGCTCCCTACCGCCTCAACTGGAAAATGCAGGAAGAGGGCCATAGACTGAGGACCCAAGGTAACGGTCTATAGGTAAAACTTTACTTTTTCAGCATAAAAGCTCAGGTTTTGACCTAGACTCACGCTTTAAGCCAGTGGATCTCAATCTTGGCTGTATAGTAGAATCGCCTGGGAAGCTTTAAAAAATACACATCCTGGGCCCCACCCCCAGGGATTCTAGCTTAATTGGTCTGGATGTTCATCCAAACCCCATCGCCTTTCTTAGCAAATCCAACTTCCATGCAGCCGAGCCCTCTGCTTAAACAGCTGCCAAGACCAGAAAGCATTCTCATTTTTGGCTCTCCTACTCTGAAGCTGTTCTCCTGTACTGGGTTTAGTTCTTCAGTAGGGTTTTTGTTTGTTTTGTTTTGTTTCTTTTAAAAAAGTTTTATTGCAGTAAATATATATATATATATAACAAAACATTTACCATTTTAACTATTTTTAGGAGTACAATTCAGTGGCGTTAGTGACATTCACCATGTTGTGCAACCATCACTACTATCCATTTCTAAATGTCTGTCACCCTCTTTCGCAGAAACTCAGTATCCGTTAAGTAATAATGCCCAATTCCCCTCATTGCCCCCTGGTAACTACTAATAAACTTTTGTCTCTATGCATTTGCCAATTCTAAGTATTTTATATAAGTGGGGTCATGCAGTTTTTGTCCTTTTGTGAGTGACTTATCTTACTCAGCATAATGTTTCAAAGTTCATCTGTGCTGTAGCATGTATTAGAAATTCATTTCTCTTCATGGCTGAGTAATATTCCACTGTATGGATATACCACATTTTGTTTATCCATTCACCTGTTGGTAGTCAGTTGGGTTGTTTCCACCTTTTGGCTATTGTGAGTAATGCTGTAATGAACACTGGTGTGCAAGTATCTGTTTGAGCCCCTGCTTTCAAGTCTTTTGGTTATATACCTAGGAGTGGAATTGCTAGGTCTTCAGTAGTCTTTTAGGTAGAGCTCCTAAGAGGGGGCTCTTTTCTAGCTCAGGGTCGGACTAACCACATGCCTAGTAGTGAAGCATGGTTCAATGTTAGCAGAGTTCTGTTTTTTAAACTAAAATGATGACTTCAAGGATGCAATATGTGGCAAATGGCTCTGTAGAGCTGAAGACCTTTCTGACAGGTGGGGAGGGGAGAGAACAGGTCAGCAGTCGCCCAAGAAAAATCTGTCTGCCCAAGAAAATCAACCTGCATGTTGACAGCTGTATAGAGGGCTGGCGATGGACCTGCAGGCCGATGTGGGGCCCCTCCCAAAGGCGTGCCTGATAGTTTGGTTTTCTCCTATCTTCTCGTGTTCACCGGACTCCTGCACAGTTAGAATCAGAGTGAATTATCTCTGTATTTATTTACCTACTTCCAAGAAGCAACAACAGTAAATTCTACAGTTTTACCACACTGCATGGTCAACAAAGTGTTATTTATACTTCCTTTTTCATTTGCAAGAATATCTGCAAGCTGCTTTTAGAAGTTACTTTGTTTAGGAGAGGAGGCAAAAAAAACCGATGGTGGCAAAGTCACTTAGGCTAGGCTGGTGTTTCTCAGAAGGGCCATTGGTGGATTGCTGGCACTAGAATCATCGGGGATGCCTACTAAAAATACATATTCCCGGGCCCCACTCCAAACCTCCTGAATCCAACCTCTAGGTACTGGGTTGGGAGGTGGCCTTTTTATCAAGCTTCTTATGCCATGGCTGAGAACCTCTGACTTAAGTGTTCCTACACAAATTAGTCTATTATTACCCCCCTCCACTGTCTGCCTACACCACAAGCAGCAGAAAAACTAAAAACCAACCCATTGCCACTGAGTCTATTCTGACTCATAACAACCCTACAGGAGAGAGTAAAACTGCCCCATAGGGTTTCCAAGGCTGTAATCTTTTACAGGAGCTCATCACCAGGTCTTTCTCCTGAGGAGCAGTTGGTAGGACTGAACTGCTAATCTTTCGGTTGACAGCGAAGTGCTTAACCACTGTACCGCCAGGGATCCTGCCTCTGCTGCAAGCAAAATACTGAAGGAAAATATTGAGTCCTAAATAATGGGAACTCAGATGCATGGGGTACTTCTCGATAAAAGCTAGCCCATTAAGGTAATTATTAGTAAACTGCCTTGCAACTCATAGATCCTGGAGTGAGGGGAAATCAATCAAACAACTAACAGGGGAGAAGGGTGCGAAGGGCAATTCTCTAAATTCCTGCCCGGCCTGTGAACTGTTCTATCAATAAAGCTCATAGCTTGGTAGTTGGTTGATCAATCTCTGAGGATGTTAATAATGAAAGCTTGGGAACAATTCTTCAGAGTCTTTTCAAATATACTCACATAGTCACCATCCTGAGGGATAAGTATGTTCATTTCTGATGACTTGGCACTCACAATCTCACAATCTAGTGCATCTTCGCTGAGGTATATGTGGCAACCTTCTGTCTTATTAATGGAAATTGTTGGCACTCTCCCCATTACCTGATGTCAGGAAGGAAAAAGAGGAAAAAAAAATCTGAGCACGAAGCAAAGCGAAGCAATAGAAATCGTTTGTGTTTGTTAGTTGCTGTCGAGTTGGCTCCGACTCATGGCGACCTTATGTACAACAGAACGGAACGTTGCCCGATTCTGCGTCATCTTCATGATCATTGGTGTATTTGAGTTCATTGTGGTCATCATCTAATGATCAGCCACTGAAAACCCTATGGAGCACAGTTCTACTCTGACACACATGGGGTTGCCACGAGTTGGAATCAACTGGAGGGCAACTGGTTTTTAACAAAAATCATAACACCCCAAAAGAAGTACAATCCATTGATTCCTTTAACTTGGGCTTTAGCCTGGGCTTAACCGAGCATTAGGAATAGTTGGGTCAGGGCTGAGGAGGCTGGTTAATGGCAACTTCTGGAGGGTAAATTGGGCAGGAGTCAACTGGGGACAGAATGAAGGGACCACACAAGGGAATTTTCAAATCTCACAGTTTCTTTCATGAAACAAAATAAAGGGATTGATTTGAAAACAGCAGCTAAATGTTCAGAAAAAGCCTCACAACCCTGTTAGTGGATTTCAAACATATATTTGATTTCATGATAAAAGAAACAAGTCACATTTGCTTTTATTTGCTTAAAATTTTAGTTTGGATCAGTCTCTACGCAAATTGGCTTAAAACAGGCACTAAATCTTGTCACTTAAGAGTAAATAAATTATTCTGTAATTGAGTAGATTTTTTTCCTGAATATAAAAAGAGTAAGAAACAGTATAATTCTTTTCACGTAAGTCCTCTGCTGGATAAAAATCTCACTGGTTGAATGTGAGGCTTAAATGAGATAATGCGTCTAGGTATTTTGAAAGGTATTAATTTCAGGAGCCAATGCTGTGGACTTGGCTCAGGTCACTCATTGTATAGGTAAACAGGACCATACACAACAGGAGGAGATCCTTTCTCTGTATTGTTTACAAATATCTAAGTGCTATAAAAATTCTGATCGGTTTTAAATTTCTCTTCCAACAATGGTTTTCAGATAGATGTCCCTCCAGATCTCCACAGGGGCAGACTGTTTCCCCAAGGACCATATTACAGCTCTATAATTTGCCTTCTTATAATGGTAATTGAAGTGATAAAGACAGCTCCTCTTTCCCCTCGAAGAAAAGACTGGATTGCAAACCAAAGGAACAAGTCCTGCTGATGGTGCAGGTGATGTAAGCATTCCTTGGGGGGAGTCTAGCCAGGTTGCCACAGGTTTCCTCCTCTCTCCTTAGAAACTGGACGCTGCGTTGGAGTTGAGACCCAGTGCACAAAAAGGCAGAGGTTGTTTAAGGCCAAGTAAGTGGCAGGGCTCTGCCATAGATGAAATAATAATAACAATGTATCGAGAATGTGTCATCAGTCATGTTTTGGTAACTTCTGGATTTGCTTATTTTATAATGATGAAGAGCACTGGCATACTGGCCAGAACTGTGTTTATAATACCCAGGCCAGTAAAGAGAAAGGGGTAAGCTGTCAGTGAGTCTTAGCTGATTCATTTATAAGACAGAGTGGGGATAACGAGGCAAACGCACTGCACCAACGCATTTTATTTTTGTGTATATGTTGTTATATTATGTAAAAAACATACTGAAATACCCTATGTACTTGACAAGGCAATAGCAGTATTTAAAAAATAGCCCTGGTATTTTAAGATGTAATTTCCACAGCATTTTGGTCAATAGCACTTTGCTGTTATTCACTGCTGTCTGGCCGGCCCCCGGCTCATGGTGACCCCAAAAACAACGGAATGAAATGCTGCCTGGTCCTGTGTCATCACCATGACCCGTTGCAAATCTGATGTGATTGACTGGGTTTTCATTGGTTTTCTGAAAGTAGATCACCAGGCCTTTCGTCCTAGTCTGTCTTAGTCTGGAAGCTCCACTGAAACCTGTTCAGCATCATAGCAACACGCAAGCTTCCACTGACAGGTGGTGGCTGTACATGAGGTGCACTGGCCGGGAATCGAACCCGGATACTACATTAGAGTAGATTATATATGTCTTACTTCTCTGGTAGTCTGTGACAAGGGGCCCTGGTGGCGCAATGGTTAAGTGCTTAGCTGCTAACCAATAGGTCAGTGGTTTGGACTCACCAGTGGCTCTGCAGAATGAAGAGACCTGGTGATCTGCTCCCGTAAAGATTACTACCTGGGAAACCCTATGGGGCAGTTCATATAGGGTTGTATGAGTTGGAACTGACTCGACAGCAGGCAATAGTCCGCGAACACTTTGAGAACAGAGAATGTTTCTTATCAGGAGAACTGATGAGTGATCGGTGATAAGTGGCCTTGTCCAGGTCAATGCTCTAAAAAAAAAAGTCTGTTGCTGTCGAGTCAATTCCAACTCATAGTGACTCTATCGGACAGAGGGAACTGCCCCATAGGGTTTCCAAGGAGCAGCTGGTGGATTTGAACTGCCAACCTTTTGGTTAGCAGCCTGAGCTCTTAACCACTGTACCAACAGGGCTCCCGGTGAATGTGCTAGCATTTTAAAATGTTTCTGTATGAATTTTGTTTTTTGTGGATTTATTTTTTCCATAAAAAAGTAAAAAAAAAAATCTTTTGAATATCTTAGCCATTTTTCTCTCTCATAAAATATTCTCTCTCATAAGTTGTGCTATTTTCTTAGGATAGTTTTCCAGGAATAGAATTACTGGGTCAAATCATATGAACTCTTTGCCCATGCCTTTTTTTCAAACCTTCAATCTTTTTGCTTTAACAGCATTAACTGAAATTTTTTAAATGAAAAAATTTATCCATTTTCGGTGTACAATTCAATGATATTTAGTAATGTGGAGTTGTGCAACCTCATCTATAATTCAGTTTTAGAACACTTCCAACATCCCGCAAATATCCCTAATGTCCATTTACAGTCAATCCCTGTACTCACCCCTAAAACCAAAACCAAACCAAATTTGTCACTGTCAAGTCGATTCCAACTCATAGGGACCCTATAGGACAAAGTAGAACTGCCCCATAGAGTTCCCAAGGAGTGCTTGGTGGATTTGAACTGCAGACCCTTTGGTTAGCAGCCATGGGACTTAACCATTCTCACCCCCAGGCAACTACTAATCTGCTTTCTGTCTCTTGCTGTGTCCAGGCTCTTTTAAAGAGCACAGTTCCGATATGCATGAGTTTCAGAAAACATGGTTCCTTGCAATGTGAGGACAGCTTGTATGCAAAATTAAGGAATGTGAAAAATTATAGCTAATTATGGTATTAATTTCCACTTCACTATTGGTAGGCTATGCAGATTTCCATATATTCATTAGCCAGTTCAGTTTCTGTGACTTGCCTTACTATTTTTTGCCCATTTTCCACTTGAGTTGTTAGTCTTTTTTTTTTTTTTTTTTTGATAACCACGACCAAGTTTATTTAGGTTTGAAAAACAGTTACAGCATACAAATACTGCTGAGAAACAAATTTAACAGCACTTTATACTGTGGCCTCTGTGGTTAAAAATTCAGCCTTATGTGTGTTAAAATCCATTATTCTTTTTTTTTTTATTAACTTTTATTGAGCTTCAAGTGAACGTTTACAAATCAAGTCACACTGTCACATATAAGTTTATATACATCTTACTCCGTACTCCCACTTGCTCTCCCCCTAATGAGTCAGCCCTTCCAGTCTCTCCTTTCGTGACAATTTTGCCAGCTTCCAACTCTCTCTATCCTCCCATCCCCCCTCCAGACAGGGAATGCCAACACAGTCTCAAGTGTCCACCTGATATAATTAGCTCACTCTTCATCAGCATCTCTCTCCTACCCACTGTCTAGTCCCTTTCATGTCTGATGAGTTGTCTTCGGGGATGGTTCCTGTCCTATGCCAACAGAAGGTTTGGGGACCATGACCGCCGGGATTCCTCTAGTCTCAGTCAGACCATTAAGTATGGTCTTTTTATAAGAATTTGGGGTCTGCATCCCACTGTTCTGCTCCCTCAGGGGTTCTCTGTTGTGCTCCCTGTCAGGGCAGTCATCGATTGTGGCCGGGCACCAACTAATTTTTCTGGTCTCAGGATGATGTAGGTCTCTGGTTCATGTGGCCCCTTCTGTCTCTTGGGCTCTTAGTTGTCATGTGACCTTGGTGTTCTTCATTCTCCTTTGCTCCAGGTGGGCTGAGACCAATTGATGCATCTTAGATGGCCGCTTGTTAGCATTTAAGACCCCAGATGCCACATTTCAAAGTGGGATGCAGAATGTTTTCATAATAGAATTATTTTGCCAATTGACTTAGAAGTCCCCTTAAACCATGGTCCCCAAACCCCCGCCCTTGCTCCGCTGACCTTTGAAGCATTCATTTTATCCCGGAAACTTCTTTGCTTTTGGTCCAGTCCAATTGAGCTGACCTTCCATGTACTGAGTGTTGTCCTTCCCTTCACCTAAAGCAGTTCTTATCCACTAATTAATCAGTAAAAAACCCTCTCCCTCCCTCCCTGCCTCCCCCCCTCGTAACCACAAAAGTATGTGTTCTTCTCCGTTTATACTATTTCTCAAGATCTTATAATAGTGGTCTTATACAATATTTGTCCTTTTGCCTCTGACTAATTTCGCTCAGCATAATGCCTTCCAGGTTCCTCCATGTTATGAAATGTTTCGCAAATTCATCACTGTTCTTTATCGATGCGTAGTATTCCATTGTGTGAATATACCACAATTTATTTACCCATTCATCCATTGATGGACACCTTGGTTGCTTCGTTAGTCTTTTTTATATTGATCTAAGTATAAGATCTTTATACATTCTGGACACTAATCCATTTTGATTATTTGCATTGCAATAATTTCTTAAATCCATGGCTTGTCTTTGGATTTGTATCTGATGTCTTTTGTTGAATATATAATTTTGATTTTAAAAGGGGTCAGATTCACCAGTTCTTTTTTTGTAGTTTGTGCTTTTTAAGCCTTATTAATTTCTTCCCTATCCAAAATCATAAAGATACTCTTCTATATTTTCTCGTCAAAGTTGTAAAGTATTTCTTTTCACACTCAGGGGTTTACTTTTATGTATGGTGTGAGATAGGGATTCAATATTTTTTCCCACTTGGATAATCAATTGTCATAAAATTTATTTGATATATCAGGGCTTTTGATTCTGGCTCTTTAGTCTATTTTTGTATCTATTTTTGTCCATTTGCCTTCCAAATGAATTTTAGGACTATTTTCATGAAAAACCTGTTGAGATTTTGAGCCAAATTTTATTAAATTTACCAATTAAATACATGGCAACAACTGATATTGATGTCTTCCTGTCCATTTGTTTACATCTGTTTTTTTTTTAAATATATATCTTTTAGTTTTTTCCTTGATACTTTATAGTTTTTAAATCTTATTTTGATGACATTTTGCCATATTTATTGGTGGTATAAAGATGTTATCGATTTTTGTATGTTGATAATTTATCCAAGCACCTGGTTGAATCTTTCTTCAGTTGTTTGTCTGTTGAATCTCCAGGGTTTTTTATATAGGCAATTGTTTTGTTGGCAAATAAGGAGGTTTTTTTTCTTCCCTTTCCAATTTTTTTCCATGTCTTATTGTATAAGTTATAACCTCTAATGCATTATTGAACAGAAGCAGTGACAGAGGAAATCTGTGCCTTGTTCCCAATTTTACTGGGAATTCTTCTAATGTTTCATAATAAGGTATGAATATTGCTATGGGAAATTGATAGATAACCTTAATCTGGTTACAGAATGTAGTATGTCTTTCCTGACTTTTTTCCAGGATTATCAGGTATAGCTATATCTGTGTATATATCTATGTTCATATATGTGTATATTTAGAAAAATAAAGTCATATTCTACATAATGGTACAAAACCTGTTCTTTCTTCTTAACAAGATATCATGAGTATCTCTCTACGTTATTCTTCTTAATGCTTACATAGTATCCCATCCTACATAATTCTGACATTTAAAATGATTTCCTCTATTATTTCTGAATTTAGAATTTTTTTCCCCTCCAGAAATTTGGTGAATATTTAGAACTATTTTCTTCTAGTTTTTTAATGGTTTTATGTCTTATATTTAATTCATCTTTTTTTAATTTTTGCATGTGATGTATTTACATTAAAATGATACTAACTTTGTATATTGTTTCATCAATGCCACTCAATCCAGTTCTGTAACAATAAAGGGAACTTGAAATAAACTCTCAAAAATGAAGGGGGAAGGGTTAGGTTAAATTATTTCCAAGATACTTTTCAATTGTAACATACTATGATTACACAATTACAGCTAACTATGTACTCTCATCTCTGCCATAGAATATTAGTTCCCTGTTGCTATTTATGGAAACCCTGGTGGTGTAGTGGTTAAGTGCTACGGCTACTAACCAAAAGGTCGGCAGTTTGATTCCATCAGGTATTCCTTGGAAACCTTATGAGGCAGTTCTACTCTGTCCCATATGGTTGCTATGAGTCAGAATCAACTCGATGGCAATGGGTTTGGTTTTTTTTTTGGGGGGGGGGTTTGGTTGCTATTTATAGTTTTTGTTTTGTTTTCTTTTAAACAAACAAAAAAATATTGTGAAGTGGAAGAAAGCCTGGCTGTTGACATAGGAACTTCCAACACCCAAAACAGTACTTGAGAGAATTATGGACTCATTATTAGATTCCTATGAACATATTTGTCTTTGAGGAAATGAACTTTTTCTTATGATGACTTATTTCCTTCAAATTTTCACGCATAATACTTTGAAAGAAGATGTGTCGATAAATGGATAAATGCAGTTGTCAGAAATATTAGACTGAGAGATAGTGCTGCCAGAATCTAAGCTTTATGAGGGAAGGGATTTTTGTCTGGTTTGCGCACTGCTTTCCTTAGTGTTAAGAACGGCGGATGGTCTATCAGGCATGTTCGATAAATACTTGGTGAATGAATGAATGAATGTTGAATGTTAAGTGGTCTTGGGCAAATAACTCACATTTCAGGATCTAAAGTATAACCCGAGGTTGGTCAAGTTTCCCTGTTTACAAAGTGAAGGCAACAATATAGCATGTGTCCATGGGAAATTATTTAGTTGCTTTGTTTTAAAGTCTTCCACCAAGGAATGGACTTTATGAACAAGTGAAAAAAGAATGGGAAAGGGGACAGGGATACTATACAGAGTCATAAAGACAGAGAACTCATGGAACTGGAATTGAATACTTATGTGAAAGAAACAAATGTATCTATAGAGACTATGTTGCAAGAATGCTAAGAATGTACTCAAAACCCATTGCGTTGAGTTGATTCCAACTCATAGCGACCCTATAGGACAAAGTAGAACCACCCCTTAGAGTTTCCAAGGAGCGCCTGGTGGATTCGAACTGCTGACCTTTTGGTTAGCAGCCATAGCACTTAACCACTATTCCACCAGGGTTTCTCAATGTAGGCAGGGAGGACCTCAAACCCCCAGCCAGCCTTCTCATGTATCAGGACAGGGAAGTCAGGGTCAGATATAAAGTGAATTACCCAAGTGCACACAGCTGATGACAGTTAGTTGAGTGCGCAGGTCTCAAGATGCTCAGTTCAAGGCTATTCCCATTAAGTGGACACATGTGAAACCAAACCTAAGTGACAGTTAGTGAGATGGAAAATGTACAGTTGAATGTACTCTAATGAAAATTGGCAGTGGTGAAAAGCCTGGTAAAACAAAACTCAAAGAGCTAGAAAATCAATTTTAACAAACATTTTTAGGAGGCATCAGAGAGCAAAGAGTAATTAACAATATGAAAAGACTATAGTCAGAGATAGACATTATACTTGGCTGATGCTAAGAAGTCCTTTAGTTTTTAGCGTATTGTAAAATCCTATTTGGCTAAATTCAATAGCACTCTTATATTTTGGTTTGTATTTCTGATTATCTCACTGACTCTTTAGAAAACCTTTTCTTCCTCCTTATCCAGAACCATTTTCTCTTGGAAAAAACAATCTCTGCAGGAGGGTATTGTTATACTAGGAGAACCTCTTTGTATTTTAATTAATTAATTCCAATCATTCATTCATCAAGCATTTATTGGACACCTACTATGTGCAAGGTTCTGAGGCTATAAACATTAACTAGACACTATTTCTAGTCTTGAAATAGCAATGCAAAAGTAAGTGCAATGCAAAATGGGATGTGTTTTAAGAAATTGCAAAGGAGGAGCTAACATGAAGAGGAGTCCCTGGGTGGTGCAAATTGTTAACACCCTCAGCTGCTAACTGAAAGGTTGCAGGTTTGAGTACACCCAGGGGTGCCTCAGAAGAAAGGCCTGGCAATCTACATCCAGAAAATCAGCCACTGACAACCCTGTGGAGCACAATTCTACTCCAACACACATGGGCTCTCCATGCATCGGAGTCGACTCAACAGCCACTGGAAACACTAAAATGTAAGACAGGGGTTCACAGAGCAGAGGATGACACAGCAGTATCTTGAAGGAAAGGGAATAATTTTCTAGGTAGACACGGGGAGCCAGGGCTCCCCTTGCAGGCAGAGTAGATGGAAGGAGCAGAGCATCATTGTAAGGGCTGCCTACCTGAATTTGAATGTCCTTGGAATTGATCACTTCCACTATACCCACCACATTGTCAAACACAAGGCCGAACTTCTTACAGTTGTCTAGGAAAAAGAAAAAAAAAAAAAAAAACCCAAAAAACCATTAAATACACTGCAGCATGTTTATACAAAGTATCTTACAGTAAGGACAGGGCCATGGTTCTGCCCTACCAATCGTAATGGAATTTATTTTTCCTTTCATCTGCAGAGTAGACTTGTTGCATTTGAAAATGTAAGCCACTTGTTTCAGTTGAGTGTCTGCAACCATAAGGTCATTCCTGTCCTCTTGGTATTCCTAAAATTGAAGCATATGCCAAGTATGAGAATATATAGATAGCCTGAATCCACTGCAGACTGAAATTACTGTGTATTTTGGAGCTCAGCATCACCTACAGCCTTTCAGTGTTTCCTTTCTTGCAGAACAATTTTCTTACAGACTAAACCATAGGTCTTACCTTGTCATTGCAACAATTGAAACAAATAAAATCACTGGTAGGAGGTCAGTGTCAATTTTCAATTAGACAGGTGTCAGGAGCCCTGGCTAATGGGTGGGGGTGGGTGGGGGTATGAGAGCTTTTGGCTGAGGCACCCAGGCTGAGTCTGGAGTTAATGATGCAGCAGTACAATCTGCTCTGTCTAGTAGGAGTTGGGCAAATAGGCTGGTGAAGGATCACACAGGGGTCTAAGCACCATGTGTTTTCAGGCCACTTCCAGGTACCTGGAGTCCCTGGGTGGTGCAAACAGTTAATACACTCAGCTGCTGACTGAAAGGCTAGCAGTTTAATGCCACCCAGAGGCAACTCTGGGTGAAAAATCAGCCACTGAAAAACTTACAGGGCGCAGTTCTACTCTGACATGCATGGGGTCTCTGTGAGTTAGAATCAGCTCGATGGCAACTCGACTTTGGTCTTCAATCTTTAGGGAAGCCCCTGGATGGGCAGGGGGCACCACCTTTCATCTACATTCAAAGCGTCTTTGTCCGGTTCACACGATTTACCCTGAAATTGGTGGGTGGCAGCAGTAGGGTGCAGTTATGTGTCTCCATCAGTGGGATACAATGAAACATCCAATAGTGATCAGAATGGGGCACAGTCCCACATGTTAATGGGTTCTCTTGCTGCCTGGGGAACAGCTTGTGGAAGCATTCAGAAATGTCCTGGTTTCTAGTCTAGCTGGTAGCCTTCTGCCTCTGTCATTTCACTTTGAAATCCTTAAGATCTTGGTAAGTGGCTTAGCTGCCCGTCCTTTTGTCAGATTGTGTCAGGGATAAAGATTAAAAGGCATTACTCACCACTCTCCATTTCTTTCCCTCCAACTCAAACACAGGAACATGTTTCTGAGGAGGATGAGATTTGGGAGAAGTGGGACTTGGAGTAAGGCTTTTGGTTGGAGATCGAGTTTGTCCTCCTTGAGCCCGTAGGCTGGGATTTTTGTGTGTCATCTGGTCATCTGTGACATGCCGGAGCCCTAGAAGGGTAACACATAGACAAATTTCTTTATATGTTATGCAGAGGGAGATGTCCTTAGCTTCCTAGATCGACATGATTTAAACAGCACAAGAATTTTTGGTAATGCTCTTTTCATAAGAATCTACTTCTTCTTCAGGGTTAACATCCAGAGTCTGGGACCTGTATAAATGTAGAATTGATAGAAGCTGTGGAGGTAATTTTTTATTTTGGGAACTTTTTCTTTAAGAAACTAAAGATGATAGATAAAAAATTCTGCAAAACACAAATCACCTCATCAAAAAGATCCCATAGTTTACTTCTTATCTCATGAATAAATTATTCCTCCCAAACCCAAAACCCGTTGCTGTCAAGTAGATTCCAACTCACAGCGACCCTATAGGACAGAGTAGAACTGCCCCATAGTTTCCAAGGAATACCTGGTGGATTTGAACTGCCGACCTTTCCGTTAGCAGATGTAGCTCTTGACTACTATGCTACCAGGATTTCCAATCATTCCCCAGACATAGCATAAAAAATCAGAGCATCCCAGTGAGTATATACCTGAGAATGAAATTGACTTTAGGGCTACGAGTCCAGTCTTAACTTTGCAGATGATGCTCAGAGGGGATAGTACACACAGTTGGAGCCAAAGACAATTTTAGAATTTGGGGCTCTTAGCTCCCAGCCCAGAGCACAGGGACACTTACATCATAATTCCTATTACCTGTCCAAAGCAAAAATATATTTTCATATACTCTTTGGCCACATGACTTTATTTGTAGAATGCATGTGCTTCTGATGCTGATATATCTGAAATGTTCTGTTGATGCTGTTGTGTGCCATCGAGTTGATTTTGACTCAAAGTGACCCCACGTGGCAGAGTAGAATTGCCCAATATGATTTTGGTGGTTGTAATCTTTATGGAAGCAGATCGCCCAGCAGCTTGGTGGGTTCAAAGTATCAACCCTTTGGTTAGCAGCCAAGCATTTAACCATTGTGCTACCAGGGATCCTTAAATGTTCTATAATGACATAGAACCGACTTGAGGGCATATAACAATAACTATATATATATATATAGTTATTGTTATATATTTTATTTATATATATATATAAGTAGTTGTCATCGAGACGACTCTGACTCATGGTGACCCATATGTGTCAGAGTAGAAATATGCTCCATAGGGTTTTCAATGGAAGTAGATCATCAGGCCTTTCTTTCAAGGCACCTCTGGTTGGATTCTATACATACACACACACATGCACACACACAGAGAGAGACACACACACAGGGAGCCCTGGTGGTACAGTGGTTAAGCGCTTGGTTGCTAACTGAAAGGTTGGCAGTTCAAACCTACCAGTCGCTCTGCCAGAGAAAGATGTGGCAATCTGCTTTGTAAAGATTATAGCCTTGGAAACCCTATGAGGCAGTTCTACTCTGTCTTATAGGGTAGCTATGAGTCAGAATCGACTCGACAGCAACAGGTTTGGTATGCAGACACATATAATTGAACTACCTTTGTCCTCATGAGGAATGGTTAATTTAAAAATAAATCAATAAGTAATGATATATTACCATTCTATATATCTCTGAATATATTTATATATAGTAGTGTATTGCCAATTTATTTATTTATATGTAAAAACATATACCATTATCTATTTATTTATAAATTAACCAGTCCTCATGAGGACAAAGGTAGTTCAATGACACAATTCTTTGACAAGCCTGGACACTGCCTAAGGAGAGGAGTGTTAATTGTTTGTAATTTTTGTTTCACTTAATCTTGATGCCTTAATTGTAGAAGATGGGGCTGAGGTGGTGATGCAACATAGGGGGAGACTGAGAACCCAGAGTCTTTGAGTTCTTTTTCTGTTCCACTCAGCAGTCCACTGAGCCAGGCTACCTTCCCAACAGCAGTTCTCTTTGTGTTAGAGAGAGGGATGGAATGAGTCAGCATGGGCTCTGGAGGATCCGGGTGCCTGGAAAGGGATACAGCCTCAACGTCCTGTTTTCTCACCTTTTGTAATTGCTTCTCCCTGGTTAAGCTGAGCAAATAAAGCTGAGCGTGAAGGAGAGGACTCTTCTTTTCTGCCTTCATTATCGAAAAGTGGAGGTGGTCCTGGAGGAGGAGGAGGAGGAGGGGGTGGAGGAAGGCCAGGCCCAGGGGAGAAGGCAGACAATACTGATGCAGTTGATGCTACTGGACCCTGTGGGAAAGAGAAAATGGAAAACACAGTTTGCATTGAGATGGATGCCCTTGCTGACAGTTGGGACTTCACCAGTGTCACTTACAACCTGCTGACAATGAGGGAGTGGGCTCAAGACTCACTGACTGAGAGGACCCAGGCCTGAAAGGGGGATCTGTCATGGGAACTTGGACAAGAACGGAGCTGTGCAGCCCTGTATGTGGGCTTTGTATGTCCAGGATCTGAATGACACTGGTCCTTGGCCTTGATAAGAGGATTCGCTTTTTTTGGACACTGGGAATTGCCACCACCAATGAGAGGGAAAGAAGTTAAAATATGCAATGGTTATTAGATGTTTTTGAACCTTTTTCAAGCAGCTAATGAAAGAGATCGTGAAATCCTTCCTCTGGAACTCAATTTTCAAATATGCATGTCTCAAATGGACCCCCAAACAAGGACTGCCTGTGACCTGGATGCTTGTCAGACTTGGAGGTGTCCAGGGTCCAAAACCCATCTGATGGTTCATCCAATGCTGACTGTTAGTGGAGCAACCTGAATCCAATCTTCCCTGAGCAAGATCTATGCTTATCCTTGTTTTCTCTGTTATGCAAAAGGCAACCCTTGTTTTCAATATTAAGTTCTAATAAATTCAAGTGGTAGTAAAAGGTGAAAGCAAAGGGAAGGATTTTTTTTTTTTAATTTTCTGCCTGTATTTAAAAAATTTTTTTATCCTTGTGAAGTATTTCAAAAATATAGAAAAGTACAGTAAAAAAGAAATTCATTTTAAATGTTTTAAAAGGACCTTACAGATGACTGTTCTTTCAGAACTTAAAACCAGTAGGACAAAAACACACATATACAATAGACTTGGGATAAATACCATTCTATTTTTAAACTCAGAAGTAAAAAT
This sequence comes from Elephas maximus indicus, assembly GCF_024166365.1. Lineage (NCBI taxonomy): Eukaryota > Metazoa > Chordata > Mammalia > Proboscidea > Elephantidae > Elephas > Elephas maximus. The sequence goes on along the minus strand of NC_064819.1, from coordinate 62,945,098 downwards.
GTATAGCTATGGTAAGGAATTACAAGCTAATTCAATAAAAATAAAAGAAAAACCAGGGAGCTTAAAAATTGGGAATGAGCTAGGTGGTGCCCAGGTACAACTGATGACTGCCCTGACAGGGACCACAAAAGAGGACACCTGAGGGTGCAGGAGAGCAATGGGATGCAGACCCCAAATTCTCATAAAAAGACCAGACTTAATGGTCTGACTGAGACTAGAAGTACCCTGGTGGTCATGGCCCCCAGACCTTCTGTTGGCTCAGGACAGGAATCATTTCCAAAGCCAACTCTTCAGACAGGGATTGGACCGGACAATGGGTTGGAGAGGGATCCTGGTGAGGAGTGAGCTTCTTGGATCAGGTGGACACTTGAGACTATGTTGGCATCTCCTGCCTGGAGGGGAGATGGGAGGGTAGAGGGGGTTAAAAACTGGTGAAATGGACACGAAAAGAGAGAGTGGAGGGAGGGAGTAGGCTGTCTCATTGGGGGAGAGCAATTGGGAGCATGTAGGAAGGTGTATATGGGTTTTTGTGTGAGAGACTGATTTGATTGGTAAACTTTCACTTAAAGCACAATAAAAATTAAAAAAAAAATTGGGAATGATGGAATTGTGGCTCAGGCTCACACATTTTCAATACCAAATACAAAACATTTGGTTATTGGGGGAAAACCACATTATCTAGTGCTAAATATTAATGAATAAGCATATCTTTATTTTCACCAACAATTCAGTATTACAGAATATCAAAACCAGGGTGTTTCTCTCTGTAGTAGTTTTCTGCTGAAAAAAAGCCATGCTATTTTCGAAGAATTTATGTAATTCCTATCAAGTGTAGAATTTCGCTGAAAAGAAAAGATTCTTCTTTTATTCAGAATGCATGTCGTTATGGGTTGAATTATGTCCCCCCAAAATATGCATTATAAATCCTAACCTACGCCTGTGGTTATAATCCCATTTGGGAATGGATTGTCTCTGTTAAGTTAATAGGCAGGATTAGCGTAGAGTGTATCTGGAGTCAGTCTCTCTTGAGATATAAAAAGAATTAAACAAGCTATCAGAGGAAAGATGGGGTAAGATAGATGCTAAAACACATGGAGATTTCCAAGGAACCAGGAAGCAGAAGCTAAAGAGACAAGGAACTTCCTCCAGAGCCAACAGAGACAGAAATCCTTCCCCTAGAGCCAGCACCTGGAATTTGGACTTCTAGCCTCCTAAACTGTAAGGAAATAAATTTCTGTTTGTTAAAGCCACCACTTGTGGTATTTCTGTTATAACAACACTAGATAAGACAGAATTTGGTACCAAGAGTGGGGTGCTGCTCTAATAAAAAAAAAATTTTTTTTTAAATTTTTTTAGTTACCTAAAATGTGGAAGTGGTTTTGGAATTAGATAGTGGGTACAGGCTGGAAGAGTTTCAAGGTGCCTAATAGTACAAGCCTAGATTGCCTTGAAGAGGCTGTGGCAGAACTGTGGACATCAAAGGCAATTATGGTGGGGGCTCAGAAGGAAGTAAGGAAAGCTACAGAGAAAGTAATGTCTTAAAGAATACTTATGGTGCCAAAAATGAAAACAAACATTGCTAGAAATGTGGACATTAAATGTGCTTCTACTGAGGCTTTAAAAGAAAATGATAAACATGTGATTAGAAAATGTAGGAAGGACAATGTGTTTTATGCAGCAGCAAAGAACTTGTACAAATGTTTGGTGGAAGGTAGAACTTGTAAGTGATAAACCTGGAAGCCTGGCTAACGAGATTTCTAAGCAAACTCTTAAAGGGACCATGTGGTTTTTCCTTGCAGCTTACAGTAAAATTCTAGAGGAAAGAGATAGACTTAAAAATAAACTGTGAAAAATAAAAACAAAGCTTAAAGATGTGGAAAATTCTGTTGTACAAACTAAGGACATGTGTCCTAGAATTTTCACCAAGGACATGGCTACAAAATCTTTTGTTAAAGAGATTAAGCCTGTGACTGATGGATCAAACCTACTACCACAGCAGAAAACCCATTAGGTTAGACTGATGGGGGCAGAGAATGAAAGAAAAAAATTCTGTTTTCTTGGAATTCTATAGGCAAGAAACAGGCCAAAAGAGCTGCATCCATTGTTCTCCAAGAAAAGAAAAGGACCATCCCTGGAACAGCTCAGTGATCAGCAGAACTCTTGGAAGGAGCATGGGAAGCAAGGTCTTCTTGGTTTCAGAGTCGGATCTTTGCCAGCTCGGTTCCAGAATGTGGGGCTGCTATTAAGGTGTGCCAGGGGGATAGGACCACCACCCAAAGCTGAGGGGGCAGGGCTGCCATGCTGAATGGGCAGCCGAGGCCCAGGGGATGGGGTCTCCACTCACATGGACTAGTAGAATGGGGCTGCCCAAAGCCAAGTGAGCAGAGATGTCATGCCAGGGGGCCTGGAAGGTGAAACTGAAGTCCAGGGTTGAGGGGCCAAGGGGCCTCCACCCAGGATCCAGAGGCCAACACCCAGAGTCTCAGAGGCGGAGCCATTGTCCAGATGGTCTCAGAGAACAGAGGATTATTTTCGAGCCTTGACAGCTAATGTAATTTGTTCTGCTGAGTTTTAGACTTGCTTGGTGCCTGTTAGTCCTACTTTCCCTCCAATTTCTCCCATTTGTAATGGAAATGTCTACCTTCTGCCTGTTCCGCCATTGAATTTTGGAAACATATAACTTATATTCTAGATTTCACAGTGTTTTAGGCTGGGCTCTCTAGAGAAGCAAAATCAGTGAAGCATATATATATGTATAGATATGTACATATCTACACGTATAGATAGGTAGAGAGAGAGAGATTTATATCAAGGAAATGACTCATGCAGTTGTAGGGTCTAGAAAATTCCAAGTCCATGGGTCAGGCTGGAGGCTTCTCCTGACTCACATAGCTGTAGGGACCGGTGAACTGAAGGTTGGCAGGTAAGATTCCAGGCTACCGGCTCACAGGTTGCAGAGGCTGACAAATCCCAAGACCAGCAGATAAGTTGCTAGCTGAAGTCCCAAGAACCAGAGGTCGGATGAGGGGCCAGTTGCAGGATCCAGAGAGAGCAAAAGCCAACCAGCTTTGCCAGAAAGTTCACATATATTGGATGCAGGACACTCCCCCAAAGAATCTCCCTTTCAACTGATTGGCTACTCATAGCAGATCTCATCATGGAGGTGATTATATCAGTTCTCATTATGGAAGTGATTAAATCATTACATAGCTGCCAAACTACATCATTACTGCCAAACCAATGAGAATCATGGCCCAGCCAAGTTGACACACAACCTGAACCATCACACACAGGTCCACAGATAAAGAGGAATTTTGCCCCAGGATGGAATACACCCAAATATTTGATTTAAATGATTCAGAAGGTGAGATTTTGGACTTGGTGTTGATTTAAGACTTTTGGGAGGATGTGAGAGCATGAATGTGTTTTGCGTGTGGGAAAGATGTGAAAGTTTGGGGGCTAACGGGTGGAATGTTATGGATTAAGTCCCCCCAAAATATGTGTTGTAAATCCTAACCTCTATGCCTGTGGCTGGAAACCCTGGTGGCATAGTGGCTAAGTGCTAAGGGCTGCTAACCAAAGGGTCAGCAGTTCAAATCTGCCAGGTGCTCCTTGGAAACTCTATGGGGCAGTTCTACAAGGGAGCAGAGAGAGAGATGAGGTAAGATAGATGCCAAGACGCATGAAGATCTCCAAGGAACCAGGAGGCAGAGGCTGAAGAGACAAGGAACTTCCTCCAGAGCTGACAGAGAGAGAGATCCTTCCCCTAGAGCCAGCACCCTGAATTCGGACTTCTGGCCTCCTAAATTGTGAGAAAATAAATTTCTGTTTGTTAAAGCCATCCGCTTGTGGTATTTCTGATATAACAGCACCAGATAACTAAGACGGTTGTCTGAAAAACTCAGCAAGCTGGAGGTCTCGTCTCCTGAAGACAAAATTTGCAATTTTTTGTTTGTTTGTTTCTAAGAAGAATTGGCTGGACTCCATTAGGATTCTTGGGTAAAGTAGAAAATGATAGTACAGTTCTTGAGACCGACCAACATATTTTTTCAGTATTCTAAATGTTTTCTATCATATTAAAAACCAAACCAAACCCAGTGCAGTCGAGTCATTTCCAACTCATAGCGACCCTATAGGACAGAGTAGAGCTGCCCCATAGAGTTTCCAAGGAGTGCCTGGCAGATTCAAACTGCCAACCCTTTGGTTAGCAGCCATAGCTCTTAACCACTACGCCACCAGGGTTTCCTTCTATTATATTAAAAAAACCCACTGCTGTCGAGTTGATTCCGACTCATAGCGACCCTATAGGCCAGAGTAGAACTGCCCCATAGAGTTTCCAAGGAGCGCCTGGTGGATTCGAACTGCTGACCTTTTGGTTAGCAGCCGTAGCACTTAACCACTACACCACCAGGGTTTCCTTCTATCATATTAAAAAAAAAAAAAAATATTACTGGGGTGAAATTGGAGAATTTTCTTTGAATCATAAAGAGGATATAATATAACCTCTACACATCAAACCATATTCTAGTCCTCGGCTTCAGATGTTGAGAGCTACGCAGTATTACTTTCACTCGTAAGCACGTAATAACTCATAGCAGTTAAGTGAAGGACACCTCCTCCCCGCCCAAATCTGAAACACTGCAACTTTATAGTCTTGTGGAAAAGGGAGTCCACACTGCTTCTAAATCTTAGCGGTTCCCTCACTCTCAGAATTCAGAGCCTCTTTCCAAAATGAACAGTGAAATCAATAAACCATGTATTCAACTTTTTGGAACTCTGATACAGTCAGATGGCTGATCCAGGAACACCAAACAAAGGGTTTACTGCAGCAAATGTTGAAAATAAAAACCAAAAAATAAGAGCACTCAGGACTTGTTGAAACCCTGCTTCGGACTTATCCTTTGTACGACCTGGCTCACTCTTGTATCAGCCCTGGAGGGAGCACAATACCACACTCTAGTTTCCAAGGTTACACTGCAGTTAGCATTCAGGGGCTTTACTGTACAGCAAGCTCGAAATCAAACTGGTCAGACATTGTCTGAACTGAGTCTCCGTGGGCTGCCCCTTGCAGCATGCCTGATCTTCGCCTCTTTATCCTCTTCTCTTTCTGTAGATTATTCCATCACAGGAGACCAAAGCTTTCTGCATAATCCTACCTGCCTGGCCACGAGGGATAGTCACGCTACTGGAATCTCAGCCTGTCCCCGCAGAAAACAGAGGGGAAGGAAAGGGAATCAAAAAGTGTGGCTAGTCCAGGGAGTGCCAGGCACTGCTTTTTCTCACCTATTTCACAAGTGTATATTTTTTAAATTAAAAAAAATTTTTTTTTGTGGTGAAATATATATAACAAAACATTTACTGTTTCAGCCATTTTTACATGTACAATCAGTGACATTAATTACGTTCACCATGTTGTGCAACCATTACCACGATCTATTTCCAGATTTTGTCATCACCCCACACAGAAACTCAGCGCCCCTTAAGAAATACCCCACCATTTCCCCCTTCCACTCACTACTGGTAACTTCTGATAAACTTTTGTCCCTATATATTTGCCTGTTCTAGATATTTCATGTAAGTGGGATCATACACTATTTGTCCTTTTGTGTCGACCTTAGCTCACTCAGAATTATGTTTTCAAGTTCATCCACACTGTAGCATGTATCAGAACTTCATTTCTCCTTATGGCTGAATAATACTCCATTGTATGGACAGACCACGTTTTGTTTATTCATTGATCAACAGATTGACTCTTGGGTTGTTTCCACCTTTTGGCTATTGTGAATAATGCTGCAATGAACACTGGTGTACATGTATCTGTTTGTGTCCCTGCTTTCAGTTCTTTTGGGTCTATTCCTAGGAGTGGAATTGCTGGGTCATATGGTACATTTCACAGATATTTAATGTTCGATACACAGCAGACTCTATGCCAGGGGTTCCCAAACATGACGGAAGAGCAGTATCTTCTGGGGATCTGTTAAAAATCTCAAAGCTCAGACCACATTCAGATTTTTTGAAGCTTCCTGGGTGATTCCAAAGAGCAGACAAGTTTGGGAACCACCATTCTGTGCTAGGGGTTGAGATTAATCTTAATTATCGTAACGATATTACTCAGGCTGTATTGAAATTCCTCTTTTAGAGAACAGGAAATGGAAAATCAGAAAGGCTGGTCCAATATTAAACTACTAGTAAATAGCAGGTGCGTAAATAATTCAAGCATGTACCTGCTTGATTCTAAAACTTTCTTTAGGGAAATCCTTTATGCTGTAGTCAGTGGCCTTTTTTTTTTTTTAAAATAGCCACTAGTTAAATTAACTACAACCCGTCCGTCAGTTTGCCGTATTGTGGTGGCTTGTGTGTTGCCATGATGCTGGATGTTGTATCACCTGTATTTCATACACCAGCAGGGCCACTCATGGTGGACAGGTTTCAGTGGAGCTTCCAGACTGAGACAGATGAGGAGGAAAGAGCTGATGACCTACTTCTGAAAACCAGCCAATGAAAACCCTATGGATCACAACAGGATATTGTCTGGCATAGTGCTGGAAGATGAGCCCCCTAGGTTGGAGGGCACTCGAAATACACAGTGGCTGCAACAAAGGACTCAAGCATACCAATGATCATGAAGATGGCACAGGACTGGGCAACAGTTTGTTCTGTTGTACATGGGGTCGCCATGAGTCAGAGCTGACATGATGGCGACTAACAACAATGACAATCAAATAACTAAAGGTGTGGGCTGCCTTGACACATATGGGCCTCTGACCTGAACACATATGACTGAAGTTTTGGGAGGTGATGTAACAACCTGCCTCAGTTATTATCTCCTTTACCCCTCACTCCAGCCCTCTATTGCAGTAGCAGCTGACCGAGTTCCTACCCCTTACTCTGGAACCAGTCTTGATCCCAAGTCTTGGGCCTTGGTACTGCCACCTTAGCATGAATAGCCCTTAACACTGGTTTTGTTGTGGTCTATGCCCTGGTTCTAGAAACTAGCCTCTTGTCTTATTCATTTTTTTCTGAGTACCCACTGGTTTCACTAATGGGGTACTTGTACCTACACCTTGGTTCTCTGTTTATTGCTCAAATTGTTCTGGAATGGGAACTAAAGATTTAAGGGCGTTGCCCTTCATTTTAAAAAGATAAGGGCTCGTGGCAAAGGGAAATCACCAGGTTGTTTAGACTGATGAGAAGTAATGGATCAGATCACTTTCCTCCACAGGTCACTGAAGCTGTATTCCCCATGGGAGAGCAGGAGCTAAGAGGAGAAAGGGGCACCGAAAGAGGGCAGATTTTGCATCCTTTACGGTTTGAATCAGGGCACTCTGGATATAGAGGAGTCAGACCCTGGCTGGTGCAAATGGTTACTGCATTTGATTGCTAACCAAAACGCTGGCAGTTCTAGTCCATCCAGGGGCACCTTGGAAGAAAGCCCTGGTGACTGACTTCCCGAAATTCAGCTATTGGAAACCCTACGAAGCACAGTTCTACTCTGACACACATGAGGTTGCCATGAGTCAGAATCGACCTGGTGGCAACTGTTTTTTTCTAAGATATAGAAGGACATCTCCCAGATGGGCAACCTCGCCTGGGAGGTGCCGAGAATGAGGACTGGGAAAAGCTTCTAAAGTAATGGTGCCTGTCCAGGGAACCTGAGAGCAATCTAGGAGAGTCACCAGGGGTAACATGTTAACAGGGCTCTCTTCCCTACTTATTTACCAAGGAAATCTTGAGAAATTGCAACATTAGCCGCAGACTGTATTCATTTCTCTGAACAGAGGCTATGTGGTCAGATTTACACATGCAGAAGAAAACAAAGATACGTAATAAAAGATGCTGCTTACTTGCAAATTATCTATTTCTGGTCCTTCTAAAAGAGCTCTTAATTTCAAATTCTTTTACAGTGTGTTTTACCTTAACAGTTACTTTCATTTTACTTCTACACTGTAGAATCATAATCTCAGACCTATAAGATTATGTGTGGTTTAGTCTCATTTAAAAAATTAAGAGACTCTTACCAAAGATGATACACAGGTGGCAAATAAGCATATGAAAAAATGTTCAGTGTTATATATCATTAGGGAATTGCAAATTAAAACAACAATGAAATACCTGACATACCTATTAAACAGTCGTTGTGGAGCTGACTCTGACTCATGGCAACCCCATGTGTGTCAGAGTAGAACTGTGTTTCATAGGGTTTTCAATGGCTGATTTTTCAGAAGTAGATCACCAGGCCTTTCTTCCAAGGCACTTCTGGGTGGACTCAAACCTCCTGACTTTTGATTAGCAGCTGAGCACAATAACCATTTGCCTCACCAAGGGACTGCTACACACCTACTACAAAGGCTGAATTTCAAAACATACTGGCAACACCAAATGCTGGTGAGGATGTGGAGCAACAGGAAGACTCAGTCACTCATGGTGTGATTGCATAATGGTACAACCACTTTGGAAGATAATCTGGCAGTTTCTTACAAAGCTAAACATAGTCTTACCATCCAATCCTGCAATCATGCTCTTAGGTGTTTACCCAAGTGAGTCAAAAACGTATGTCCACATAAAAACCTGCACATGAATGCGTCTAGCAGCTTCATTCATAACTGCCAAAAGTTGGAAGCAACCAAGAAGTCCTTCTTTAGGTGAATGGATAAACACGCCGTGGTACATCCATACAATGGAATACTATTCCGTAGTAAAAAGAAATGAGCTATCAAGCCTCGAAAAGACCTGGAGGAACCTCAAATGCGTATTGCTAAGTGAAAAAAGACAGCCTGAAAAAGCTACATCCTGTGTGATGTCAACACTGGAGCCCAGGGCACTTTTAAGGCAGTGAATCTTTTCTCTATGATACGTACTGGTGGATACAGGACATTACACATTTGTCAAAGCTCATAGTACTGTACAACACAGAGTGAACTATAACGTAAACTATTGGCTTTAGTTGTTGTTAGGTCCTGTTGAGTTGTTCCGTCTGACTCATAGCGACCGTATGCACAACAGAATGAAGCACTGCCTGTCCTGTGCCATCCTCACAACCATTGTTCTGCTTGAGCCCATTGTTGCAGTCACTGTGTCAATTCATCTCATTGAATGGCTGCCTCTTTTTCTTTGACCCTCTACTTTACCAAGCATGATGTCCTTCTCTAGGGACCGCTCCCTCCTGATAATACATTATTATTCATTAATAATAATGGGTTAATATTTGTTCATCAATTTTAACAACTGTTCCACACAAACGTGTGGGTGTACGTCTGGGGTGAAGTAATAGAACTCTCTGTACTTTTTGCACAATTTTTCTGTAAACTTAAAACTGCTCCAAAAAAAAAAAGTCTATTAAAAAAATAAAGAAGAACCATGCTGTGATGTCATGTGACTTGCACAAGCTCACACAGACTGGAAAGGGGAACTTGAGGATTGAAACACAGGCAGCCAGCTGTGGGAGCCCAAGGAGGGAAAGACTCAACATTAGTTGGGCAGAAATGACCACCCTCTCCCACCCCACACACAACTGCTCTTTAGGAAATCAGATTTGCTATGTTAATGAAATGAGTCTTTTAAATATCCTAGAGACAAAAACTGGGAACGATGGGAAAGTACATTTTATTAGTCATTGTAACAATGGCTTGGAAATCCTGGTGGTGTAGTGGTTAAGTGCTACGGCTGCTAACCGAGAGGGCAGGAGTTCAAATCCGCCAGGCGCTCCTTTGAAACTCTATGGGGCAGTTCTACTCAGTCCTATAGGGTTGCTATGAGTCAGAATTGACTCAACAGCAGTGGAATGGAAACAATGGCTTACAACTTAAAAAAAGGAAAAACAGCTCATTTATGACCTTAAGGGGTCATATTCAGGGTACAAAAGTTCACTTGTGTTGCAAGAACACAACACAAAACCTAAAACGGATGCTTTTGAAAGGTCTATTAAGATTAATTTCGAGAGCAGATATTTGATTATACACATATATAGTATTTCCTTTGGCACAAAGGGCTGTTTAAACAGTTAACTGTATTGCAAATCTCTTTCTCCAAGTTAATTTCAACTGTCCTGGGAACAGCTGCCTCCTGTGTCTTTAAATATATGAACTGTAACGATAAAATACTGAAGCCATTGCATGCGGCATGTGGAATGTTTATATGTTTTAGTTACACCTCACATAGTTGTAACCCTGGTGATGTAGTGGTTAAGAGCTACGGCTGCTAACCAAAAGGTCAGCAGTTCGAATCCATCAGGCACTCGTTGGAAACTCTATGGGGGCAGTTCAACCCTGTCCTATAGGGTCACTATGAGTCAGAATCATCTTGACAGCAACGAGTTTGGTTTGGTTTTCATATAGTTGTATACCAAAGTATAGATGTTTATTTTCACTAAATGTTACTTCTTGAAATAATTACTAATCATCTTATTACTTTAGAATTTAGATCTTATTCTGAAAGGGAGATTACTTCCCACTCTTAAATGAAATCTCCAGGTTGCTGTGCTGGTAGAGATAACACCCACAATGAACTTACTTCTCTCCCTCTCCCCCTCCCGCTCTGCGCACACAAACATTTTTGTATTACTTATCTGGTTGATTCAAGTAAAGTCTAACTTTGGATCTAAATAATCTATAAAAATAACTTCAATTATCCATTTTATTGAGTTTGTAGAAAGTTGGGCTGATAAGGTACTTTTAGACAGAGGTTTTATATTTTCACAGCAAATTTAAGGAAAAAGTGAAATGTATCAGCTTAAGTTAAAAAAATAAAAATCAGCCACAAAGAGGAATTTTTCATCTAAGATTTCCTGTGATTCTCTCCCAGATAATTAAATTGTTTGGAAAATTTCAGCCTTCACATTTTAAACCTTAAGATTGTTCAAACTCAACAATAGAGGTAGCAAATGATTTGGTCTAATCGTTTTCACCACCCTGGGACTCCTTACAAAAAATCTACATGCCAAATAATCGCTCATTCCTTTATCTCTGCTCTTTAAGACTGAAGAGGGTACTACCTGAGTTGATCCCTCTTCAAAGGGGTTCTCAGTGGCTTTTGGTCATTTGAAAAAATAAAGTTCACTTTTAAAGGAGGAAGATTTGCCACTCTGAATCAACTCAAGGGCTATGGGTTTGGTTTTGGTTTTGCTTTTAGAATCCTAGAAAGGCTTTATCTGCCACTGCCCTTTCTCACTCCGAGGGTGGGGAGGGGAGGAGATGTGGAAAGTCACTCAGCCCTGGCAATGATTACTGGGTCTTCAGGAGTAGGGGAGTCTCTGGAGAGTGAAGGCTAAAAGGACGGACTCAGAGGTGGCACCTCAGTGTGAATGAGAACCTAGGGTGCCTGGTGCAGTTCTGTGCTGTGGCTGGATGACAGGCAAGTCCAACTGCTGTCTCCTCCAAACCAGGCACCCCAGCTTTGCCCTAGGTAGACCTCTGCTGGCACCCTCAAACCACAATGTCCTGACTTTCCTCAAAGGGGCTGGAAGAGGGAGTAGCAATAGGACCTCCTCTGCTACACCTCGGCTTTCAAGTTTACAAATTAAAGAATTTTAAATTAACCTATCTTAATTAAAATGTCCCCAGGGTAATGGTTTAAATACATTATGGCTGCATATTAACTTGCTGGCCCTCTGATTTAGAGTTTGAGTTCTTGGCTATAAAAAATTCTAGTAAATAAAATAATCTTGACCATTAAAGTAGGTAGTTTTAAAACTACTTCTGTCTTGATTTAGGTAGAAAAAGTAAAGACTTAATTCTCTAAAAACATTTGTACATCCTCATCAACTAACACTAAAACTCAAAGATAATGGAAACCACTCTAATTATAAAATGTTTACTTAGAGCTTCATGCTGTAGTAACAAAAATAAAATAAACCCATTGCCATCAAGTAGATTCTGACTCATAGTGACCCTACAGGGCAGAGCAGAACTGTCCCATAGAGTTTCCAAGGAGCGCCTGGCGGATCTGAACTACTGACCTTTTGGTCAGCAGCCATAGCACTTAACAATGACCACCACCAGGGTTTCCAGGACATAGCACAGCTAACTCAATACTAGTGTGTATGAAATTACAGATATTTGACTGTTTTTGATCTACATTTATTCTACTGAAAATGTAGCCCAGATTAAAAGAAAATCCACAAAGAATCCCAAAACTTCAAAATGTAGAAATTGCTGCTATAAGCAATCATTCTTCAAATTAAGTAACTACTCCATAAATAATCAAGAGATGATTACATGAAAACTTCTTACTCCTTAATCATGTAAAACTAATTGTAGAACAAAACTCAAGTTCTTAAAAAAAGGTCAGACTTACTGGACCAGTAAAGACTAGAGGAATCTCCAAGACTACGGCCCTGAGATACCCGTTAAACTTTGAACTGAAACTCCTCCTGGAGGTTACCTTTCAGCTAAATAACAGATCGGCTTATAGAATAAACAATATCATCCATGAGTACTCCTTTTAAAAAAGAACAATCATCTATATGAGTCCAAAGGGTCAACACTTACCCTAAAGCAAAGATGAGATGGTGGGGTGGAGGGCAGGGGAACTAGATTAATGGAAACAGAACAACTAGAAAAGAAATAATGAGAATGTGGACACAACGTGGAAAATGTAACCCTTGTCACTGAACAAAATTGTTAAATGAGAACATGATTTGCTGTGTAAACTTTCACCAGACGCACACACACACCGAAAAGCTACATCTACCTCCTATCTTCCAAAAAATGCTCTCTAGAAGTGCCCAATAATGTGGTCATCATTGATGATAGCAGCTTTATTTCTGCTCCTTGTTTTCCCTAGATTGCCACAGTTAATATCGCCAGTCTATCTTTCTGATGGAGTCCCTGGGTGGTGCAAATGGTTAACACAGTTGACTGCTAACCAAAAGGTTGGAGGTTTGAGTCCACTCAGAGATGCCTCGGAAGAAAAGTCTGGTGATTTCCTTCTGAAAAATCAGCCACATAAATCCTGAAGGAGCACAGTTGTACTCTGAAACATACAAGGTTACCATGAGTTGGAGCTGACCCTGTGGCAACTGGCATTGGAATCTTTCTGATAGCTTTTGAGATGTCAGTTCTTCTAGTTCACCTCCTCTCTATGTCTCTTTTATCCTTGTTATGGATTGAATTGTGTCTCTCAAAAAGAAACATGGAAGTCTTAACCCCTAGAGCTATAATTATGTTTGGAAATAGTTTTTCTTTTGTTATGTTTGTGAGGCCATACCACAGTAGGGTGGGTCCTAAACCTAATCACTTCTGAGTGGTGTCTTCCAAGAAGGCAGAATAGACACAAGAGGAAGACAGATGCCATGTGAGAACCTGTCTACATGCAAAGGAACACCAAGGATTGCCAGCAGACATCAGAAATTAGGAGAGAGGCCCACAGAAGGAATTGACATGGCTAAGACCCTAACTTGGACTTTTAGCCTCCAGAACTGTGAGAAAATAAGTTTTTATCCTTTAAAGTCACCCATTCGTGGTGTTTCTGTTATGGCAGAACTGGGTAACTAACTAAGTCTCCTTGACTGAATTAGCCCATTTTTTAAATAAGGGTGTCCCCAAGGTTTTATCCTTAATCTTATTCTCATTTTCCTGCCTTTTCCTCTATCTACCTGTCATCTCTAGGCAGATGACTCCTCATGTGTATTGAAGTCTACTCCTTTACTGGGTTTTGGGCCTGTGTTTCCATCTCCCTGCTATACCTCTCCATCTGGATGAACCTCTCACCTGTACCCCAAACACAACATGGCAAACCACCAGGCAAATGTTTTTCCTCCTCCTATCCTAGTTCTTCCTCTTGATTTCTCTATTTTTACTGATGTTACCATGATTCTCCCAGGCTTCCAGATAGGAAACTTTGTATTTTGATTCAACCATTTTCTCTCTCTCCTTTGTTCTCCAGACTCATTGCCCCTCCGTCCCTTTCTTTGCGTTGCCACTGTCATGCTCTAGGTTACATCCTCAGTGCCTCACAGCTAGGTAATCACTGAAGTCTCCTAACACGTATCAGGGCTTCTAATCTCTTCTTTTTTCCACCTATCTTGCACATTTCCTAAATCATTACTTACAGCGTGAAACATTCTGCTTAATAATCTGTTGCTGTTATCTGCCATCAAGCTAGCTCTAACTTGTGGTGATCTTATGCTCACAAGATAAAATGCTGTCTAGTCCAGTGTCACCCCCATGATGGGTTGTGGATTGAATTGTTATGATTCATAGGGTTTTCCTTGGCTGATTTTTGGAAGTAGATCACCAGGCCTTTCTTCCTTATCTGTCTTAGTCTGGAAGTTCTGCTGAAACCTGTTCAGCATCATAGCAACATACAAACCTTCACAGACAGACAAGTAGTGTGTGCACAAGAGACACACTGGCCAGGAATCAAACCAGGATCTCCCGCATGGAAGGTGGGAATTCTACCATTGAACCACCAATGCTCCCTCTGAAACTTTACCCACTCATTTTGATTAAAAACCTAAGGCATGGAAGAAATGAGATGGGGGACATTACAACAGACCCAACTGAAATGAAAAGGGGCATAACAGAATACTATGAAAAATTGTATTCCAACCAATTTGAGAACCTGGAGGAAATGGACAAATTTCTGGAAACACAATACCAACCTAAACGAACACAAACTGAGACAGAAAATCTGAACAGACCCATAACAAGAGAAGAAATTGAAGAGGTGATAAAAAAAAAAAAACTCTCCAGAACAACAAAAGCCCTCGCCCAGACAGCTTCACTGGAAAATTCTACCAAACATTCAGAGAAGATCTCATACCAGTACTACTCAAACTATATCACAGCATAGAAAAGGAAAGAATACTCCTGAATTCAATCTATGAAGCCAGCTTGATCCTAATACAAAGACAGACAAAGCACCACAAAAAAAGAAAATTACAGACCAGTATCTCTCATGAATACAGATGCAAAAATTCTCAACAAATTTCTAGCCAATAGAATTCAGCATCATATAAAAAAAAATAATACACCATGACCAAGTGGGATTCATACCAGGTATGCAAGGATGGTTCAACACTAGAAAATTAAACAATGTAATCCACCACATAAATAGAACAAAAGAAAAGAATCATGTGATCACCTCAATCAATGCACAAAAAGGCATCTGATAAAGTCCAACGCCCATTCCTGATAAAAACTCTGAATAAACAGGAATAGAAGGTAAATTCCTCAACATAATAAAGGACATCTGTACAAAACCAACAGCCAACATCATTCTCAACACAGAGAGGCAGAAAACAGTCCCCTTGAGAAGAGGAACAAGACAGGGGACTTGTTTATCATCATTCCTATTTAACATTGTGCTGGAAGTCCTTGCTAGAGCAAAAAGACAGGGACTGGACTGGACTATGGGATAGAAAATGATACTGGTGAAGAGTGAGCTTCTTGGATGAAGTAGACACATGAGACTATGTGGGCAGCTCCTGTCTGGAGAAGAGATGAGAGGGCAGAGGGAGTCAGAAGCTGGCCGAATAGACACGAAAACAGAGTGTAGAGGGAAGGAGTGTGCTGTCTCGTTAGAGGGAGGGCAACTAGGAGTATATAGCAAGGTGTATATAAGTTTTTGCATGACAGACTGACTTGGTTTGCAAACTTTCACTTAAAGCACAATTAAAAAAAAAAAGAGTAGAAAAGAAAAAAAAATGTGCAAAGGATATGAATAGACCAAAGAAGATATTCAGGCAGCTAATAAATAAATGAGGAAATGCTTGCAATCCATTAAACCAAAACCAAACCAAACCCGTTGCCATCAAGTGGATTCCAACTCATAGTGACCCTATAGGACAGAGTAGAACTGCCCCATAGAATTTCCAAGGAATGCCTGGTGGATCTGAACTGCTGACCTTTTGGTTAGCAGCTGTAGCTCTACCACTACACCACCAGGGTCAAAACTACAATTGGATACCATCTCACCTTGACATTACTGGCACTTATTAAAAAAACAGAAAATAACAAATGTTGAAGAGGTTGCAGGGGGCTTGGAACTCTTACACACTGCTGGTGGGAATGTAAAATGGTATGTCCGCTATGAAAATCATATGCTGCATCCTTAAAAAGCTATAAATAGAAATACCATATGATCCAGCAATCCCACTCCTAGGAATACATTCTAGAGAAATAAGAGCCATCACACGTATAGACATATGCACACCCATGTTCCTTGCAGCATTATTCATAATATCAAAAAAATGGAAATAACCTAAGTGCCTATCAACAGATGAATGGGTAAACAAATTATGGTACATATACACAATGGAATACTATGCAACAATAAAGAACAATGATGAATCCTCGAAACATCTCACAACATGGATAAAATTGGAGGGCATTATGCTGAGTGAATTAAGTCAATCACAAAAGGAAAAATATTGTATGAGACCACTATTATAAAAGCTCAAGAAAATGTTTACACACAGAAAAAAACAATCTTTGATGGTTACGAGGGAGGGGAGGGGTGGAAAGAGGATACTAGACAAGTGTTAACTTTGGTGAAAAGAAAGGCAACACACAATATAGGGTAAGTCAGCACAACTTGACCAAGTCAAAGCCATAGAAGCTTCCTAGATACAACCAAACACCTTGAGGGACTGAGTTGCTGGGGCTGAGGGCTGGGGACCATTGTCTTGGGGGACATTTAGGTCAACTGGCATAACATAGTTCATAAAGAAAATGTTCTACATCCTACTTTAGTGAGTAGCATTTGAAGTCTTAAAAGCTTGCCAGTGGCTATCTAAAATATATCTTTTTGCTCCCGTCACATTCAGAGCAAAGGAGAATGAAGAAAACCAAAGACATATTGAAAATATCGGTTCAAAGGACTAATGGACCACATGAACTACAGCCTCCACCAGTCTGGGCCTGTGATAACTGGATGGTGCCCAGCTTCAGCATAGGCCACTATCACAGGGATCACAATAGAGGGTTCTGGGCAGAGCAGGAGAAAATGTAGAACAAAATTCAAATTTACAAAAGACTACCAGACTTACTGCTCTGACAGAGATTGGAGGAACTCCCGAGACTATGGCCACAGGACACCCTACTAATTCAGAAGTGAAGCCACTCCCGAAGCCCACCTTTCAGCCAAAGATTAGACAAGTGTATAATACAAATTTCAGAACCCTGGTGGCACAGTGGTTAAGAACTCAGGTGATAACCAAAAGGTTGGCAGTTCGAATCTACCACCCGTTGCTTGGAAACCCTATGGGGCAGTTCCACTCTGTCCAATAGCATTGCTATGAGTCGGAATTGAGTTGACAGCAACAGGTTTTTATAAAACAAACAATACCACAAGTGAGGAAAGTGCTTCTTAGTTCAATCAAGTATAGCAGACCTAATGGGCAACATCTGCCCAGAAGCAAAGATTAGAAGGCAGGAAGGGACAGGAAAACTGGACGAATGGGTACAGGGAAAGAGAGAAAGTGCTGACACATTGAGGGGATTGTAACCGATGTCACAGAACAATTTGTGTATATATTTTTGAGTGAGAAACTAATTTGTACCTGTAAACTTTCACCTGAAACACAATAAAAGTATTTAAAACAAAACAAAACAAAAATTTAAAGCATGGGCTTGGTCCAAGTCCTAAAGGAACTCTTTAGATAGAAAAGGTTGAGAAGAGTTTTCTCTTAGAAATATCATCATGAGACCAGAAGAGTTAAAACTTAAGACATACATATTTTA
This sequence comes from Elephas maximus indicus, assembly GCF_024166365.1. Lineage (NCBI taxonomy): Eukaryota > Metazoa > Chordata > Mammalia > Proboscidea > Elephantidae > Elephas > Elephas maximus. The sequence goes on along the minus strand of NC_064819.1, from coordinate 62,927,417 downwards.
ATGACCTGCTACAGGGTCTACATTATTTATAATAAGTTAGGATACCCTCTGGCTGAGTTTTAATTTGATCAGAAGCAAGCAGTTAAACTTTCACTTTGTTAATGGACATTTGGCCTTTACATTGCAAAATGGGCTGAAAAGAAATATCTACCTGGAGGAAAAGAGTGATCATAAAGTGTCTTGCTTCAGGGAAAATAAAAGCCCACTTTGTCTATCATTTTAACTAAACCCAACTATCTGTATTTTAGCGAGGGTTCAGGAGAGGGCAGGATTGATAAGTCGGTGAATAAAACAGATTTTTAAAATTCCAGTGATCAGCATTAAGGAGTACATTGCCGTTACGCAAATGTTACACACATTTATCTACGAGTAGTTTTATTCTACTCTAGAATTATACCCCAGCTGTTAGCAAAACTAAAGTAATTCAGAAAGATGCATGAAAAGACAGAATATGCCAACAAATTTAACACCAGAAAGTTAAGAAAATAATCACATTTTATTCTATTCACGGAATTCTTTTCATGGCCTTTCTCTGGCCACATCCGTACAGAATGGAATCATAGTTTTGAATGAGGATCTGGACCGTTCACAGAAAAAAAAAATCAATTATTTTGTAATTATATGTGTAAGGATTAGGTCTTAGTTTCTCAGCTTTGGAACTTTGGTTGGAAGGAATTGCCAAAGAATATTACAAATCCGGCCAACTGCATGGGATGGTAAGTAAAAGTGTCTCTACTGGGTTCGTGCCAAGAGATCACTTCAATAAAATGCTTCAACAAAGTGTATTTGAAACCTAGTGCTGAGGAAGCCATGTACATTAATATGAAAAAAAGGCCCCAAAGACCAAACTAAATAAAAATGGTAGAGTTCTTTTATTCTAAGTTGCTTTCATGTTGGAAAAAAAAAAAAGCTTGCAGAAATTAGAAGATTCCATTCACCATGGTAAGCATAAAAAAAAAAAAATAAGCTATGAGAAATTCCAGACAGATTACCCTACAGCTGCTGCTTCTCCTGAACACAACCCCCACCCCGGCACACTTGTGTGGTCACATGCACACACTCTCTCTCTCACACACATACACACACACTTTTGCTCCAATCCCTGTCCAGAGAAATCGCTCCCCTCAAAGTTTTACATATTGCTGTGACAACTGAGTGGAGCAACAGTTGCCTGGCACAGCTGCTGTCTGAATGGAAGGTCAAGGGGTGGGACCAGGCAAATTCAGCTCCAACTGTTAGCTCAGGGGGAGGAAGTATTCTTAGAGGGATGCACACCCCTGGAAACTCAAAGTCTCCAACAGCATGGGGTCAGTTACTAAAAACCCCACAAAGTACAAATCTCAAAATCCAATTTCAAAATAGAAGAAACAACAATTACTCAAAGTACTTGTGATGTTAAGTAGCCATAGCTTTTTGTGGTACGTGTAAGGGCACTATAACTTATCGAATCTATTAAGAAGGAATGATTTTTTTAAACCCTCTAAATGTTGTGGTATTAGTGAACAGCCATACCAAATATGTCTACATTCTCTCCCGATCCTTATCATTTTATAAACATACAGTTTTTGCAGTGGGCCAATAAAAGAAATGATTTTTCCCATTTTTTTTTCTTCCCCAAGGCTATAACATCAGGCAATTCTAAAAGCCCTTTCCTTCTTGGCAACGAGGCTGTGATTGTTTATCGTTCATCTTGCTGGTACGCCAACAGACCACAGTCAGTGAGGAGAAATTATTTTGATTTATGGTATTTCAAGCTTCAGAATCTTTTGAATAGGTGTTTTATAATTTCAAATAGAAATTTAATTTTAAAATTAAAATGATGATTTTTATAATATATTTTTAATAGGTTCCTGTCTGCCTCAAACCTAAAAGAAGATAAAAATATCAAGAAAGTATGTTTCTGTGCATATGACTTAAAACTTGTCAAAAGATTTTGTAATATGATGTTTCTGAACCCATATTTTCTTACCATAAACATTCCTCATTTTTAATATCTAACTAAAACTTTATCGTGTCACTTTTCCTTCAGAGATCTGAAGTAGATGCTCTGCTTTATAATGACTGGCATTTTGAAAAGAATTTTCCCATGGCACAATATGTGTTCAGTAAATAATAAAAACCAAACTCATTGTTGTCAAGTCAATTTCAACTCATAGTGACCCTATAAGACAGAGTAGAACTGTCCCATAGGGTTTCCAAAGAGTGCCTGGTAGATTGGAACTGCTGACCTTTTGGTTAGCAGCTGAGCTCTTAACCACTGTGCCACCAGGACCAATAAATAATAGCTGTTATTATTATTATGGCAATTGTTATGAATTGAATTGTGTCCCCCCAGAATGTGTGTCAACTTGGCTAGGCCATAATTCTCAGTATTGTGTGACTGTCCACCATTTTGTCATCTGATATGATTTTCCTATGTGTTGTAAATGATGTTAATGAGCAGGATTAGAGGCAGTTATGTTCATAAGGCAGGACTCGATCTACAAGATTAGGTTGTGTCTTAAGCCAATCTCTTTTGAGACACAAAAGAGAAGCAAGCAGAGAGACGCGAGAACCTCATTCCACAAGAGCCAGGAGAATAGCACGTCTTTTGGACTGGGGGTCCTCGCGCCGAGAAGCTCCTAGACCGGAGGAAGATTGATAACAAGAATCTTCCCCCACAGCTGACAGTGAGAAAAGCCTTCCCTTGGAACTGGCATTCTGAATTTGGACTTCTAGCCTCCTAGATTGGGAGAGAGTAAATTTCTCTTTGTTAAAGCCATCCACTTGTGGTATTTCTGTTACAGTAGCACTAGGTGACTAAGACAGCAATCTATGATGCCCAATGGGTGACCATGGATCATTTACGTATTATATAAAATAACATTTATGTTTTATAACATGTTTTTTAAAATGTGGGATGTAAACCCTTAGCAGGTCAAGAAATCAATTTAGTGGATCTCACTCAGTCAGAATTTTATAAAAATTACTTAAAAAAAGAAAACATCTTAAAAAAGAAAGAATGCATTGTACACGGTAAGAGAAAATACTGTTTCATGAAATATATTTCAGCAATATGAGTGGTGTGTGTGTGTGTATGTAAAAAGTATTCCTTACTGCGGATTGTTTAGGAAGCTTGAAAATCACTGTCACAAAGCATATATTTCTAATGAGCATAATTAAAAGATAAGTATTCACTGTAGAACAAAGGAAAACACATACACTTATTTTTTCTACAATTAATAATCCTCTTTCATAATCATAAACATAACTACTTGGCTTTGTACATTGCGTTCAAGATATTCAAACCATTTAAAAATAATTTTTCTATTCATTTTCCTTGGGCCTCATTAGAGAATCAACAGGCTAGTATTTGTTGAGATTATTATTTTCCACAACTGGATTCTCATTCTTCTTACATTAAAAAAAAGAAGAAAAACAACAACAACAACAACAGTTGCTGTTGAGTTGACTTCAGTTCCTGGTAACTTAGCTGTGCTCCATAGGGTTTTCAATATCTGATTTTTTGGAAGTAGGTCACCACGTGTTTCTCCTGAGTTGAATCTCTAACCTTTAGGTTAGCAGCTGAGCATGTTAACAATTTACACCACCAAGGGACTCTTGTGTCTGTCTGCCATGAAATAATAATAGATCCAAGGACTCTTGATTTTTAGTTTTACTATTCTCTGGTGGGAAACCCTGGTGGCACAGTGGTTAAGTGCTATGGCTGCTAACCAAAGGGTCGGCAGTTCAAAATCTGCCAGGTGCTCCTTGGAAACTCTATGGGGCAGTTCTACTCTGTCCTATACGGTTGCTATGAGTTGGAATCGACTTGATGGCACTGGGTTTGGTTTTTTGGTTTTTTATTCTCTGGTAGCACAGTGGTTAAGCGTTTGGCTGCTAACCAAATGTCAGCAGTTGGAATCTACCAGCTGTTCCTCGGAAACCCTATGGGGCAGTTCTACTCTATTCTATATGGTTTCTATCAACTCGATGGCAACAGGTTTGGTTTTTAAAAATTTTCTAATAATGACCTATCTCCATGGCAAAGATATGCAATTTAGGACAAGTTAAGCTACAACAAAACAGCATCATATGGGAACTGGATGAAAAATAATTCCATTTAGTCTACATAAAAACCCATCCACATCCACACATCGCCTTCCTTACTAAAACCCTCCAAATGCTTACGAACTTTTTCTCAAAAATCATAATGCAGTAGACAGAAAACCAAAATCAACCAACTTAGTTATATTTTTCACTGTGCATTTCAGTGCCATAAAGAAAATAGGCAAAGTAGAAAAAAAAAAGTCAGTCTTTAGGGGTCAGTGTTGAAGAACAATATAGAAGTCCCACAATCCCTTGAAAAATCACAAACTCTGCTGTAATAGGAGCCCTGGAGGCACAGTGGTTAAGAGCTAGGCTGCTAACCAAAAGGTCAGCAGTTTGAATCCACCAACTGCTCCTTGGAACTCCTATGGGGCAGTTCTACTCTGTCCTGTAGGAGCGCTATGAGTCAGAATTGACTCTGTGGCAACGAGTACACTGACATCAACATTCAGAACCGAAGAGTTAGATGTTGGAGTAAAGCTATCAGAAGAGTGAGTGTTTGCTCTTTGAGTGGAATTCACAAACGTGCCACTTAATTTTCTCAACATTTACTACCATCCACTGTAGTGTTAGACCATCCACTGCGACCACTTAAGAGTAACGTTTCATTTTTAACTGAAGGAACTTTCATGGCAAGCCTTTCTATAACAAGAACAGAGACTAAAAAGGGCAAAGGAGAGTCTAGGAGTCCCTGAATTCACAATTTAGTTCAAACCATTTATTGAGTACCTACTTAGAGCAGCAACCCAGCCAGGGACTGGTCAGAGAGAAGAGTTTCCAATCAAATGGGGAGCATTTCAGTGTTACGCAGAAAATTACAATTCCATATGCTAAGTGCTACAATGAGGTCTATTCAAGATACAGAGAAGAGCCCCGATGGCACAGTGGTTAAAGAGCTTGGCTGCTAACTGAAAGGTTGGTAGTTCAAACCCACTAGCCACTCCAAGGGAGAAAGATGTGGCAGTCTGTTTCAGTAAAAATTTACAGCCTTGGAAACTCTATGGGGCAGTTCTACTCTGCCTTATAGGGTCACTATGAGTTGGAATTGACTCGATGGTAGTGGGTTTGGTTTGGTTTTCAAGATACAGAGGAGGCAGAGAGGAGAGCTGTCCAACCCAGAAGGAGATCCAAGGGAGATTAGCGGAAGCTCCTCAAAGAGGTGATGTTTGAGCAGAGTCTTGGAGGATAAATTATCAGTAAGCCAGTTTAAGAAGAGGTAGGGGTGTTTTGCCCAGGGCTCTCTGGTGATACAGCATGATATGTGTTCAGGATGTTGCAATAAAGGTTGTTGTTAGCTGCCATCACATCAGCCCCTGACTCATGGTGACACCATGCACAACCGAACAAAATGCTTCTCAGTCCTGCACCATCCCTATGATTGATTGTGAATCAGACCATTGTGCTCCACAGGGTTTTCACTGGCTGATTTTGAGAAGCAAACCACCAGGTCTTTCTTCTAGTCTATCTTAGTCTGGAAGATTTGCTGAAATCTGTTCAGCATCATAGCAACATACAAGCCTCCACTGACAGATGGGTGGTGGCTGCGCATGAGATACATCGGCTGGGAATTGATCTGGGTTTCCTACGTGGAAGGTGAGAATTCTACCGTTGAACTATCACTGCCCCCATGCAATAAATGTTAAACAATATTGAATCGCCAAATTTGAGAAAACAATTTCATTTAGTTCAACCTATTTATAACATGAAGTATATTGAGGGTACCACAAGGGGTTTGGTATTGCTGGCACACTCGATGAGGCATAGGAAGAGAGGAGATACCAAGCTGAAGAAGGCCACATCAACCTTTCTCCTGGGAATTAAAGTGGGAACAGACATAGGCCGGGATTTTATCCAAGAACTAGGATACTACTTAAAGTACTAGAATTGCCTAGGTATTTAAAAAAAAAAAAAAAAAAAATTCAATAAATTTTAAAATACCAAAGGAGAAATTAAGAAAAATTTATAAGATGTTTTACTGTTGATTACACCTCCTTAAAAATTACAGCTATTCTCAAATCTTTCTGTCCTCTTCATTCTTTACCAAGTTTCTTAACACATATGCCATCTTATTATTCATAAACTTTTGAGCTCAACTTTATCACTTCACATGAATTGGTAAATAGTTGTACATATAATCATCACATGTGGTGTTTTTAATGGCTATAGAGTGTTTCATGGAGCTCTGGTGGCACAGTGGTTAAGAGCTCGGCTGCTAACCTAAAGGTTGACAGTTCAAATCTATCAGCCCTTCCCTGGAAACCGAATAGGGCCGTTCTACTCTGTCTTATAGGGTCACTATGAAGCTGAATTGAATTGACGACAATGGGTTTGTTTTTTTTTGTTGTTGTTTAGAGTATTTCATTGCATTCTTACCATAGACAACTTCACCATCTTCTTTCTGTATGCCTGTATGTCTTTCTGTATGTCATGTAGGAAGAAATTTCCCTATTATAAATAATATTTTCATAAACAGTTTTCAACATGCATAGTTTATCTTATGCTTTCCTTGAGGTAAATTCTGAAGTATGAGGTTACTAGGCCGACGGATATGACAATCTTCCTGAATATTTTCTTGGCCATTTGCTACCCAGGTGGAAGTGGACCTGGTACTTACTGTTTTGCTCCAAGTGAGGCCTGTGGTGTGGTGTTCCTTGATGTATGCTTGGAGCTCGTTCCAAATGTTCAAATATGACTTCACCCAATCCACATGGCGCAGATCACTTTGTTATAAAGGAAAATGGGAGAGAGCCGAGTTAGGATCTAAAATAAATTAAAAAAAAAAAAAAATTAAGGGAACATGGCTATCCAGTAAGTAAGGCTCCAGATGGCCCTGGAAAAATTGCCCTCCTAGCCCGGGATCTGTGACCTGATTCAGAAGAAACCACGGGGGGGAAGAAGGTCCAGCACTCTTCTGGGATGAGGCGAGTGGATGGCCTAGGACCCCGTGCTCCATCTGTGGAGCAAGTTGGACTACAGGGAAGGGGACACGACTAAAGTGGGCAGCCTGGGGCAGCGTGTTCCGGTGTCATCAAATTCATTCACGTATAAGGAGGTGGTGAACATGGAGGGGAGACCATCTCTTTCTATACTGCTTCTGATGCAAAACGAAAAACAATATACTGTCAGCAATGAGAAAGGACTTATAAAAAATTGCTGGGCTTGTTTTCTAATTTATTAAGTCAGTTGGAAGTATAACCTAATTGGACAATTTTAGACATTTCTGACTGGTAAGAGAAAGCTGGTCTCATAAGAAAAATGATACCCATTTCTTACAAATGAGTAACATGCCGTACTTCTAAAAGGACATTTAAATTATCTTCATTTATTACTCATAATGACAATTCAAGCTAAGCAGAGCATGACAAGTATTTCTAGCCTGACTTTATTGAACAAAGAAGTAATAAAAGGCTTACCTTTCATAACAGAGTTAACATACAGGACTAAAAGAACCATTAGAAATATTAAACTTACAGATGAAAAGAGTTGTATTTCCTTTTGATAATGTCCAACCACAGCCTTTTTTTCCCCCTCTGCTTTGAATCAAATAGTGGTAATGAGACAATGAGGAAATTCCAGTTAACAGAAACTGGGCGATTAATCTGAAGCTAATCATTTACGGAAATCCCTCTTGTTAAATCTCTTGTTGATAATAACTTGTTTCTGAACATATTTTGTACTACCAACATGCTTAGAATACATACCATTGTATTCTTAAGTCCTGCCATTTAGGAAAAATGAAATGAAGCAGTGGAGTCCTAACTATCTATCCCCCAAAGAGGAAAAATGTGAGTGTGGCTTTTGCTCTATATTTTTTGATTTACTGATTATATTAATCAAACCTATGAGAAAATCTCATTGTCACTTTCTCTCACTTTTACAGTCACAACCCAAAAGGCTAAGTGGAACTCCAGAGAACTTTATGTCTGTTTTCTTACAGGAAGGGGTAATAACAGTACCTATGCTATAAGGGAAGTTCCTGGGTGGTACAGATGGTTAACATGCTAACCAAGAGTTTGGAGGTTCAAGTCCACCCAGAGGTGCTTTGGAAGAAAGGCTCAGCGATCTACTCCCCCAAAAATCAGCCATTGAAAACTCTATGGAGCATAGTTCTACTCTGACACACATGAGGTCGCCAAGAGTTGGAACTGACTGGACGGCAACTGGTGGATCCTACAGGGTTTTTGAGGTTCTTAGTACAATGCTTGGAAACCCTGGTGGCATAGCGGTTAAGAGTTTGGCTGCTAACCAAAAGGTCGGCAATTCAAATCTACTAGGCGCTCCTTGGAAACTCTATGAGGCAGTTCTACTCTGTCCTATAGGGTCTCTACGAGTCAGAATCGACTTGAATACAGTGGGTTTTGGTTATACGTATATTTGTGTATGTATGTATGATACACACACAAGTCTGTAGACTTTATAAAAAAAACCATACTGCACATTCAATATGCTTTCCATTATAAAGCTTACCATCTGATGAAGTGCAAACCTGTGCAGGCAAATTCACTTTTCTTTTAACCCACTGTAATATCATTTTGACCTGAGGAAAGTCCTAGCAAAACTTGTAATAAGGAATAACAGCCTTTTTATCTAACATCAGTCTCTAATGCATAACAAACTGAGCTGGACCCAACTATATATTGGGAGTTGCAAACCCACCCTCAGTTTTCATTTACTGGAAGCTTCTGGAAGAAGTTACGGTAGAGGAATGTGGATTTCAATAATTATGACTCAGAGAGGCCAAAATAATCAACTTACTCTGTTCAGTTATTAAAAAAGAGCCAAACAACCAGTTGAGCCAATGGAAAGCGTTGCACAGATGTGAAGCATCCACTTCTAACAGCCGTTTAGTTTAAAACCACAAGGAAGCCTACCTTTCAACTCCTTTATCCACTGGCCTATCTGTCAGGAAAGCTGGAAGCGAGTTGGAAATGATTACAATATCTACTATGGATTGAACCGCATCCCCCCAAGATGTGTGTTGAATTCCTGGCCCTTGTACCTGTGGATGCGATCCTGTTTGGAAATAGCATTCTTCTTTTGTTATGTTAATGACATCGTACCAGCGTAGGGTTGGTCTTGAAAGTAATAACTCTGACTTATGAAAAGGAAACCCTGGTGGTGTAGTGGTTAAGAGCTACAGTTGCTAACCAGGAAGTCTGGCAGTTCAAATCCACCAGGCATCCCTTGGAAATCATTATGGGGCAGTTCTACTCTGTCCTATAGGGTCGCTATGAGTTGGAATTGACTCGATGGCCACGGGTTTGGTTTGGTTTTGGTTTTATAAAAAGAAGAGAATAGACTCAGAGGTGCACATGGGGAAAGGCAGACATCATGTGAGGATCATCTACAAACCAAACAATACCAAGGAACACCTAGGGCTACTGACAAGGAAGAAACTGACATGGCCCCAACGCCTCTGGAACTGTGAGAAAATAAATTTCCATTCTTGAAAGCCACCCACTTGCGGTATCTGTGTAATCACAGGATTAGGTAACTAAGACAACATCCTACAGCCCTCACTGAGCCCACACACAGCGAAGGCACAGCAGGCTGGGGTCCACCCATAAACAGTGGGCGGGTGTGGAGTAGTCTGCATTTGTCCAATTACCGCCCCTAGAAGCTCAAGAGTGACTTGGGGCTGGTTTGACTACTCCTAGGAGGTAGGTGAATGAATTTGCCCCTCTGGCTTGTTGCACAGTCTCCAGGTGGTCCACTGGACTTGAGTTGTCCTTGATGCTGCCAGAAGTACATTTTGTACTTAATAACTGACCCTGTGGGGCAAACGCTGGATTCTCTGTATGTGTACAGAAAAGTGGAAAACCCAACACTCTTGGCTATGCTATTACTTGGGACAACCACCAACACGCAAGACCCTGACATACAGTCAAGTAGCGATGGGAGGAGGACAGGAGTTGATGAGCAGAAATAGAGATAAAAATAAAAGTGGCCTCTGAATGTGATACGCAAAAAAGGGCAGAGGCTTAGGTAAAACCTAAGCTGTCCTGAACAGGCCTGTATAGCTCTGTCTGCACATCCTGGAAAAAAGACTAAGTGCAGAGGGTCTTTTCTGAAGTGGATATGATTATGGGTGTATGTTCATACTGATATATTTTTACACCCAGGTTTTGGAACTTAAACTTGTTCATTCCTGAGCTGTTACTTTTAGTTGATAAGAGCAGGGTGTCTTCCTTGGTGCCTTTTCTCATTCATATTGCACAGTTCTATAGTCTCTAGTGGAGTCTGTACGTGGCACAAATGGTTAATCACTTGTCTATTAACCAAAAGGTTGGAGGTTTGAATGCAACCCAAGGCACCTGGAAGAAAGGCCTAGCGATCTACGTTAGAAAAATTAACCACTGAAAAACCTATGGAGCACAGGTCTACTCAGACACACATGGGATCATCATGAGTTGCAGTCAACTTGGGACACAACATGACAACATTTGGAGTCATGTCATTGGGCCCAACAAGTTCAACCACACTTCTGTGAGTGCAGGAAGACTGTCACTGAGCATAATGCTTTAACTAAAGATCCCTCGGGATGAACAGGAACCATAGGCGGGAAAGAGGCATGCTGAAGATATGGGAATTAGTCAGTGTTTCTCCATAATAAAACTGCTCTTCCTAAGAGCTGTAAGACCTGTTTTGCTAACATAGAATCTAAACTCTATAAGGACAGCATTGTGGCTATTTTTTATTTTTGTTTGTTTTTAATATAACAGCTTTATTGAGTTATAATTCACACACCATACAATTCACCCATTTAAATTGTACAATCCCATAGTTTAGTTCAACAGCGTTGTACAATCATTAATACAATCAATTTTAGAATATTTTCATCATCCCCAAAAGAAATTCCATATCCATGGGCAGTCACTCTCCATTTCCCCCAAACCTTCTTGGCTGTAGGCAACCACTAAGCTACTTTCTGTCTCTATGGATTTGCTTATTCTGCACATTTCATGTAAATGGAGGCTGCTAACCAGAAGGTCAGGGTTAGCAGCCTCCATTTACATGAAATGTGCAGAACACACCAGCTGCTCAGCAGAAGGATGTGGCAGTCTGCTTCTGTAAGGATTTACAGCCTTGGAAGCCCTATGGGGCAGTTCTACTTTGTCCCACAGGGTCACTATGAGTCAGAATTGACTCGATGGCAATGGGTTTTGGTTATATGTATACTAGTGTATGTACATACAGTGTGTACACACTAGGCATCATCTAGTCTGTAGACATTATAGAAAGAGCATATGGCACATTCAATATACTTTCTTTTTTTTTTTTATTGTACTTTAGATGAAGGTTTGAAGTCAATATACTTTCTATTACAAAGTTTAACGACTGATGAAATGCAAACCTGTGCAGGCAAGTTCATATTTCTTTTAACCCACTGCAGTATTATTTTGACCTGAATAAAGTCCTTGTAGTAAGGAATAACAGTATGATGCTGTTTTACCTGACATCAGTCTCTAACGGAAAAAAAACTGACCTGGAGCTGACTACATATTGGGAGTTGCAAACCTATCCTTGGTTTTCATTTACTGGAAGCTTCTGGAAGAAGCTATGGTAGAGGAATGTGGATTTCAATAATTATGACTCAGAGAGGCCAAAATAATCAACCTACTCTATTCATTTACTGAAAAAGATCAAACAACTAGTCAAGCCAGTTGTAAGTGTTGCTTATTTTTCTCCCAGTCTAACCAGTACCTTCTATAGTATCCCTGGTCAGAGTGGTCGGTAGTGGTAGCCAGTTATCCTCTAGTTCTAGTTAGAGGAGGCTGTGTTCACGTGGGCCATTAGTCTTTTGGACTAATTGCTTAAGTCTTTGGTTTCCTTCACTTTACTCTCTTCAGAAGGGAAGAGACCAATAGTTGTATCTTAGATGATCACTCACAAGCTTTTAAGACCCTGGACATTATTAGGGGAGTAGATAGTGTGATGTTTCTATTGATATCATGAAATCTCCTGCCTGGAAATTGAGCTGGATTGCTGTTTGGTTTATACATCTTTTTCCTAAAGAAGATAAACCACAAAACCTATTCCAGGTAGCTCAGTATCAAGTAAGAAAAAAGCACAAAATTCTCAGAGCCCTTGAGGAAAGTGGTTGACCCAATACTCTTGTGCAGACCTCTATCCCTCCCTCCTACTGTAAACAGTACCCCCACCCCACATTCCACCTTGGGGAATAGAGGGACCACACTAGGGGTGATCAGCTAATAAAAGCCTTAACGCTCTGGAGGAAAAAAAAAAAAAAAGACCCCAAATACTACTCACCCCACTAGGATGTAGAACATTATTTTTATGAACAATTTATGCCAATTGATTGGGAGAGATGAACCAGTAAGCAAAGTACCCACCGGCTTATGGTAAACAAGCTACACACAAGCTTAACTGTGTTTACTTACTAATTTGTAGTGCACAGTTTCACATGGGTTTCGATGTGGTGAAAAACAGGTGAAATTGTGTACTGTAGATTAATAAAAAAAAAAATTTTTTTTTTTTTTTTTGTAGATTAATAAGTAAGCACAAATAAGCCTGTGCATGTCTTGCTTATTGGGTCCATCCCTGCCAAATGACCTAGATGTCCCCAGAGACTGTGGTTCTTATCCTTCAAGCTCAGTAACTCAGCTCCACAAGGTGTTCAGATATGTCTAAGAAGTTTCCGTAGCTGTGCCCATGGCTGCTTTTTAAGTAAAGAAATGTTGGTACATATTTCTTAAACCGAACAGTGGAAGGACAGGTATTTTTTGTATTGTAATTCTTTATACCTTCCATATATTTTGTAAATATTCTCTTGTATCTACTTGACATTTACTAAAGCGAAAAATAACCTAAAAAAGAAATAGTGATGCAAATTTTAAATACATAATATTGATCAATGACCTAGAACTAGAGTAGCTATTTATTCATACATTCCATGCAATTTTTCTATAGTTCATACACATTTTTTGTTTGGATAATGTTGAAGATTCCTTTTTACAGCGGTTCTTGGTCAAGTTTGTTGTGTTGTTGTTAGGTGCCGTTGAGTTGGTTCCAACTCATAGTGATCCTATGTACCACAGAACTAAACACTGCCTGATCCTGTGCCATGCTCACAATCGTTGTTATGCTTGAGCCTATTGTTGCAGCCACGGTGTCAATCCATCTTGTTGAGGGTCTTCTTCTTTTCTGCTGACCCTGTACTTTACCAAGCATGATGTCCTTCTCCAGGGACTAATCCCTCCTGCCAACATGTCCAAAGTATGTAAGACAGAGTCTTGCCATCCTTGCTTCTAAGGAGCATTCTGGTTGTACTTCTTTCAAGACAAATTTGTTTGTTCTTTTGGCAGGCCATGGTATATTCAATATTCTTCACCAACACCACAACTCAAAGGTGTCATTTCTTCTTCAGTCTTCCTTATTCATTGTCCAGTATTCGCACACATATGCGAATACCCACCATGGCTTGGGTCAGGTGCACCTTAGTCCTCAAGGTGACATCTTTGCTTTTCAAGACTTTAAAGAGGTCCTTTCCAGCAGATTTGCCCAATGCAATGCATCTTTTGATTTCTTGGCTTTTCAAGTCTATGTTAGTAAAATAAAGAGGTGAACTGAGGCAAGAATCCAGACGATTTAGGCCCTCAAATTCAGCTTAATATGATTGTTGTTAGTTGCTGTCAAGTTGGCTCTGACTCATGGTGACCCCACGGACAACAATATGAAACACTGCCTGGTCTTCACAATCACTGGCACACTTGAGTCTATCGTTGAAGTTACTGTGTATTTCCTGTGCCTTCCAACCTAGAGGGCTCATCTTCCCAGCACTATATAAGACAATCTTCTGTTGCGATCCATAGGGTATTCACTGGCTAATTTCAGAAGTAGATTGACAGGTCTTTCTAGTCTGAGTCTGGAAGCTCTGCTGAAACCTGTCTACCATGGGTGACCCTGCTGGTCCTGGAAATACCAGTGGCATAGTTTCCAACATTGTAGCAACATGTCAGCCACCACAGTACGATAAACTAACAGATGGGTGGTGGATCTATTATTTATGCTTTAGAATGCAGGGTCCTTTCAAGCTGGTTTCCAGCCACAGCCCCTTGAGTCACACTGATCTGCTTCCCACAGCCATCTGAATGGCTGCTACTCTAATGGAAGTCTCTCTCTCCACCCCAACTGTATTTCATCTTAGTGCAATCTCTGTCTTTTCTCTCATTGGCCTGATTTATATCCTCATCTCATTTCTGTTCTTTATTTGCACTTCATTTCCTGATTCTTCCTCTCGTCTATCCGTTCACCCACCAACTCTCCATACACTCCTGGGTAAAGCCTGCTCTTTGATCAATGGAAAAGTTTTGGGACCACATAGTGCTGTTCCATCACAAACTGATGCTTATAAAGCCGTCTCACTAAGGTGGGAATACATACGATAGTGACATACATTCAAGAGGGGAGAGTTATTCATTACAAGAACTTTGAGATAGGCTTTCTTAAACACATACATGACCTAGATAATCGATTCCACTTCCCACTTTGCTTTATCTGCAAAGATGAGTTTTTCTTTAAAGCTTATAACCAGTGCCAGTTGCCATCAAGTCAACTCTGACTCATGGTGATCTCACGTGTGTCAGGGTAGAACTGAGCTCCATAGTATTTTCAGCGGCTGATTTTTTTTTCAGAAGTAGATCACCAGGCCTTTCATCCAAAGCACCTCTGGGTGGACCTGAACCTCCAACCTTTCAGTTAGCAGGTGAGCACATTAACTTTTTCCACCACCCCAGAACTCCTGCAAGTTTATAGTATTCTAGTTAAGAGCCTTGGAAAGGGATTACTAATTAACTTTGCCAAGTTTTAGGGACAGAGGTGAAACAAGTGATCACCTGAAAATGGGGTCAGTAAAAGAAGGTACATACCTGTGTTTGTAGTCCTTTAGGACCCTGTTGGTGTAAAAGGTGGCTGCATCGTTCATCTCCTTGACATAAGGACCAGGTTTGGGGGACTGGGAGAAGAGCACCATCACCCAAACATAGAAGCAAAGGGGGGAAAAAAAAAAACAGGATAAGAAAGAAAATGCCTCAAGAAAGAAGAAAAGCAATGGAGATGCTGAGTTGAAAGTTGGAGGCGCATTTTGATCTGCGAAGGCTGGTGAAACACTTTCCACACCACAGAACATAAAGCATTTAACTACACAGGGTGAGAAGGAGCTGATGCATTCCGCCTGAAACGAGTCTTCCTCAGTGCATCAGACTGAGGAAGAGGAGTGTAGAGGTGAATTGAGAAACCATAGCTAGGAGTTTTCCTAAACACTGCAAAAATGTGACCAGGTGCAGGCGACATTATGCCTGGACTCACCACAGCTATCCACCCCAGGGCAGGGATGCTTTCGCTGACAGCTGAGAGGTGATTAAACATGCTACTCCCCCGGTTTCGCTCTCTGAAGGTTTGGATTTCCTGAATCTTCTCCGATATCGGTTTCAGCAAGTCAGCCACGTCATGCTGTAAGCACAAAAACATGAGGGCTGTTACTAAGGGCAGAACAGAGAAACGTGCGCCTCTCTCTACACTGGACTAAGCTGGCATATACTCAGGACTTTCTATTTGTCCAGTGGCCTAAGAGAAACATACGATGATCTTTTAGAATAGAATGTATGTGTTGTTTATTATGGTAATACTGTATTTTCATTCCCTGCAGACTTTTATAGTTCACATATTTTTAACATTATTAGCAGTGTCTCCTGGGACACGGAAAAACCCAGAAGCATCTTTGTTGTTATTATTAGTTGCCATCAAGTTGATTCTGACTCTTGGTGACCCCATATGTATCAGAATAGAACTGTGCTCCATAGGGTTTTCAAGACTGTGATCTTTCAGAAGTATGTCTCTAGGCCTGTCTTCCGAGGAGCCTCTGGGTGGGTTGAAACTACCAACCTTTTGGCTAATAGTCGAGTGTTTAACTGTTTCTGCCACCCAGGGACTCCACAGCCTCTATTATGGAGAATCTTGCATGGAACACAGTAAAACTGAGTGTTTATCAATTTTATTTTCAAATGTAATGCATCAATCACACACTGGAACAAGACGGGTGTCAAATGGGAGTGGTTGAGAGGTTCGTACAATAATGTCTTCCTATTCCTGTGCAGAAGTCTGGTGGCACAATGGTTAAGAGCTTGGCTGCTAAACAAAAAGGTCGGCAGTTAGAATCTACCAGCCACCTCTTGGAAACCCTATGGGGCAGTTCTACTCTGTCCTATAGGGTCACTATGAGTTGGAATTGACTTGAAGGCAATGGGTTTGGTTTGGGTTTTATTCCTGTGGAAAATGGTGTGTGTGCGTGCGTGCGTGTGTGCGTGCGTGCGTGTGTGTGTGTGTGTGGTGGGAGTGGGTCTTGGCTTTTACCATAGTTACCATGATCCGTATGAAAAAGTGGAATTATTTCACCGAGGCTCTTTTTTAGGGATATTTGATAGCTTGCAATATTTATAGTGACTTCAGTCTGGTTAGGTCCCAGGGTGGTGCAAACTGTTTGTCCTTGACGACTAACTGAAAGGTTCGTGGTTCTAACCCACCTGGAGGCGTCACAGAAGAAAGCCCTGTCCACCTGCTCTCATGAAGATTACAGGCAAGAAAACCCTACGGAGCATAGTCTCTGTAACACATGGGCTCGCCATGAGTCAGAATCGACTCAATGGCAATGTTTTTTTTTTTCTTTTCGGTGTGGTTTGTCTTTCTCTACATCATCTCCAGTCAACTTGACCTGACTCTTGATCACTGTCACTTTTGATTCATTCAACAACTGACAAACCGGACTCTTGGCGACCCTATACACAATGGAATGAAATGCTGCCCGAGCCTGTGGCTTCCCCATCATCAATTTCAAATCGGACTGTTGTGATCCATAAGGTTTTCATTGGCTGATTTTTCAGAAATAGATCACCAGGCCTTTATTCCTAGTCTGTCTTAGTCTGGAAGTTCTGCTGAAACCTGTTCAGGAACAAAGCAACATGCAAGCCTCCACTGATGGATGGGTGGTGGCTGCACATGAGATACATTGGCTGGGAGTCGAAGCCAGGACTCCTGCACGGAAAGCAAGAATTCCACCACTGAGCCAGCCATGTCTCAACAACTAACTCCTTTAGTCATATTAGAAACAACTTTCAAAATTACAAGGGCTAGGTTCTGAGATAGGTACTTATAAAAATATACTTATAAAATGCCCTGACCTACCCCCTTTTGCATTCTCTGCTTTCTTTAGGTTTTGAAGAGCAAACACAGAGTTGTTTATCTGAAATTTTCTTATGTGTCCCAAAGAAACAGCAACAGTCCTTCCCGCAGCTTTGTGAAAGCAGCTGAGGAGGTTTTGGCAGCATTTTACTAAATCTTACTTGCAGGGAGTGAAATGGAAAAGCTCCTGAAAGCTCTTTAATTTTTTTAACCAAGACTTTAGAGCAATGGTTCCCAACCTTGACTGCTCACTGGAATCACCTTGGGGGGTGTTTAAAAAACCCTGATGCTTGGTGTCACCAGTAGAGATTCCAATTTAACTAGTCTGAGGGGGTACCCTAGGGGAAATATGACAAGCTCCCCAGATGATTTTTAATCGCTGTTTTGGTGGGTGGTGACTTCACACCCCATAGCTCAGTGCTTTCTGCCAGGTATAGCAGACCGTTAGGGAAGAAATTATGTTCAGCTGCAATAATTACCAGACTTTGCCCTTCCTTCTCAACCTCTTTGTATACCCTCCCCTCAAAGAAATGTCAGGAGCCACTGAGAGGCACAAATAGCTAAGTGCTCGGCTACTAACTGAACGATTGGTGGTTCAAACCCACTCAGAGGCATCTTGCCTGCTTCTGTGATTATTACAGCTAGCAAAACCATATGGAGCAGCTCTACTCTGTAACGCATGGAGTCGCTGTGAGTTGGAATTGACTAGACTCAATGGCAATGGGTCTGTTTTTTTGATTTAAAAGAAACGTCAGATGAACTCCTGAAACAGTTGCTCTGAGAGCACCTTTAAGCCTTAAACCAAAAATATCCCCTGAAGTCTTCTGAAAACCAAACAATAGTTTAGCTTAACTAATAAAAATTGTCTGTCTTGGACATTTAAGCTCCTTTAAGAACTATCTACATAAAACTATGGGACCTAGTTATTTTCAGTTATAGATTACCAAACACAACTACAAACGCATGGGCAACAGAAGACAAATTAGAGAACTGGGACCTATGAAAAATTAAATACTTATGCTCATCAAAAAGTTTATTAAAAGAGCAGAAACAAAACCTATGGATTGGGAAAAAATCTTTAGGAATGATCTATATTATAAGGGTCTGATCTCTAAAATATATAGAAAACTTCAACAACTCAACAACAAAAAAACAAACAATTCGATTAAAAAATAGGCAAAGGACATGAACAGAACCTTCACCAAAGAGGACATTCAAGTGACCAACAAACACATGAAAAGCTGCCTGCGATCATAAGCCATTACAGAGATGCAGTTCAAAACTACAATGAGACACCATCTCACCCCTGGAAAAATGGCACTGATCAAAAAAAAAAAAGAAAACAACAAATGCTGGCAAGGATGTGGCAAGATTAGAACCCTTATCCACTGTTGGTAGGATTGTAAAATGGTACAACCACTACTGAAATAGTACAGTGCTTCCTTAAAAAGCTAGAAATAGAAATACCTTAAGATCCAGCAGTCCTACTCCTAGGAGATATATCTCCCCTAGAGATATAAAAGCAGTGACACAAATAGACATGCACATCCATGTTCACTGCGGCATTATTCACAATAGCAAAAAGACGGAAACAACCTAAGTGTCCATCAACAGACGAATGAACACAATGTGGTATACACATACAGTGGAATACCACACAGCTATAAAGAATAATGCTGAGTCCATGAGACACCTTACAACATGGATGACTCTGGAGGACGTTTAGCTGAATGAAATAAGTCAAGACAAAAGGACAAATACTGCATGAGACCACTTTTATAAAAAGATAAAAATAGGTATACAAATAGAAGTCAATGTTCTTTGGTGGTTAACAGGGATGGGAGGGAGAGGGAAGGGGAATCACTCTCTAGACAGCAGACACTCGTTAGTTTTGGTGATGGGAAAGGCAACACCGAACGTCAGTGAAGTGAGCACAACTTAACCAAGGCAAAGAATGACACCAAGAAATACACAAGAATCAGGGACATTATTGGTAATGCTATAGTATACATTTGGCAACAACAGCAGTAACAACCAAAAAGTACATGAGTGGTTACATAGATAGCTATGTATGCATATACATGTAAAGGAAAGTACGTGTGTCTATACATAGGTGTATCTGCAGGTATATCTATATACATCTTTGTGAGTGTTGCACACATACTCATACATATAATAAAGCACATAGGGAACACAGATGGCCACCTCCCAGACATAACCAGATGCCTCAAAGGACTAGATGACAGGGTCTGAAACCTTAGGACCATAGTCTCATAAGACACCCTGGTCATTTGGCACAATATTTCCTATAAAGTTTATGTTCTACATCCCAGTTAGGAAAGTAGCGTCTGGGGTCTTAAAAGCTTGCGAGTGGCCATCTAGGACGCAACTGCCAGTGAGAATACAGTTATTGGATTGTGAGAATAGCTGCGCAACCCAAAGAATGTAATCAATGTCACTGAACTAACTGTACATGTAGAAACGGTTGAATTGGTGTGTGTTTTGCTGTGTATATTCTCAACAACAAAATAAAAAAAATTAAAAAAAGGAATGTCAGATGAGAAAAGTAAGTGCTTTGGAATTAGAATGACCTTGGCTCAAACTTGAGCTCTGCCACTTTCTACCTATGAGGCCTTGAGCAAATTACTTAACCTAAACCTTGGTCCACCATTTGTCAATTGGAGATAATAATACCTACAATGTATAGGCTAGAAACAAAAACCAAAGCAAACTTGCTGCCATCGATTCCAACTCATACTGATCCTATAGGACAGAGTAGGACTGCCCCATAGGGTTTCCAAGGCTGTAAATCTTTACTGAAGCAGACTGCCACATCTTTCTCCTGCAGAGCAGCTGGTGGGTTCAAAGTTCGAACCACAAAACTTTTGGTTAGCAGCCGAGTGCTTTAACCACCGTACCACCAGGGCTCCTCATAGGCTAGAGGAGATACTATATTTTAAACCCTTGGCACAGGGCATGTTCACAATAAATGGAATTAATTGTTATTATGCAAGTTGCTCACACTAGAGGTAAAAAGGATGTTCCCTGTAATATGTAAGATTCACTTGCTTCAAATAAATGATGGGATATTCAAGGTAAGAGAAGCTTCAAATCAACATCCGCGTAGGCTGGCAAAATTACCAAACCAGATGCCGTTGAGTAGATTCCAAGTCACAGCGACCCCATGTGTGTCAGAGTACAACTGTGCTCCATAAGGTTTTCATTGGCTGATTTTCCAGAAGTAGGTCACCAAGCCTTTCTTCTGAGGCACTATTGGGTGGACTTGAACCTCCACCCTTCCAGTTAGCAGCCGAGTGCATTAACCATTTGCAATCTGCTTCTGAAAGGTCACAGCCATGAAAACCCTATGGAGCACAGTTCTATTCTGACACACATGGGGTCATCATGAGTCGGAATCAACTCAAAGGCAACTGGTTTGTTGTGTTTTTTTTTTGGTATGATTGGCTTTTAGGTGATCTCCATGGTATCTTTCATTTAAAAAGTCCCTGATTAACCAAATTCACTGACCAGCTCTTTCCTACCATACAAAACAACACAAAAAGAGAAATTTCCTAATTGAGATCTGCAGATAGAGAGGCACGCTTTTGTTTGGGAGGAAAGAAAGCAAATTGTTCTTCAGGTTCCTCAGTGGACTTTTTAATCCTTCCATCTTAAAAGGGAGGGAAAACAAAAAGGGGTTGCTGCGGGAGCTAGACAGTTCTTGTGGAAAATCCATGAATACCTTCCCGTCTCTCTCCTTTCCTCCTGGCTGTTACAAAGTAAGCATCTTAGAGATTTGACACGAAGACCCCCGAATTAGGGTCTAAAGCAATACAGGAAAACCAAACACCCCTCATTCCCCCAAAATCAGGTTTAAATACTCTCCCTGGAATCTCACTCTTTGGAAAGCAAACACTTCCCTCTTCAAGGGATTCTTTTAAATCCCAACTCAGCACATGATCAAAGGTTTGTCACAGGTTTCCCCAGAAGGCACCTGATTTTTAATTATGGCAGAACTACTAAAAAGCATACTTATTTTCTCCAAGCATTTGCTAAGCCATACTATTCCTGATCCAGCGACATTTTTGAGAAAGGCCAGAATACCTGAATTGTTGGCGATACATGACCTATCACCCCAAGGGGAGAAAGAACCAGAAACTGTGTATTTACAACGTTAGATGGATTTACGAAGGCCATCTTTGTTTATCTTCAGCTTCTCAAGAACAAACTCTAAAGTCCAAGGAGACAGAGTCTTCTGGAAGATATTTTATATTGGTTATCTGATGAAAGCATCATAAAGATTGAGAAAGTTTCCTTTTGCCTTAGTTTGGCAATTGCAGGAAGAATTGTCTTCATTAAAAAAAAAAAAAAAGGCAATGCTAAGAGAACAAAGTATAACAGCTACTTGCACAATTCTAATAAACAGTGCGGCTTTTATTCTGTGCCAGTAGGTTTCTCCTGCACTTTAAAGTAGACTCGCATTTTCCAGCTCATCCTGAACTTTCACAGCTGGAATCAAAAATAGAGAAAAAAACATTCGAGTTATGGTGTTATTTCCGTGAAGGCTTAGTGTGTGGTATGTCAGGCAAAAAGCTAATGGGGGAGGATATTAGTTAGAGGAACTGCCACCTGTTTCTGTATTAAGCATATGTTGTTGTCGTTGTTAGTTGCCATTGAGTGGGCTCCTACTCATGGTGACCCCATGTACAACTGAACAAAGTGTTGCCTGGTCCTGTTCCATCTTTACAATTGTTGGTATGCTCAAGTCCATTGTTGCAGACATGGTGTATTTTGAGTGCCTTCCAACCTAGGACACTCATCTTCCAGCACTATATTGGACACTATTCTGTTGTGATCCATAAGGTTTTTGCTGACTGGTTCTCAGAAGTAGGTTGCCAGGCCCTTCTTCCTAGCTTGTCTTAGTATAGAATTTCCACTGAAACCTGTGGGTGACCCTGCTGGTGTTTGAAATACCAGTGGCATAGCTTCCAGCATCATAGCAACATGCGAGCCAGCACAGTAGGACAAACTGACAGGTGGGGGGTGGTAAGCCTGTATTAGGCATATCAGTAAATACAGGTTGATCGCACTGAAGCCAACTGAATCGATAAAAGTGCTTTCCACTGATGGAAGGAGATCATTTAAGAGGCATCCTGATTTTTTTCAGTGGACTGCATTGCTTGTTCCTTAGACATACCTAGCAGCTAGTGTGCTTTGGAATGACTTTAAATCACCTGGTTTTACATAGCTCCTACTTAAATATTCCTTTTATCTTTTCATTAAAAAAAACAAGAACTGGGTTGAGCTGACTTCAATTCATAGTGACCCTACCGGACAGAATAGAACTGTCCCACAGGGTTTCCAAGGAGCGGTCGGTGGATTTGAACTGAACTTTTGGTTGGCAGTCGTAGCTCTTAACCACTGTGCCACCAGGGCTCCACCTTTTCATTTAGGTTTTTATAAGTCTGAGAGACACTTTTCTGAAAGAAAGGCATTTTTCAAGCTTCATGTGAGGATGAGATGAAGATCTTCTCTGTCCTCCCCAGGTTTCTGTGACTTTTACGGAAGATGAAAACGCCCAAACTAGAGGAGATACATGGTCGGAGTGCGGGTTCCAGCAAATGTTTCCAAGGCTGTCTTAGCTCGACTGGGCGGTCCTGTGCAGAGTATTTCAGGACTCCATGTCTTTATGACCCCAGTGTCTGCTTTCAAGTTGAAGAATCGAGACCATTATCGGCTTCATCTCAGTTTTGCTCCAGAAGTCATTGTTTTGTAGGAAATAAAGTTAGAGAGCTTTATCAGCAAGCCTTGTAGAAACTTTGCCCAAAAAAGGAAAACTGAATCCTCATGCATGCTGTTTTGTAACGGATGGAACAATCTCTGGGAGTTTGACCTCAAAGATGTATTGTCATTGTGTAAAACCAAATAGGCCTGCTAATTCCTGGAATCCAAGGTTCTCATGTGTTTTTACAGCAGGTAGAAAGTAGATCAATTTATTGTACTTCATTTTAAATACTCTCCTTTTCTGATTATAAAATTAAGATATGCTCTGAAACACTGGGAAATACAGAGGAGCAAACAAAAACCATCCTTAATTCCACCACACGGTGAGAAGTACTGCTGAATATTGGGTTTTTTTCTATAGATATAATTATTGGAGATATCTTCAGAAGTAGCGATAATCACTTTGTAAATAATGGTTATTAAAACCATAAAGAATGGTTCTAAGAGTTGAATTCAAAGAAGTTCAATTAAAACAAAAAAGAACATGAACAAATAAAATTCCATTAATATATTCTGGGAAATACTGTGAGAAAGCTATCATTTAGAAAGAATGTTTTAAAGGTGAAACTACAAATGCACTACTATTACAAGGCAGGTAAATTTAATGGCAGTAATCACTGGACTTTTTAATGTTCAGATCCTACCTACGTTAAAAATTCTAAGAAAGCTCATATGGAGCAGTACTTCTTAACAAACCATACGTCATGGATTGAATTATGTCCCCCCCAAAATGTGTGTATTAACTTGGTTAGGCCATGATTCCTAGTATTCTGTGTTTGTCTTCCATTTTGTGATTGTAATTTTATGTTAAAGAGGATTAGGGTGCGATTGTAACATCAGCCCTTTCCCAGGTCACATCCCTGATCCAGTGTAAAGGGAGTTTCCCTGGGGTGTGGCCTGCACCACCTTTTATCTCTCAAGAGATAAAAGGAAAGGGAAGCAAGCAGAGAGTAGGGGATCTTATACCACCAAGAAGGCAGTGCCAGGAGCAGAGCTCGTCCTTTGGACCTGGGATCCCTGTGCCTGAGAAGCAACTCGACCAGGGAAGATTGAGGACAGGGACCTTGCTCCAGAGCCGACAGAGAGAGAAAGCCTTCCCCTGGAGCTGACGCCCTCAATTTGGACTTGTAACCTACTAGACTGTGAGAGAATAAATTTCTCTTTGTTAAAGCCATCCACTTGTGGTATTACCATTATAGCAGCACTAGATAACCAAGACACCATACTTCCAAATATCAATCATTATTACTTTGGCTTACGTGTTTTTGTGCAAAGTGTTATCAGTTGATTCCATCCACGTGCATGTGTGTACATATATATAAGTGTATTGTGTAGTGCAAAAACCATAAAAGACATACATCAAAATGTTAGCATAGAGCATAGAATTTTTTATTTAATTTTTTTGGCTTATCTATATATTCTAATTTTCTAATATATATATACATTTCTTTTGTAATTAAGGACAAAAGTTTTAAAACAAAAAATATTATCCAATGTTGTACCTTCAACAGTAGAAAGAACTTCTCTTAGGTGCTATTAAATTTGCATATACCAAAAAATATGAAAGCATCCTTCTTCCCATCAGGTAATTAGCTTCAGGAAAATATATTCACAAATGGCCAGGATAAATTATTTGGATGATTAAGAAGAGTTAAAATTTTCTCAGGCAAAGGTTATCCAAATCAGGGACAATACTTGCTTCTAGAATTGTATTATTTAGGCATATTCTAGTAATTGAAGCAATTATTGTAACCATTTTAAGCCAGAACAAATATTTTTTATCAGAAATGTTAATTTAACTTCTGCTTTGGTGTATTGTAAATATTTCCCTAGGTAGTTCCCCTTCACATTCCTGTTCTCTAAAAATTTTCCACTGTTCAGGTACATTTTGGAGATTTCAGAATATACTTCATAGAAATACTTTAAAAAACACTTGTACATTTAAGGCAACTGGAAAATCTAAAAAATGTTTGCAAAGCTGTCACAGAAGTCAATCTAAATAAATGAAACCTATTGAGCACCACAAATATATATGGCACCATGGTAGTTGCCATTATATTGTATCATGACAAATTCCTGGAAAAGTATTTTTATATATTCATAAGGCTTTAAGTTTCAACATATATACCTTATTTTAGGGTTGATAGACCCCCTGGTGATACAGTGGTTAAGAGTTTGCTAACCAAAAGGTCGGCAGTTTGAATCCATCAGCCTATGGGGCATTTCTGCTTTGTCCTATAGGGTCTCTATAAGTCAGAGTTGACTCAATGGCAACAGGTTTGTTTTTTTGTGGAAAC
Organism: Elephas maximus indicus; assembly: GCF_024166365.1. Taxonomy (NCBI): domain Eukaryota; kingdom Metazoa; phylum Chordata; class Mammalia; order Proboscidea; family Elephantidae; genus Elephas; species Elephas maximus. Next base: position 62,902,050 of record NC_064819.1, on the reverse strand, counting down.
TTGCTTAAAAATACAATCAAGAATTCCCAAAGCTTTTGCTTATAAAATCCTTAAAAATCATTTCTTAAAGGGTAAAACCTGCTGACTCAGTCTCCTTAGGGAATGAATTGCTTTGAATAGTTGCATTATCCTGATACCTAAGACAGTGCTTAACGTGCATAATGCATAAACGCCAATCTATATTTTTAAATGCAAATATTTCAACAACCCATAATACTCATCAGCACACTCTTTATTTCAGTAATAATTTTTGTTTTTTTTAAAACCAAGCTATTTCAGACATACAGAAAAGCAGAGAAAAATAATAATGACAGGCTCTCATATATATGGGGGTCCCTGGGTGGTGTAAATGGTTAACGCACTCTGCTGCTAACCAAAAGGTTGGAAGTTTGAGTTCACCCAGAGGTACCTTGGAAGAAAGTCATGGTAACTTATTTCTGGAAAGTCAGCCATTGAAAACCCTGTGAAGCAGTTCTTCTCTGACACACAACTGGTTTTGTTTGCATCAGGGGCCCAAGACCATCACTATGATGTCTTTTACAGATACTTACTGAGGACGAGCTGGAAATTCAAAGATATAGAGGCTGGGACATAGAACGATTTGGACCAGACCTCAGGGGTGACTCCGAAGGTCAGTGTTCTATTTTTCTCATAAATGAAAAACAGTACACCTGTAGTTGTATAATCCCTTAGGCTCTTTTTTTTTTTATTCTGGTAAGTATGTATGTAGCAAAACATTTCCCATTTCAACATTTTTCAGGTGTATAATTTACTGACAGTAATTGTGTTCATCTTGTTTGTGTAACTGTTAACTTTATTCCTTGGGCATTTTTTAAAAAAATTTTTTTATTGTGTTTTAGGTGAAAGTTTACAGTGCAAATCAGCCTCTCCTTCAAAAATTCATATACAAATTGTTTTGTGACATTGTTTGCAATCCTCGCAATGTGTCAGCACTCTCCGCCTTTCTCTTTCCACCATAGGTTCTCTGTGTCCATTCATCCAGTTTTCCTGTATCCCTTGGGCATTTTCTTTTTTAAACTATTAAAACAGGCTTCATTTTATAAGAAATCTACCAGTTAAAAGAGTATAAAGTATAAAGTGACCTGCAAAAATACTACAACAAAGCCCCAAAAAATCCCCACTCAGGTAAGGAGAAGAAAGGGTCTGGTTCTGGAGCTGATGGTTCCTGGCTGTGAATGAGGAGTGCTTGTGGAGGAGGTGCGGCAACTGGCTCAGCCTCTGGTGCCCGAGGCAGAGCTGGAGATGGAGGACATGGTGCTCTACGGAGCTTCGGTGTTGGGCAGGAGCCGGATCAACATCAGCAGGTGGTCTGGGAGCTGGTGCTGAAAATGACCCACGTGGTCCCTGCCCCCAGGAGCTCACAGTCTGGTGACTGTCCCAAGCTCTCAAGAGCCTGTGGCTGTGGTCTCAACTGAGTCCTGACTGGGGGGCATCTGCTCTCTGCTGACTCCTGTGTTATGAGCAGGAATCTGTGAGCTGTTGGACTGGGGTGGGGAGGGGGGCCTCACTTCCTCTCCGTCTGTTGATCAGAACCCTTCCTCAGGTCTTTGTTACATGGCCTCTCCAAGGGCAGGTCATACATCACAGCTGCTTCTCCCTTGGGCATTTTTAATGTAAAGTCTTCTCTGGAAAAATATTCAGCAGATTGTAGGTGAAAGAGCCTTCTCTGAGTCATTTTCCCACTTTTCAGATGATGATCTGGGCTGTTGTTATCAATATATTTTAATTTGTCTGACTCATTCAAAGCCTTAGATTTTTAAGACCATTGACACACAAGGAACAGATATTTCTTAGTCCGTTCCCACTTACTAGCCTTTGTCTTTGCCTCTGTTCACAGGTGTGAGTCCTATCTCTCATCGTTTTTAGATTGGGGCTGGGGGGGGGTGCCCAGTCTAAACCCTACAATTTATTCATCATAACAAGGCCACAGTTCTGTTGACCTGGGTGGGTCATACTTTTCTCTAAGCTCTCAATGTTTGACACTTCTCAGAAGAGCAGGTAGGTGATACAAAAAGTCAAGTTCAATGGAAATCTGAATGTTTACAGGGTGACCCACACAGATTGGTACCTTGAAATATTTCATATCCTGAATCTCTGCTTCCTTAAACTCTTCCTTTCATATTTTGAAAGAAGCTGCTGGAAACACCCTACACTAATCCTATCTATTAACATAACAACGACATTCCACTCCCAAGTGGGATTATAACCACAGGCACAAACCCATTGCTGTCTAGTAGATTCCAATTCACAGTGACCAAAACCCAAAAAACCAAACCCCTTGCCATTGAGCTGATTCTGATTCACAGCAATCCTACAGAACAGAATAGAACTGCCCCATAGGGTTTCCAAGGAGCAGCTGGTGGATTTGAACTGCCAGCCTTTTGGTTAGCAGCCAAATGCTTAACCACTGCACCACCAGGGCCCCACGGTGACCACAGGCACAGATATTAGGATTTACAATGCAGATTTTGGGGGGCGACAATTCAAACCATAACATTCCACAGTGATTTTTATAATCACCTGCAATTTTACTGTAAAAGCCCCTAAAGCTGAAACCAAACACCTTGTCCTTGAGTTGATTCCGACTCATAGCGACCCTATAGAACAGAGTAGTACTCCCCCATAAGGTTTCCAAGGAGCACCTGGTGAATTCAAACTGCCGACCTTTTGGTTAACAGCCAGAGCTCTTAACGACTACTCCACCAGGGTTTCCTTAAAGGGCCCTAGGTGGTGCAAATGGTTTGCAATCGACTACTACCCTAAAGGAGCCCCGATGGCACAATGGTTAAGAGCTTAGCTGCTAGCCAAAAGGTCGGCAGTTCAAATCCACCAGCTGTTCCCTAGAAACCCGATGGGGCAGTTCTACTCTGTCCTATAGGGTCACTATGAGTTTGACTCAACGGCAATGGGTACTACCCTAAAGGGTGATGGTTTGAACCCACCCAGTGGTACCTCGAAAGAAAAGTCATGGCAATCTGCTTCTGTTAAGATCACAGCCAAGAAAATCCTATGGAGCAGTTCTACTCTGTAACACATGTGGTTGCCAAGAGTTGGAATCAACTTGACAGCAACTAACAACAATAACAGCAACAGCAACAACACCGGCAAGTTTGTGGGATTCTGCACATTAAGGCTGAAGAGCAGTAGATCTCACTGTATTTTATTCAGGGATCTTGCTGACTAGCAATCTCTGGGGCTACAAATTGGAGAAAACTGCCAAAAATCACTCAAATTCATCAACTTCATAAAATCTAAGACGATATACTATGATGAGAAATTTGCCCTTTGAAATAGCAAACACATAAATTCCCCTGAAGTGCCATTCATTTTTTCCTACCAACATTTGTTGAGCATCAGCTGTATGCCAAACGCCATGCTGATTGGTTCTCACCAGTTGTGTCTACTTTCTAACGACACAGCTCAGCTTCAAGTATCAAGGAGACATTTGAAGGATCCCAGCCCAGTCAACTGCATCTACTCAGTCTTTGTCTTTCCCCTGGATAAGTGGACAGTGTTAGAGTGTTTAGTGACCAGATCTGTTCTCTGGTATTCATTTGCACAGAACGTGGCTGAGACAATGTAAATCTATAGTTTCAGACTCAGTAGATGTAAAAAACAAACAAACAAACAAAAACTTCAACAATTCCCCTGGGAGTCTTAAGGCGTTCCACAGCGTAGATGAACCATTAACCATGAATGAACGGACCTACAGGTACTTTGCTCTGTTGTTGCTAGTTGCTGGTGAGTCGATTCAGACTTACGGTGATCCCACGTGTACAGAGGAGAACCGTGCGCCATAGGATTTTCAAGGCTGTGACCTTCCAGAAGCAGATCACTAGGACTGTTTTCTGAGGTGCCTGTCTGTGGGTTTGAACCTTCAACTTTCAGCACTTAACCATTTGCGCCACCCAGGGACTCCTACTTTTCTCTAACCATCCATATATTATCAGAAGGCTGTTTTTCTCTTTTAAGGTTAATACAGTCTTTTAAGCTTCCACTGTTTGTTTTTCTCCAGAGCAGTGCTTCTCACAGCTCGTCCAACAGGGCAGGGGTCCCAGCTCTGTGAGGAGCTACACAAATACTGCTTCCTGGTCAGAGACACCTGGGGGAATTCTGCATATAATTTACCTCAGAGTACTACAAGAGGTAGTAAAGAAACCTATTTACCCTTGTTTAACCTCAAGCTTTTTTGCCCATGGAACATTACGTTTTCCCCTACGGTTTTCCAGGGAACTGGCGTTCTGTACTGCAGACCCTGAGAAAGGATGCAAGAGGAAGCTTGTAATGCAGTCTGTGGGGGTGGCTTTCGGGATTCACTGGGTATTCATTCAGCAGTCCTGTTCCTCTGCAGTTATTCCAGCTCATTACCATGGAGATGCTTGCAAGGGCATTTAATGGAGGAAAGGAAGTCTCTTCTCTCTCACCTCCAACACATACACACACTGTCTCTCTCACAAACACGCACACTCTCTCTCACACACACAGCTCAGATATTTTCAAGAGCTATTATAATCTATGTGAGGGCTGTTGGCACTGTGATTCTGTCTTCTGTTGCTTCCTCTTTTGTCACTGTTGGCCAGCCCTGCCCTCACTTCTAATTACTCCACCGTTGGTAGTTAGAGCCTCTTTCCTGTCCTTTCGCTTTATTTTCTTGGTTTTCTTTAGCTTCTTCTCTCACACATTACCTTCATTACCTAGTGCTGCCATAACCAAAATACCACAGTAGCTGGGCTTTAAAGAACAGAAATGTATTTTCTCACAGTTCTGGAGGCTGAAAGTCCAAATCAGGGTCTAGGCCATGTCGATTTCTTCTGGGGGCCTCTCTCCTAGTTCCTGGTGGCTGCTGGTAATCCTTTCCCACTGATATAAGCTCCCTACCCCCGAAGCTACCTATCTAACCTTGTGAGTTGCTGTTGTCAATTTGATCCCATATAGTTCTTTAAAAGAGCACAAGGCTTAAGACAGACATTCTTTACTAATTAATAAAGCTAAGCATGTTTGGTTTAAAAAAAAACTTCAGGGGATATTTTTGGTTTAAGGATTATCTCAGGACACTAGTTTCAGGGTGTCATCCAGCTTCCATGGCTATAGAAAGCCTGGATTCCATGAGTATTTAAAATTCTGTTTTGTACCTTCTCCCCTTTTGACCAAGATTCTCCTACAGAATCTTTGATCAAATGTTCAGTAATGATAGCTTGGCACCATCCAGTTCTTCTGGTCTCATGGCAAAGGAGGCAACTGTTCATGGAGGTAATTAGCCCTGCATTCCATTTCTTCCTCCTATTCCTAACTCCCCTTCTTCTTCTCTTGCTCCAGGTGAATAGAGACCAATTCTTGTACCTTGAATGGCTGCTTGTAAGCTTTTAAGACCCCAGGCACTGTAGAGGTAGAACAGAAGCACTAAACATGACATTAGGCCTATTAGCTGGGATGTTCCAGGAAACCATAACCCTAATTCTCCAAACCTAGAAACCAAATCCCATGAAGTGTTTGGTTGTACATAAGCAGCCTCAGTTGTTACTCTTTTTGTAGGTTTGTTTGGTTTTAAAAGTACATATCACACAACATTTGCCAATTCAACTTTTTAGATACCTCTCAGAAGTGATTAATTAGGTTTAGGACTCACTGTATGCCGTCACTAACATGACAAAGGAAACCCCTATTTCCAGACATGGTCATATTAGTAGGTACAGGGGTTAGGACTTCCTAACACATTTCTTTTGGGGGGGCCACAATTCGATCCATAACATACCTTGTGTGTGAAAAAGCAGATAATTTTGAAACAATATCACTGAATCATGGTATCCTTTTCCCTTTGCAAATTAAACTGATGTCCAATCACATTTGTCTTTTATCTTGTGTCTTGGGCTATCTTCTGTCTCTGCTTGCTGCTTGGCTACAGGCTGCTTTTTCGTTAATCAAGAGGGATTTTTGACTATTTCCAAGCCACCTCCTGATTAAAGCCTCTCCTATGCCATAGATCACGTGGCCCCAAAGTCTTACCAGTTCTTGTAGAGTTGCGTGCCTTGTTTTTGACATTAACCCCAAAAAGAATGCGTGGCTAAGACTATGTGTGAAGCTGGCATAATGTGATGTACATCCACACATACTTTCTATGAGGCACATGCATAAAAATCATTCTTGGATCTTTGGCTCAGTTATCAGATGTAAGGCCTATAGCTCTTAACTATAATTATATAGTCAAATGGAGTTTGTCTCCAGGGTTGAGAAATTGTTGAGAATAACTCAGGTGGAGAAAATTACTGTCATAGATTGAATTATGTCTCCCCAAAAATGTGTGTATCTGTTGGGCTGGGCCATGATTCCTGGTATTGTGTGATTTTTGTCTGTGTTGTAAATCCTGCCTCTATGATGTTAATGAGGGAGGGTGGCTGGCAGTTGTGTTAGTGAGGCAGGACTCAGTCTACAAGACTGGACTGTGTCTTGAGGCAATCTCTTGAGATATAAAAGAAAGAAGTGAGCATAGAGACGGGGGACCTCATACCACCAAGAAAGCAGTGCTGAGAGCAGAGCATGTCCTTTGGACCTGGGGTCCCTGTGCCTGAGAAGCTCCTTGACCACAGGAAGTTTGAGGACAAGGACCTTCCTCCAGATCCAACAGAGAGAGAAGCCTTCCCCTGGAGCCCAAGCCCTGAATTTGGACTTGTAACCTGCTATACTGTGAGAAAATAAAATTTTCTTTGTTAAAGCCATCTGCTTGTTACAGCAGCACTAGATGACTAAGACAATTACATATACTACATCTCTATTAAAGACAGTCATCTTGCTACCTGTTTGTTCCTGTGTTCCTTCATTTCTTTAACAAATACATGCTGAGTGCCAATTAGGTGCCAGGGTTGTTTGAGGTGCTGGAGTATAGCAATAGACAATACAGATGACACTCTTTATGTCCCTGCCCTCTCCCATTCAAGTGAGAATGAGGGAGATAAACACAGACCAATAAGTACAATAAATAATTCATATAGTATATTACCAAACCAAAACCAAACCAGTTGCCACGGTGACCCTAGGTGTTTCAGAGTAGAACTGCTCCATAGGATTTTCAATGGCTGTGACTTTTCAGAAAGAGATCACCACGCCTTTCTTCTGAGGTACTTTCTGGGTAGATTTGAACCACCAACCTTTTGGTTAGTAGCCAACTGCTCAACCACCTGCACCACCCAGGGACTCCACATAGCATGTCAGATGTGTTAAAAGCCATGGGGCGGGGGGCAGGGAAGGGAAGTAGAGTCAAAATAGGATGGCTAAGGTAGGTCTCTTTAAAAAGGTGGCATTGAATAACCACCTGGAGGAGGAGTGGGCATTAGCCACATGGATTTCTGGAGAAAGGGCTTTCCAAGCAGAGGAAACATCCAGTGCAAGGGAGCCCAGGGCAGAATGTGTCTCCAGTGTCCAAGGAACAGCACGCCCTCCCCCTGCACCGGAATGGAGTGAGTAAGGGGGAAGTGGCAGGATGTGAGGCTGGCGAGGAAATGGCACGCATGGGGGAAGTTCACAGATCGTGAAGGTTGCTGGAACGATTTTGGCTTTTATCTGGAATGAAATGGAAAATCACTGTAGAGTTTTTTTTTAACAGAAACTTTCTTTTTTACAGCAGTTTTTGACTTACAGAAAGCCTGTGTGGAAAGTAGACAGTTCCCATATATCCTCCCCCCAACACAGCTTTTTTCATTAATAACATCTTGCATTCCTGTGTTACATTTGGTAAATTGGTGAACCCATATGGATATATTATTATTAACTGAAGTCCACAGTTTACATCAGGGTTCACTCTTTTCTGCTGTACAGCCGTATGGGTTATGACAAATGCGTAATGTCGTATGCCCACCATTACACTACCAGGCAATAGTTTCACTGCCCTAAAAATACCCTGTGCTGCACCTATTCACCTTCCTCCGGTCCCCTAGCCCCCTGTGGAGTTTGAGCTAAGGAACGACGTGATCTGGGTTTCCTTTTATAAGCATCACTCTGGCTGCTGTACTGAGAATAGATTGTAGGTCGGCGGTTGAGCCTCTCCGTGGAGAAAGATGTGGCAGTCAGCTTCCATAAAGATTTACAGCCTTAGAAACCCTATAAGGCAGTTCTACACTTTCCTATGAATCACTGAGTTGAAATCCACTTGAGGGCAATGGGTTAAGAGTAGAAGAAGGCACCCCGGTAGTGCAATGGTTAAGCCCTGGCTACTAAATGAAAGGTCAGTGATTCGAACCCACAAACAGCTCTGTGGGAGAAAGACCTGTTCCTGTAAAGATTATAGCCTAGGAAACCCTATGGGGAAGTTCTACTCTGTCCTACAGGGCTGCTATGAGTCAGAATTGACTCAATCGCATACAACAACAACAACGAAGGTAGAAGCAGGAAGACCAGTTTAGAGACTACTGTAACAATTGGGATGAGAGATACAGGTAAAGGGACCAAGGAGAGCAGTGTAAAGAGGGTGAGAAATAGACTCGGGGTTGGATGCCTCCAATCAAAGAAGGCATCAAGAAGAATTCCTTGGTTTTTGATCTGAGCAACTAAAAGGATAGAGTTGCCGTTGACTGAGAAGGGGAAAACCGCAGAAGGAGCAGTTTTTAGCAGGAAGACCAGGAGCTTAGATTTGGACACACTGTTTAGTCTGCCTTTCATCAGACTTCCCCAGGGGACCCAATTGAGTAACATCATCTGCAACGCAGCTTTTGATTTACTTAAAGCTTTTTTTTCCCTCACTTGATCCCCTGTGGTCTTCACTCTTCAGCTTGCCTTTGCTGGTGAGAGCCTTCTCATGTTCCCAACTTCGTACAACGCAAAGTATGCTCTATGTTCCTGTGGTCAGGACAGTTCCGTTCCAACTCAGTACAACACACAGCATAAATGTGCTATATGTTCCTGCCTTCAGTACCACTCAGTTCCAGTTCAGTACAATGCGAAGTATAAATGTGCTCTATGTTCCTGCGTTCAGTACAATTCAGTACAACACAACGTACGAATGTCCCGTGTGAATGTTTTTCACATACAGGGATGGATGGTGCTCTTGGCCTTTGGTCAGCAAGCTTTGTGATGGAGTGTGCTGAGTCTACCACTCTGGCCAGCAGCAACAGTCTGAGACAGCTAGCCTGGATTATGGGTACAGTCTGTCGCTGGGGGTAAAATTATTCTTGTTAGTATCTCAGGTCAATTACTCATTATATCCTGACACTAGCTGGCCCATGGAGAGATCACATTTTGGGCTTGGCTTCATCTGCCCCCACAACTTAATGAACTGCGGTATTTAAGATGATTGACCTGGGCTAGATCCAATCATGTTATGTGAGCGTATGTTGGTGATCTAGCTTGCATTTTTATACCAAGTACAGTGCTTATCACATAATAGGTGAATGAATGAACAAATTCATGTTGAAGTGATAAAAATAGTTTCTCAGAAGTTGATTGTGGTTTGGGTAGCAGAAATAAAACTTACCTAACAATAGCAGTGATTTTTCCTTTGTTGGTACATGTATTTTTAAAATTTATCAGTAAACAGAATTACCAGATATTTTTTCTATCCTTCTCCATTTTCCTTCATAACTTTTTTTCTGCCTGGTGTCCACTCATCCTGACCTCATAATGTGTTCTTCTTCCTTTTAGCTGTTAAAATATTTATTGAGCACCTATTATATGCCAGGCATAATCCTAGGTACTAGGAATATATTGGTGAGAGGAAAAAAAAAAAAAGCAACCTTCTCTTATGGAATCTACAAGTGAGGAAACAGAAACAATAAACGTAATAATAATATTATGCTGTGAAATGATAAGAAAGAGTAGAGGAATAAAAAGGGGATCAGGAATGCTGGGGAGTTTTTATTCACGAAAAAAGGCCTAAGTGAGACTATTTGGATGACTGAGACATTTGACCGAATACCTGGCTGATTCTGCTTGATCTAGCCAAACTGTCAAACACCAGAATGGAATATGGAACATCAACAAGGAGAAAACAGGAAGTAGAAGGGGATAAAAGCTGCTTTTTTCCCCAACTAGCTAACTTGAATTCAGTTCACTTTCAATTCCAGATACTCTTGACCTTGGATGCAGTCCAGGGTAATGTGCTTGCTGCTGGTTAACAAGACACAATTAATTCCACCTGCTGCAATCTCAAGTAGCAGCTTGACCACCTCGAAAACCCTGCTTTTCTCTTTCAGGGACCTTTTCTCAGCTCTGGGCCCTCCCGACTTCCGGCCCTTAGAATTACTTTCTTAAATACACTGTTTCTTGATTTTTTTTTTTTTTTGGTTGTCGTGGACCCAAAAATACAATACAATACACACACCCTACCACTGGCCAACATCGCAAGATATTTGTAAATGAACGAGGAAGTAAAATATATAACCTTTCCTTGTTGTTGGCTTTAGATGATTTCAAAGAATTTCTACGATATACCTTTCTAGTATCACATTTTGGTGCTGCAAGTACAAAATGCAATTTCTGCAAAGGAAAGCCCAATATGGTCAAACCCTTCCCTTTCTTTGGCTCTTTAAATGCTCCTTCCAGAAGAAACATATGGGGACAGGCTGGGACCAAGAACAGTTGAGCTGGGCAACCAATAGGATTTGGTCCTCATCAGCAGACCACACTGAGTACCCCCAGGAAAATACGCACGGGTCCTTTGGAGTGAGTATCATCTGAGGATTAGTTTAGGGTGGAGGAAGAAAACGAACATTTATTGTTTGCCTACTATACCAGTTGTTAAAATACTGGAATATTTTGTTGTTGTTAGGTGCGGTCGAGTCGATTTTTGACTCATAGCGACCCCAAGTGACAGAGCAGAACTGCCCGTGGATTTTCTAGGCTGCGATCGTTATGGCAGCAGATTGCAGGTCCTTCTCCGGTGGTGCTGCTGTGTGGATTCGAACATCCAACATTTAGGTTAGCTGCTGAGCACTTAACTGTTGCACCACCAGGGCTCCTTGGAATATTCTGTAGTGGTTGGTCAGTGGCCACTTTCCAAAGTCCCTGTGCACTATCTGAAAGGAGCCCTGGTAGTGCAGTGGTTAAAGCACTTGGCTTTGAACCCATCAAGACAGATGCGTTTGTTCTTCTGGAATTCAATATTCTTTGCCAACACCATAATTCGAAGGCATCAATTCTTCTTCGGTCTTCCTTATTCACTGTCCTTCTAGTTTGACGGCTGCTACTTAAAACTGTGGAGTCCCTGGGTGGTGCAAATGGTTAACACACTTGGCTGCTAACCGAAAGGTTGGAGGGTCAAGTCCATTCAGAGATACCTTGAAAGAAAGGGCTGGTGATCTACTTCTGAAAAATCAGCCATTGAAAACCCAATGGAGCACATTTCTACTCTGAGACACATGGGGTTGCCATGAGCTGGAATCAACTCAATGGCAAATGGTACTGGGTTAACAAGTGTTGAGAGGGTGAAGTCCAAATTCACTATTCCCACTATGTTCAGGCACAGCCTGAGTCCTGGTTCTTGGGACAGCTCACTTGCTACCTCAGGCCATGATGCCATCATTTACCAAAGCTGGCTGGAGAACATTGGTAGCACTGGTAACCAGAGTCTTGCGCACTGAGCTGGAAAAAGCCCAGCTGATCACTGCAGGTCTCTGGCAAGTTTTGAAATTGAACATCTGTGGGCTTTGATCTCTCCATCTGTAGATGCAGTATAACATTACCACCCATGCACTCTAGCGTGACATTGTGAAAATTAACTAACAGGTGATAAGAGGATTTCGAGATCTTTGAATTAAAAGGTCTCTTGTACATATTCACACCAAATGCCATCAGTACTTCTGCCATTTATATCAGGACTGGGAAAAAAAGGGCCCTCCGAACTGGAAATCTATTTATTTTACTATTTCTATTTGCCATTACACCTATGTCAAATTTGCTCCCTGGGCGGTGCAAATGGTTAACACACTCAGCTACTAATTGAAAGGTTGGAAATTTGAGTCCACCCAGAAACATTTTGGAAGAAAGGCCTGGCGACTTATTTCTGAAAAATCAGCCAATGAAAACTCTATGGAGCATATTTCTACTCTGACACACAAGAGGTCTCCGTGAGCTGGAATTGAATCAATGGTAACTGGTTATTTGCCACCCTGCTGATCTTAAATTCTCTCTCAGCTTAACGCCTCAACTTCACAAAACAAATATTGTCCATTCTATATTAGCCCTCTCATTATGAGTAGAGAAACAGAACACCAGAATTCAAAATGTATCTTGCATTTTGCATCCATTGACAAGAATCTTCATATTGTGCCAATAAAGAATGAGCTTCAAAGATAGTAGAAAAAACAAAACCAAAACATCTTTAGTTATGTAAGAATCGTTTGTGGCCAAAAGAGCAACAGGATGTGGGTCCTAAAACACAGTGACTCAACTCATCCTTCACCTGTCATAGAAACAATCCCCCGTGTCCACAGGCAGCTGCTGAATGGTCTCAAGACCATTTTCTTTATTGGATGCTCTTACCCAAGATAGTTCTACTGTGCTACCACGGTCAGGCTTCCTTGGGAGAGCCACAGAAGGCCTGATGTCACCAGACCCTGGTCCACAGTGATGCTACCCCCCAATGTAACCGACTTAACACAACACACATGATTTTTCAATTTGTAAAGCACCTGGGAAACAGATTTGATAGATATATAAGTCAGGTGTTTACAAACTGGTCAAGAAATATGATATTTATCCTCCCAGCCGAAATGAGCCCAACAGATGTATTTTTTGTTAAAATTAAAACTGTGAGCCATATCATATTACTCCGGCCATGCCGCCAGATGCACAGCATAGGGCTCACAAAGAGGCACCGTTGTGGTCGTTTGAGCACGGCTGTGGCTTCCAGCAATTCCTTACACAGGAGCTCATTACAAGGCCTGGCCTGGGATGGGGGAGAGGGCCTGCCCAAGTGTCAAGTACACAGAAGCAGACTTGAAATTGGTATGGAAATTCTTCTTTTCTATCTTTCCCTCCTTACAAATATGCTCCTGGTCAGGGAAGAGCTCTGGGCAGAAAATGAATGGTGTCAGTTATCTGATTTTTGTTTCCAAAATGGTTACTCATTTCAGACTAGTAGACTAGACATATTCCCAAGGACATAAGCATGGAAATGTATCAGCAGTTCCTCTCACTGTGCTCTCTGGGACTCCTCACTGGACTTACATGACCACAAATAGCAGTGATTTCTGTGTGCCCAGCAAGACATGTAGGAGAGACATGGGAGCCAACCCACAGGGCTATTTTCTAGGGCAACTCCACCTGGGTTCCCTGATTTTATTCAGGGTCCTCATACATACAGAGTCCCTGGTTGGTACAAACAGTAATCATGCTTGGCTGCTAACCGAAAGGTTGGAGGTTCACACTCACCCAGAAGCATCTTGGGAAGAAAGGCCTAGCAATCTATTTCTAAAAAATCAGTCATTGAAAACCCTGTGGAGCACAGTTCTGCTCTGACACTCACGGGGCCACCAGGAGTCACAGTCAACTTGACGGTTACTTGTTTTTTTTCTTGTATATATTTCATGAGTATGGTGCATATTTTGATTAGTAGGTGGCTCTTGGTGTGAAAATAATACTGCCAGCAACTCCAGGGAGAAAAATCTCTAAACTGCCATTAACGTTGGACTTCAAAAGGGCTTTGCCGTCCGGTGATGGGAGGTGTATATATAGGAATGCTATATCAAGGGTGTCCTGGGACTCCACTTAGGTTGGAATTTCCATCCTTTCATGTTTTCCCTTTATGGACTGGTACTTGGTTCATTCATACAGGGGCATATGCTCAACCTCACTGGGTGCCGTTGAGTTGGTTCCAACTCATAGCGATCCCATGTGTGACAGAGTAGAACTGCCCCATAGGGGTTTCATGGCTGTAATCTTTATGGAAGCAGATTGCCAGGTCTTTTCTCCCACAGAGCTGCTGGGTGGGTTTGAACTGTCAACCTTTTGGTTAGCAACTGAGTGCTTCACTGTTGTGCCACCAGGGATCCTTTTGTCAAACCCTATTCCACTGTAATAAGGAATCCCAGTCAAACTGTATCCTTTGTTATTACCTTAGCTGCACCCTGTAGAGCTAGCCTACTGCTGGTTATGTCTCCCTGGAGTGCAGCCAAAGGCACAGTGCAAAGTGTTTCCTCCACATTTATATGTGCTCCACATGTGTCCATGACTTCCTAGGAAGTAACAAGGATTTTTATAAAACTGTCCATAAAAATTAGAAAGCAAAGAGTGGATTAAAAAAAAAAGATTTGGGTTCTGTCATGGATTGAATTGTATCCCCAGAAAATTTCTGTTAACTTGGTTATGCCATGATTCCTAGTAGTGTGTGATTATCCTCCATTTTGTCATCTGATGTGATTTTCCTATGCAAATCCTGCCTCTACAATGTTAAAGAGGCGGGATTAGCGGCAGTTATGTTAATGAGGCAGGACTCAATCTACAAAATTAGATTTTGTCTAAAGCCAATCCCTTTTGAGATGTAAAAGAGAGAAGCAAGAAGAGATACAGGGGGACCTCGTACCACCAAGAAGGCAGCACCGGGAGCAGAGTGCGTCCTTTGGGCCCAGGGTCCCTGCACCTGAGAAGTTCCTAATCCTGGGAAAGATTAATGACAAGGACCTTCTCTCAGGGCCAACGGAGGAAGAAAGCCTTTCCCTGGAACTGGAGGCCTGAATTTGGACTTCTAGCCTACTAGAGACTATGAGAGAATAAACTTCTGTTTGTTAAGGTCATTCACTATGGTACTTCTGTTATAGCTGCGCTAGATAATCAAGATAGGTGCTATCTTCCCTGGACACTTGACGAGGAATTTTGGAGATGATAACACTCCCCTATAAAATTACTTGAAACAGAGAAACAAGAAGATACAACACACACAATACGATAAGCTTCATAAACAACAGATAAATCGAACAAATAAAATTCCACCAAATGACAGCCTGAGTCCTGTGAAAAAGTTTTGCAACATGAAAGGGAATAAGCAAAGCCCAGGGACCTGCGACCACCGACTTGAGCAGCGTCCAAAGAGAGGTAGAAGAAATACCCATTGCTACAGGAATCTGTAGTGATATAAAGGGCAGTGAAACTTGTGAACATTATAAAGGAATAAAAACCCAAAGAGGAGAATTGCTGCTGCACAAAGAGTTGGTGCTGCCAGGACATTCTAGAACTGGCCCAAATCATGGCTATATTACACAGATTCTAGCATTGCAACAGCACCTTACAAACCTAAGAAGTAGAATAAGGAACCTCAAGCTTTGAAGAATAGGAGTAGCAATGTGTTGTTTTGTTGTTGTTAGATTGGTTCTGACTCATAGTGACCCTATGTACAACAGAACAAAACACTGCCCGGTCCTGTGCCATCCTCAACAACTATTATTGCAGCCAGGTCCTCCTTGGAAGTGAGGATGGCGAGACTTTGTCTCTCGTACTTTGGTCATATTATTAGGAGGCACAGTCCCTAGAGAAGGGTATCATGCTTGGTAAGGTAGGGGGTCACTGAAAAAGAAGAAGACCCTCAAAGAGATGGACTGACACAGTGGCTGCAACAATGGGCTCAAACATAGCAACGATTGTGAGGAGTACCAATAGCCTGAGGAAAAGACTGTGATGACGAGCACAAAATTAGGAATAGAAGTAATGGAAAATTTACTCAATTGAAAGAGAATTTTGGGCTGGATACCATAGAATCCAGAGAAAATTCCCTCAGTGGGTGGGTGACTTCCCCATGTCCAAACTTCTCTCCTTTAGCTTATCTATCACCTTTAAAAAATATATAAAGATAAAGCTTTAAAGTTACCACAAATAAGTGAAGTTGGTATTTAGTGATGTGAAGATAACAATTGATTGAGATTTCACTTCTTAGACCTTGGAAGAGAAAATGGCTGGCTGATGAAGTTATGACAAAGCCAAGAGAAAATGCTGGACCAGGGTAATTTTGCTCTTCGAAGACATAGGAAAATGTTTTAAGACTTAGAGGACTTAAAAAAACTGGCCAATATTAAAAATACAAACAGTGGGCCACAAAGACTCACACTTATTACTTCATTGTAGGCGACAAGGCTAGAAAGAGGTTTAAAGGCATCTCTGAGAAAGAAATGAATTAGAGCAAGAATTAATTAAGGAATTAAGCAAGAATTAATAAAATGAATGGCAACGATTGGTAAACTGGTAAATACATTCTTGGAACTACCAGGTATTAGCAGAATCTTGAAATGATCTCAAATAATAACTACAACAAATTGTGGAAGAGGAACAGAAGACCCCTTTTCTTTCCTAAAAGGGAATCAAATTTTACTTAGTTAATAGTAGAAGTAAATAGAAGCAATTAAAGTGTTTTATTCCAAAATACATTAATGTTAAAATGTTAGCAAACAGACCACTTGAGGTTATCTTTTGGTTTATTTCAAAATAAGTAAAGAGTTTAAAACCTACCACCGAAGCCACAGAAATGAAAAGAGAACTCAAGGCATGACTACAAGAAAGATAAATTTACTTGAGCTTCGGGGCAAATGACATAACAAAAAGTAAACGCCAACAGTCAAAATCTGTTTATTTAAAAAAAAAAAAATCCAGTCATTACTTGACGGAATTAAAAAGAAAAATTCAACAACCTATTGTTTAAATAGATCTACTCAGCACCAAGTCGTTGTGACAGGTCTACTACTCTTGTGTGACTACAAAAGGGAGGATATTCTAAGTTCTTCCATTTGTTAGATGCAATTTCACATGCACAAATCCTGCTCATCTCACAAGACCTGGTTCCAGAGGCCCCTCCTCTGCGACACCTTCTCCAACTCCTCCTATCATCAGATTAGTTTTATTTTGTTTTTTTTTCACTTAGTTTCATAATAGAGCCTATGATGAGAGAAAGGGGAACTGACTGGGGAAGAGGGTTTGAGGCAGAAAGACTAGTAAAAGGGTCACATTTAGTGTCTGTCATGGTGTTGTTAGGTGCTGTTGAGTCGGCCCCAACTCATAGTGACTTTGGGTATAACAGAATGAAACCGAAATGTTGCCTGGTCCTGCACCATCCTCACAATTCTTGCTGTGTTTCAACCCATTGTTGCAGTCACCATGTCAGTTCATCTCATTGAGGGCTTCTCTCTTTTTCGCAGTCTGCTTAACCAAGCATGATGTCTTTCTCAAGTCATTGGTCCCTCCTGATAATATGTCCAAAGTCCGTGAGACAAAGTCTCGCCATCATTGCTTCTAAGGAACATTCTTGCTGTACTTCCTCCGACACAGATTTGTTCATTCTTCTGGCAGTCCATGGCATATTCAATATTTTTCACCAACACCATAATTCGGAAGCATCAATTCTTCTTCGTTCTTCTTTATTCATTGTCCAGATTTTATATGTATATGAGGTGACTGAAAATACCATGGCGTAGATCAGGCACCCTTTAGTCATCAAAGCGACATCTTTACTTTTGAACCTTTCAAAAAGAACTTTTGCAGCAGATTTGCCCAGTGCAGTACGTTGTTTGATTTCTTGGCTGCTGCATCCACGGGTTATGATGGTAGATCCAAGTAAAATGAAATCGTTGGCAACTTCAGTTTCTTCACCATTTATCATGATGTTGTTTATTGGTCCAGTTATGAGGATTTTTGTTTTATGTTCAGGTGTTAAGTTTTTTGTCATGAGTGATAAGATCTTTTTTTTCTTTCCTTATTTCCTTTCTGTATTTCCCTCTTTGATTATTTTTTTAAGCAAGCTTATAAAACCATTGCTGTCGAGTCGATTTTGACCCATAGCAACCCTAAAGGAAGAGCAGAACTGACCTGTAGAGTTTCTAAGGAGTGCCTCGTGGATTCGAACTACAGACCTTTTGGTTAGCAGCCATAGCACTTAACCACTACGCCAGCAGGGTTTCCAAGCAAGCTTATAGTATCTTTATATTAAAAAAAAAAAAAAAGCTCTCTTTATTTACCTTTCCCTTTCTTTCTCCTCTTCCTTCCTTCCTTCTACTTATTTCCTCCCCCCTACTTCCATCACTCCCTCTCATAGTTCTTTCCTTTAGTAGAGTTAGGACAATGGCGATGGGGGAAGTAGTTCAGATCCCACAGGTTCTTGTGACCAGGGCATTGTCAGGAGTTGGAGATTGGCTGGATATGAGTAGCGAGGAAAAAGAGGAGTAGTGAAGAGGACTTTAGGAATTTCTAGTTCAAGCAGCTGGATGGTTTGGGTTTCCACCAGTTGAGAGAAAGAACCAAGAGGGAAAACAGCATATGATTGAGATGTGTGTGCGTGTGGCTCTAGACAAACTGGATTTGAGGTTCCTGTGGACATCCAGGTTAAGTGGTGAGAGCCTGGAGTCTGGAGATGTATACTCGCACCATTAGCATATGGGAGGTTGTCACCACCATGGAAATTGATGAAATCCACCAGGCAGAGACTGGGTTTGAGAAAGTCCTTCTCTGATGATAAAGGATGAGATCTTGGGGGAATATGTACATTTAAGGTGAAGAGGAAGGAAGAAAAGCCAGAGAAAGAAACCCAATGAAATAACTTAGAAGGAAAAGAGTTTCAGTCTTAAGAAAAGGCAAACCTTTGAGAAGGGTAATGATTGGTGGTAACAGTTCTTCAAGGAGCTTGAAAGAATGAGGACAATTAGGAAGAGACTAGGGCACTGGGAAAGTCTCTTTTGGTAAAATGATATGGAGGGAAGGCAGATGACAGGGGAGGGAAGGCAGATGACAGGAGATGGAAGAGTGACAGGGAAGTGAGGTCAGGAAGGACAGAAGTTCAGCAGTGAAGGGGAGGGAGAGGTGCAAAGGCAATCAAAGAAGTTTTTTTTTTTTTTTTTTTTTTTAAAGCTAGAGAAACCTGATTTGTTTGTAGACTAAACAAGAAGGAGCCAGTAGGGAG
Organism: Elephas maximus indicus; assembly: GCF_024166365.1. Classification (NCBI taxonomy): domain Eukaryota; kingdom Metazoa; phylum Chordata; class Mammalia; order Proboscidea; family Elephantidae; genus Elephas; species Elephas maximus. The sequence continues at coordinate 62,883,173 of NC_064819.1, read as the reverse complement.
ATAGAAACTGAAAATAGAAGAGAAAGAAGGGAATGGTTGATTAGATAAGGTTCTGGAGAACATTGAAAGAAGTCACATCAACAACACAAATAGGGATTCTTATTATGGTCATCGGAGTCCCTGGGAGGCACAAACAGTTAAGCACTCTACTAACTGAAAGCCTGACAGTTCAAATCCATTCAGAAGCACCTTGGAAGAAAGGCCTGGCGATTTGCTTCCAAAAGGTCACAGTCCTGAAAACCCTATGAAACACAGTTCTACTCTGTACACATGGGGTCACCATGAGTCAGAATTAACTTGATAAAATTGGTTTGGTGGGTTTTTTAAATTTATTTTTATCATATTATCAGATTAAAAAAAGAACTCTGAATAAAAAAGAATGAGGGGTCACCAGAGAATTGCAATAGATACCACCTACCTAAAATATTAATGTTTATGTCCTAAGCAACATAAAAAATACACATGAGAAAAGTGGGTAAAATCTAACAAAGAAGAAATACAATTAGTAATGACGTAACTTAGAGCTCTGCTTAGGACGTGCCTTCTTAATACACAAAGAATGGAGACAAAGCCAGAAATTGCAATCATTAAGGAAAAACTAACAGGTATACGAAACAACCTCAATGACAAGATCAAAAATATTTTCTTTTCAAGAAAGATAGATCTCTTCCAAAAAATTTTATCACAAAAGAGAGACAAAATCACACTTACTAAAGACGTATGCTTAAACTATAAAACAATGATCCTAGAAAGCATATATCAATTGAATTCTATTTAAGCAATCTCAAACAATTTAAAATTTTTTCTTATAAAGAATAAGAATAAAAGAGGCAAATCACGGCTCAACCCCTGTCCCCTTAAATTTCTTCTAGGACTTCATTCCTTGAATCCATTATTTCACTTCAGCTCCTCCAGTTTCCTCCCCAAGCTCTGCTGAGGACGTTGAGTAGTGTTTGCCCTTTATAAAGGCTTATTTGTTTGATGGTCTTCTCTACTCATTTCCAAATATAAATTCAAATACACGTATGGGCTAAAATTTATTACAGGAATAGAATAAAAAATTCAGATACAGTTAATAAAAACGTATTTTATGATCAATGAGAAGTAACAAAGATAGGAGAATAGCTAATCAAATTATATTTTATATACATAATTGAATACAATGTGTCTATTAAAGAAGTCCCTGGGGTGCAAATGGTTAATGCACAGGGCTCCTGTCCAAAAGACAGGAATTTTGAGCTCAACCAAAGTCAGCAGCTCTAGTGGCGAAGTGGTTAAGAGCTCAGGCTGCTAACCAAAAAGTTAGCAGTTAAAATCCACCAGCTGCTCCTTGGAAAGCCTATGGAGCAGTTCTACTCTGTCCTGTAGGGTCGCTGTGAGTCAGAATCGACTGGATGGCACACAACAACAACCACAAAGTCACCTCAGAAGAATGGCCTGGCAATCTACTTCTGAAAAACCAGCTGTTGAAAACTCTGTGAAGTACAGTTCTACTCTGACACACGTGGGGTTACCATGAGTCGGAGTCGACTGATGGCAACTGATTTTTATTTTTTTATGTCAATTACAATGACAAATATATAGCCTATGTTGCTCTGAGAAAATGTGCATATTTAATTGTACATGCAAAGAGCAGAAAATGTACTTTGGCACTGAACTGAAGTGCATAATGATCACTACATTATTTCCTTTAGAATTTCTTAAATTCATTTTTTTTCCTTTTCTTGTCTTTTTATATAAGTTACGTCATACAGTATTTGTGATTGTCCTTTTGTGATTGGCTTATTTTGCTCAGCGTAATATCTTCAAGCTCCATCCATACCGTAGCATGTATCAAGACTTCATTCCTCCTACTGGCTGAATAGTATCCCATTGTATGTATGCATAACATTTTGTTTATCTATTCATCTGTCGAGGGACATTTAGGTTGCTTCTACCCTTTTTTTTTTTTTTTTAATACTTTAGATGAAGGTTTACAGAACAAACTAGCTTCTCATTAAACAGTTAGTACACATAGTTTTTTGTGGCGTTGGTTACCAACCCCACAACGTGTCAACATTCTCCCTTCTTGAACTTTGGTTCCCTATTACCAGCTTTCCTGTTCCCTCCTGCCTTTTGGTCCTTGCCCCTGGGCTGGAGTGCCCTCTTAGTCTCATTTTGTTTTATGGACCTGTCTAATCTTTGGCTGAAGGGTGAACCTCAGGACTGACCTCATTACTAAGCTAAAAGGGTGTCTGGGGGCCATACTCTTGGGGTTTCTCCTGTCTCTGTCAGACCATTAAGTCTGGTCTTTTTTGTGTGAGTGTGTGGGTGTGTGTGAGTCAGAATTTTGTTCTACATTTTTCTCCAGGTCTGTCCAGGACCCTCTATTGTGATTCCTGTCAGAGCAGTCAGTGGTGGTAGCGGGGCACCCTCTAGTTGTACTGGGCTCAGTTTGGTGGAGGCTGTGGTAGCTGTGGTCCATTAGTCCTTTGGACAAATCTTTCCTTTGTGTTTTTAGTTTTCTTCATTCTCCCTTGCTCCAGATGGAGCAAGGTATCTTAGATGGCCGCTCACAAGCTTTTAAGGCTCCAGATGCTACTCACCAAAGTAGAATGTAGAACATTTTGTTTATAAATTATGTTATACCAATTGAGCTAGATGTTCCCCGAGAGACCATGGTCTCCACAGCCCTCAGCCCAGTAATTCGGTCCCTCAGGGAGTTTGGATGTGTCTATGGAGCTTACGTGACCTTGTCTTGTACAAGTTGTGTTGGCTTCCTCAGTATTGTGTACTGTAAATTCATTTTTTTAACAAAATTAAAAAATCAGGGACAAAATAGTAACTTTCTTTGAAGAGTCAAGAAAATGGGAAGGTTGTAGAACACTTCAACAAAAACACTATTTTTATAAGACAGAAAAACCTATCTCTGAGTTCCATAATAGTACAATAAATGTTCCAGTAAGATAAATCAAACAAAAATAAAACTTCATAAAGTATTTGGGGCCTGTTAATAATTCATTGGTGAAATCTGTAGCAATGTTCACTTGGGAGGTAGTAGAAGCCAGTTATCATGATATTCAGGCAGGAAGTACAAAATTTAATTAGCATTTTTAAGATATAAAATTAATTTTATTGGAATTAATTATTTACTGCTTAATTAGCATTTAAGGAAAAAAAAAAGAAAAGCCAAATCAAAAGGAGATTTAGTGACAGATTCATGCTCAATAGTTCCAGAACTGAAAAACCTGGGTCTTCAATTTTTTTGCTCTTAGTGAATGATATCAGACAAGTAATCTTACTGTGCTTTATTCCTTATCTGTATGGAAATAATAATATTTTCTCATAACCAATCCATAACCCAGGTGATAATTTGGCTAAGGTGTTTTTTTTTCTACTTTTTTTTTATTGTACTTTAATTGAAAGTGTATAGGCTAAATTAGTTTCTCATTAAACAATTAATACACATACTGTTTTGTGACATTAGTTGCCAACCCCATGACATGTCGACACTCTCCCCTTCTCGACCTTGAGTTCCCCATTACCCGCTTTCCTGTTGCCTCCTGCCTTCTTATCCTTGCCCCTGGGCTGATGTGCCCCTTTAGTCTTCTTTTGTTTTATGAGCCTATCTAATCTTTAGCTGAAGGGTGAAGCTAAGGAGTGACGTCAGTACTAAGTAAAAAGGGTGTCCAGGGACCGTGCACTCAGGGTTTCTCCAGTCTCTGTCAGACCAGTAAGTCTGGTCTTTTTTGTGAGTTAGGATTTTGTTCTACATTTTCTCCAGCTCTGTCCAGGACCCTCTATTATGATCCCTGTCAGAGCAGTCGGTGGTGGTAGCCGGGCACCATCTAGCTGTGCTGGACTCAGTCTGGTGGAGGCTGTGGTAGTTTTGGTCCATTAGTCCTTTAGACTAATTTTTTCCTTGTGTCTTTTGTTTTCGTCATTCTCCTTTGCTCCAGACAGGGTGGGACCAGTGCAGCATCTTAGATGGCCACTCACAAGCTTTTAAGACCCCAGACACTACTCACCAAAGTAGGATGTAGAACATTTTCTTTATAAACTATGTTATGCCAGTTGAGCTAGATGTCCCCCAAGGCCATGGTCCCCAAATGCTAAGAACTTTAATGATGGTCTTGTTGAGTGTGAATCTCCTTTTTTACTAGGGAACATACACACCAGAAGTATGGAGTGAAGATCCTCTTTCAGACTCCCTGAGATTATCGTCCTTTACTTAAAAAAAAAAAAAAAAAATTGGTATTAACTTTCTAGGTACTATTAGTTTGCACAAATACAGACAAAAGGAGGTTCCCAGACACCTATTTAATAAATGATCTTAGGAGAAGGTCTTAACCATACTGAATATCTGGAGTTCCATTGGTTTTGGATGGTTCTACCACTTGTTGAGTACCTTCTATGAGCCCTGGGTACAGGGCTAGGCACTCATTGCTCAGAAGTACCAAATAATCACATCCTATTATTTTTAGTTCCTCCCTGGTAGTTACGGGCAGTAATTTCAGTGATTGCTCATTATCTAAGTCAACAGTCAAATTAATCTGGTGCCAGAGATAACACAAGAGCATAAAGAGTCAGTCAGAGGAAACCAACTAAGTTTAGGGTAACCTGACTCAAAATAAAGGTACAAAAACAAGTCAAAGGAAGTTAAAGTGGTCTGATGATACGTTGTAACAGCAAGGTAGCCCTGTACTTCACAGCTCTGCTCTTTCAATACTGCCTTCTTACTAATTAACACCTACACTTTACTTTCTCTGCCTTAGAGGCTACAAATGTTGGACAAAGACTCAGATGAGAAAATAAGGGCAAAGCGGTTGGGAGAGGTAATGTCCTAAAGCGTTCCAAGGTGCAGGGCCCCATCATTAGCTTGTACCTCCCTCTCTCACTTCTAATTGATAAATCACAGGGAAGTCATATCCTTCCTTACCTTCTCTCCTCGAACTTTTCCTGTTGTTCTTTTCCTACTCCCTCCCCCCTTGGAGCACTGGGAGATGGAACAACAAAGAAAAGTTGAGTGAGGAGACCAGTCCTAAGAGAACCCTCCTCAACTGCACTCCTTGGTAACCAGTTACCATTGAGTTGACTCCAACTCATGACGACCTCATGTGTGTCAGAGTAGAGCTATGCTCCAAAGGCTGATTTTTCAGAAGGAAATTGCCAGATCTTCTGAGGCACCTCTGGGTGAACTGGAATCTCCAATATTTCGGTTAACAGGCATGTGCGTTGTTTGCACCACTCAAGGACTCTTCATCCTTGAATGTCATGATTCTTTGGTTGCTGTTTCTGAAAAGGATAATTCAACCTCAAGTACAAAAAACCAAAGAACCAAACCTGTTGCCATCAAGTAGGTTCTGACTCATAGCGACCCTATAGGACAGAGTGGAGTTGCCCCATAGGGTTTGCAAGGAGCAGCTGGTGGATTCAAACTGCCGACCTTTTGGCTAGTGGCTGTAGCTCTTAGCCACTGTGCCACCAGGGCTCCACCTCAAGTACAGTACTATAGAATTGCAGAATGGTTTTCGGTGTCTCTGACCATGCCAGAGTAAATTCTATGGTGAGAGGAAAAGAAATGGCAAGAGTGCTTACTTTCCTACAAGTTATATTTTAAAGATATGGATGACCCAGTACATCTCTGCAAAAAGACTGTTCAGAGCTAAAAAGTCAAGTCAAATTATTACCTATGAGCATTTGTGATAGCCATCATCAGCTTCAGACAGTTACGATACAGACTTTTTATGTGCTGTATATGCAGTGAGAATTCATTGCGAACTCTGATAACCAACGCGAATGGAATCTTTATAACAAATTTACAGAACTTGGAGCCACATTTTCCCACTTTAAATAATTATAGAGTTTATAGTTGTATCTTAGCTTTTATGGTGTGTAGTTTGTCTTCTTTATTTGCTGTCAAGTTGGTAAAATATGAAGTTCCAAATTATAATCTTGTTCCTATGGGAAAATATAATCCAATTGACAACTTTCCAAGAGAAGTCCCCATGTATGTTCAAGTGCAGGATATTCAGCCCAAGAAAAAGATGGAACTCTTGTTGTCTGAATCATTTAAACCCAGTTTTTGCGACTTGCTGGCCGTTATTCTGTTGAGAATCCATCTGCCCCGAGACGAGATAAACCCAGAAGTTCTTCGGTGCTGCAGTTGCTGTAATTCTAACTGTGTAATTAGCAGCTTCAGAGGACTGACATCAGATACAATTCCACAGCCTCAAGAAAGTACCATTTTTCACAATTTACATGAAAACACTGCACAGGGAAGAAGACATCTAATGGGAATATTCTCCAGCAGCATTTCAATATCAGGCCAGTTGGATTTCCACAGACCATGTGAATTTCATCAGCGCACTTTTCCCAGAGCCTCTATTCTATAATCACAGAAGGCTGGAGCTACATCTGTCCCCCAAATCTGGTTGCCTCCACTTCTCATCATTGCTTCCACACATCCAGAAATGAACCATTCTGTGGCGCCCTCGAAGGCACTCATTTTGTAAAAGGGTGTATAAAAGAAACAATATCTTCGAAACGAAATGCCTTTACTAACACCTTGTCACTTGTTCTTCCACTATCTCCCCTTTTCCAAATTCCTATAAGGAATGCTTTTTTACAGTGTGGCTGATCCTATGACTTACCGTTTACCAGTTATATCCTTAATTGATATCTAAGTCAGTACCAAATACAGTTCCAAACATCAAATTCTTCTTTGGTAAAAGATACAACAACAACAACAACAACAACAACAAAAACAGCTGCTGTGGAATCAATTCCAACTCATGGTGACTCCATGTGTGTCAAAGTAGAACTGTGCTCCGTAGGTTCACAATGGCTGATTTTTCGGAAGTAGATTGCCAGGCCTTTCTTCTAAACCTCCAACCTTTTGGTTAGGAGCTGAGCACGTTAACCATTTCATGTCACTTTGCTCTGTTCCCTTCCTTGTACTATTGTAATCCATTAACCCAGCTTTTAGTCCCCCAAACAAACCAAAAGTGATCGGGAGCCTGTTTGCTCTTCTTATCAAACCTGGCATCAAATAAAATATAGTTCAGACCAAAGCATGTCATAAAAGCCAAGACACGTCAACTGTAAAGATCCCTGAAGCTCTTAGAACCTTGTTGAAGGGATGGAAAATCTGTTCAAAAAAAAAAAAAAAAAGCCATGGAATGTTGTGGAAATAACACATAAACAAGTAACTTGTGGTTTAGGGGAGACTGCTACATGGGTGCTGAGGACGTTCAAAGCTATAAAAGGATGTCACAAGGTGTCATGGATTGAATTGTGTCCCCCATAAATATCTGTATCAATCTGGCTAGGCCAAGATTCCCAGTGCTGTGTGATTGTCCACCATTTTGTCATCTGATGTAATTTTCCTATGTGTTGTAAATCCTACCTCTGTGATGTTAATGGGAAACCCTGGTGGCATAGTGGTTAAGTGCTATGGCTGCTAAGCAAAAGGTTGGCAAATCCACCAGGCGCTTCTTGGAAACCCTATGGGGCAGTTCTACTCTGTCCTACGGGGTCGCTATGAGTCGGAATTGACTTGACAGCAATAGGTTTGGTTTTATTTTAGGTATGATGTTAATAAGGTGGGATAAGCGGCAGTTATGTTAATGAGGCAGGACTCAATCTGCAAGACTGGATTGTGTCTTTAGCCAATCTCTTTTGAGATATAAAAGAGAGAAGTTTGAGCAGAGACACAGGGGGACGTTGTACTACCAAGAAAGCAGTGCCAGGAGCAGAGTGCGTCCTTTGGGCCCGGGGTTCCTCTGTGGAGAAGCTCCTAGGCCAGGGGAAGATTGATGACAAGGACCTTCCTCCAAAGCTGACAGAGAAAGTCTTCCCCTGGAGCTGACACCCTGAATTTGGACTTCTAGCCTACTAGACTGTGAGAGAATAAACTTCTGTTTGTTAAAGCCATCCACTTGTGGTATTTCTGTTATAGCAGCACTAGATAACTGAGACACAAGGTTTAGTTAATCAGCTCCTTAATGGGGGACAGTGGTGAGGAAAGTTCTAATGGTGTTTGTGGTGGCTGTGGTGGTGGTGGGAGTCAGTGGGATTTAAGGCACGGAGATGGTAACGTGTAAGGTTAGTGCAAAGCACAGGAATATATAAATCATGGCCAATAATATAAATCATGGCCAATAACGTCACCCAGACCCTACTTTTCCGAAGTATGCTCTCAGCCAAATGATAAAACGACAGAGGGAGAAGTGCTGAATGCCATAACTGCTACGTTGTAGGCATATGATAAATGTTTGGTTAAAAAAAAAAGCCAAGAAAGCCCTGAGAAATAAGTTCATGGAGTTGAGGAAATCAAAGAGGACTGGAGTATGTAAGGTGAACAGGGCCTAACAGACATCTGAAGCGATGACTTACAGGCAGATTCATCAAATAAACGATTCCAGAAATGGAAACGCTGTCGTTCTCACAGCAGCTACTCTACCCAAACCTGACAAGAACATTTTTTTCCCTGTTTAGTTTATGAAAAGAAATAATCAACAAAGAAGCAGTACATTCCATGTGGGTTTGCCACTAAAAACGTAAATGTTAAAGTGCAATGGGGGAAGCACTGTGGGAAACAGAAAGGAAAAAAGTAAATAAATAAAATAGGTGTGAGAGTTTTCTTTTCTCTCTTGATCAGATGGGGAGAGAATGTATCTCTATTAAAATAAACTGCCATCTAGTAAGATCCCTCTTATTCAAGTTAGGAGACCGGCTAGAAAATGTAAAACGGTGCATTTTGGTCTTTACTCTTCTGGAAATGTGGTCTTGTTCATCTTCAAAATTATGTTTAAAATCTCTGGAAAGCATAGTGTATTTCCATTAGTTAAGATATACATGAGCACCGTGTCTTCTCCTAAAGACAATTATATAAAATTTATTGTGGATCATTTGTGATTTTAGTACTTAGGGAAGTGCTTGTATTTTCAATTACGAGCTAAATATACAAATGAAAAGTACTGCACAGTGAAGCTTAAATCTAGCCATCACTCCTTGGTGCACATAAAAACTAATATCAAATGCTGGTTTTGTCATGTGATCCATCCCCCAGCACATACAAATATAGAACATGACCATAAAAAGGAACGGCCCATGCCCTCTCCTAAGTAATTTATTACAGCTGATCTGGGCTGGAATGCCAGCTGGAATTACCTTCTCCCCGCCTGCTATTTTCACATATTCAGCTTTTACAGATGATAGAAGCTATGTACCGCCAAGAGGACTCAAGTTAAGGCTGCTGAAACAATTACCAAGTAGCAAATCTGAATCAAAGGCCAAAATATGTTCGGCTTTCAAAAAGATTTGTTGTAACGACTCAATGACCTCTGTTCTAAATTTTTGATTCAGGCCATAAAAGACAAACTTGCAACGCTTCTAACTTTTAGTATTGGATTTATGGCGGCTAACAGCAAATATTTAGCTTCATAGTGAAGAACGATAAATAGTGGATAATTATTTTATGCAAAATACAAAGCGATCCCAATATGTGACTCAACGGAGAATGAAGAATTCCCTAGTCAAATACACGGCTCTGTCTTTTATACAGCATTTGCTGTCAAGGTAGTCCGGCATTTTAGAAAACTTAGTATGACATAGGTCCCTCGATGGCACAGGCTGTTTGCCCTCAGCTACTACCCAAAAGGTTGGCGACTCGAACCCATCCAGGGCACCACAGGAGAAAGACGTGGCAATCTGCTCCAGTAAAGATTAAACCAGAAAACAAACAAACAAACCAAGCCCATTGCCGTCAAGTCGATTCCAACTCATAGCCACCCTGTAGGACAGAGGAGAACCGCCCCATAGGGTTTCCAAGGATGTAATCTTTACAGAAGCAAGCTGCCACATCTTTGTCCCTCAGAGTGGCTGGTGGATTTGAATTGCTGACCTTTTGCTTAGCAGCTGAGTGCTTTAACCACTGAGCCACCAGGGCTCCTTCCCATAAAGGTTAAACAACAACAAAAACCCAAACCCATTGCCGTCGAGTTGATTCCGACTCATAGCGACCCTAAAGGACAGAGTAGAACTGCTCCAGGGAGCACCTAGTGAATTCAAACGCCAACCTTTTGGTTAGCAGCTGTAGCTCTTAACCACTACGCCACCAGGGTTTCTCCCGTAACCTAGAAATCCCTATGGGGCAGTTCTGCTCTGTCACACGGGGTCACTATGAGTCCAAATTGACTCCACAGCACCTAAAAACAACAATCTTACGGAAGCAGAGCACAGGTCTTTCTTCTTTCAGTTAGTAACAGAGGGCAAACTTAACCAATGTGCCACCACGGCTCCTTTCTGTAAGATTACAGCCAAGAAAACCCTGTGGAACTCTGAAGCACATGGGGTCACCATGAGACAGAATTGACTCACCAGCAACAGGTTTTGTTGTTGTTGTTGTTGTTTGTTTAGTATTACAAAGTAGATAAAACAGAGGATAGATAAAACAGGATATTTTGCTTCTTTACTAACCTTTTACCCCTCAGCTAATCCCCTGTGTGTGATAACCCCCTCACTTCCTTTTGTCAGCCATTCATTATCTAATTCATGTCCTACACAGAGAGATGAGCTAACATGCCTTATCAGATTAGGCCAAAAAAAAAAAAAGTCACTATGAGTGATAGCCCAACAGGACAGGATCTTAACAAATCCTTTCTGCCTCCATAACCTTTGGGTTTCTAAATACCTATAAAGCTACTACCCCACAGCCACAGCTCACAAGCTCATCCGTGGCTTTATACTGCTAAAGCAAACAGTCTGGGCAGAAGAATGACAGAATTACGCTGCTTTCTGGTTATCCTCCTCTCGGCATCCTGATAAATGAGTGATTAGCTTCCCTGTTGGGTTTCAGCACAGACTGGGTAGCTTCAGGCTGTCAACACAAGCAGACCCTGATGATATCACACAAATTGCTGCCTCTTCCTCCCCTGGTGCTTTTTCTGCCTCAACCAGCCTCTATAACCAGCATGGAGAACAGTCCTCACAGGCTAGCCAGGGTGTAATTACTGAGGTCATTTTCCTGCCATAGAAAAGCTCATACGAAAAGGAGCAGTTTCTTTGCGCCTCATTTCCCCACCTACAACACAAATTGTTGTTCAGAAAGCTGCTAGGTGAAAAAAAAAAACCAAAAACCTGTAGTTACCAGCAAGCAATGAGTTTTTACCTGCTCTACACAGACTGTGTATTCAAGTAGCTATTTTCATTGAGCTTCTTCTGTAGAAATTAAAAGCATCTATTGCCTTTGGGTGCTTCTGAGTTAACAGTAAAGAGGATCAACCCATTTAGCAATATCAGGAAGAGCTGAAACTCGTGCATGTTTACGAAATGAGAATATAGAGTTAATTTGGAAGAGGCCATAACGCGAGCTACTGGTTAGAGCCTAAAGTGCTATTCCGGAGGCCTTGTCAACTCAGCACAGGAATTACCACTATGAAATGAAAACACAGTAGTACAAATACAAAGGATAGAAACTTTTTACTTTTTATTTCTCTGGTGATTTCAAGACGCATTTAGAAATTATATATTTAAAAATTCATGAAAAATCCTTGCTTGGCACATATAATTATCAGCAGTTACTCAACAGAATATTTTCTTTGGTCTTAAGAAAAAAAAAGAACAATGCAACTTCATAGCAACATTTTAAAGCAGGCATTTCATTTTACATAAAGGCCAGAATTACTTTATTGTGTTATGTTATCTGACATATGCCCCCTGACAACAGAATTTAGCAGTGCTGACCAGGGCCAAATCTTTCAAGAAGATTCGGCAATCCTGATTGAGCAATGCTGTGACATTTTCTGGGCATGGACTTAAGAAACGCTTTGGAGTTTGGCTTTGTTCATTCCCTTGTTTTTCCTTTACAATTTCCAGACCTACCACTAACACCAACTAATTTACCCAAGACATGCTCTGAAATCAAAGTCACTTGACTATTTTGTTTGGCACTTTAAGATATTGGCCAATAACTTGATGCCTTATAGTTATGGCAAAACATTACATAGGCAAAATGGGTGAACTTGCTTTAACTAAAAGATACTGAGATGTCTATCTGTCTATCTCTATCCATCCATCCAACTGCAATAAAAACAAACTCAGCTGTTAGATCTGAAAGTCCTTCTTATCTTTTCTGGACTGATACTGGGGGATTAATCCAGAAAAATCCACATGAGTTTTTGGAAAGACAACATATTTTCACTAAGATAGCTCTCATTTCAGCCAAACCACGTTACCGTACTGGAAGATTGGCTAAATAAATGCTCACCAAATCTTTTTATTTGTTCTTCTAGGCATATTAAACAACAACAACAAAAACCATTGCTATAGGGTCGAATCCAACTCATAGCAACCATATAAGTCAGAACAGAAGTGCCCCATTTCCAAGAAGTACCTGGTGGATTCCAACTGCTGACCTTTTGGTTAGCAGATGTAGCTCCTAACCACTATGCCACCAGGGTTTGATTGACTAAATTTCCCAGCCTCTCTTGCAGCTAGAAATGGCTGTAAGATTGAATGGAGGTGGAAGTGACATATACTACTTCTAGGCCTGTCCCATAAAACCTTCCCAGGAGTGATGCTGCATTCTCTTTTTCAATTCAGTAGCTGAGGACCTAGAGGAAGTGGGGGCCACATGACAGAAGAAGCCAGGGTTCCTGAACGGCCATGTAGAAGGCTATTGACCAAAAATCTCAAAGTAGACCTTATGTGAGCAAGAAAGTCTTTGAGATTTGGGGACTGTTTGCTAAAGCAGTTGGACTACCCTCACTAATACACAAATTTTCTCATTTAATCCTTATAATAACTTTATGAGGCAGGATCTATTATCTCCATTTTAAAGACAACTGCCTTGCCCCAAGTGGGTAACTTGACAAGTTGGTTTCGTTACAGTGGCTCAGTGGAAATGTATTGTGGACTTCATCAATCTTCATTCTCCTGTAAACCAAACCATCACCACTGGGTTAATTCCAATTCATGGCGGTCCCATGTGTTGCAGAGTAGAACCGCACTTCACAGGGTTTTCAAGGCTATCACCTTTCAGAAGTAGATCGCCAGGCCTTTCTTCCGAGGCACCTCTGGGTGGGTTTGACCCTCCAACCTTTCAGTTAGGAGCCCAGCCCTTAACTGTTTGTGCCACCCAGGGATGCCACTATTTTCCAGTAGCCACCCAGCAAAAGACCTATGATTTTCAAATTTAGGAGACACAGATGAATTTATTTTTCTTACATATGGATTAGCAGAGTTAATAAATAGAAGATCTGGGATTCAAATCCAGGTCTCCCCAAGTCCCAGGTTTCTTCTCTTGACTACCCTCATAAATTAATGTTTTATAAAAATCTCAAATCTATTTATGCCCACTAGTAATTTGGATCCATCAGTGCACCTAAATAATTAGCAGTAGTTCTAAATTTACTGCCCCTAGGCTTTCTTGCTTAGTTTAAGATGCACTGTTAACAAATCTGATTACTGGTTCCATGCGTGCATATTCACTCAGCTATGGAGGAATGGCCAGGAGGAGGCTCTAACCCTCCACCCCACTCTAAATGTTCAGAATGTATAAACAATGAAAGGAAAAAGAATCAGTTTTAGATTCTTGCTCTAGGCACAGGAAGGCACTATTTCCTTTTAAAGTACAAGCCCACACAAGACAGAAGAGGACAGGGAGGCTAGAAACAACTCTGCCTCTCTCACTTCCGGCGGAACACAATATGCAGGCTTTCTAGTCTTTTCCACAGAATCAAATCCATGGAGCTATCAATAACCAAAAATCATCTCCCCTGGAGTTAGGAAATTCAGAGTTATTTTTTTTTTTTCTGTGTACCGGGGAATGTACATTAATTTCATGCAAATCTACAGACACTCAGACACACACACATAGACCATTGCATTGTCAGGTCTTAGCGGCATAAGAAATGCTGGGGAAAATATGGAAAGAGTGTGTGGGAGGGAAGAAGGAAGCCTGCTTTTCTTAGAGCTGAACAGCTGTGGCTCTCCATTCTCCAGGTGCTGCCCATCTGCTCCTGCAAATTAGCCAGAGCCAGGCGAGGTGGGTAGGTGGGGGACCTCCTGGGAACTCCCCTGGCGATAGTCTCCCTTGGGGTTGGGGCCAATGCAGGACCTCAGAGGCACTGGCCTACTGGAGGCCGCGTTTTCAGCTCAGACCTGAGTTTTGGGGTCACTCAGGGTTGCAATCACTAAAGATCATGTTTCACCTCTCTCCCAGGTGATGGGAAATGCCTCAATGCCAAACAGCGCTTGTTGGGTGGCATTATATCACCTCTCCTGTTCAACCAAATACTTCCTTCAGTTTTATTTTGACTGTGCAGTGTGGTTTTTGTGGTATGTGTTGTTGTTGTTAGGTGCTGTCGAGTTGATTCTGATTCATAGCAACCCCACGTGTGACAGAGGGTTTTCTTGGCTGTAATTTTTATGGGAGCAGATCACCAAGTCTTACTCCTGTGGTGCTACTGGGTGGGTCTGAACCACTGATGTTTTGGTTAGCAGCCGAGTGCTTAGCCATTGTGCCACCAGGGCTCCTTTTGTAATGAGTACTGTCTGTGAAAGGGACTTTGGATGGTGAGTAAAGGGTCCAGGTCTAGATTCCCTGGCCAGGTCAATGATGTGTCATCGCATTTCATTCTTCATGTTTGTAAATGTGAAACAACATATTTTCCCTGTACCCACCTGATGTAAATATAAATGAATGGTTGAATGTGCCAGGGTCCCTTGAAAAATTCTGCACTTATAGACTGAGGTCTTCTTGGTCAGATTCCATTAGGAAATCATTCCATCAACTGGAAAAAGATGGACTTGATGAATGGTCACTAAAATTCCTAGAGGATCTTACTGTAAGGACTAGACTATTCTTTCACCCAAAGATTACTGATATAAATGACAGCAGGGGAGAGAAGAAAAGCATGAGATGTTCTGCAAATATTTTGTATCTTGTTCTGTGTCATAAGCATTGCAATATATCATAGACATACACTGAGTGGAAGGCATGACCCAACAGTATATCATGAAATTGCTTCAGTGGGACACAACCAGCATTAGAAAGAGAAAAAGAGAGCCAAGCAATAGAATGGAGTAGAAGAAAAATATCAGAGTGCACTGCACACAGAAAGGAGAGCTATTGTTTTGTGAAAGTAGATTGTGAAGTAAAATGTTATTAGTTTTTTTCTATGGGTCACATCTGAAAAATCTGAAAACCCCTCTATTAGAGAATGTGAGGGTAACGGTGGTTCAGTGGTAGAATTCTTGCCTTCCATGCAAGAGGCTCAGGTTCAATTCCAGCCAACACACCTCATGCATAGCTACCACCTGTCTGTCAGTGGAATCTTGCGTGTTGCTGTGATGCTGAACAGATTTCAGCGGAGCTTCTAGACTAAGACAGACTAGGAAGAAAGGCCTGGCAATCTACTTCTGAAAATCAGCCAATGAAAACCCTATGGACCACAACAGTCCAATCTGTAGTAAATCATGAGGATGGTGCAGGACTGGGCAGTGTTTTGTTCTGTTGCACATGTGGTTGCCATGAGTCGGAGCTGATTCAACGGCAGCTAACAACAACATATTCGAGAATAGAGGAAGGCCCGATACTCAGTGCCAAAACGAGAAAGGAAATTTAAAATTGGCTGTCATCATTGTCAGTCAGGGCCATGGCTGAACTTCTTATCCTGCTCTTTCTAAAGTAGATGGGTGGGTGGTTAGAGCAATGTGGGGTCAGGGAAGAGAAGGCAAATAGCAAGGAGCTTCACATTTTAGTTTGTGGCCCATGGCCAAAAATAACTAAATAAGCCAGTTAATTATTTTAGAGTCTGGCAAGGAGGAAAGAATCAAGGGAACCTGTGTTAGTTTTCTATTGCTGTGTAACAAATTACCATTTAGTGGTTTAAAACAACATCCATTTATTATCCTGAAGTTTTGTAGGTCAGAAGTCTGGGCAAGGTGTAGCTAGGCTCTCTGCTCAGGGCCTCACGAAGCTGAAATCAAGGTGTTGGCCTGGCTGTGTTCTCATTTGGAGCTTGGGGTCCTCTTTTAAGCTCAGGTAGCTGTTGCAGAACTCAGTTCCTTGAGGTTATAGGACGGAGATGCCTGTTTTATTGCTGGCTGTCTGCAGGAGGTCTGTCATGGTTAGTTTTATCTGTCAGCTTGGCTATACTACAGTGCCCAGTTGTTTGGTAAAACACAGTCTAATTGTGGTTATAAATTGCATGTGATTAAATCTACTGGACTCAAATAAAGCAGATTACCTTCCATAATATGGATGGCCTTCAATCAACCAGTTAAGAGCAAAAAAGGGAGTTTTTCAAGGCTACATTCTACCTCTAAACCATAAATAGACATTTTGCCAGAGCATACTCATTCTTCACTCTCCTTGTCACCTGACCTACGGATCTTGGGACACAAGCCTGCAGGAGTCTGCAGCATGTTGCCTGACCTATGGATTAAGGACTTGCCAGCCCCGCAAAATTGTGTGAGCCAATTCCTTAAAGTAAATCTCTCTCTCTCTTTATACATATATATTTCACTGGTTCTGTTTCTCTAGAGAACCCTGAGTAAGCCAGGGTCACTCTTGGCTTCTAGCAGCTGTCCTGGGGGCCTAGTTATGTGGCCCTCTTACAACATGGCAGCTCACTTCTTCAAGGCCAGCAGGAGACACTCTCTTCTCTGCTATGACTCAGTCTTATTTAATATTACATGATCACGGGAGGGGCCATCCATCACCTTACTCATATAACCTAATCAAAGCAGTGACTATTCGATCAGACTCACAGGTCCCACCCACACTTGAAGGGACAGAATTATACATGGTAAGTACATTCCCCAAAACCCCTTTAGGAGGTGGTATTCTTGGGAGCCATCCTACAATGCCTCCTACCACAGAATCCCTCCAATAGTTGGAATGTACCTAAAGTAAATGAACATAAAGCATTCAGAACAACTTACAGGAAACATGCCAAGTCAACATTATCCCCACTGATGCACCATCTTTCTACAGGACGTGAATAGATGTCCCTGTACAAAAAGGCTCCATGGTTAAATATTGTTGCCGTTGTTGTTAGGTGCTATCAAGTCGCTTCGTACGCATAGTGACCCTATGCACAACAGAACAAAACACTGCCTGGTCCTGCACCATCCTCACAATAGTTGTTATGCTTGAGCCCATTGTTGTAGCCACTGTGTCAATCCACCTCTTTGAGGGCCTTCCTCTTTCCTGCTGACCCTGTACTTTACCAAGCACGATGTCCTTCTCCAGGGACTAATCCCTCCTGACAACACGTCCAAAGTGTGTAAGACACAGTCTCACCATCCTTGCTTCTAAGAAGCATTCTGGTTGTACTCCTTTCCAAGGCAGATTTGTTCTTTTGGCAGTCCATGGTATATTCAATACTCTTCGTCAACAGCACAATGCAAAGGCGTCAATTCTTCTTCAGTCTTCCTTATTCATTGTCCAGCTTTCACATGCATGTGAGGCGACTGAAAATACCATGGCTTGGGTGAGGCGCATCTTTAGTCTTCAAGGTGACATCTTTGCTCTTCAACACTTTAAAGAGGTCCTTTGCAGCAGATTTGCCCAATGCAATGCATCATTTGATTTCTTGACTGCTGCTTCCATGGGTGTTGATTGTGGATCCAAGTAAAATGAAATCCTTGACAACTTCAGTCTTTTCTCCGTTTATCATGACGTTGCTCATTGGTCCAGTTGTGAGGATTTTTGTTTTCTTTATGTTGAAGTGTAATCCATACTGAAGGATTTTCATTAGTAAATGCTTCAAATCCTCTTCACTTTCAGCAAGCAAGGTTGTGTCATCTGCATAACGCAGGTTGTTAATGAGTCTTCCTCTAATCCTGATGCCCCATTCTTCTTCATATAGTCCAGCTTCTTGGATTATTTGCTCAGCATACAGATTGAATAGGTATGGTGAAAGAATACAACTCTGACGCATACCTTTCCTGGCTTTAAACCACTCAGTATCCCCTTCTTGTTCTGTCCTAACAACTACCTCTTGATCTTTGTAAAGGTTCCTCATGAGCACAATTAAGTGTTCTGGAATCCCCATTCTTCACAATGTTAACCATAATTTGTGTTCTGATCCACACAGACGAATGCCTTTGCATAGTCAATAAAACACAGGTAAACATCCTTCTGGTATTCTCTGCTTTCAGCCAGGATCCCTCTGACATCAGCAATAATATCCCTGGTTCCATGTCCTCTTCTGAATCCAGCCTTAATTTCTGTCAGTTCCCTGTCGATATACTGCTACAGCCGCTTTTCAATGATCTTCAGCAAAATTTTACTTGCATGTGATATAAATGGTATTGTTCGATGATTTCTGCATTTGGTTGGATCACTTTTCTTGGGAATAGGCATAAATATGGATCTCTTCCATGAGTCGGCCAGGAAGCTGTCTTCCATATTTCTTGGCATAGATGAGTAAGCACTTCCAACACTTCATCCGTTTGTTGAAACATCTCAATTGATATTCCGTCAGTTCCTGGAGCCTTGTTTTTCACCAATGCCTTCAGAGCTGCTTGGACTTCTTCCTTCAGTACCATCAGTTCCTGATCATATGCTACCTCTTGAAATGGTTGAACGTTGGCTAATTCTTTTCGGTATAATGACTCTTTGTATTCTTTCCATCTTCTTTTGATACTTCTTGCATAGTTTAGTATTTTCCCCATAGAATCCTTCACTATTGCAACTCGAGGCTTGAATTTTTTCTTCAGTTCTTTCAGCTTGAGAAACACTGAGAGTGTTCTTCCTTTTTGGTTTTCTATCTCCAGCTGTTAACACATGTCATTATAATACTTTGTCTTCTCAAGCCGCTCTTTGAAATCTTCTGTTCAGTTCTTTTACTTCATTATTTTTTCCTTTTGCTTTAGCTGCTCAATGTTCGACAGCAAGTTTCAGAGTCTCTTCTGACATCCATCTTGGTCTTTTCTTTCTTTCCTGTCTTTTCAATGACCTCTTGCTTTCTTCACGTACGATGTCCTCAATGTCATTCTACAACTTGTCTGGTCTTCAGTCATTAGTGTTCAACGTGTGAAATCTACTCTTGAGATGATCTCTAAATTCAGGTGGGATATACTCAAGGTTGTATTCTGGGCTCTCAATCGGAACCTGGAATGTATGAAGTATGAATCTAGGAAAATTGGAAATCATCAAAAATAAAATGGAATGCATAAACATTGATAGCCTAGGCATTAGTGAACTGAAATGGACTGGTATTGGCCATTTTGAATCAGACAATCATATAGTCTACTATTCCAGGAATGACAGCTTGAAGAGGAATGGTTTTGTGTTCATCTCTAAAAAGAACATTTCAAGATCCATCCTGAAGCACAATGCTGTCAGTGATAGGATAATATCCAAATGCCTACAAGGAAGACCAGTTAATACGACTATTATTCAAACTTATGCACCAACCACTAAGGCCAAAGATGAAGAAATTGAAGATTTTTATCAGCTCCTGCAGTCTGAAATTGATCAAAATGTAATCAGGATGCATTGATAATTACTGGAATGACAAAGTTGGAAACAAAGAAGAAGGACCGGTAGTTGGAAAATATGGCCTTGGTGATAGAAATAACACCGGAGATCGAACAATAGAATTTTGCAAGATTGATGACTTCTTCATTGCAAATACGTTTTTTCACCAACATAAACGGTGACTCTACACATGGACCTCACCAGATGGAACACAGAGGAATCAAATCGACTACATCTGTGGAAAGAGATGATGGAAAAGCTCAATATCATCAGTCAGAACAAGGCCAGGGGCCGACTGTGGAATAGACCATCAATTGCTCATATGCAAGTTCAAGCTGAAACTGAAGAAAATCAGAGCATGATTAAATAAGTTGAGGAAAACGTGGGTTTAACAAAATTTAACATGTTTCTTTACTGAATAGAGTATGGATTTTTCTCAAACACATTTAACTCAGAAAAGTTTTTTTTTCACTTTGTGCTAAATAAGTCTATCGTTTTATTAATATCACTACAATATAAATATTACATCAAAAGCAGTTGTTTTATTATTGCTTTTCTATTGTCATTTTACTTCCTTTATGATGCTTTTCCTGATCACCTTTGTCTACAAGTTTTGTTGTTATTGTTAGGTGCCGTTGAGTAGATTTTGACTCATAGCAACCCACGTGACATAGTAGGCCTGTCCCTAAGGTTTTCTAGGCTTTAATCTTTACCAGAGCAGATCGCCAGACATTTCTTCCACTAAGCCAAGGGGTGGATTTGAACTGCCCACCTTTCAGTTAGCAGCCAAGCACTTAACTGTTGCCCCACCTACCGCCCCTGAATTTCTGTAGCATTAATGGTCTACCTTACTTGATTGGTAGTTTGCTTATCGTTGATAAATATAAACTATTGCTAGTTTTATGTAGTCGCCCCCTGCTAAATATAATCTCTCTGAAAGCTGGCACTCTGGCTTAAAGCAACAGCGTAGAGCCCTGGAAACAGCTGAGGCAGTGAGGGTAGACGTTGGCTGGGAGGTCTGGGAACCAGAGTTACCTGGAGGACAATTCACTAGCTGTGGGACCAATGAGTAAACCACTTACCCTCTCTCTGAACCTCTCTTGGCTCACCCTTAAATTGAGCGTGCTGCGAGAGATGATTTTGGAGGTCTCTTCCACACCTCCAGTTGCTGTTGCCTCCAACTCACAGTGACCCCATGCGTGTCAGAGTAGAACTGTGCTCCATAGCATTTCCAATGGCTGGTTTTGGGGAAGCAGATCGCCAGGACTTTCTTCCAAAGCGCCTCTGGGTGGATTTGAGCTGCTAACCTTTTGGTTACCAGCGGAGACCTTTACCGTTTGCACCACCCAAGGACTCCTTTCCACACCTAATATTCCGTGTATGCCTGCCCTCAAGCCTTACCCCATCTCACAGGAGTTTTGTAGAGTGCCTTGCCCACAGCAAGCACTTAATAAATATCTGCTGGCTGACCAACTGGGAGCTTGCAGTTTCATGGGTTCCTAAATCTTATCAGTATTCTTCTTTTGTGTTGTAGGAGGTTGCTAACTTGTAGCTGGCCAAGATGCTCACCCTTAAACTTGAACATCTAGTTTATACAACCCTCAGGCCACAACTGACCACAAATGCTGGTTTAGGCCTCTCTTATGCTTCCTCATGGCCTTATGGTGGCATAGTGGTTAAGTGCTACCGCTGGTAACCAAGACATTGGCATTTTGAATCCACGAAGCACTCCTTGGAAACTCTAGGGGACAGTTCTACTCTGTCCTATAGGGTTGCTATGAGTTGGAATTAACTCGATGGCAATGGGTCTTTTGGGTTTTATGCTTTGGCAGCGTAAGTAGTCACCTGCATTCCTCAGTGAAAACAACAAGTGGTAACCTGCATTAGAGGGATCAAAAGCACCATCTGGAAGGTCCTCCTGCCCTAAAATATCTTCCCATCCCACTGTCTGAAACTCCTATTCAAGTTTCATTCCCTATCTTGTTTCCCAAAGCCCTTATCACAACTCTAAGTAAGTAATTATATGAGTAATTATTGAATAACTCACCCACTAGAGAGCAAGTGGACTTGCAACAGGCATCTAGTAAGAATTAAGAAGGTTCCTGGTGGTGCAACCAGTTTGCACTGGACTACTACCTGAAAAACTGGAGGTTCAAATCCACCCAGCAGCACTGCAGAAGCAAGGCCCAGCAATCTACTTCCAAAAGAATACAGCCATTGAGTACCCTATGTGCAGTTTTACTCTGAAGCACGTGGAATCACTGTGAGTTAGAATTGACTCAACGGCAATGGGTTAGGGGTGGATAAGAAATAAACTTTTGTTATTATAAGCTGTGGAGCCCTGGTTGTGCAGTGGTTAAGAGCTCAGGCTGCTAACCAAAAGGTCAGCAGTTCGAATCCGCCAGCCATTCCTTGGAAACCCTATGGGGCAGTTTTACTCTGTTCTATAGGGTCGCTATGAGTCAGAATTGACTCACGGGCAATGGTTTTTTTGTTTGTTTGTTTGTTTTGTTATAAGATACTAAGATATTGGAGATATTTATCACTGCAGCATAACATACCCTATATTGGCTGATACAGAAATGTCGGGGAAAAGAATGAGTTCGATATTTGTCTATTAAGCCTGTTGCACTGGTGGGGATTTTAGGTGGCAACACCTGAAGTTTTGTTGCTTAAACTGTAGCAACAGATCAGCTACATCAACACCACCTGGGAGCTTGAGAGAACTACAGAATCTCAGGTCCCATCCCTACTGAGGACCTACTGAGCCAGACTTTTCATTTTAACAAGATCCCCAGGTGATTCAAATGAAGATTAAAGTTGAGAAGCAGTGGTCTAGCCAAAAACCAAACCCACTGCCATCCTGTCAATTCTGACTCATAGTGACCCTGTAGAACTGCCCCATAGGGTTTCCAAGGCCGTAATCTTTTTTTTTTTTTTTAATTGTGCTTTAGGTGAAGGTTTATAGAGCAAATCAGTTTCCCATTAAACAATTAATGCACATATTGTTTTGTGACATTGGTTGCCAACCCCATGATGTGTCAACACTCTCACCTTCTTGACCTTGGTTCCCCATTTCCATTTGTCCAACTTTCCTGTCCCCTCCTGCCTTCTTGTCCCTGTCCCTGGGCTGGGGTGCCCATTTAGTCTCATATACGTGGCTGAGCTATGTGTATTATTTTTTGTTTTATGTCTAATCTTTGATAACATTGCAAAGAATGGGAATTTTAGAACATTTAATTGTGCTAATGACGAACCTATACTTAGACCGAGAGGCAGTTGTTTGAACAGAACAAGGCGATGCTGCATGGTTCAGAGGCAGAAAAGGTGTGCATCAGGGTTATATCCTTTCATTGTACTTATTCAATCTGTATGCTGAGAAAATAATCTGAGAAGCTGGACTATATGAAGAAGAATGGGGCATCAGGATTGGAGGAAGACTCATTAACAACTTGCGTTATGCAGATGACACAACCTTGCTTGCTGAAAGTGAAGAGGACTTGAAGCACTTAGTGATGAAAGATCAAAGACCACAGTCTTCAGTATGCGTTATACCTCAACATAAAGAAAAGAAAAATCTTCACAACTGGGCCAGTAAGCAACATCCTGATAAACGGAGAAAAGATTGAAATTGTCCAGGATTTCACTTTACTTGGACCCACAATCAACGCCCATGAAAGCATCAGTGAAGTAATCAAATGATGCATCGCACTGGGCAAATCTGCTGCAAAAGACCTCTTTAAAGTGTTAAAAAGCAAAGATGTCAGTTTAAGAACTAAGGAGGGCCTGACCCAAGCCATGGTATTTTCAATCACCTCACATGCATGCAATGAATTAGGAAGGCTGAAGAACTGACACCTTTCAATTATGGTGTTCGTGAAGAATATTGAATATACCATGGACAGACAGAAGAACGAACAAATCTGTCTTGGAAAAAGTACAGCCAGAATGCTCATTAGAAGTGAGGATGGCGAAACTTTGTCTCACATATTTTGATGTTATCAGGAGGGACTAGTCCCTAGAGAAGAACATTATGCTTGGTAAAGCAGAGGGTTAGCGAAAAAGAGGAAGGCCCTCTACAAAATGGACTGACACAGTGGCTGCAACAATGGGCTCAAGCATAATGATTGCGAGGATGGCACAGGATTGGGCAGTATTCTGTTCTGTTGTACATAGGGTCACTATGTGTTGGAACTGACTTGACAGCACCTAACAACAACAACAATCTTTGACTGAAGGGTGAACCTCAGAAGTGACTATTGAGATAAGAGGGTGTTTTGGGGCCATACTCTTGGGGTTTCTCTGGTCTCTGTCAGACCAGTAAGTCTAGTCTTTTTTTGTTAGTTAGAATTTTGTTGTACATTTTTCTCCAGCTCCATCCAGGACCCTATTCCGATCTCTGTCAGAACAGTCAGTGGTGGGAGCCAGGCACCATCTAGTTGTGCGTGACTCAGTCTGGTGGGGGCTGTGGTAGTTGTGGCCCATTAGTTCTTTGGACTAATCTTTCCTTTGTGTGGGGGCAAGGGAGACCCTTGGTGACATAGATTGGCATTATAGCCACAGTGATGGACTTGGACACAGCAGTGATTGTGAGGAGGGCACAGGATTGGGCAGTGTTTCATTCTGTTGTACATAAGGCTGCCATGCATCAGAGTTGACCAGAGGCAGCAATCTATCTATCTGTCTGTATGCCATCTATCACCTATATGTTATCTATCACCTATCTATATATCTGTCATCCACCTATCTATCAATCATCTATCTATCTGTCTATCTATCTATATCTTTCTTTTGGAATAGGAGCTGAATGAAATTTGTATGTAGAATTTATAGTGAGAAGTTCTGATGATCATAGCAGTGAACAGTTTTGGACAACAAAGTCACACAAAATGTGACCTAAAAACTAGTAGTAAACACTTCCTTGATTATAAAAAGCTTGTGAGGCAAATAAAAAGAATAGAATACAGATGATATGAATAAGTGAACCATTTAAACTGGTGATATCAACTGCCACAGTATGCATCTGGCCATAACGACATAGTAGTAGGAGGAAGGCATTATTGCTCCCCCCCCTCCATTGGCATGTATTTTTTAAAACACCTATTAAGATTATGAAGACAGAAGAAATGTTCCATGTCACGATCTGAACTGGAGATGGGACCTACATGTACTATAAGTCTCAATTTTGGAGATGCCTCTTACAGTATATTTCTTACCTCTTGGGGTTGTTGGTACTGAGAGGCCATCAGAAGGAAAGCCCGCTGTGCCTGGAAGGCGCTGTGCACCATTTCTGCCTGGGAACAAAGAACAAGTGGACAGTTAAATGTTTGAGCTCCTAAACAAAAAGCTACCTACCATATGATCCAGCAATTCCACTCTAGGTGTATATCCAGCAGGAATGAAAACATGTGTTCATGCAAAAACTTGCACATGATCATTTACAGCAGCTTCACTCACACTAGCCAAAGGTGGGAACAACTTAAATGCCCATCAATGGATGAATGGATAAACAAAATCTAGTATGCTCATCCAACGGAATATTATTCAATCGTAAAGAGAAATGAAGTTCTGATACACGCTATGGCATGGATGAACCTTGAAAATATGCTAAGTGAAAGAAGCCACTCAAAAAAGACTACATCTTATGTGATTCCATTTATACAAAATGTCCAGAGTAGGCAAATACATAGAGACAGAAAGTAGATTAGTAGTTGCCAGGGATTGGGGGTAAAGGGAGGCAGAGGGAAATAAGGAGTGATTGCTAATGGGTATGAAATTTCTTTCTGGAGAGATGAAAATATTCTGGAATTAGATAGTGGGGATGGTTGCACAACCATGGATTGTGCACTTTAAAACAGTGAATGTTGTGGTGTGTGAATTGAGAAGCTGTTAAAAAAAAGTCTAAGTCCCAAAGTGCAACTGTTTTCAAATAGTGTCTCTCCTATCCTCTTTCATTGTGTGCCCAAATCTGCTCTATACCTTCTGAGTGGGAAAAAGATTGTCCCTTAAGCCATTCGGGTGAAGATGCTCACCTACAGCCAGCAGCTTCTACGACTGCTCTTTGAGATGGGTCTGGAGGAGATTTCAGTGCTATTGGGTAGCCCTGGTAGAAGGGACCCCACTGGGACACATCCCCCTAAAAAGAAGTTGTGCAGGTGGGAATGCCCTCAAGGAGGGGAGTTATACTCCTGGTCCTCACCTTCTACAAGTCTTAACTAATTAATTCTTTAATTTTTTAAATTAAAAAATTATAGAAAAGTACCAAGAACAACATAATAATTTCCAATATTTTTGTCTTTATTCAAATATTTTCATTCAAAGATTGACAGTATTTTCTAGTTTTTTTAAATCACAGTTGTTTTTATAAAATAAAACATATGGATTTTAAATGATTTTTTTAAATGCAGAGTTACAAAGATTAAAGTGTGCCTCACAACCTAGAAACACTAGATGAGTATCACTAGAGCCACCTACTAAGACATACACACGAGAGACATTTATAAAATGAGATCATACCCTAGCTGTTATTTCTTAAAATAAAAAGTATACATTTTAACAGTGATTAAACAGTACAGACGAAATAAACAGAACTGTTAAAGTTCAGAAAAAAGTTTCCAAACTATAATCGTTACTATTTCCTAAGTGATCATTCTAAGGTAAAAAAAAAAAAAAGATCATAAAATATTAAGAGGTTGGAATAATTACGTGCTTGCACTTTAAACTTCATGTTACAATTTTAGATGATATTGATTTACTCCTGCTGGGAAAGATGAAGACATATGTAGTCTCCCACTTTTTTCCACCCCTGGCCCTCTATCTTCCATATTCTTTGGTTAAATAATTATTTTTATTTTGCCCAATTGAGAGCATTCATACTGTCTCTGTAACATTAGTTCCCATTGTTGTTTAGTATCATTTCTACATAATGCAAGTTTATTGGTTCCCACACTTAAAATAAACAAAAAAAAGTTTATTTTACCACGGCTGAGTTACTCCTGAGTTATTTCCACCTCTTTACTATTGACGAGACCCTCAAAATCAAGAATTCTCTTTAAAACGATCTCATAGTTGCTTTAGTTCTCCCAAGTTTAAGCATGTCTTCTTGCTGTCTTAACAATATCTTGACTGAATATGGTATCCTGGGGTGACTTTCTTTCTCTGTATCCAGGCAGGATGGCACTAAATGCTTCAATGGGGAGGACTGAAGCCAGTTCAATTTTTTTTTTCATTCCTTGTAGAAGACAAGCATTTTCTGGCTTGACATCTGAAGAATTATTTCTTTATCTCTGAGATGTGATAGCTTAACTAAGATATGTCTGAGTTTTAAACATTCTATATTTCCTGGAACAGATTTGGTCCTTTTTTTTCATTTCTGGGAAATTTTCTTTTCAGTTCAATTTGTTAGATTTTCTACTCAGAGATTCCAACTATTATCCTCAGATTGTATAATATTTTCATGTCTTTATATCTTTTAGATTCTCTTGGATTGTCTTTAAATTCCTTCTCTTTCTTCTATCTTCACTGTGATTGCATGAGTTATCTATTGTTAAAAAACAAACCAAACCCATTGCCGTCCAGTCGATTCTGACTCCTAGTGACCCTTTAGGACAGAGTAGAAGTGCTCCACAGGGTTTTCAAGGAGTGGCTGGTAGAATCAAACTGCCCACCTTTTGGTTAGCAGCCTGAGCTCTTAAGCACTGCGCCACCAGGGCTCCAATCTATTGTTAGGAAAACAATTTTCAAGTGTTTCTTTTATATTTTAGCATTTCTATTTATATCTCATTTCCACAATAATATTGTTTTATTCCTTAATTTGTTTTGTTAGACATGCAGTTTCCCTTTTCATCTCATTCTTATTGTTTTATCACCTTGTCTTTAGGCTATTTAAAAGGTATGTTAATACCCTTATTAAGTTATGAGAATATAAGTTATACTCTTGTTACGCCATTTTGAAGAATCTGTTTCTGTCCCTTGAGTTTCATTTTCTTCGAGAGGGAGCCCATGCCTGTTCTTCGCATGCTGTGTTCCTTCTGATACACACTATTTGTAACTGCCACGCCGGTTTTTTTCATCTTGTTCCTGCTCGAGCAGCTCTGTGCAAATATTCTAATTGCTCTGATAAAGTGTGGGTGAGTCTCTTGCCACCGTATTGGAGACCAGTTAATTTTCCCTTTCAAGCAACAGTTTGAGAGCTAAATGCTTTGTGTTCTGTCAGCTCTTCTGGGGCCTGATGGAATAGGGAACAGGGAAAGGGAGAGGTCAGCTGGGGTGGTGTCCAGTCTTTATCTGAGTACCTGAATGTTGCTCATTCTTCTGGGAATCTGTTAAATAGCCTATCCCAGGATTCACTCCACCTGCTTCTGACACCCACCATTCTGATGGGATAGTGCCCACAAACTTTAGGGCATTTCCCTACTTCAGAACCTAATCCTGAAGCCTTTACATCTACAGAGGGAGGCAGCTCCATGGTCTCCTTTTCCTTTTTTATATTTTCCTCTCCTGATTTCATTTCCTCTAAGGTTTTTTTTTTTTTTTTTTAAGGTATGTCTTCAAGGGGGAGGGGAAACGGGCAGAGTTAGGAACCAAAAGCTGCCCAGCCATCAGTTAATGAGACGTATTGTTTTAGGTTATGGGTTTTTGGTTTGGTTACTATTACTGAATTTTATTTATTTATTTGGACTCATTTTGGGGGAGGGAAAAATTCTATAATTCACTTTAATTTTGCCATCTTAACAAGAAAGCCCTATATCCCCTTTTATAGGGCTTCCTCACATACATATATATTCTTTTGAGCTTACTGATTTCATCCTTAATCTCCTCCTTGTTAACTTCACATCTGTTTGGGGCAGTTTCCATCTCTCTGCCATCTTGGAGGTGACTTACTTTGGATAGATAGAGAAGAACCACCTTAATACGTTTTCAAAAACACGTATCCAGAGTATCAATAACAAGATTGGGTTGATTTCATCCCATTGTCAATATCAGGCCATTCTCTGGGCTGAAAGGGTAAAAGTGTTAACTAATTGGGGAATGAATCTTTATTTAACACATTCATCATTCTACTTCATTATCTTTGTTCATTATCTGATAAGTTTTCCAAAATATTTACTGAAATAAGCAACTTCATTTTGTTTCTAACTTTCCTCATTAGTTCTTTACTAAGGATGAGTCGGAATTGACTCTACAGCAGTGGGTGGGTTTTAAGAAGCAAATGCTTAAAATCAAACCAAGATTCGGTAGGCCACTGACATTAAAAATCACAAATTCAGTAATCATCAACATAACAGGTTATGTCTCATGAATGTTTAAATGAGCATATATTTTTTACAAAGCCATTTTGTAGTATGCCATCTTCTCTCTGTCCTGGTAGCCTGATTGCTGGGTCTCTATGGCTTAAAATCTCAAATTTTGAATATTCCTTAGGAACGAATAGAGGATTTTCGTATTTCACTCTTCTGGAGGCCATCATGACCATAAGAATGTGCAGCTCTGAGCTGTGCGAACATTTATTCGTGTGTCTTAGCTACCTAGGGCTGCCGTGATAGAAATGCTACAAGTGAGTGGCTTTAAAGACCAGACATGTATTCATTTCAGGAGGCTAGAAGTCTGAATTCAGGACATGGTTCTGAGGGGAAGTCCTTCTTTGTTGGCAGCCCCAGGAGTTCCTTGGAATTCTTTAGTGTTCCTGGGCAGCTGTGTTTCCCCTGTGTGTGTCTCTGGGTCTATTCTGGTCTTTTTATAATCCAGAAAGAATCTGGTATGACCTCATGCACAACTAACAAGATCATATCCACAGGTATAAGGGCCAGGATTTACCACATGTATTTGGGAATACATTCAAGCCCCAACACCATGTATCAAAATGCATATTTCCAGTGGTTCAGAAGAACTTCCGTCAGTCTCTAATGACCACGTTTCCAAAGAGAAGACTGAAATACAACTTTCCAATGCCTGTATACAAACAAAATAACTGCACTTCTACCAGCAACAGTAATATAGGGGCATCTCCTCATCTATTACAAACCTTGCCCAATTGACTGAATTATAGTTGCTGTGGGAACAGTAATTTGGGGTTGCCTGGTTTCTGGTGTTAAAACTGCGGCTCAGAAGTACAATAATATTTTGTAGTTATTGAAAGATTACTACTATCATTAGCCTTTTCTACTTTCCCTACTACCAACATTTAGCCTGTTGCTAGCAGAGCAATTCTCTGGTGGATCCGATTAGCATTTCATTAATTAATTGCTTTATGCAAATAGCCTTTCACTCAACAGTAGGGACTGAGGTTGGGGTGGAGAATAGCTGTATACCTAGATAATGTCTTTAACTCACCTTTGCACTTTCTTGTGTAGACAGAACCTTTCTGAGGATTCAACTGTATGCTTCTCCGTCTAATACCTCCGAGGAATGCTGGGCACAATTAACAGCCCGTAACCAAAGCCAAGTTCCTGGGTGGTGCGATAGGCTACTTACTAACTGAAAGGTTGGTGGTTCAAACCCACCCAGACGCACCTTAGAAGTAAGGCCTGATGATCTGCTTCCAAAAGATCACAGCCTTGAAAACCCTATGAAGCAGTTCTACTTTGTATATTTGGGGTCGCCATGAGTTGGAACTGACTCAGTGATTACTGACAACAACAAACAACCAAAACCAAACCAAACCTGTTGCCACAGAGTCATTTCTGAGTCATAGAGACCCCATGTGTGCAGTGTAGAACTGCACTCCACAGTGTCTTCAATGACTGTGATCTTTGAGAAGCATATCAGTTAATAGCCAAGCAGGTAGCTGTTTGTGCTACCCAGGGACTCCTTGCAGACTCTAAGCCACATTTGTTTGTAACCTCAACTCTGTCCACATTTTAAAGGACTTTCATTCCAACTTTCAGATACTCTGATCCATCTGCTTCTTACTTCCGGAAAGTTCCAAGAGTCCCTTCATCAGATAGCAACCCATTTGTGAGCAATGTTACTAAACCAGCTGAGTCCGATAACTTGAAAGGGAGAATTCAGCTCACTCAGACAGTTCAAAACATTGTGAAAGGAAAAACCAAACGTAGGGATTTTTCAGTAACGACACATAATTGAGGGGTTTTGCTGAGCTTGTCCATCACAAGTGTGCAGGGCTCAGAGAGGGAATGACTTTTGTGGGTGTGCATGAGAACCTATTTGCCTGTGAGCACGTATGCGCTGAGAACATGGAATAGTTTTGCTAAAAGTCAAGGCTAGCATTCTGTTTGAACTCTATCAACCGTCACTTAGGCAACTGGGGCTCTTGTACAGCCAGGATGGTGGAACGCCTGTGGTTCTGTGGTCCTAGGGTGAAGAATAGGACTATGAATTCCAATGATCAGTTCAAAGCAAGCCTCGGGACAAGCAGACATGAGCTAAATATGACTTATTTCCATCTAATCCCCTTGGGAGAGAGAGCAGACTCACTGGAGAAGCCCAATTGAACTCTGAATGCTCATCAAAGCTTTGCACTGTTTAGCTGGACAAGTCACAGGCTGCTGCAAAGTACTATGTGGATGACAAAATGAGCAAGGCACAACTAGGGGGAAAGGACAAGACATGGAAAAGTTGAGAAAAGCATTTCCAGATCCTTCTGTGACTATATCAGGTCGTTTTCGAGAACTGGATACAAAGGGAAAGGGCCCTTCTCCCTCTCACTACCGCAAGTCTTAGAAAGGGGCAGGATGAGTGTCTGCTTGTTGTTATTTGTGGTTAGCTGCCATTGAGTTGACTTCTCCTTATGTACAACAGAAGGAAACGATGCCTGGTCCTGAGTCATCCTCATGATCGCTGGCATGTTTGAGTCCATTATTGTGGCTACTGTTCCAATCCATCTCACCGAGGGTCTCCCTTGCCCTTGTGGCCCTCTACTTCACCAAACATGATGTCCTCTCTAGTGATTGATCCCTTCTGATGCCATGTCCAAAGCAAACGATTTGGACAATGTTTGGCTATGATCCATAACATTTTCATTGGTTAATTTTCAGAAGCAGATCACCAAGTAGACAGTCTTCCTAGTCTGTCTTAGTCTGGAAGCGCTACTGAAACCTGTTCACTGTGGGTGATACTGCTTGTGTTTGAAGTACCAGTGGTATAGCTTCCAACATCACAGCAACACGTAAGCTACCACAGCATGACAAACTGACAGATGGGTGGTGAGGGCATCGGCTTACTCGGTGCATATCACAAGCCCTGGGGAAGTCACTGCTAATGCTATTCCCCAAAGACCACAACTGGTCTATCAATGCCCACTATTTCATAATTATGGCTACTGTATTTTCAGATCTTATTCTTTCAGGACCTCTACTCCATCTGAATGGAGGATTCTTTTGAGTTTCATCCAATCAAAGGTGAGGAGGGATCTGACAGATGAAAGTAAGATGGGAAAAATAGCTGGGGGAAAAATAAAAAGGTAACAGGATGCTGTTATGGATTGAATTGTGTCCCCCAAAAATGTGTATCAACTTGGCTAGGCCATGATTCCCAGTATTGTGTGATAGTCCACCATCTTGTTGTCTGATATGATTTTCCTATGTGTTGTAAGTCCTATCTCTATGATGTTAATGAAGCAGGATTAAAGTCAGTTATGTTAATGAAGCAGGACTCAATCTGCAAGATTAGATTGTACGTTGAGTTAATCTCTTTTGAGATATAAAAGAGAGAAGCAAGCAGAGAGACAGGGGGATCTCATATTATCAAGAAAGCAATGCTGGGAGCAAAGCGTGTCATTTGGACCCAGATTCCTGCACGGAGAAGCTCCTAGACCAAGGGAAGATTGATGAAAAGGACCTTCCTCCAGAGCTGACAGAGAAGAAAGCCTTCCCCTGGAGCTGGTGCCCTGATTTGAACTTCTAGCTGACCAGACAGTGAGAGAATAAACTTCTGTTTGTTAAAGCCATCACTTGTGGTATTTCTGTTATAGCAGCACTGGATGACTAAGACAGATGCCAAAGACAAAATTCACCCATTTTACAATTTTGCTTAAAACAAAATTAGTTTTGTAGACATGAGCAGAATCTCTGACTTCTTGATTCCTTTTCTGTTGTTGTTAGTTTGCCACTAAGTTGGCTCTGACTCATGGAGACACCATGTAAAATAGAGCGAAACATTGCCCGGTCCTGTACTATTTTCACGATTGTTGGTATGCTTGAGTCCATTGCTGCAGCTACTGCATATTTTGAGTGCCTTCCAACCTAGGAGCCTCATCTTCCTATAGTTGGCAACATTCTGTTGTAATCAATAAGGTGTTCACTGGCTGATTTTTGGAAGTAGATCACCAGTCCTTTCTTCCCAGTCTGTCTTAGTCTAGAAGCTCTGCTGAAACCTAACCACCATAGGCAACCCTGCTGGTATTTGAAATACTGGTGGCATAGCTTCCAGTATCATTGCATCACACAAGCTACCACAGTATGACAAACTGACAGATAGTTGGGGGATTCCTTTCCTAGGACTCCTTTATTGTCAGAGAACAGAGAAGAATAGAATTGGGAAAAGTTTGGCCAAAGGGAGTGAGAACAAAGAAGATTATGAGAGCTGCATAAAATGGTGTTAGGCCAAGGGTTTTTTGAAAAATGTTAATAAGACTGACTTCTTAGCTACTAATGTTCACCTAGTGGAAGAAGACAAGTGGTCATGAGCTAAGCCAGTCATGAGGATTATTACCACCTGAAAGTACTTACAACGCATGCCATGAGCACTTTGCTTCCGTCTGAGCACAGAGCAGCAGCAGCAGTAATGGGAAGTTACAAAAGGGATAGAGGATGACCATCTGCAAAAGCAAAGGCTGGAAATGGGTTTTAAAGGCGCTTGTCCCTCCCTGACTCCCAGTTTCAAGAAATACCAATCATCCAATGAATCAGTAATGGCGGGGTAGGAAGGTACTTCTTAGGAAAGAAAAGAGGAAAGAAAACTAGTTGTTGTTGTTGTTAGGTGCCATCAAGTCGGTTCTGACTCATAGCTACCCTATGCACAACAGAACGAAACACTGCCTGGTCCTGAGCCATCCTTAAAATCGTTGTTATGCTTGAGCTCATTGTTGCAGCCACTGTGTCAATCTACCTTGTTGAGGGTCTTCCTCTTTTCCACTGACCCTGTACTCTGCCAAGCATGATGTCCTTCTCCAGGAACTGATCCCTCCTGACAACATGTCCAAAGTATGTAAGACACAGTCTCGCCATCCTTGCCTCTAAGGAGCATTCTGGCCGCACTTCTTCCAAGACAGATTTGTTCGTTCTTTTGGCAGTCCATGGTATATTCGATATTCTTCCCCAACACCACAATTCAAAGGCGTCAACTCTTCTTCGGTCTTCCTTATTCACTGTCCAGCTTTCACATGCGTACGATGCGATTGAAAATACCATGGCTTGGGTCAGGCACACCTTAGTCTTCAGGGTGACATCTTTGCTCTTCTACACTTTGAAGAGGTCCTTTGCAGCAGATTTACCCAATGCAATGCATCTTTTGATTTCTTGACTGCTGCTTCCATGGGTGTTGATTGTGGATCCAAGTAAAATGAAATCCTTGACAGCTTCAATCTTTTCTCCGTTTATCATGATGTTGCTCATTGGTCCAGTTGTGAGGATTTTTGCTTTCTTTATGTTGAGGTGTAATCCATACTGAAGGCTGTGGTCTTTGATCTTCATTAGTAAGTGCTTCAAGTCCTCTTCACTTTCAGCAAGCAAGGTTGTGTCATCTGCATAACGCAGGCTGTTAATGAGTCTTCCTCCAATTCTGATGCCCTGTTCTTCTTCATATAGTCCAGCGTCTTGGATTATTTGTTCAGCATACAGATTAAATAGGTATGGTGAAAGAATACAACCCTGACGCACACGTTCCTGACTTTAAACCAATCAGTATCCCCTTGTCCTGTCCGAACAACTGCCTCTTGATCTATGTAAAGGTTTCTCATGAGCACAATTAAGTGCTCTGGAATTCCCATTCTTCACAGTGTTATCCATTGTTTGTTATGATCCACACAGTCAAATGCCTTTGCGTAGTCAATAAAACACAGGTAAACATCCTTCCGGTATTCTCTGCTTTCAGCTAGGACCCATCTGACATCAGCAATAATATCCCTGGTTCCACGTCCTCTTCTGAATCCAGCCTTAATTTCTGGCAGTTCCCTGTCGATATACTGCTGCAGCTGTTTTTGAATGATCTTCAGCAGGATTTTGCTTGCTCGTGATATTAATGACATTGTTCTATAATTTTCACATTCAGTTGGATCACCTTTCTTGGGAATAGGCATAAATATGGATCTCTTCCAATCAGTTGCCCAGGAAGCTGTCTTCCATATTTCTTGGCATATAGGAGTGAGCACCTCCAGCGCTGCATCTGTTTGTTGAAACATCTCAATTGATATTCCATCAATTCCTGGAGGCTTGTTTTTTGCCAGTGCCTTCTTTTTTTTTTTTTTTTTTCAGAGCAGCTTGGACTTCTTCCTTCAGGACCATGAGTTCCTGATCATATGCCACCTCTTGAAATGGTTGAATATCGACTAATTCTTTTTGGTATAATGACGCTGTGTATTCCTTCCATCTTCTTTTGATGCTTCCTGCATCGTTTAATATTTGCCCTGTGGAATCCTTCACTATTGCAACTTGAGGCTTGAATTTTTTCTTCAATTCTTTCAGCTTGAGAAACGCTGAGTGTGTTCTTCCCTTTTGGTTTTCCATCTCCAGCTCTTTGCACATGTCATTATAATACTTTACTTTGTCTTCTCGAGAGGTCCTTTGAAATCTTCTGTTCAGTTCTTTTACTTCATCAGTTCTTCCTTTTGCTTTAGCTGCTTGATGCTCAAGAGCAAGTTTCAGAGTCTCCTCTGACATCCATCTTGGTCTTTTCTTTCTTTCCTGTCTTTTCAGTGACCTCTTGCTTTCTTCATGGATGATGTCGTTGATGTCATTCCACAACTCGTCTGGTGTTCGGTCACTAGTGTTCAATGCATCAAATCTATTCTTCAGATGGTCTCTAAATTCAGGTGGGATATACTCAAGGTCATATTTTGGCTCTCGTGGACTTGCTCTGATTTTCTTCAGTTTCAGCTTGAACTTGCATATGAGCAATTGATGGTCTGTTCCACAGTCGACCCCATCCTTGTTCTGACTGATGATATTGAGCTTTTCCATAGTCTCTTTCCACAGATGTAGTCAATTTGATTTCTGTGTGTTCCATCTGGCGAGGTCCATGTGTATAGTCACCATTTATGTCGGTGAAAGAAGGTATTTGCAATGAAGAAGTCGTTGGTCTTGCAAAATTCTATCATTGATCTCCAGCATTGTTTCTATCACCAAGGCCATATTTTCCAACTACTGGTCCTTCTTCTTTGTTTCCAACCTTTGCATTCCAATCACCAATAACTGGCAATTGGAATGCAAAAGAAAATGAGAGCCCTGGGTAAAAATGTGCTAATTCCATTTGGGAGTAGATGCTGCAGGCCAAGGAAAGAATGCCTCAAACAAACAAGAGCAAAAGTGAGTGCTTGAATACTTATTTTCTTATAATGACTTCAAAGGTTCTTATTTCTTGTGAGAGGCTTGGATAAAGTCCAGAATTTTGCGTGGTCTTCAAATCCTCCAAAATGGGATCCTCATCTTCTGGCATCATACCCACGACTCCTCTGCAAGCACCCTCTGATCCAGTAGGATGGTCCCTCAAGAGACCCAGGACTCCTCCAGAAAAAGCCCTGGGATAGGAAATATATTTATAAACCCAGAACCTACCTTACACAGCTCTTTTGCCTCTTTGATACAGAAACCAAGACTAGAAAGATTAGTGAATTTCCCAATATCAGTGGACAAGTTTAAGATTAAAGTCCACAACTACTGACACTTAGTCTACTGCCCCAACCCTAATCCCATATTAATTATCCAGCCAGACGTCAATTCTGAAACATGGCAACCCCATGTGTGTCAGAGGAGAACTGTGCTCTACAGGGTTTTCAATGGCTGATTTTTGGAGTACATTACCAGGCCTTTCTTTCGAGGTGCCCCTGGGTGGACTTGAATCCCGAACATTTCTGTTAGCAGCTGAGCATGTTAACTTTTTGCACCATCCAGGAACTCCATACTAATGATGTTGGCAGGTTAACTTTGTACATACGGTATCTTCATTGTTTTTCCCAATGGGACTCCAAGACCCTAAAGAGTTAGGATATCTTGTTCTACCCTTTTGTATCCTCTACTGAGTCTGGTGTGGGACTTTGAATACAGTAGATTACTTATAATTATTTATTGTTTGACGAGGATTCCACTCGTTGTATTCTAGAAAAAAAATAAGTCCAGGAGCTGACACAGAAAACAGACTGGGAGGATGACCATCTGCAAAAGCCAAGACTGGAAATGGATTCCACAGGCCCTTGTCCCTTCCCTGATGCCCAGTTGCAGGAAATCAATCATTCAATGAATCAGTAATGGTGAGGTAGGAAGGTCGTTCTTAGTCTACACTGTCTGACCCAGAATTGAGAGGTTCTCTGAAGTCTTCAATATTGTTTCACACTCTACATGGCTTTGTCTTTGCTTCCTCTTCCATTCTCCCAAGTATTTATTTCCAATTCCTAATTCATTCTTCAAACCTCTGTTCCCACCTCACCCACTGCCTGGCGTATAATAGGTGCTTAAGAACTACTGACGAGATGAATGAATGAACGAAAAGTATGGTCAGGATTTGAACTGAGTGTAAATTATTTAATGTCAAATCCAACAATATTGGCTGTAAGTAGTAGATGGAAAAGCTATAATAACTCAACATCCTTTCAACTTCTGCTATCAGTGCTGTGAGTTCAACTATCCACCCCTCCACTTTTTTTTTAAGGAGTAAAAATTTGGTCAGTTTCCATTTTTGGCAACATTATAGAGCTTTCACCCCAACTTCAGCCTCTTGGTGACAGAAGCATCTCTCTACTACTTGCCTTTTGTTGTGTGTATGGGGATGTTAGGGATTGAATTGTGCCCTCTAAATAGTTATGTTGAAGGCCTAACCTCTGTACTT
Source organism: Elephas maximus indicus (assembly GCF_024166365.1). Lineage (NCBI taxonomy): Eukaryota > Metazoa > Chordata > Mammalia > Proboscidea > Elephantidae > Elephas > Elephas maximus. The sequence continues at coordinate 62,845,699 of NC_064819.1, read as the reverse complement.
GTCAATATGACCATGTATGGAAAATGGGGGTTTCTTTTGTTATGTTAATGAGGTCATACTGGAATAAGGTGGGTCCTAAACCTAATCACTTCTGAGTCGTGTTTTAAAAAGTACAGAATAAACACAAACACAGCCTCCTTAGGGCCACACCCTGAGTTCAGACTTCTAGCTTCCTGAACAGAATATAAACTTCTGTTCTTTAAAGCCACCCACTTGGGAAGTTTGTTATGGCAGCCCAAGCAAACTAAGATGGGGATTTGTGGGCAAAGTGGGAGGGGGATAGTGTTATGAGCACCAGAGATGTTATGAACACCTATGCAGGAGGGGCATAAGGGCAGTTATCTGGAAAGGATGGTGGGACTACAAAGATGCAGGTCACTAAGAGATTATATAATAAGCCCTGGTGGTGCAGTGGTTAAGAGCTCAACTGCTAACCAAAAGGTTGGCAATTCCAAGCCACCAGCCAATCCTTGGAAATTCTGTGGGGCAGTTCTACTCTGCCTATAGGGTCACTATGAGTTGGGATCAACTCTATGGCAACATGTTTAGATTTTTTGTTTTTGGTTTTTATTTGGATTGTTTCTGTTTCCTAAAAATATCAAAGTTCTTTAAAAATGCTTTTATCCTCAGTACATAAGATTTTATTCTTTGGGCATATTATTGTTATCAATAAATATGATAATATGAGGATACTTAGAGAATCTTACAGATACTATGGAGAGGTAAAGCAACACCCCAAAACCCCACTGCAGTCAAATTGATTCTGACTCATAGCGACCCTATAGGACAGAGTAGAACTGCTCCATAGGGTTTCCAAGGCTATGATCTTTGTGGAAGCAGAATGCCACATCTTTCTCCCCTTTGGTTAGCAGCCCAGTGCTTTACCAGTGTGCCACCAGGGCTCCTAGCAACACCCCAAACTGTCCCTTTGTGCCATCACTACCAAGAATAAAACATACAAGTTAGGAATTTTTTCTCTGCTATGACTTCTTTAGTTCCCATGAACTTTTGTCTGTTTTGCATAAGTCTGGGGAATAGCTCTCTCTCATCCCAATATGCCATTAGGAAAGGCCACAAAGAAGAAGCCAGAATGACCATTAACACAGAAACTTGTACATCTGTTTGTTCTCAAACCACTCTGGGGGCAACATCTGTTTGGTCAGTAACTTAGTCTAAGGTTAAGGTTTTTTTTTTTTTTTTTCTTAATTAATATTTTCTTGTGTTTAAGGTAGAAATTTACACAGCAAATTAGGCTTCCATTTAACAATTTCTCCACAAATTATTCAGTAGTATTGGTTACATTTTTCACAAAGTGTCATCATTCTCATTCATTCCAGTCTGGTTGTACCATTTTCAGTACTCTAGTTTCCCTGCCCCTTCACTGTCTCATCTTTGCTTTGGAGTAATAAGGTTAAAGTTTCAGAAATGAGCAATCAGATTGACTGCTATTTGTAGCTGAATCTGTAATTGCCACAGTAAGAGGGGTGAAAAACAAACAAACAAAACCTCAAACCCGTTGCCCTTGAGCCGATTCTCACTCATAGCGACCCCATAGGACAGAGTAGAACTGCCCCATGGGGTTTCCAAAGAGCGACTGGCGGATTCAAACTGCCGACCTTTTGGTTTCCAAAAGGGGAAAAGGGCCTAACTTTACTTGGACTACATCTGGTCCCACCATTCCAGTCAGCCATCTTAATAACTCAACTACCTGCACCTGCCAGGCTTGTCATGTGACTCAGAGATGACTCAGTCACTTGTCCCTATATACGACCCTCACAGATGACTGTTTTAATTATAAACAAGACTTTACAATGTATAGTTTTTAGGTTCGGAATGTCCTTATGAAATAGCTGTGCCATGATACCAAGGGTAGTTATCTCTGAGTAGTGGGACTAAAAGCTGCTTTGACTCTCTTCTTCATACACTTATTTTAAAACTTTTCCACATCAAGCATTTTTTATTTTATTATCAGAAAAAAATTTTATTAAAAAGACATAACTGAGTAATTATACAGTTATAGAATACTTTCCAAGTATCGACTTATGTGCCTAGGTGCTCCCAGGTACAAATGAGAGGAAATGAGACGTGAACTAGTATGATCATTAGTGAACGTGAGTGGTAAATGATAAGGAACCAATTGTGTGGAACAGACAACAAACATTCAGTCTTGAAAGGAATGGGTTATTGATATCACCAGTCCATGGGGGGAGCCCTGGTGGCACAGTGGTTAAGAAGCTCAGCTGCTAACCAAAAGTTTGGCAGTTTGAGTCCACCAGCCACTCCTTGGAAACCCTATGGGGCAGTTATACTCTGTCCTATAGGGTCACTATGAGTCGGAATCGACTTGACAGCAATGGGTAAGTAGTCCATGGAGGACTGTAACCAAAATAGCACAGCAGGTGGCTTTAAAGAACTGAAATTAATTTTCTCACAGTTCAGGAGGCTGGAAATCTGAATTCAGGGCACCAGCTCTAGGGGCAGACTCTCTCTGTTGGCTCTAGGGAAAGAATCCCTGTCTCTTCCGGTTTCTGTAGCCTGGTTCCTTGCCTGGTTCCTTGGTTCCTTGGTTCCTTGGCGATCTTCACGTGGCATCTACTTTCCCCCGTTTTGTGCTTCCTTGTCACCATGTGTGTTCTACTCTTTTTATAACTCGGAAGTGATTAGGTTTAGACCACACTGATATGGCCTCACTAACATAACAAAGAGAAACTTATGCCCAAACAGAATTATATCCACAGGTATAGAACCAAACCAAACCATACCAAACTTGTTGCCATCCGAGTCGATCCCGACCTCATGGCAATACCATTTTTTCTTGGCTATAATCATTACAGAAGATCGCCAGGCCTTTCTTCCACGGTGCCACTGGGTGGGTTCTAACCACCAACCATTAGGCTAGCAGTCGAACACAAACCATTTGCAACACCCAGGGACCTTAGGGGTTAGGATTCTAACACATATTTTGGGGGAACACGATTTAGTCCATAACAATTTCCCATTTGGTTAGCTTGAAAAAACACAAGAAACATTATCATGAAAAAGGGAACGTGTTCATTCTGAATAATAGTTTTCCTTTGCTCCAGAACCCAGGAAGTACACTGCCCGGTGCTCAGTCATTTCTGATCATCGTATCCCTTAACGTGGCTCTATGGCTCTTCAAGACAAGGACGTCTTCATAAATTCAGGCACGGCTACCTTTCTGAAGTATCCAGTGTGTGCACAATAAAACAGGAGCCTAAATTTACAGTCTGACTAGGGGAAGATGTCACAGCCCACTTACTTAAAAAAATGTTGGCAATACTCCATTAAATCACAAAGACAAGTTAATTTAAAGACTCTGGCTTGCTCAAACACCAACACAGCTACCATTAATTTCAGGCTCTGCCTTAGCCGAAGCATGCATCAAAAGGGCAATAATTTTATATTAGGTAACTGTTATAAATTAGTATTTTTACTACCCTTACTGTTTACTTTTTTTTTTTTTTCATTTAATGATTCCACTTCCATTGGCAGAGAAAGGAGGTACGCTGATTGAATAGGGCTAAATAGTTTTGCAGACTGGAAAGGAAAGATGAGTAGGTAGATTCAAAATATCATGTTAGACTACCAGGCACCTTTCATTAAAAAAGAAAAATCATTCAGGCATTGATAATAAATGAGGTTAATTTTTCATTAATAGGACTGTTGCCTTGGCAACCCCCAGCTCACATAAGTATTTGCATCAGCTACACGGTACAGTTCTGACACTAACAGCTCCAATATGACCCTTCTACATCCATGCCTGAACTCTTCTATTTCATATCTCAGCTGCCTGATTTGTCTCAGTGAGGGTGACCTCAACGCCCCACCAACCCCATTCAATATATTTCATATCCAACTCCAAAGAGGCAATAGAAACAAGTTTCTTGGTAAGTCTTCGGTACTGGCTCATAGCAACCCCGTGAGACAGAGTAAAACTGCCCCATAGGGTTTTCTAGGCTGTATTCCTATGGGAGCAGATTGCCAGGTCTTTCTCCCATGGAGTGGTGGGATGGGTTTGAACTACTGACCTTTTGACTAGCAGCCGAACACTTAACCATTGAGCCACCAGAGCTCCTTAGACAAGCAGTAAAACTGATAAATATTTTTCTTTTGCAAAAAGCATGACTTATATGGGGGAAAGAGAGCTTTGTTTTTATTTTCGTGCTTCTCCAGCAGAGGGCAAAGTATTTTTAAACAATGTCATGAATATTAATGTGCATTGAAGTCATGCACTGTTTTCCTAAAACTCTTATTTTCTAGTTCATGATTATCAGCAAACAGCCTGAAGGACTTGCAGACTCTGTGAGAGTGTGAATCAGTACAGCAGGGGCCGGGCGAGGGGGAAGTATAGATGAGGGAGGGGATTTGACAATAGATATTAGAGAGAGCTTGCCTTTGGCCTAGCACTTCCAATTCTGGGTGTTTTCCTTGAGAAAATAATTGGACAATTTTATAATCTAAAGTTCGTATAATGATATTCACTGCAATTTCATTTGTAATAGGGAAAAAACTGAAAACAGGCCAAATGTCACCAATTTTTTATGATTATAAACAGCACTAGATGAGCACCTTTCAGGGTCAGGACCAGGGTGAGGCAAGCAAAGAGGCGGGGATGTGGAATTTAAGAAGCTCACTCTCAGCATGCCCACTGGTCTCAGCCTGCATTCTTGTACAAACTTATTTCACATATATACAATTGTGATTGTTTAAATCGATTATGGCGTAACTATACATTGAAATAGTATGCAGTCATTAAAAATCATAACGTAGATCTCAATTTACTGACATGGAAAGAGCCAGTTGCCATCAAGTTGATTCTGACTCATGGCGACCCCATATGTGTGATGGTAGAACTGTGCTCCACGGGGTTTTCAATGGCTGATTTTTCAGAGGCAGATCGCCAGGCCTTTCTTCTGAGGTGCCTTTGGGTGGATTCGAACCTCTAGCTTTTCCATTAGCAGCCAGGCACATTAACCATTTGCACCACCCAGGGACTCCGACATGGAAAGAGGCCCTGAATATATCATCTAAGCTAAATAATCAGGTTACATAAATAGCATGTGCAGAAAACTTTGCAAAATCTATAATATAAAACCAATTACTGTAATTTAAAAAGCCCAGCACAGAGCTCTACTAAATAATTGATTATTGCAATTTATATAATAAAAGATCAAAGAGTTGAAAGAGTTAAAAGCAGGGAGTGTTTCTCAAAGGCAAAAGAAAAGGAAAAGAAAGCACCACCGTCTGTTTAAATCTGTTTGCATTTCTGACAGGCATGAAGATTGTTACAAGTTAGTATTCTGAGCAAAACAGTTCTTTTAAATTAACGTCATTTTCAAATTCAATCATTATGTAACTACAAAATACTTGGCAGATTGGCCCCTCTCCAAAGTGTCTAACTTTTTCTAACAGTTAAGGAATCTAAAGAACTGTATCAGCATGTTGAAACCAAATCCTTTGATTTAGGAAGCCAGCAACCACTTTACGGTGGATGAATCCTGGGTCTACACAAGTAAAGGAGACTGGGCAACTCAGAGACCACTCAGAAAAACCAGAGACATCAAGGACCTCCTTATACTACAATACATAATGACGCTGAGCATCACCCTTTCACTATGTATTATTTAAGCCATAGTCCTTTCACGCGTGTATGTACACCTTGCGTCTCCAAGTACATATCACATTCTTAAGGACTAAGCCAGCGAGTGCCTTACGTAAAAGGGCCTTTATTCCAACTGACCAGCACCCATCTTCTGGTATGTTGTACTGTGGTGGCTTGCATGTTGCTGAGACACTGGAAGCTATGCCGTGGGTATTTCAAACACTAGCAGGGTCACTCATGGTAGACAGGTTTCAGCAGACCCTCCAGATGAAGATTGACTAGGAAGAAATGCCTGGTGATCTACTTCTGAAAATTTGCCCATGAAAATTCTGTGGATCACAACAGCATACCGTCCAGTATAGTGCTGGAAGACGAACCTCCAAGGTTGGAAAGCGCTCCAGATACACAGTGGCAGCATCAATGGACTTGAGCACACCAGTGATCATGAAGATAGAGTAGGATCAACAATGTTGCCTTCTGTTTTACCTGGGGTGGCCGTGCATCAGAGATGACTCGATGGCAACTAACAAATTACAATAGAAGTTCACTAAGTATTGTTTAATAATGAATGATTGAAAATTATTAGAAAAGTAATGTGGTGTAGTAGAGAAATTGTAAGCTTTAGACAAGCCTGAGATAGAATCCAACTTTACCCCTACTAGGTGCATGGGCAAAAACAAGTTATCCAACCTTTCCAAGGGTTGGTTTCCTTATCTGGAATATGACCCACCTTAAGCGCAATACCAATGAATTGATTCCAACTCCGGTGACCCCATGTGTTACATAGTAACTGTTCCATAGGGTTTCTTGGCTACAATCTTAACAAAAACAGATTGCCAAGCCTAGGTTATTGTTGCTTGGGTTCGAACCACCAACCTTTAGGCTAGCAGTCGAGTACAAACGGTTTGCACCACCTGCCTAACTTAAAGGCTTCTCCTAATGACCAAGGGAAGTAATGTTTGTCAGTAGCTTAGCACAGTGCCTGACACATAGCAGACACTCAACAGATGCTCGTTCTCTTTTTCCTTCTTTACCACCACCTCTCTTACTAATAAGGAAAAGGAAACTAAGGTCGGGAAATAAAGTTGATCTCTAGTGATTATAAAAATTAGCCAAGAATCAGATTTTATTCACTCATCAGCCATGTCTATCCAACATCAACCCATCTAGATTGAGGTCTTCACAATATGAACATTCAACTCATAAAAGGTCCTTCCTGAACACTGTTTCTCCCATTTCCCATGTATTGTCAGGCAGCTTAGACCCCTATCTATGAGGCTCCACCATCAGTGGAGCTACCTAGGGATGGCATGAAAACCTTCAGATCCCATTCTTAAGGACTAAGCCAGTGAGTGCCTTACATACAAGGGCCTTTATTACAACAGACCCCATTTTCTCTTCACTTTGTCTTTTGCTACTCTCTGAAATCCCTTTCAGGCAATACCTTGATTCTATTTTTCTTCCAAATACCAAAATATTCCTTTCCCCCTCTTCTGATTATAACATTAGCCCATGCTTGTTGCAAAAAACTCAAAAGATATAGACATTTAGGAAATAAATGCCTTCAGTAGTCCCACCCCCAGGGATGACCATTGTCAGCAGTTCAATGACTATCCTTTCAGACTTGATTTTTAACAAAGCAAATCTTTCTTAAGCACACATATACCTCCTTGCTCTCTCTCTTTCATTGCACAGTTATCCTCAGAAAGTCTCTTTTTTTTTTCTGCCTTTTTGTTCCAAAGGTACTCTTATAATGGCTAGTAAGCATAAAAGGAAATAACTATAAACCCATAAAGAAAAAGAGAAATCCTGTGTTTGATAGTAAAAATAGAGATAAATCCAGTCCAACACCAGCTGGAAGAACTCAGAATCTGCACAGAAAAATCCATCTATTTCTTTCTCTTTATGTAATTAAACTCACATTCCCCCAGGTATCAGCATTCTTAGTAAGTGACTGTTTTTCATTTCATGTTATTGTTTTCCTGCTTCATTTAACTTAAAGCACAAAGGAATTTTTTTCTAGCATTATAAAAATGCTGCTCAAAAACCCTATGATAAATATTTTCTCATCTGTCATAGACTGATACTTTTGTAAAATAAATAAAAATACATTACTAGAAAAGCAAAATTATAAAAACCAGACGTACAAAGTCCAAGCCCTAATTTTTTAAATCACTAGATTTTGTCATTGTTAGTTGCCACAGAGTAGACTCTTAACTCTTGACAATCCCATGTGTAACAGAATGAAACATTGCCTGGTCCTGTACCATCTTAATCATCATTGGTATGTTTGAACACATTTTTGTGGCTATGGTGTCAATCCATCTCATTGAGGGTTTCCCTCATTTTCTCTGACCCTCTGCTTAACCAAACATGGTGTCCTTTTCTAGGAGTTGGTCCTGCCTGATGACGTGTCCCAAGTAAATGAGTCCAAGTCCTGCCAACCTCGGTTTTAAGGAGCATTCTGGTTGTATTTCTTCTATGATTGATTTGTTTCTTTGGCCGCCAACAGTACAGTCAATATTCTCCACCAACAATGAACAAACTTAAAATTATTCTGTTGGACTGATGTAAAAAGTGCTTTCTGTACTTATCTTGTGGCTGACTACACTTGGAGTAGTACTCTTCCAGATCTTTGCGTAGGAACCATTCATCATTTACCTTAGGCCTAGGAGAGCACGTCTTCCAAGCTTCTAACAACTCATTTACAAATGAATTGGGGTGTCTCATTTAAAAGTTTGGGAATGGCTGCATTTGAAGATATTGGGACAACCGAATTTTTCACTTTTCATCCAGATATTTGAAATTATATAACTACAACCGAAGACTCTTGAAACCAGAAAGATTTGATTATTAGAAATATGAAGTGAAACCTCAGACAAAAATTTAATTTCCCAACTTGCCCTTTCTGACTTCAAAGTTCTTTCTTGCCTGATTGCTACCATTTTGAATGTTAATGATCAAGGGGAAACAACATGCCAAAACCCAATCAAGGAGACCAGAGCAAACCAAATTCTATTTCTTTTTTAACTCTGACCTTCAGCTTAAAATACTTATACTAAGGAGCATAAAAAAATATCCTGTCTCAGCTAGAGCTCATAGAATTTTTACTGGGAGCAGACTACAAATCAATATATTGATGGATTTTGATGTTACTTAAGAATTCTCATCTTGCTTTCTTACATTGTGTTAGGGCCCTAGTCTTTCTTTTTTTGTTGCTGTACTTTAGATAAAGGTTTACAGAACAAACTAGTTTCTCATCAAACAGTAAACACATTGTTCTATAACATTGGTTAACAACCCCATGACATGTCAACACTCTCCCTTCTCATCCCTGGGTTCCCTATTACCAGCTTTCCTGTTCCCTCCTGCTTTCCAGTCCCTAGGGCCCTAGTCTTTCAATGACTCACTTCCTTCAACTACAAAACAGAAATAAGAATGAAGGGATGTTATTTGCTGTCATGGACTGAATTATGTCCCACAAAAAATGTATGTATCAATTTGGCTGGGCCATGGTTCCCCATATTGTGCCGTTGTGCTCTCTTTTGATTGTAGTTTTATGTTATGAAGGATTAGAGTGGAATTGTAATTTGATGTTAAAGAGGATTAGGGTGGGATTGTAACACCCTTACCAGGTCACATCCTTGATCCAATGTAAAGGGAGTTTCCCTGGGGTGTGGCCTGCACCACCTTTTCTCTCTCAAGAGTTAAAAAGGAAAGGGAAGCAAGCAGAGAGTTGGGAACCTCATACCACCAAGAAAGCAGTGTCAGGAGCAGAGCGTGTCCTTTGCATCTGAGATTCCTACGCTGAGATGCTCCCAGACCAAGGGAAGACTGAGGAGAAGGACCTTCCTTCAGAGCCAACACAGAAAGTTTTCCCCTGGAGCTGACGCCCTGAATTTGGACTTCTAGCCTACTAGACTGTGAGAGAATAAATTTCTCTGTGTTGATGTCAGCCGTTTGTGATATTTCTGTTACAGCAGCAGTAGATGACTAAAACAACGTTATAACATAGACTATTTTCCATGATTTAGTACATAGCTTCTCTCTTTATCTTCCATTTAGTCTATGTATATTTGACCAACAGATAATAAAAATAGAACCGAAAAAAAAGAATGACGGGATGGAGGGAGGAACTAGATAAACTGTCAGTGCAATGGTAAACTCAAGATTTTTTTTATGATAAACAGAAACTCTACAGAGAGACCAAAAAAAAAAAAAAAAAAAAAAAAACCTGTTGCCGTCGAGTCGATTCTGACTCATGGCGGCCATAAAGGACAGGGTAGAACTGCCCCATAGGGTTTCCAAGGAGCACCTGGTGTATCTGAACTGTCCACCTTTTGGTTAGCAGCTGTAGCTCTTAACCACTACGCCAGCAGGACAGTAATCTAATAATCCATGTTTCTCCATATTTCACTTGCTAATTCATGACTCAAAACCTGGTCTTCATGATCTAAAAAAAAACTTAACAGTTAGTCTAGGTTATTGCTGTATTCAAACTGTCAGCCATAATAAATTCACCCATCCATTGATTCAATGATTCATTAATGATTTGATCCATTCATTTATATATCCACTCATTTAAAAAAACAAAAACCCATTGCCCTTGAGTCAATTCCTACTCATAGCAGGCCTATAAAAAAAAAAAGTAAAAGTGCCCCATAGGGTTTCCGTGGCATAGTGGTTAAGAGCTACAGCTGCTAACCAAAAGGCTGGCAGTTTGAATCCACCAGCCACAGAAGCAGACTGCCACATCTTTCTCCTGTGGAGCAGTTGGTGGGTTCAAACTGCTGACCTTTTGGTTGGCTGCCAAGCGCTTAACCACTTTGTCACCAGGACTCTTATCTACTCATTTAGCAAACATTTATTAACTACTGACTATGGGCACAGAGGTAGATACTGATGGGGCCACACATACTTCTAGAACCTTGTTAATAGACCCCAACACTTGAAAGATGGGCCCAACGTTATAAATTACAGTACTTGAACTGTACATTAATTAATCTGTTTTAACTAAAACAATTGAAAGTCAAGAATCAGTATTTGCAGTAGCTTAATATATTTAAGATATTTATTTTTAAAACAGTCTTTTCTAAAAGGGAAAGGCTTCCTGTTGCAAACATAATGAGTGATAAATCACTAACTCACTGAATACCTTATTTTCTTTTACGTCATCAAAATATCATGTATTTGCTATATTAAAAAGTTGGCTTGTCACTAGTCTTAAAATGAATCAACTGTCACATTTTTAAAGCTTACGGTGTTAAACCACAATACAAATACAACTGGAAAGAGACAAAAGACGTACTAAAGGTGAGAAAGCATATTTTTGTACTTGCCTCATGCCCAGTAGCAACTCTGCAAACGTGTTTCCTAGAATCAGAGTGACTCTTGGGCCAGTGCTGTCACATATTTGATGGAGATTGTTTTTTCTCATATGTAGCTAATGAGGTATTACGAGGAGTTCTTAGATGAACGTGGGTATGCGTATGTGAGAGCCCTTGTGGTGCAGTGGTCAAGAGCGAGGCTGCTAACAAAAGGTGGGCAGTTCAAATTTACCAGCCACTCCTTGGAAACCCTGTGGGGCAGTTCTACTCTGTTCTATGGGGTCACTATGTGTCGGAATCGACTTGACAGCAACAGGTTTATTTTCAGATGTGTATGTGCACCTGTGTGTGTGTGTGTGCGAATGCATACTCTGTGGCGATAGATATGTGGGGAGAAATAACAAGATAATCTAAATGAAATCAGAACTTAAAAGGTCATTACTTTTGAACAAAGTATTAATTTTCAGACCCTGAAGCAGCCTCCAGGCAAACAATTAAATTATCCTGAAGAAAAACAACAAAAAAAAGCAACAAAAACAAATGTTCCACTTATTAGCCCAGTTTTAGAAAGAAAGAAGAAAAAAGTCAAGCCAAGGAGAAAAGAAAGGAACAAATATTTTGCAGTCTTCGGGGTCCCTAGGTAGTGCAAATAGTTACTGCACTCCACTGCTAACTGAAAGGTTGGAGGTTTGGATACATCCAGAGGCACCTCAGAAAAAAGACTTGGTGACCTACTTCTGAAAAATCATCCATTGAAAACCCAATGGAGCACAATTCTACTCTGACACACATGGGGCCGCCATGAGTCAGAACTGACTGGACATCAACTGGTTTTTTAGGTAGCGATTAAATTTTGAATCTGGGAAACAACCTCCTGAAAGGAGGAAAATGTTAGGAGAAAATGTTGCCGGTTACCTGTAGGTATTCTGACATGGACTTAGACATCTGCTATGCTTTTACACAGGGTAATGCATCCATGTGAGAATCAATAACCTAATTTTTCCCAGATGCAGGCCAACAGGTGCCAGCCGGTAGGTGATGTAGCTCCCTCCCACCCCCCACCAAACTGGACGTGCTTAGAATGCTTCTCTGTGTATGCTGGCCCTTCCGTTTTGCTTATGCCAATGAAGGCAGGAAGGGAGAACCAGGTCTGGTGTTCCAGAGGTTGTCTGGTGGCAAACATCATCACGTAAGGACTCAAAGACACAGAGAATTAAGAAAGTTGCACGCAGCTGCGAAGCACGTTAATATTAGAGTCGGAAGTAAAACCTGGGCTGTCTTCACCTCGTCCAGTATTCCACTCATTACCTCACAAGCTCTATGGATGGAGCACAGGAACTGGTTTCAGATTCTGTAATTCTAGTGAGGATTAAAGGAGCCCTGGTGCTGTAGTGGTTAAGCGCTTGGCTGCGAACTGAAAGGTCATGGGTTCAAACCCACCAGGAGAAAGATGTGGCAGTCTGCTTCCGTAAAGATTACAGCCTTGGAAGCTCTACAGGGCAGTTCGACTTTGCCCTATGGGGTCACTATGAGTTTGGAATTGACTCAATGGCAATGGGTTTAGTGAGGATTAAGTTTTGTCTGACTTACTCAACCAAAGAATTCAATTGCCCCTAAAGAATCTGCTACTAAAACAGGCCAGTAAAAGCTAATGTCATTGTGGGGGCTCTTCCTCTTCCTGCTTAATTTGTTAGTACAGGCAACAATGAGCTCTGCAGAGAAGTGCAAGGACAAGGGGCTCATCACGATTCCGACGCCTTGGGGCTGCTGTTTTTTCCTTTGTAAATTTCAGATTAGAATAATGTGAGTTGTGTGCATAACAGAAAAATTAATTCATAATTGCTATTTTAAGGTTCCTTTTTTTGGTCAGAAATCTGTTGGCTATAGTTTAATTGTGCATGTATGGTAGAAAAACATTTAAAAAAAAATTTAGACAAAGAATCTAAAATAAGAATCCACTGAATACATACAATGGCCTTAAGCTTAAAAGTGTTTAAAAACTCATTTAGTATTTAAAATATAATCTATAGTTAGATAAATAGATAGCTTAAAAATACACAAAGATTTTTCAAAGACTGCATTTTTCTTTAATAAATTAGCTCTTATATGATTCAATCCATTTTGACTCAGAAAGCTTCCTATTTCCCTTTGCCAGATATGAAATTCCTTAAACATCTTGGAAGACAAATGGAAAAGTTTAGGGTGGTCATTTCAACATAATTACATAACCTCCCTAAATATAAGAATGGTTCGATATTAAAAACTGTATTAATATAACTTGCCTTATTAAAAGATCTAAGGAGAAAAGGTACATGATTCTCTCCACAAATGCTTAAAAAATTCTTGACAAAATTCAACACTCTTCTTGTTTAAAAAAAGACACTAAAAATTGGATGCTAAAAAGGATTTTTAAAATACATACGTATTTTTCCAGCCCACAGCTAGCATCATACTTACCGGGCAGGCATTCCTGCTAAAAGATAAGCCATTATCAACACTTTTTAGCATTGTCTTAGAGGTAACGGAGAAGAAAAATAAATTAAAGGTGTAAAAATTGGAAAGAAAGGGTAAATCAATTATTATTTGCAAATAATTATATACCTAGAAACCCTGGATAATCAATTGAAAAGCTATTCGAAATATTAAGCAAAGTAAAGAACTAAAGAAAGCTAGCAAGACATGCAATTAACGCAGAGAAATCAACAATCTTCACATATACAAACAGCCAATTAGAAAATATGCAGAAAGGTCCATTTGCTAGCAATAACAAACCGCCCCTCCCCAAATAAACTCAAGAATTGTGCTAAAATATTTGAAAATCGTGCAAAAACAACTTGAAAAAGCACTGGAATTTTCATGAAGGATACAATGTAGGATTAGTAGACTTGAATCAACAGAAAGACATATCTTGTCCTTGGAATAAGAACATTCAGCATCATACGGATGTAAATTGTTCTCCACACTGATTTATAAATTTAACATAATTCCATTTTAAAAAAAAGCTTTTTTTTTTCCTAGAATCAGATAAGCTGATTCTATAGTTTACATAAAAAGTTAAACAAGCAAGAACATCTGTCATGGATTGAATTGTGTCCCCAAAAATATGTGTATCAGTTCGGACTGCTAGCGTACTGGACTGTGAGAGAACAAACTTCTGTTTGTTAAAGCCATCCACTTGTGGTATTTCTGTTATGGCAACGCTAGATAACTGATAAAACATCCAAGAAAACTCTGGATAGAAAGAAAGATAGGAACGCAAAAGGAATTAACCCTATAAGATATTAAACATCCTCTATGACCCAGTGGTTAAGTGTTTGCCTGCTAACCAAAAGGTGGTCAGTTCAAATCCACCAGCCGCTCCTTGGAAGCCCTATGGGGCAGTTCTACTCTGTCCTTATAAGTCGCTATGAGTCAGAATCAACTTGGTCGCAATGGGATTTTTTTTTTTTTTTTAATATATAGGGGAGCCTTGTGGTGCAGTGGTTAAAGTGCTCGGCTGATAACCAAAAAGTAGGCAGTTTGAACCCATCTCCACAGGAGAAGGATGTGGCAGTTTGCTTCCGTAAAGATTTATAGCCTTGGAACCCCTATAAGGCAGTTCTACTCTGTCCTATAGGGTCCCTACAAACCAGAATCTACTCGATGGCAGTGGCTTTGGTTTTTTTGGTTCTATCCTCTGTAAGAACCCCTGGTTGCATAGTGGTTAAGCACTTGGCTGCTAACCGAAAGGTTGGCAGTTCAAACCCACCAGCCACTCCATGGGAGAAAGATGTCGCAGTTTGTTTTCATCAAGATTACAGACTTGGGGCAGTTCTACCTTGTTCTATAGGGTCAGAATGAGTGGGAATTGACTCGACAGCAAGGGTTTGGGTTTTGGTATATCCTTCTGTGATTATTTGCCCTATAGGGTCGCTATGAATCGGAATCGACTCAATGGCACTGGCTCTCTGGGGTTAAAATAGATGGTATTAGAATAGACTGAAAGCATAATGAAATCAATAGAAAGTCCAAAAATAGACCAAAGACATACAAGTAGTTGGCATGCAATAAAGGTAGCATTTCAATCAACAGGGAAAATGGAATGATTAATAAATGGTGATGGGAATACCAGGTAGTCATCTAAAAAAAAAAAAATTTATATCCATACCTTACTTTATACACCAAAAGAAGGAGACATATGGATCAAATTTATATGTAAAAAAAAATAAAACCATAGAAGTATCTGGAGAAAAAGTCTTTTTAAATGGACTCAAAATCTAGAAGTCATAAAAGAAAAACATTGATACATTTATGATAAACTTTACTACGTAAAAAAACCTTACATGACCAAAAAAAAAAAAGCTCCCCCATAAGCAATGTGCTGTGGATTGAATTGCATCCTCCAAAAAGATATGTTGAAGTCCTAACACCTGTACTCATGAATGTGAGCTTGTTTGGGAAAAAAGGGTTTTTCTTTGGAGATGTTGTCAGTTAACAATGTTATACTGGAGTAGGGTGGTCCTAATCTCTTCTGAGTAGTAAGGACAGTCATTACATTCTATACCCGAGTTTGTTGAGTAGTTTCTGGGGTCTTAAAACCTATCGTAAGCAGCCATCTAAGATACAACTATTTGTCCAGAGTAAAAGAGAAAGAAGGAAACCAAATACTTAAGAGACTGAACTAGTCCAAAGGACTAATAGTCTACTTGAATCACGATCTCATCTACCCCAAGACCAAAAGAACCAGATGGTGCCTGGCTATCACTGCTGACCATTCTGATCAGAAACAAAATAGATGGACCCTGATAGAATAGGAGCAAAAGGCGAAACAGAACTCAAATTCTTAAAAAGCCCAGGCTTACTGGACTGGTTGAGACCGAAGGACTCCCCGAGACTATTGCCCTGAGATACTCTTTAAACCTTGAACCAAAACTATTCCATGAGATCATCTTTTAGCTAAATAACAGATTAGCTCACAAAATAAAAAATATCATCCGTGAGTGCTGTGATTCTTCAAAAAACCATCTGTATGACACCAAACGATCAATATTTACTCAAAAACAAAGACTAGAAGACAAGAGGGCAGGGAAACTAGATTACTGGAAACAGACCAGCCAGAACGGAAATAATGAGAAAGCTGACACACTGAAAAATGTAACCAAAGTCACTGAACAAATTGTGTAGAAATTGTTAAATAGTGGGAACCTAATTTGCTGTGTAAACTTTCATCCAAAACACACACACACACACACAAAGGAGAGTCAAGCACAGGGGGAAGACAGGCATTATGTAACTCAGGGAGGCAGATCCATCTATAAACAGCAAAGGAATGACAAGAACTGACGGCAACCACAGAAGCTACGATAGAGGCATGAAACAATTCTTTCTCAAAGGCCCTGGAAGGAATCAGCATGGCCAATTTGGAACTGTATTTCACAGTTTTTCCAGAACTGTGAAATAATAAGCACTAGGCTGGAAAATGAAATGTTGGCAGTTCAAATCCACCCAGCGGCTCCAAGGGGAAAAAGACCTGGCTATCTGCTCCCGTAAAGATTATAAAAAAAAAAAAAATAGAAAACCCTATGGGGCAGTTCTACTCTGCTATGAGTCAAAAATCAACTAGACAGCACCTAACAACAACAACATACAGCCACCCAGTTTGTGGCGTTTTTGTTTCGGCGGCCCTAGGAAACCAAGACAAAATGTCAAAAAACAAATGACAACATGGAAAAAATATTTGCACCTCTCATTATAGACAGAGGGCTAATCTCCTAAATATATGTTGTTGTTGTTGTGTGACATCGAGTCGATTCTGGCTCATAGTAAGCTCATATGACAGAGAAGAACTGCCCAATAGGATTTTCTAGGCTGTAATCTTTACGGGAGCAGATTGCCAGGTCTTTTATTCCACAGAGCCGCTGGTGGGTTCAAAGATCTCTAAAAATTGATAATAAACAAAGCAACGACCTCCTTGTCCCTGCCTATGGATAAAAGATATGAGTAGATGGTTCACAGCAAAAAGAAATATTAGTGGCCTAAAAGCTATGAGTCGGAATCTACTCGATGGCAATAGGTAATGGGTAAGAGCCCCATATGTTTAAGAACATATGAAAAGATGCTCAGCTTCACTCATTATAAATATATATATATATATACAAATTAAAACTACGCAGAATTACCATTTCTCATGTATCATATCAGCAAAAATCCAAGAGGTTGACGTGGCTCTGAGGTGATATTGGAGAAATAGACTTTTATTGCTGACGAACATACAGACGGGTACACCCCCTATGGAAGGCAATTTATAATAAACCTCAGAAGCACAAATGCTTTCCCTTCACCCGGGGTGCTGGTTTGCTGCTTACATCCACTCTCTATCCTTCTTCACCCTGCTCCGTGGTCCAGGAAGCACCCATGTGGGCTGCATCAGCATCAAAGTCTCCCTTGCCTCCTGGCTTCTGATAGGGTTCAGATAAAGGAAGACCTCCGCAGGAGGCTGCAGCATGGGTGGGAAGTAAAGAGGGGTCTTCATTTCCCTGGTTTTGCCCTGCTGGCCACCACAGGTTGGTTGTGTCTCTCTACTGAAGGCAGCCCTCTTCATGCTGCTACTGTTATGGATCAAATTGTGTCCCCCTAAAATGTGTATCAACTTGGCTAGGCCATGACTCCTAATATTGTGTGGTTGTCGTCCATTTTGTGATCTAATTATCCTATGTGTTGTAAATCCTAACCTCATGATGTTAACGAGGCAGGATTAGAGGCAGTTATGTTAATGCGGCAGGACTCAATCTACAGGATTGGGTTGTAGCTTGAGTCAATCTCTTTTGAGATATAAAAGAGAAAACTTAGCAGAGAAGAGAGGGACCTCATGCCACCAAGAAAGAAGCTCCAGGAGCAGAGCATGTCCTTTGGACCCGGGGTCCTAGTGCTAAGAAGCTCCTAGGCCAGGGGAAGATTGATGACAAGGACCTTCCCCCCGAGCCAACAGAGATAAAAAGCCTTCCCCAGGACTGGGGCCCTGAATTTAGACTTCTAGCTTCCTAGACTGTGAGAAAATAGATTTCTGTTTGTTAAAGCCATTCGCTCATGGTATTTCTGTTAAAGCAGCACTAGATAATTTAGACAGCTACCCTTTCAGGGTTCTGAGCCACTCCTACTCCTTGTGTCTTTTAGCCTTGAGCTAGCAATGGTTCCTACTATTATTAGTCCAGGATACTGTACTACTTCCTGTTTCTATAAACCCTGCCCATGGTTTTGTAAATAGCCCCTTTATTATTTGTTGTTGTCCGTTGCCATTGAGTTGGTGCCAACTCATGGTGATACCACGTCATACAGAACAAAACATTGCTTGGTCCTGTGCCACCTTCACTGTTGGGGCCACCGTGCATTTTGAATGCCTTCCAATGTAGGGGGCTCATCTTCTAGCACTACATCAGGCAATATTCTGTGTGATCCATAGGATATTCATTGGCTAATTTTTGGAAGTAGATCTCCAGGCTGGGAGCTCCTCTGGAGCCTGTCCACCATGAGTGACCCTGCTAGTATTTGAAATACTGTTGGCATAGCTTCTAGAATCATAGCAACACACAAGCCACTACAGTATCACAAACTAACAGACAGTGGTAGCTCTTTAGTAAACTCTCCTCAAATTCCCTAGTTTTGAGCATTCCATCTGTATCCTTCCAGGGCCCTGACCCAACAATCTCATTTTGGGAACTTTATCCTCAGATATATTTGTATACATAAAAAATTATGTATACACAAGGTTATATGCTGTAGGAAAAGATTGGAAACAACTCAATATCTAGCAACAGTGGTCTGTTTAATAAACCATGATATATGTACAGAGTGAAATAGCATGAAGCTGTAAAAAAGAATAAGGAAGCTCTTTATGTACTGATAGATCTCTAGAATATACTGTTAAGTAAAAAGAACAGGTGCAAAGCAATACATACAGTGACCTAACTGTTTAGTAACAAGGGGGAAAATAAGAATACAAATATTTTCAAAAAGAAATACTGAATGGATGCATAAGACACTTAAAAAGTAGTAAACTACAGAGTGGGGAGCCCTGGTGATGCAGAGGTTAAGAGTTTGGCTGCTAACCAAAAGGTCAGCAGTTCCAATCCACCAGCTGCTCCTTGGAAACCCTATGGGGCAGTTCCTCTGTTCTATAGGGTCACTATGAGTTGGAACTGACTTGACAGTAAGACAGTAAGAAAGGAGATTCCCATTTAAATCCTGTATGAAACCCAGAGGCTGAATTCTTTATACAAGTCTGTCATTTGGAGAAAGTGAAAGACTATATATAAATTCTTTGGCCTTGAGATTGCTAAGGTATCCTAGGTCTAGTTATGATAAAAATAAATGTCCGAATTAAAATGATTTTCCAAAAATTAGAAGTTAACGGAAAGAGCAACTTGTGTTGAAGGCAGAGGGGGAGAGGGAGGTAGACCTTTGTGGACTGGGCTGGTTTGTTGAGTCAACCCCAACCTTGTGCTTCTGAATCTTTTGGGGGGGGGAGGGGGAAGGGTCCAGCATAGACCCAGATTATAAAGCACCAAAAAAATGTAAATGGTTACTTTTCTAATGAGTACAAATTACCTATAAATAGTTTCTAAAATCACAGGAAGGATACGGTTACCAATAGTTAAATAAATAAGTATGCAGACATTTTGTCTTATTTATGTCAGAAATTAAATTTATTATTTATTCCAGATATAGGTCCAGGTAAAGGAAGAAGTGACAACCTATAAAACGAAGAAGTATAGACTCCTGGAGGCCTAAAGATCTTTTTACATGAAGGGGCCGGTTTCCTTCTACACCATTGTAAAGTAGGATGGCATTTTATCCTTAGTGCTCTGTATATCATTTTTCTGGCATGCTTCCTTTCACTTGTTTCTCATGTTCAGATGGTTCAGGTGCTTTCCCTGGCGGGGCTCATGATGCTTTTTATAACGGTGACAATGTTACCCTGTTGCAATTTTTTCTTGGAAACCCAATAGCCCCCTCATGCTTTAATGCTGAGATAACTGATGAGTCACCTCAGCACGGACTTTGAGAGCTGGAAGATCCTTACAAATGTTGCCTAGCCCCCTTACTGAAAAGGCTAAGGGACTAGTTCAAGGTCATGGCAGTAGGAAGTAGAGCCAAAATCCAAATACAAACTGCTGGTGCCAGTTGGGGATTCCCTGCACTGCAAACCAATAGGTTGAAGGTTCAAGTCCACCCAGAGGTGACTCAGAAAAAAAATCAGCCACTGAAAATCCTACGGAGCACAGCTCTACTCTGACATACATGGGGTCGCCATGAGTTGGGATCAACTTGACGGCACCTGGTTGGTTAGTGCCAGTCAGAGGAAGAGCTACGTCTCCCCTTGCTGCTCTTGGAGCTCATGGCCTAACCAGCAAGGTATAAACGAACAAAACATGTCGCAGATGATCTAAGTAAAATGACAAAGACTAGAAACATCTAACATCGTGATCATGACCCATCAAAAGTGAGGCTAGAGTAATTGTCTAAAAATGTTCATCCTTTATCAAGTCAGGGGATCCAAGGACATCACATTTTGTAGCGTGTGGTTTAATCATACCATGCTTTACCTGGTTTCAACTTCTTAGCTGAAAATTTTATCGCCCTTCTGATCAAACTGCAGTTGTCTCATTTTTATTAAACAATTAATAAAAGGATTTGCTTACCCATTTTAATCAATGACAGGAAATAAATATTCCAGAAACATTTAAAATGTAACTCCTATTTGTCTTCAAAAGGGATTTGGGTTAGGAAACAACTGATTGGCAGTTGCTTCATAATTTTCAAATCATTAAGAAATAGACCCAAGATCAGTTCCATATACCATGAATAACAACCAGATACCTTGTTAAAAAAAAAAAAAAAATCACATTAGTCACTTTAAGGATCAATGGTGTCTAACCAAGGGCTTGGTATTATGGAGGTATAGTTCCTAGAGGGTCCTTTCCTTTGACCTTGAGGACTGTATTTACCCTAAACATCTATTATAAAATTATGCATTGTTGATCCTTTCTTAAAAAGGGTACAAGCTGTGCCAATGTCCCTGGGTTGAAGGGTAATTTAAATAAGCCCTTTGGTTTACATTGCATACAAGAAGGCTTTACAAGACCTAATCTTTTCTAAACCTGTTATGTTCTTCGGTTCAGCAGAGCTTCCTAATTGTAGCTATTAGCTCCCCTTTTTTGTGGTCTGTTCCGTCAATAGATTATTGAGTGTTCAGTAAATTAAGCCCAACCAGCAGCCAACACATGGAGACAGACGTTAAATCACAGCTTGGCTGCCCTTGTTCATTATCAGTATCGGTGACATGGCTTTTGAGTGCAGGGACGGGATTTAACATGATGCACATTTGTGTCATTCTCGAATTTCCATACCGTACAATCAGGTATGCGGTTTTTTTTTCTCTATGTAACAGGTGTGTTCTTGGAACAAAGCTCAACCCCCACTTCTGGCTTATTTGAGAGGCAGCAGCTGCAAGCTTAATGCCAATGACACATGGTCCTATAAGAGAGAAAAAAATAAACTTCTTGTTCAAACTGTTAATGTCATGGGCAGATGGACCATAGCTGCCTGCACTTTTCTTTGTGCTGAAGAACCAGTCTAAACTTACAGATGACTGTGTTTTCTATTCTCTTCTTTCTTTCTCTTCCTTCTCTCCCTGTCTTCCTGCCATCTTTTTTTTTATATATATAAAGAATCAGTGGGAAACAGACATTTCTTCAAGCATTACATATTCATTATTGACAATATTCCTTCATTTGAGTCATGCTGTTTTTAGCTGCTGGATGGAGTAAAGAAAAAATTTAATATAAATCAAGCTGTACTTTATTTATAATTCACTTTGGAGGAAAGAGGATTTAAAGGGACTGTTTACTATGCAATTTGAAGTGACTTACTTGGTATGCAAATCCTACATTTTTTGACATTCAAAATTAAATATATTTATTTAAAGGCCTCATTATTCCCTAGGAATGAGCTTCTTTCTAGAAATTTGTGAGAAATTACTAATAAGAATTATTATAATGTACTGTGTACCTCAGAAACATAACGTCAATGTTAACAGTAACAGCAATGATACAATAATTATTGTATTAACGTTCAGTCACTCAAGAATTTCTTTTAGTGTTTGGGGGATAATATTCCTTTTTATATGTTAGCTTTCAGGTATTAGCATGCCACAATATAAGAAACTCAGCCACTATCTTACTGCACACACACACACACACAAAAAAAGAAACTCAGCCACTACCTTACTGCACACAAAGTTTCTTGTAAATAAGAACACTGAGGAAAAGAACAGAGTACAGTAATTACATAGCTCTGGGATACACTTGAAGTGAACATGTCTTATTACAGACTTTTCTGGAACTTGTGAATATTAACGTTTCCCCTCTCTTGACAATGGGCATGTTACCAGAAATATTTAATAAAAACGAAAGTCAAGAAAAGAATCTTTGTTTTCTTAGAAGTGGCAAATAGATATGTTGCACATGTGATGGTAAGCAGCTATTTAATAACCGTCCTGAAGCCTTCGTCACCGTATCCCCTGGAGGACTGGTGTTGGGTGTTGCGTACAACGTCTAATTGGGAAGGAGTAAAGAGAGAATCCCTTTTTACTTTTTTTTTTAACCCCTAACCGCAACTTTACTCTAGAATCAGATTTTCTGTGCACCTATAATAAAGTGGGGTTGTCTTGTTGCTGAGAAATCCACAGGCAGAGAGATTAGGAATTCAGTAGCTTGCCAGAAACAAAGGCCAATGAAAAAGAAGAACCTTGTGATAGCTTTTATTTTTTTTTAACTTTAATTGGCTTGTTTATTACATTAGATTTTTATTAATGCATGCAAATAGTGACTAGCCTCAGGGATGGTGTTAAAAAAGTACGTTTTTTAAAAAAGTACAAAAGAATGTCTAAAACTGGGAGGTCAGCCTAGATATTTTTAAGGTCTCTTCTAATCCAGTGATTCTCATATTCTATGACTTGCCTTTCCTCAGGTTGCACTTTGTGGAAAGCAGAAGCGAGTGGTGACTGACTCGGCTCAGCCAGAGTGACCTTTTATAAACATGAATCAAATCACCTGTCATTCTCTGCCCAGTGCCCTGCAGTGACTTTGCCTCACACTCAGAACAAATTATGACCAAGAAGGCCTCATGTCATCTGGCCCTTTGCTGTCGCTCTCCCTCACCGACCATCTAACTGGCCCAATCTGCCTAGAAATACCACCCAGGTACCCTCCTCTGGGTCTTTGCCCTTGCAGCTTCCTCTGCCTGGAATTTCCTTCCTCACCTCACAGCCTGGCTCATTCCCTCACCTCAGTCATCTCTGCTCACCTGACATCTCCACAGACAGCCCATCCCTATCTCCACCTCTCTAATAGGGGGCACTGGTGATTCCGTAGTAGAACCCTTGCCTTCCATGTGGGAGACCAGGTTGGATTTGCGGCCAATGCACCTCGTACACGCTCACCACCCCTCTGTCAGTGGAGGCTTTCGTGTTGCTATGATGCTGAACAGGTTTCAGCAGAGCTTCCAGACTAAGAAGACTAGGAAGAAAAGCCTGGAAATCTGCTTCAGAAAATCAGTCCATGAAAACCCTATGGATCACAATGGTCTGATCACAGGGATGGCAGGGACCAGGCGGTATATTGTTCCACTGAGCATGGGATTGCCATGAGTCAGGGCAGACTCGACGTCAGCTAACATCTTCAACAAATCCCTGCTCCCAGAAGTTTCTGTATCATTCCCCAGCTTTATTTTTGTTTATGGTCCTTAATACTACCTGAGTTAGTCTATATATTTATACGTAGTGTCTTTTTTTCCAGACTAAAATGAAAGTTCCATGAGTGCAGGGGCTTGGCCTGTCTTGTTCATCCCTATATTAATTCTCAACTTCTAGAACAGGACGTGGCACAGGCTCAATTGGTAAGTGTTGCAGGAATGATTAAGTGAACAAATGCATAAATGAATGTTTTAGTTACCACCTACCTAGCTAGGGAGTCCCTGAGTGGGGCTCAGCAGCTAAACGAAAAGTTACAGGTTCAAGTCCATCCAGAAGAAAGGCCTGGCAATCTACTTCCCAAAAACCAGCCACGGAAACCCTATGGAGCATCTACTTCCCCAAAACCAGCCATGGAAACCGTATGGAGCACAGTTCTACTCTGACACACATGAGCCTGAATTGACTCAATGACAACTGGCACCAGGCTAGATTAGAAAACTTTAGAAAGATCTCATCTCGCCATTAGAGTTGGCAGCAGCTGGGCTGATCATTTGAAACTCTACACGGAGAACAGGAGAAGGAAGTACTCACGTGAGTCTCCACGTCGCCAGCGAGGATCCTACTGTTCTTTAGAAACTCGGCCACCATACCGTTCATCAGCTTATCGAAGGCCTCTACAGAGGGTGTCACACCTTTGGAAGAGGAACCTGTTGTTATTCCCTGGAAGTTCAGTGAAAAATGAGTACTGCCTTGTCATAAGTAATACGGACATTTAATACTATTAAAATCATCCTCCGTCTATTCAATAAGTTATTCATTTACTCAATCAATATATTTCTAAACACTTCTCTCTGGCTTCAGAAAACACTGCTTTCCTACTTTTCCTCCTCTTTAATTAAATACTTTTATGTCACTTAAATTCCCCCCAAACTCAGTGAGGTCAGTGGTACCATCATAATTTCACAGATAAGGAAATGGAGATGGAAACAGAGCAAATGGCTTGACTGAAGCTGTATTCCAAGTCAGAGGTAGATTCAAAATGGAACCTGTTTAAAAAAAAAAAAAAAAAACTCCTTGGCATTGAGTCAATTCCAAGTCATGGTGACCCCACGTGACACAGTGGCACTGTCCCACCCAGTTTTCTTGGCTATAATCTTCGTGGAAGCAGACAGCCAGGCCTTTCTTCTGAAGCACCACTAAGGGGATTCAAACCACCAACCTTTAGGTCAGTAGCCAAGTGCAAACCGTTCGTGTCACCCAGGGACCTAAAATGGAACTGAATCTTATTAATTCAAAGCTGGGATGCTTTCTTGTATACCGACCTGTCCAGGTGCTATGACAACCTTGTAAATAGTTATCAAGGTTACCCAGGGCAATTAAAACGTAATAATGAATTCTAGGCAAGTAGGAAAATAAAGCCGATTTCACACATATTTCTTCTTTTTTACTTTCTGGGGGGCTAAGAGGTGGTGAAGGTAGGTATGAAAATGCCCACTGAGCTCACCCATGTTGGGTTTTGAGCTGGCAAGTTACTGTAAAGCTGAAATGGCAATAGTCCAACCTGGTGTGCACTGACTGTCTGCTCTGCATTTCTTTCACTGCATTTTAATTAGCAGAAAAAAAATTCTAAGTCACTGACTTCAAGTCCATAACAGTGAGAAACACCATACTGAGAAACTCCACAGTACAGGCTATTAAAATCCAAACGAAACCTAGGATTCCCTCCCTCATATTGTACAGAAATATCCATGCTCATAAAACTTACAGGGTAAAGCTCTCCTCCTTTTCTCTTTTCCTCATTTGCCCACTTCCACAGGCCCAGCGACTGACGAAAACAGTTATTTACAGCTCTCTGTATCTGGGTGGCACAAACAGCTAAGCACTTGGCTACTAACTAAAATGTTGGTGGTTCAAATCAACCTGGAGGCCCCTCAGAAGAGAGGCCTGAAGATCTACTTCTGAAAGACCACAGCCATTGAAAATTCTATGGAGCACAGTTTTACTCTGACACACATAGGGTCGCCATGAGTCAGAATCGACTGGATAGCAGCTGATACCTATGGTATAACTTCTAAGCAGGCTATTGGAGCTGAGTTGTCCTTAAACTTCAAAATATAGTATGTGTCAACTCCTAGAACACAAAAGGGGCACAAGCCCAAAGATTGTTTATGGATGTATTTGGAAACAGATAAATCTATTTGTTGCTATGGGAGAGGTCTCTGATGAGTATTTAAAGTAGGAGAAGGTTTTAGAGATATTATGGAAGGCCTCTACATAGCAGAAGGTACAAGGATAAAAAGGAATACTTTCCAATTTCCTTTCATCACTCAGCTTTGCTCACACCTCCTCTGGGCAGCCTTTAATGTCCTGCCTTTCTCCCCAGCCTGCATCCTTTGAACGTTCCTTAATCAAAGCACTTGCAGCACTCAATGGTAATTCATTGAGACCAAAAGATTCCTGAGGGTTAGAGCTGTGTATAACTCATCTGAGAGTGCCTCATACCTAGCACAGTGCTTGTCACTTGGCAGGCATGTAAAAATATTTCTTCAACTGTTGAGCTGAACTTACCTGATAGCCAGGGAAAAAGAAAACACACCATAAAACACATCATAACACCAGTATCGTAACTGGGTAGTTCTTTGATCTGTGCAGATTATATGTTTGTAATGGATCATGTTCCTTTTAAAAGTTTCTTTTTTTTTTTATAATTTTTATTGTGCTTTAAGTGAAAGTTTACAAATCAAATCAGTCTCTCACATAAAAACTTATATACACCTTGCTACACGCTCCCAATTACTCTCCCCCTAATGAGACAGCCTGCTCTCTCCTTCCACTCTCTCTTTCTGTGTCCATTTCGCCAGCTTCTAACACGCTCTACCCTCTCATCTACCCTCCAGGCGGGAGATGCCAACATAGTCTCAAGTGTCCACCTGATCCAAGAAGCTTACTCCTCACCAGCATCCCTCTGCAACCTATTGTCCAGTCCAATCCCTGTCTGAAGAGTTGCCTTCGGGAATGGTTCCTGTCCTGGGCCAACAGAAGGTCTGGGGGCCAAGACCACTGGGGTTCTTCTAGTTTCAGTCAGACCATTAAGTCTGGTCTTTTTATGAGAATTTGGGGTCTGCATCCCACTGCTCTCCTGCTCCCTCAGGGGTTCTCTGTTGTGTTCCCTATCAGGGCAGTCATCGGTTATAGCCGGGCACCATCTAGTTCTTCTGGTCTCAGGATGATGTAGTCTCTGGTTCATGTGACCCTTTCTCTCTTGGGCTCGTAATTACCTTGTGTCCTTGGTGTTCTTCATTCTCCTTTGATCCAGGTGGGTTGAGGCCAATTGATGCATCTTAGATGGCTGCTTACTAGTGTTTAAGACCCCAGATGCCACTCTTCAAAGTGGGATGCAGAATGTTTTCTGAATAGATTTTATTATGCCAATTGACTTAGATGTCCCTTGAAATCATGGTCCCAAACCCCTGTCCCTGCTACGCTGGCCTTCAAAGCATTCAGTTTATCCAGGAAACTTCTTTGCTTTTGGTTAAGTCCAGTTGTGCTGACCTCCCCTGTATTGTGTGTTGTCTTTCCCTTCACCTAAAGTAGTTCTTATCTACCATCTAATTAGTGAATACCCCTCTCCCACCCTCCCTCCTTCCCTCCTCTCATAACCACAAAAGAATGTTTTCTTCTCAGGCTAAACTATTTCTCAAGTTCCTATAATAGTGGTCTTATACAATATTTGTCCTTTTTCAACTGACTAATCTCACTTGGCATAATGCCTTCCAGGTTGCTCCATGTTATGAAATGTTTCACAGATTCCTCACTGTTCTTTATCAATGTGTAGTATTCCATTGTGTGAATATACCATAATTTATTTATCCATTCATCTGTTGATGGGCACCTTGGTTGCTTCCATTTTTTTGCTATTGTAAACAGTGCTACAATAAACATGGGTGTGCATATATCTGTTCGTGTAAAGGCTCTTATTTCTCTAGGATATATTCCAAGGAGTGGGATTGCTGGATCGTATGGTAGTTCTATTTCTAGCTTAGCTTTTTAAGGAAGCGCCAAATTGATTTCCAAAGTGGTTGTACCATTTGACATTCCCACCAGCAGTGTATAAGTCTTCCAATCTCTCCATACCCTCTCCAACATTTATTATTTTGTGTTTTTTGGATTAATGCCAGCCTTGTTGGAGTGCAATGAAATTTCATTGTAGTCTTGATCTGCATTTCTCTAATGGCTAATGATGGCGAACATTTCCTCATGTATCTGTTAGTTACCTGAATGTCTTCTTTAGTGAAGTGTCTATTCATATCTTTTGTCTATTTTTTAATTGGGTTATTTGTCTTTTTGTAGTTGAGTTTTTACAGTATCAGGTAGGTTTTACAGATCAGATGCTGACCGGAAATGTCATAGCTAAAAACTTTTTCCCAGTCTGTAGGTAGTCTTTTTACTCTTTTGGTGAAGTCTTTGGATGAGCATAGGTGTTTGATTTTCAGGAGCTCCCAGTTATCCAGTTTTTCTTCTGCATTCTTAATAATGTTTATATACTGTTCATGCCATGTATTAGGGCTCCTAACATTGTCCCTATTTTTTCTTCCATGATCTTTATTGTTTTAGATTTTATATTTAGGTCTTTGATCCATTTTGAGCTCATTTTTGGGCATGGAGTGAGGTATGGGTCTTGTTTCATTTTTTTGCAGATGGATATCCAGTTATGCCAGCACAGTTTATTAAAAAGGCTGTCTTTCCCCCATTTAGCTGTTTTGGGGCCTTTGTCAAATATCAACTGCTCATATGTGGATGGATGGATGTCTGGATTCTCAATTCTGTTCCATTGGTCTATGTATCTGTTGTTGTACCAGTACCAGGCTGTTTTGACTACTGTGGCATTATATATATATATATATATAAAAAAAAAAACCCACTGCAAGAGGTTGGCAGTGGCAGTATAATAGGTTCTAAAATCAGGTAAAATAAGGCCTCCCACTTTGTTCTGCTCTTTCAGTAATGCCTTATTTATCTGGGGCCTCTTTCCCCTCCATATAAAGTTGGTGATTTGTTTCTCCATCTCATTAAAGAAAGTTGTTGGGATTTGGATTGGAATTGCATTAAATCTATAGATCGCTTTTGGTAGAACAGACATTTTTATAATGTTAAGTCTTCCTATCCATGAGCAAGGTATGTTTTTCCATTTACGTAAGTCTCTTTTGGTTTCTTGCAGAAGTGTACTGTAGTTTTCTTTGTCTAAGTCTTTTACATTTCTGGTAAGATTTATTCCTAAGTATTTTATCTTCTTGGGGGCTGCTGTAAATGGCATTGATTTGATGATATCCTCTTCGATGTTCTTTTTGTTGGTGTAGAGGAACCCAACTGATTTTTGTATGTTTATCTTGTATCCCGATACTCTGCTGAACTCTTCTATTAGTTTCAGTAGTTGTCTGGAGGATTCCTTAGGGTTTTTTAAAGTTTCTTCTTTAAATAAAAAAATTTTAAATGTTAGTTAGAACATCATTGCCATCATCACGATTATATTTAAAGTGAGAGGTTGTCCTTAAGGATTTGATAAAAACTGAATTTAGAAAATGTACCAAAATTTACTAAGAATAAATGGAAGCTCTGTTGTTTGGGCCACCACCCATCTGTCAGTTTGTACTACTGTGGTGGCTTGCATGTTTCTATGATGCTGGAAGTTATGCCAGCAGTATTTCAAATACCAGTAGGGTCACCCATGGTGGACAGGTTTCAGTGGAGCTTCAGACTAAGACAGTGTTGGAAGAAAGGCTTAGCGATCTACTTGCAAAAATTAGCTGATGCAAATCGTATGGATCACAACAGAATATTTTAAGACTCACTTGCTTTGAGCATATCACCAGGAGGGATCAGTCTCTAGGGGAGGACATCACGTTTGGTGAAGTAGTGCCCAGTGACGGTAAGAGAAACTCTTAGAGAATTGGATTTGCAGAATAGCTTCAACAATAGACTCAAACATGCCAGCAGCTGTGAGGGTGATGCAGGACTGGGGAATGTTTCATTCTATTGTACATAAGGTTGTTAGGAGTCAGAGTCTTCTAGATGACAGCTGTCTGTGTATCTATCTGTATATCTATGTATCTATCTATCTGTGTTGTTTGAGATTACTAAAATGTTTGAAGGATGAATATCATCCCACCTACTAACTATCCTATTTTATTTCAAGCAGGACAATAAATTGTTGGCTAAGTTGCACTAAAAGAGCTTACTCTAAAAACTGATTAGGAATGACTTGCTATATTAGAAAATATCTGTTTAAACACTGAAGTAATTTAATTATATGCCCTCCAATTTTGTTTAGCATATCAATTTTCCTAGAAAATTATTTATTAAAAAGAAATACAAGGTTCAGTCTAGTACCTCTGAGTAAGTGAGGTCCCAATTATTGAGGTTTTTCTTTATTCAACAGCACTACAGAATCTCCTGGGAGCTGGGTTTTAACTTTGTGTTTTCCCAATCTTAACATTTGTCATCAGCAATCTTAGAGAAATGTCTTATGATCACCTGACACACACAGCATAATGAAACAAAGTGACTGAAAAGGACATAAAAATATTTTTTTCAGAGTAAGGTTTACCGAATCTCATATACCAGCTGTATGGTTAACAAAAAGATGCTTAAAATGAAATCACTGATGTGTCTCAGCTAATGTGGAAAAACTTACAGGCCCCTGGCAGCCTTCCTTTAAATATCACCCCCTTTCAATTCATTCTGAGCGTTTTAATTTTTATTATGTTCACGGGGAGGAAGTAAAAAAAAAAAAAAAAACCACACAGCCCGTGCCTTTGTGCTCACATGGTCATTTCTGTGTTGCAATACAAGGCACAGCTCCAAATAGCCTGAAATTCTAGAAGCATCAATGTAGATCTTGCCTGGCAAAAGTTTTTTTTTTTTTTTGAAACCCCTTCTTTTTCAAGGCTTTTTACAGCCCCAAGAAGCTGACAGGATTTGAAGTGGGTCAGATAAGCAGGAATGGCATGTGTGATAAGAATAGAGTTGCCAGATTAAATACAGCACACCCATTTAAATGTGAATTTTAGATAAACAATGGATAACTTTTTAGTATAATAAGTATGCCCATGTAGTATGGCTGATGCAGTATTTGGGGCATACTTATACAAAACATATTCATTTGAAATTAAAATTTAACTGAGTGTCCTGCATTTTTATTTACTAAATCTGCAACCCTAAAAAAAAAACGAGAAGAATTTGGAAAGATTACTGTAGATAACTTAGAGAGTTTGCCATATATGGTACACCTTTTAAGAAAGCGGTAAACTTTTTTGTTTTTGATTATATAATTGTAAAAGCATATTTGGTTAGGAACAGGCGAAGGTAAAACAATGTGATGTGACCATGTTATAACAAAGTTATACTTGGCTTCACATCAGACTAGCTTCCTTTAAAGTCTCAGTTCCTAAATTTAATGACTTGTTCTCTTTAAAATTAAAATCCACAGAACAGTAACTCTTTCCAATTTACATTCTAATTGAGAACATTCATTTCTTTTTGATAATTACTTAGATAATATACTTAGCCCTTGACTGTGGCTCAGCAGTATAAACATTAAAATAAAAGAATAATGACATTTAGCACATGGCGCAGATATTGGAAATTTTAGTGGATTGTAGGTTGTAGTTTTTCCTTTCTCTCTTTTAGCAACTGCTTTGCATCTGGTTAATGTTATACTTGCTTGTAAAGGAAAGAGTAAGAAAGTTGAAGAAAGAAAGGCAGAAATATTTCTTACTTTGAGAGCTGAATGATGTGAACAAAATCAAGTGACCCACATAGAAACCAGTAACGACAACACCCTGTTGCCCTACCTCCATTGACACCATTCACTTCCCCGCAGTCCCCAGGAGGCCTGTGTGACCCTGCAGACAGCAACTCCAGCCGGACGACTGCATGCTCCAGCCTTTGCATCAGTCCTTGCATTTCTGCCATTCTAGAAAAACACAAACGGAGGCCATGTGAACATCAGCAAGGGTGAGCAAGCTGACACCATTTAACTTATTAGTGGAAAATATTTAAGTTTTCATTTTCTCACAGGTTTCTGCCTTAAACAGGTTTCTGGCTTTCACAGGTTTTACTGTATTAAGCTTGTTTTCTATTCAATTCAATGATTTTTACATGTCCTGGTGGCGCAGTGGTTAAGAGCCTGGCTGCTAACCAAAAGATTAGCAGTTTGAATCCATCAGCTGCTTCTTGGAAATTCTATGGGGCAGTTCTACTCTGTCTATAGGGTCACTGTGAGTTAGAATTGATTCAACGGCAATGGGTTTTTTTTTTTTTTTTAATATGTTATATAGGAGTCCTTGGGTGGCACATACGGTTAAGCAATCAACTACTAAACCAAAAGGTTGGTAGTTCAAATTCACCAGAGGTGACTCAGAAGAAAGGACTGGCCACCTGCTTCTGAGAAGTTACAACCTTGAAAACCCTACGGAGCAGTTCTACTCTGCACACATGAGCTTACCATGAGTTGGAAGCGACTCGAGGGCAACTGGTTAGGTAATTTCTAACATGCAAATCTTCATTCTCTTTACACTATTAAGTGTCTACTTTGATACTTCCTTGTGGTGCAGCAGTTAAGAGTTTCAGCCGCTATCCAAAAGGTCGGCAATTTGAATTCACCAGTCGCTCCTTGGAACCCTATGGGGCAGTTCTACTCCGTCCCATAGGATCACTTTGAGTCGGAATCGACTCAGTGGCATGGGTTTGGTTTGGTTTTGTTATATGATACAATCTTAGGTATGCTGTTGCTGTTGTTAGTTGCCATCCAGTCGGCTCTGGCCAACGGTGGCCTTATGTACAACAAAACAAAACGTTGCCCAGGCCTGTGCCATGTTCATGATCGTTGGTATGTTTTAGTCCATTGTTGTCATTATTGTATCAATTCATCTCATTGAGGGTTTCCCTCGTTTTCACTGACCCTCTACTTTACGAAACATAATGTCATTCTCTAGTGATTGGTCTTTCCTGTGTCCAGAGTAAGTGAGCTGAGAAGTCCTACCATCCTCACTTCTAAGGAGCATTAGGGTTGTATTTTTTGTAAGACTGATTTGTTCGTTCTCCTAGCAGTCCATGCTATCTATATTCAATATTCTTGCCTACACTACAATTTGAATGAATCAATTCTTCTTTCTTTTTCATTATTGCTGAACATATATTTCACAATTTGTATCCTGCTAAATGTTGGGAGCTTATTTTTACTATTTCTAATAATTCTTTCTGTTAAAGTACAATTTTCCAGGAAACACTAAACCCACTGGTAGTCTTTCTTTACTCAATTACATCAAATCAAACAGCCCAGCTCAGGACAACTATAAGTTTATGAAACTGTGCATCATTTAGCAGGCAAACTGAAGTAATTATCTCTCACAGCTAGTTGAGGAACTCTGGTGAGCAGTGGTTAAGCGCTTGGCTGCTAATCAAAAGGTCGGCGGTTCGAACCCACCTGGTGCTCTGCAGGAGAAAGATGTGGCAGTCTGCTTCCATGAAGATTTACAGCCTTGGAACCCCATGGGGCAGTTCTACTCTGTCCTACGGGGTCTCCATGTGTCGAAATTGACGGCAGTGGGTCACAGCTAATTGTTTTCTTACGTGTGTGTGTGTCTGTGTAGATATGTGTATATATATATATATATATATATAATTGAGTTTTTGGTGAAAGTTTACACAGCAATTTAACCATTTCCACAAAAATTGTTCAGTGACATTAGCTACATTTACCACCATGTGGCAACATTCTCTTTAATTGTATCCTGTCTGTTCCCTTTCCAGTACTCTAGCTTCCCTGCCTCCTTACTTTCTCATCTTTGCTTTTGACTGAGTTGTTCCATGAGACTGCAGTACTAAGCCGTCCAACCCAGAAAACCAGTCTTGGAAGGTGTTTGGTTATGTCTGAGGAGTATCCATATTTGAGTCTTTAATGAATATACATGCTTCTACCCACTTACTTGTGTTTACATGTACCTATAATACTTCTATCTGGTCTCACCTATGTACACACCTGTACCTACCTATATACCAGTTTGCCTATACTCATCCATATGTGCTCAAACACTCATTTTACTTTGGTTGTGCCCTGCTTACTACATCCATATTCGGTGCCACTTTTCCCATCACCAAAAATAACAAGAGTCTAAAGAGTACTTTCCCTTCCCCTCCCCACCCCTCGTAATTGCCACTGAACATTTGATTTTCTATATTTATCTATTCTTGTCTTCTTATAAAAGAAGGACCATACAATATTTGTCCTTATACACTCGACTTATTTCACTTAGCATTATGCCCTCCAGGTCCATCCATGTTATAACGTTTTGCAGGCTCATCATTGTTCTTTATGGTTGTGTAGTATTCCATCGTATGTATGTACCACAGTTTGCTTGTCCATTCATCCACTGATGGACATTTTGGTTGTTAAACCATTTTTTTGCTATTGTGAATAAAGCAGCAATAAACATACTTCTGTATATGTCTGTTCTTGTAATTATTTTTAGGTCTCTAGGTATATACAACTTTCCCCTGCTATTCATAAGGTTTTCACTGGCTACTACTTTTCAGAAGTAGACTGCCGGCTCTTTCTTCCTAGTCTGTCTTAGTCTGGAAGCTCAGCTGAAACCGGTATCTGAATACCGGTGGCATAGCTTCCAGCATCACTGCAACACACAAGTCCCCGCACTAGGACAAACTGACAGAGCAAGTCCACGAGAGCCAAAATATGACCTTGAATATATCCCATCTGGATTTACAGACCATCTCAAGAATAGATTTGATGCATTGAACACTAGCGACCAAAGACCAGACGAGTTGTGGAATGACATCAGGGACATCATCCATGAAGAAAGCAAGAGGTCACTGAAAAGACAGGAAAGAAAGAAAAGACCAAGACGGATGTCAGAGGAGACTCTGAAACTTACTCTCGAATGTCAAGCAGGTAAAGAAAAAGGAAGAATTGATGAAGTAAAAGAACTGAACAGAAGATTTCAAAGGGCAGCTTGAGAAGACCAAGTAAAGTACTATAATGACATGTGCAAAGAGCTGGAAATGGAAAACCAAAAGGGAAGAACACACTCAGTGTTTCTCAAGCTGAAAGAACTGAAGAAAAAATTCAAGCCTTGAGATGCAATAGTGAAGGGTTCTATGGGGAAAGTATTAAATGACGCAGGAAGCATCAAAAGAAGATGGAAGGAATACACAGCATCATTATACCAAAAAGAATTAGTCGATGTTCAGCCATTTCAAGAGGTAGCATATGATCAGGAACTGATGGTACTGGAGGAGGAAGTCCAAGCTGCTCTGAAGGCACTGGCCAAAAACAAGGCTCCAGGAATTGGTGGAATATCAATTGAGATGTTTCAACAAATGGATTCAGCGCTGGAGGTGCTCACTCGTCTATGCCAAGAAATATGGAAGACAGCTTCCTGGCCAACTGACTGGAAGAAATCCATATTTATGCCTATTCTCAAGAAAGGTGATCCAAGCGAATGTAGAAATTATAGAACAATATTATTAATATCACATGCAAGCAAAATTTTGCTGAAAATCATTCAAAAACGGCTGCAGCAGTATATTGACAGGGAAATGCCAGAAATCAGGCTGGATTCAGAAGAGGACGTGGAACCAGGGATATCATTGCTGATGTCAGATGGATCCTGGCTGAAAGCAGAGAATACCAGAAGGATGTTTACCTGTGTTTTATTGACTATGCAAAGGCATTCGACTGTGTGGATCATAACAAATTATGGACAACATTGAGAAGAAAGGGAATTCCAGAGCACTTAACTGTGCTCATGAGGAACCTTTACATAGATCAAGAGGCAGTTGTTCAGACAGGACAAGGGGATACTGATTGGTTTAAAGTCAGGAAAGGTGTGCGGCAGGGTTGTATTCTTTCACCACACCTATTCAATCTGTATGCTGAGCAAATAATCCAAGAAGCTGGACTATATGAAGAAGAACGGGGCATCAGGATTGGAGGGAGACTCATTAACGGCCTGCGTTATGCAGATGACACAACCTTGCTTGCTGAAAGTGAAGAGGACTTGAAGTACTTACTAATGAAGATCAAAGACCACAGCCTTCAATATGGATTGCACCTCAACATAAAGAAAACAAAAATCCTCACAACTGGACCAATAAGCAACATCATGATAAACGGAGAAAAGACTGAAGTTGTCAAGGATTTCATTTTACTTGGATCCACAATCAACACCCATGGAAGCAGCAGTCAAGAAATCAAGAGACGTATTGCATTGGGTAAATCTGCTGTAAAGGACCTGTTTAAAGTGTTGAAGAGCAAAGATGTCACCTTGAAGACTAAGGTGCGCCTGACCCATGCCATGGTATTTTCAATCACGTCATATGCATGTGAAAGCTGGACAGTGAATAAGAAAAACCAAAGAAGAATTGATGCCTTTGGATTGTGATGTTGGTGAAGAATATCGAATATACCATGGACTGCCAGAAGAAGGAACAAATCTGTCTTAGAAGAAGTACAGCCAGAATGCTCCTTAGAAACAAGGATGGCGAGACTGCGTCTTATATACTTTGGATATGTTGTCAGGAGGGATCAGTCTCTGGAGAGGGGTATCATGCTTGGCAAAGTACAGGGTCAGCGGAAAAGAGGAAGACCCTCAACGAGGTGGACTGACACAGTGGCAGCAACAATGGGCTCAAGCATAACAACGGTTTTAAGGATGGCGCAGTGCCAGGCAGTGTTTCCTTCTGTTGTGCATGAGGTTGCTATGAGTCGCAACCGACTTGATGGCACGTAACAACAACAACAACAGGGTATATACAGAAGCCCTAGTGACACAGTAGTTAAAGTGCTGGCTGCTAACCAAAAGGCTGGTGGTTTGAACCCACTAGCCGCTCTGAGGGAGAAAGATATGGTAGTCTGCTTCAATAAAGGTTTACAGCCTTGGAGATCCTATGAGGCAGTTCTACTCTGTTGTATAGGGTCGCTATGAGTTGAAATTAACTCAATGGCAGTGAGTTTTTGATTTTATAGTATTTTTTTTTTTTTTACCTAAGAGTGGGATTGCCGGGTTATAGGGTAGTTCTATTTTTAGTTTTTTGAGAAAGCACTATATTGTTTTTCATTGCGGTTGTATCATTTTACAGTCCCACCAGCAATGAATAAGCGTTCCAATTTCTCCACATCCTCGCCAACATTTGTTGTTATCTATTTTTTTTTTTAATCAGTGCCATTTTACCTGAGGTAAGATGGTATCTCATTGCAGTTTTGATTTGCATCTCTCTAATGGCTAATGATAGTGAACACCTCTTCCTACGTCTGTTGGCTGCTTGGATGTCCTATTTGGTGAAGGTTCTGTTCATGTCCTTTGCCCATTTTGTGATTGGGTTATTTGCCTTTTTGATGTTAAGTTGTTAGAGTTTCCTACAGATTTTATAAATTAGCCTTTTATCAGACAAGTTGCTTCCAAAGATTTTTTTCCCAGTCTGTGGGTTGTCTATTTACTTTTTTAATAAAGTCTTTGGATAAGTAGGAAGCCCTAGTGACACAGTGGTTAAGAGCTCGGCTGCTAACCAAAGGTCAGCAGTTTGAATCTGCCGGCTGCTCCTTGGAAACTCTATGGGGCAGTTCTACTCCATCCTATAGGGTCACTATGAGTTGAATTGACTCAATGGGAATGAGTTGGTTTTTGATAAGTATAAGTTTTTCATTTTTATGAGGTCCCTTTTACCTATTTTGTCTTCTTCTATTCTCCCATTTGTTGTAATGTTTGTTATCCTATTTTTACAAAAGATTAGGTCCCATAATCTTCTCCCTATGTTTTCTTCCAGGAATTTTATGGTCTTAAGTTTAACATTTAGGTCTTTGATCCATTCTGAGTTAGTTTTTTTGTATGGTGTGAGGTATGGGTCCTGTTTCATTCTTCTGCAGGTGGATATCCAGTTTCGTCAGTACAATTTACTAAGAGACTGTTTCTGTCCCACTAAATGGACTTTGACTCCTTGTCAAAAATCAGTTGTCCATAGATGGCTGAGTTTAATTCTAAGTTCACAATTCTATTCCACTGGTCTATGTGTCTATCGTTGTACCAATACCAGGCTGTTCTGATTACAAGTGGCTGTATAGTATGTTTTAATATTGGGGAGTGTGAGGTCTCCTGCTTTGTTCTTTTTCTTCAATATTGCATTGGCTATTAGGGGTTTCTTTCCTTTCCATATAAAGTTGGTTATTAGTTTTTCAAAATCAGTAAAGAATGTTGTTGGATGTCGCATCAGGATTGCATTGTATCTGTAGCTTGTTTTAGGTAGAACTGACATTTTCACCATATTATATCTTTTAATCTGTGAGTATGGGATGTCTTTCTATTTTAGGATGTCTCTTTTTAGTCTCTTGTAGTAGTGTTTTATCATTTTTATTATATAAGTCTTTCATGTCCCTGGTTAGTTTAATTCCTAGGTATTTTATTGATTTGGAGGCTACTGTAAATGGTATTGTTTTCTTGATTTCTTTTTCCAGGTAGTCTTTATTAGTGTAGAGGAACCCAACTGATTTTTGTGTGTTGCTCTTGTACCCTACAATGTTGCTAAATTCTTCTATTAGTTCCAGCAGTTTTCTTGTGGAATCTTTAGGGTCTTCTATGCATAGGATTGGAAACTCTGGTGGCATAGAAGTTAAAAGTTTGGCTGCTAATCAAAAAGTCAACAATTCAAATCCACCAGGCGCTCCTTGGAAACCCTATGGAGCAATCCTATAGGGTCACTATCAGTTGAAATCAACTCTACGGCAATGGGTATGTATAGGATCATGTCATCTGCAAATGGAGAAAGTTTTACTTCTTCGTTACAGATTTGGGTACCTTTTATTTCTCTTTCTTGCCATATTGCTCTGGCTAGGACTTCCAGTAAAAAATGTTGAATAACAGTGATGATAATGGGCATCCTTGTCTCGTTCCCATTGTCAAAGGGAAGGAAGGCTCTTAGCTTTTCTCCACTGTGTATAATGTTGGCATTGGTTTTACATATATGTCTTTAATTATGTTAAGAAGTTTCCCTTCTATTCCTATTTTGCTGAAGAAAGGGTGCTGAATTTTATCAAATGCCTTTTCTGCATCAACTGATATGATCATATGATTCTTTTCCTTTGTTTTATTTATGTGGTGGATTACATGGATTGATTTTCTAATGTTGAACCACCCTTGTAATCCTAGTATGAATCCCACTAGATTACAGTGTATGAGTTTTTGGATGTGTTGCTGAAGCCTGTTGGCTAAAATATTTTGAAATTTTTTGCATCTGTGTTCATAAGGGACTTTGGCCTGTAATTTTCTTTTTTTGTAATGTAATCGCCTGGTTTATGTACCAGGGTTATGCTGGCTTCATAGAAAGAGTTAGGTAGTGTCCCTTCCTCTTCTGTTTTTGAAAAGATTGAGTAGGATTGGTGTCAACTCTTCTCGGAACGTTTGGTAGAATTCTCCAGTGTAGCCATCTGGTCCTGGGCTTTCTTCCTTGTTGTCAGCAGTTTTTGATGACATCTTCAATCTCTCCTTTTGTAATGTGTTTAAATTTTCTACCCCTGTTTGTGTTAGTTTGAGTAGGAAGTGTGTTTCTAGGAATTTGTCCATTTTGTCTAGGTTTTCAAATTTGTTGGAGTACATTTTTTCATAGTAATCTGTTATGATCTTCTTTATCTCTGTTGGATCAGCTGTAAAGTCAGCAATTTCATTTCTTAATTTGGTTATTTGCCTTCTTTGTTTTTTTGCCTTTTTTCAGTCTAGCCAGTGGTTTGTCTATTTTACTGATCCTTTCAAAGAACCAACTTTTGGTTTTGTTTATTCTACTGTTTTTCTATTTCTTTGATTTCCTTTTTTTCTGGTAGTTTTTGGCTTCTTTTCCTCTTACTTTTCTATTTATTCAAGATGTTGGTTTAAGTTAATAATTTTGGATCTTTCTTCTTTTTTAAATGTAGGTATTTATTTCTATAAATTTCCCTCTGAGCACTGCTTCTGCTGTGTCACAATGGTTTTGATATGTTGTGTTTTCATTTTTGTTTGATGCCAGGAATTTTTAAATTTCACTTTTGATTTCCTCTATGACCCAATCCAAAAAAAAAACCTAGTGTAGTTTTTTTTAAAGTAGTGTATTATTTAGTTTCCTTTTATCATTTTTTCCTTATTTTCCCATTGTTGATTTCTAGCTTCATACCATTATGGTCAGAGAAGACATTTTGTGTAATTTCAATCTTTTTAAATTTGTTGAGACTTGTTTTGTGTCCTAGCATGTGGTCTATCCTGGAAAACAATCCATGTGCACTGGAGAAGGGTGTGTATTGCTCTGATGCTGGGTAGACTTTCTATATACATCCATTAGGTCCAACTGGATTATGATTTTATTTAAGTTCTCAATGTCCTTAGTTATCTTCTTTTTATATGTTCTGTCTCTAATTGAAAGTGGTGTGTTGAAGTCCCCTATTAGTATTGTGGAGTTGTCTATCTCTCCTTTCATATTAGTCAGTATTTGTCTCATGTATTTTGGTGCATTGCTGTTAGGTGCGTATATATTTATAATTGTTACATGTTTTTGCTGGAGTGACCCTTTTATTATTATGTAATGTCCTTCTTCATCTCTTGTAATACGCTTTGATTTGAAGTCTATTTTATCTGGTATCTGAATGGCCACCCCCACTCCTTTTTGTTTACTGGCTGCATGGAATATTTTTCTCCACCCTTTTATTTTCAGTTTGTTTGTGTCCTTATGTCTAAGGTATGTTTCTTAGAGAAAAAGGATGGAGCATTTTTTTTTTTTAATCCATTCTGCCACTCTCTGCCTTTCACATGGGGCATTTAGACCATTTATATTTGAGGTTATTACTGAAAATGAAGTGTCTACCTCACTCATTTTGCTATTTGTTTTTTGAATGTTTCAAAACTTCTTTGTTTTTTTATTCTGATTTTTCTGTTTTTGTTTGTATTTGGCTGCTTTCTTGTAATAAGCCTTTTTGCTATCTTCCTTCTTCTGAATGTTTCTTCTTGGTGATTTCTTAGTGGTTTCCACATATGTTACATTACACAACTTACAACTGCAGCAATGTTTTACTTATGAACAACAGTTAACATACAACCTTAACATAATAAATCTACTCCTAATTGCTCTTCCTTCCCCATTCCTATTGGTGTGTCTCCGTTAACATCAATATACAACCATATTTGATGTTAGTTTATGTTTATTCTTACAAACTTGATGGTCTATCATTTGTGAAATTTAATTATTGAGTTTATTCCCTAAAAATATCATACACTTGGTCCTTATGATTGTCCATGTTGTTGCATTTTTTGGAGATCTCATTCTTTTTTTTTTTTTCCCTCGTTTTTTATAGATATGAGTATTTATTTGATGTCTTGCCTTTCTATTTGGAGTACTCCCTTGAGTAATACTTGCAGAGCTGGTCTGGTGGTGGCAAATTCCCAGAGCTTCTGTTTGTTAAGGAATTTCTTGATTTCCCCTTCGTTTTTGAATGAAAA
This sequence comes from Elephas maximus indicus, assembly GCF_024166365.1. Classification (NCBI taxonomy): domain Eukaryota; kingdom Metazoa; phylum Chordata; class Mammalia; order Proboscidea; family Elephantidae; genus Elephas; species Elephas maximus. The sequence goes on along the minus strand of NC_064819.1, from coordinate 62,804,494 downwards.
CTTTGCCAGGTAAAGAATTCTTGGTTGGTAATTGTTTTTGGTCAGTATATTTCACTCCACTGTCTTCTGGACTCTAGAGTTTATGGGGAGAAATCCACACTGATTCTTATGAAAACCCCCTTGGTATATTATATTGCCTTTTTCTCTCGCTGCTTTCAGAATTCTCTCCTCGTCTTTGGTTTTCCAGAATTTTATTAGGATATGGCACAGAGTTGATCTTTTTGTGTCTCTTCTAATTGGGGTTCATGTATCTTCCTGTATTTGCACGCTTAGATATCTGTTCAGATCTGGGAAATTCTCTCTTGGAAAATCATTTCTATGCCTTTATTGCTGTCATGGTGCGCTGAGATTCCAATTAGAAAATTCTGTTCTTCTATTTCTTTATTGAATCCCATTTTTCCTTTTGGGGTTTTTTTTTTTTTTTGCTTTCCTTTGTTCTTTTCTTGTTTCTCTTGAGACTTGATAAGTTCAGTTACTTTGTCTTCTAGTTCATTTATTCTATCTTCTGCCTGTTTGACCCTATTGTTGAGTGTTCCTCTTGCTTTTTCGAATTCATTTGCTATATTCTTCAGTTCCAGTATGGTTTTATTTGATGTTTTCAGTTTTCTTGTTGAGTCTTTCATTTTGTTCCTCCATTTGTTTCCCAATTGCCGCTAGTTTGTTTTCTGAGTGATTTTTGTTTTCTGTAAACATACTTAGAACTATAGTCTGAAAATCATCAATTCTTTGTATTAGTCTGGCCTCCATAGGAGAAATCTCCTCTTCTTCATGTTTTGCTTTTAGTTGGTCCTTCTTCTCTGGTGATTTTGTTGTGTGTTACTATTTTTGGTTGAATGTGGGCCATTTTATTTTATTTTTACTTTAAATTTTGTATTCTGGTTTTGGTAGGAAATGTTTCTGATTGGGTGCTCTAGTGGCACAGTGGCCAAGCACCTGGTTGCCAACTGAAAGGCTAGGGTCCACACCCAACAGTTGCTTCATGGGAGAAAGATGCAAGCAGCCTACCTCCGCAAAGACTCACAGCTCTGGGAACCCCACAGGACAGCTCCACTCCACCCCACAGGGTTGCTATGAGTCAGAATTGACACAGCAGCAGTAGGCTTGATATTTTCTCCTGAGAACCACTAGAGGGCACTCTTATCCGCAGATTTTTTTTCAGTGCTGATTCAGTTCTGGAAGCTTGATCTCTGGGATTCAATACACATGTGCAGGAAGGAAGGGTTTAGCTGGTTGCAGACTTTGGTGTAAGCAGTGGGGCTCAACTTTCCTGAGGTGAAGGTGGTGGGCTCTTTATGTCTTTGCCTCACAAGCACCCCTTCACAGGTTCTCCCATGGTGTCCTGCTATGGTCAGGGAGCTAGCCACTTCCCTCTGTTCACTGTCTGTCTAATGTATTCCCCTTTCTGCACTGCCCTTGCAGTTCCTCCCAGTCCTACTGCAGGTATTGGGCCTCAGTGAGATTCAACAGCACTCTTTCACAGTGCCACGGTCTCCCTTCACCCTCTTCCAATTGCACAGCCCATAAATTCCCACACCCAATCTGCACTGTCTTAAAAAAATTGGGCTATGGCTTCTCTCAGATTAGCTCACTTTCTATGTTCCCTTTTTGGAGTGTTGCCCAGCCCCATCCCAAAATGCTTGTGATGAGCAAGTGCACGCAATGTTAGTGGGTAGGTTCTGCCAGCTTCTGTGCCGTCCTTGCTCCTCCTGTCCCCTACTGCTGGACTCACCCCAACTCTCCAATACCTGAGCTGCCATCCAGAGTTCTGAGATCTCAGTCTGTGTTTGTTTTTATTCATTGTTCAGTGGGTTGGTTGCTAGGGGAGTAAAGGGGAGCATCCACTCACTTCACTGTCTTGCTCTGACTCCTCTAGAGTTAATTGTTTTCCATCTGTTATTAGTTTGTTTCAGTGCTCCTGTACTGAAGTATTTTAATTTACAATTATTTTGAATGGTGGGAATTTTAATTTAAACTGTTAAAATGCTAATTTTCCTTTTGTAACTCTGCTAATTATTTTTAGATAAAAGTTAGTCTGAGATGAAGTTGTTTTGGAGACAGGAATCTTCAAAGAGCTCTTGGCTGGGATAAACTGAGTTTCAAGTATGAAAAAGTGGGGTTTGGTGTCCATGGTCCCCCCCTCCACACGTCTTAAACACCTACACTTAAATTCCAAACCCATATAAAACACCCTGAGTGAGGACAGGATAAACTAGTTGCCATCAAGTTGTTTCCAACTCATGGCTACCCCACATGTGTCAGAATAGAATTGTGTTCCACAGGGTTTTCAATGGCTGGTTTTTTGGACATAGATCATTAGGCCCTTCTTTCAAGAAGTCTGTGGACGGACATGAACCACCAACATTTTGATTAGCAGATGAGCTCATTAGTAATTCACACCACCCAGGGACTCCTGAAAACAGGGTAAGTATCTTGAAATTATTGGCCCTAGTGTTTGTATGTCATTAAGGAGATCTCTGAGGAATGGAACCCAGTGCATTGGTTGGGTTCACAGAGACCTGGCTTATAAATACCCATTACGCTGACCATACCAATGTATGACTGCTTTGGGGAAAATCAATCTGCTGTTCCAAAGAGATTAAAACATGCCTTGCCTTAACCAGTGCCTGTAGTTCGTCTCACCTTCAGGAACTTTTTAAGCATCATTCTAAGCAAAAACAGAAGAGCATGCTTCTACATCAGAGACACCACTGCCGCAGCCATAACACCCACTGCCGTCGCAGAGGATGGGTAAAATTGTATTCTCTGAGATGTATAAAGAGGGCATTGTTTTTTGCAGCAACAACAACAACAAAAATAAAAAAGGAAAGGGGCTACAGATGCTGATAATAATTAGACGTATCCAATCACCTGATAGGATTAGTTCTCTTGGTCTGGGGGCTTAGGGTCATGATCTCATGGGACAATCCAGTCAATTGACATAATATAGTTCTTAAAGTTTATAATTTATCTCCCAGTATGGTAAGTAGTGACTGGGGTCTTAAAAGCTTATGTGCAGCCATCTAAGATACAACTATTTGTCTTTATTCCTCTGAAACAAAAGAGAAAGGAGGAAGCCCAAGAATCAGAGAAGACATGGACTACAGGTCTACAGGAATCAGTAACTTCTCCACCTTGGGACCAGGAGAACTAGATGGTGCCCAGCTACCACTAATATATGTTCTGATCAGGAACACAGTAGATGAATCCTGATAAAAAGGGGGGAAAATGTGGAATAAAACTTCAAATTCTTGAAAAAATCCAGACTTAGTGGGCCTATTGGGGCTGGAGGAGGCCCTGGGACTATGGCCCTGTGTTGCTCTTCAAATCTTGAATTGAAAATACCCCCTGAAGTCAACTGTAAACTAAGTTTAGCCCAAAGAGTAAAGATTGTCATCCTTCAGTATTGCATTTATACACACACACACGCATCTGTACGCACACATATATATATGACCAAAGGGTGAACAGCTATTTTAAAGGATAGATTTAAAATCAGAGATAATTAAAATGTTGACACAATGTGATGAGTATAACCAGTGTCACTGATCAGTATGTCTGGAAACTATGTCTAGACATCTAGATGTCTAGGTCATTATGTCTACAGCACATTTTCTGTGTATATGTTCACCAAAAATAAAGTTAAAAAAAAAAAAAGGGCGTTAGTTGTTCAGTGGTGGAATTCTTGCCTTCCAAGAGGGAAACCCAGGCTCAATTTCTGGCCAGTGCAGCTTATGTGCAGCCACCACCTGTCTTTCAGTGGAGGCGTGTGTGTTGCTATGATGCTGAATAGGTTTCAAAAGAGCTTTCAGACTGAGATGGACTAAAAAGAAAGGCCTGGCAATCTACCTCAGGAAATCAGCCAATGAAAAACCACCAGAGCACAATAGTCTGATCCTCTCATGCATGGGGTCATCATGAGTCAGGGACAGATGTCACATCAGCTAACAACAACTACAACACGTGTAAATATCTTTATTTCCGCTAGGAACTAGGTAATACATTCCTCTTTCGTAATTTGTATTACATTAGTTTTCAGCTTAAATATAATGACAAGTTCCCACTGGCATTTTTAAAAGCAAGGCTATACTTATCAAGCATGTGTATAGCTCTGCAATTCTGCATCCAAATGTCAGATGGTAATCAGATATGGATGGTGGAGTTCACTTTCTATTTTGAAAAGTCATCTCTGAAAATGCTGGCAGCAACTCTTTCAAAATATGGGGCAGTGTTCTCTGCACAGCTAAAATCAGAGTCTAATCCCAAGAGGACTCAAAATTAGAAGTTTCTCATCTATTCTTTTCCTCTTAACCTCAGAGCTTTTGCTTTCATCACAATTGGGGAAAAAAATGAAGAAGAAATTTAATTGAATCCTTTACATAATCTTCTTGCAAGGGAACTGGGTATCCTGTAGGTGGATGAAGGCCATTTGAGACATGATGAAAGCCCCTCAAATCTTTTAATAGTTGCCCATCTGTTCATAGTTATCTATGTTCCCCATTACTCAACTTGCCAAATGTTACCACCATAGCCCTAGCCTGTGATAGGAAAAAAAAAGTGTTTGCTTTTTTAAGAAGGTCCCAGTCCCCACCCCCATCCCAACAGAAAAGCACCAACCACCCCCAGCAGATCACAGTATAAGCTGTTTCAGGAAGGCCTGTTATATTTCACACTTAGGACTGTTGCCCCTGACTGTGGCTTAATCAGTTTCTCTGACAAGACTCAAACTCGCACTATCTAATAGTGCCCCATATGCTGAAAGACAACAGGAGAGAGTCCATAAACTGCAGGCTGGGCAGGCTGGTATGGAATGCAGTCTAAAAGGGACTCAAATATCTCTGCATATAAAATCACCATGAAAGAGACTGAAGCCTCACCATGGCTTCTTAAGAGGTCAAAATATAGTTCATGCAAGAAAGCTGGAAAGGTGCCTCTGGGTTTAAAATGGTAGAACAGTTTCTAAGAGAAACAGAAAAACAAATAAAAGAAAGAATATACCCAGGATATAAAAAATATACATGTCAGCATTCCCATGGAGAAGGAAGGAGTCCAAGATGGCCATGTCCTCTTCTGACCACACACACACACACACTCCATTTACCCACAAGTATCCTCAGCTGCTAATCCAGCATCAAGAATGAGTAAAGAACAAAGCTGCACATTCCCCAAATTTTTCCCAAGCAGTCCCATTAGCCTTAGTAGAACTGCTCCACAGGATCTCCAAGGCTATAATCTTTGTGGAAGTAGACTGCCACATCCTTCTCCCTTGGAGCAGCTGGTGGGTTCAAACCACCAACCTTTCAGTTAGCAGCTGAGTGCTTAACCACTGTGCCACCAGGGCTCCTGTACCGGTAGGGTAGTTAGAGCAAATGTAACAGCAAGGTCAGAGTAAGGAAAGAGTCAGAGCCAGGTGGGCAGACAGATGAGTTTGGATCAGAAAATCAGCAGAGTAGAATGATGTAACAAGATGACTAGACTTAAGACATTCTAAGAGTCAGATGAAGAGCAAAGAGAAGCCAGATACACAGCTAGAGAATCAAAGATTAGGTTAGATGAGGCAGCTCAAATTTGGCCCTTCAGGTTTTCTAGACATCTTATTCAAGCAGACACTAACCCTAGGGTGAGATCTCCTATGACCCACAGCTGATGGAGGACACATGCAAGCATTAGACTAGAGTGTGAAGGGTGTGTGGAGGGAAAAATAAGGAAGGACGTAGCATCTCATGGCTTTGTCTTTTTAATGATCCATTTTAGGAAACTATGCTTGAGGTTACCCTCAGTTCCTTGTTTTATATTAATTTTTGAGTATTCATTTTCAAGTTTCATTATGATGGGAAGTACAACCCACCTTTGTCATTTTTTTAACTTATTCAATTTTTTTCCTTTTTTCAAAGTTTAATCTTTATTTTTTATCAAAGTCAAACCTGCACAGAACTTAGTCAACAGCTATGTGAGGTTTATTACAAAAAAACACAGCAGCTCCCTGCCTACCTTTGTAAGCCATTTTCAATTATTTTAGCTGTTTCGTTTGGTAATTAGCTCCTTATCTCTAAAGAGCATGCTCATATCTCTACATCTTGTCTTGGAAGAAGTACAACCAGAATGCTCCTTAGAAGCAAGGATAGCAAGACTGCGTCTTACATACTTTGGACATATTGTCAGGCAGGATCAGTCCCTGCAGGAGGACATCATGCTTGGTAAAGTAGAGGGTCAGCAGAAAAGAGGAAGACCCTCAATGAGATGGACTGATCAGTGGCTGCAACAATGGGCTCAAGCATAACAACGACTGTGTTTCGTTCTGTCGTAGAGGGTGGCTAAGAGTTGAAACTGACTGGATGGCACCTAGCAACAACAACATCTGTAGATCTTGCTTATTTTTCTCCATTTTTTGGTATTATCCATTGAACTTCCACTAAAACTGAGTTTACTTTTTCTTTTTTTCTCGCTTCATGCCCACCACCACATACATGCACATTTCCTATCCCGCCATACTCCCCGTAGTGTTATATCATAATTTTTTCTTTTAGTATTCAGCATTAACACAATAATGGCTACTCGCAGCTAAATCATGTGGTATAAGCTTATTTTCTACTTTTTTGCACAACCTGGAGCCAATATGCTCATTTTTTCAGCTGCTCAGTTTTCTAAATGATTCATCTCCAAACTCTTCCCCAGGTGTGTAAGTCTCCTTTCAATAGGGACAAAAAAAAAAAAAAAAAAAAAAATTCAAGCACATCTGGAATTCTATTAATTTTTTTTCTTTTTGGAGGCATCTCTTCTGGAGGATTAGCCCAGTCTACACGATGGCCCTACAGGCCTGCTGCCCGTCTGTAATCTGGGATCTGCTTTCACCTTCCTTCTAGGGATTTTCCTCCCCTCCCTTTTATGTTGGTCACCTGTTTCCTGGATTCTATGTCTTCTTCTTTCTTGGTGTACTTTCTTAATTGGTAAGAGCATCTTCTTCTGAAAAAAGGTACATAACAAATCAGTTTTTTGAGATCTTACAAGTCTAACCATGTCTTTATTTTTGTCATCACACATGAGTGGTAGTTTGGTAGTTGGCTGAAAAAATTTTTCCTTAGGATATTGAAAGCACTGTTCATTGTATCCTAGATTGCTATTGACATGTCCAAAGCAATCCCGATATCCCTGTGTTTTCCCATGTGGAGGAAGTTTTTGGAATCTCCTCTCTGTCCTCAGTGTTTTGAATTTCATGATGACACGCTTTATTGTTGAGCTATTTTCTTTATAATGATTTTCAGAAGGTGTAGAAAAGACAGAAAAATGGGCATTACATATTGTTTCTCTGGGTGAGTTTATAAACCAAGTGGGCTTCCCCCCCCAAATAAAGAAGTTAGCATTTTAAATACTTAATTCAAATTTTCTCACACCAGTTGCATATATTTACAGATACTTCATATACTTCAGTAGGAATATAGTCAGTTGGTATTCTCTCATCTACTGTCCTGTAATAATAAGGTCTCCTGGAATCAAGAAAATATTTTCCTAGGAGGAACGGTAACTGTAATTATTTTAAAAAATAACTAAGGAGGCAAAAAAGATTTTGACCGTACTGGTCATCTTATAAAGCCATCCTCAAAGCATAGATACTTAGTTCATAACATGACAATTGTGTGTCCAATGTTATGTCCACAGTACAGTGACAATGCTTAAAGCAGCTAGGAGAGACAACATTTCTACCCTATTCTTAACAGGTTCTACAAAATGAGAGTTCCACGCACTCTCAAACATTTTATGGAGCCCTGGTGATGCAGTGGTTAAGAGCTCGACTGCAAAACAAAAGGTGGGGTGTTTGAATCCACCAGCTGCTTCTTGGAAATCCTATGGGGTAGTTCTACTCTGTCTTATCGGGTTGCTATGAGTCAGAATTGACTCGATGGCAACGGGTTTGCTTTTTCGGTTTTCACAATCATTGTCTTGCCTGTCTTTAATAGGTGCAGTACAGAAGTCCCTGGCTTTGGAATTAGACTCAAATTTGCACTCTGACTCACTAGCTGGGAGATTCTGCAGAAGGCACTTAATTCTGCTTTGCTTCAGTGACTGTGTGTACATAGGGTTGCCACAGTGTTCAACGAGGTGATGCGTATAAAGTCTGGCACATGGTCAACAATAAACATGTTAGTTACTATTACTAGGACATCTCACCTCATTTTGCTCTCAGTAGGAATAGGTATACCTACAAACCAATGCATCAAGTCTTATTGTACCTGAAATGTTAGCAATTGTCTGGAAGTTCTGAACAATGGAAACGTCCAGCTGAAAACTTCAGGTAGGTATATCCTGGTTTTGCTTTTTTCCCTAATGTTTCATTTTCCTCTGTCCGTGTACTTATTCCTTGAACATTTCTAAACCAGGCCTTCTCAAGTTCATGTGTAATGGCTGCTATAACATGGAAATTTCAGCATGGAATTAGTTTTTGGAATCACATATTTCCCCTGATCATTTGCTTCTAAATAAATCCATTGCTGTTGAGTCGATCTCGACTCATAGCAACCCTATAGGGCAGAGTAGAACTGCCCCGTAGGGTTTCCAAGAGCGGCTGGTGGATTTGAACTACGGAAATTTTTGTTAGCAGCTCTTAACCACTGTGCCACCAGAACTCCTGGCTTCTAAATAGTTTTCTGCAAAGGACAGAGGCACAATCTCTGCAGCATGACTTTTGGAAGTTAATGCTCCATCATCCCTCATATTATCTTCAACCAAATCATCTTACGCTCAGAGGTGAGGGGTCAGAGTCAGGATCTTCTAACGCTTTACCTAACTCAGTTTTTTAACTAGTTATAAAAGCAGCTTTTATAGCTGCTTTGAAAACTGACATCCCATGGCACACAGTAAATGGTGACAGGTGCAGAATAACAGCCTGTTTGCCAATATTACGTACTCACTATCTGTAAAACATACGGCCCAGTTAAAACACTGTCTCTTGCTAACTTTTCTGTTAGCACAGGTATGCTTGTCTCCCACGGAGACTGGTGGTAAGCTTTTCACCAACTGGGGCTGTATCTTACTCTTCTTTGTATCTCCCACTGAGTCCAGCATGGTGCCCTGTACACAGTACATTCTAGAAATATTTTTTGACTGATTAATTGATCGGCTACCACTCACTGCCTTTCCTTTGCCTGCCCACTCACTGGCACACTCTTCCTAGATCAGGCTGATAGTTAGGTTTTCATAGGAGAAATTTCCATGTAAAAGAAGATGCTAGATTATTTCTTTTACTTAAAATCACAGCGGCCTTCTACCCAAGATAATTTTAAAGAGCCCACTTGCTCACCCTAATGTGAAGCTTTGGGTCTTCCATGGCTCCTTTTTCTCTAGGATTTCAAATTTTAAAAAGCTCCACATTGTCCAAAGAATTTTAAGTCACCTCTCATTATTTCTCAGAACAAGTTCAAAAACAAGAAAGTGGGAAGGCTACTTTGGTAACATTTTCATGTAAACGAAAAGAGCTGGGTCTTCCACATTTCCAAATGCTAGTTCAAAGTTCTCCTCACAAGGCCAAACGTACAAAAATAACTGGTGCGTTTCTCATCTGAATCTGTAAGGGAGACCCGGACCCAAGGCATTTAAAAGATTAAGAGCATAAGATTAAGTAGGAAATAGGCTTCACAGGAAATTGAAGACATTTCAAAACTTTTTTCTCATGGTGAGGCTGGGAAACTGGCTCATATGTGAATTCTCTGCAAAAAATAAAGCCAAATCACAAAGGACTAATTTCTCTATACATGAACCACAATTCAAATATATTTGTTAAACTACGAAAAGATTGTCCTAGATTGTTAAATTCACTTTACCATGACTATATCAATTACTTCCTTTCCTTTCCCAGAAAACTACCAATCACAGGATAGTAATCTTGTGACTCACTAGTAGTAATTGGGGAAATAGTGTCTAGAGAACAAGCAAACAAACCATTCATTCATTCATTGACTGGATAATTGAATGATTTGTTTGTTTCAGCCACTCATTCCTTTATCCCCACTATCTGCTAAACACAATGCTCAGAACTAGAAAATCAATGGTGACCTGCCCAGCAACAGCGGGAGGGGGTTGAAAGCAGACCCTGCTCAGTCAAGCCAGAGAGCTGTTTCATAAACCATGTATTCACCTTGGCAATGTTCCCACCTTCGTATCTTTTGCTTGCTCTCCTAGAGAGCATTTCTGGAGTCAGCTTCTCACCAAAGAGCAAACAAAAGCCACCATTTTCTTTTTTATTACAAAAAAGTTACAAGAGTCAGATTTTGAAGAAGGTGTAATCAGAATATGAGAAATCAGTGTGTTATACAACTAGAACGAAACTTTAAATTTTTCACAAAATTAGAGGAAACATACAGTAAAACCTGCGAAAGCCAGAACTTGTGTAAGGCAGAGACCTGTCCAAGAAGGAAAACTCAAATATTTTCCACTAATAGACAGCAATAGAAAAGTGGTAAGACCGCACCCTGTCATAGGCAGGAAACTTGTGAAACTCGGGAAAACAAGGCAATTCCATTGAGCTCCGGCTCTCACAGGTTTTACTTAGATCCTGGTTAGCCAACATACTTCGCCGAAGCCTCTAATAAGTTCCCACTACAGAGAAAAAAAGCAAAGTCTTCACCTTGACTTTCAAAACGATCTCACCCCAACAGACCTTTTGATCTGCTCTCCCCACTACAAACCAATAGGCTCCTGAGATCCAATCACAGGAATGACTCATCATTCCCCAGTCAGACCCAAGGCCACCTGTCTTCTAAGCTATGGCTCCGCTGTTTCCGCTGCTTCATGTGTCCTTCCCATCACTACTTCAACTATTCTCCAACTTCCAACTTCTCTAAGAGTCTTCCAGCATCCCACGAATCAGAGGTACCCTCTCTTAGGTATTTCTTTCTTATCATCTCCATCAAATCTACATCTACCAATTACCTTGCCATCCCACTTGTCCTCTCCACTCTGGTGGTATCATGCCACAGAACCATCTCTCATCAGTCCTGTCTCTTCTCTAATTTCTCCTCTAACTGGAAGCCTCTGAAGAAGGTAGATTTCATAACTTGGTGTAATCAAAAAAGCATTTTCAGGATCAAAGAACCTTAAATGTATATCCAGTCCCTTAACTGACCACTCTCGTGACTCTGGGCGGATTACTTAATGTGTCTGCGTTTCAGTTTTCTCATTTCCTATAAATGAATTCATTTCTTATCCTTCATTCACTAACTTAAGAAAATTACATACATGTGTTTTTAAAGTGTATTCTGGCTGCTGGGGCTACACAGATGGATGAGACACAGGCTGTCCTGAAGGCACCATGATCTCCTTGAAAAGTGGTGTAGTTTAGCTGCTAGGAACAGGTTACCCTCCCAGGCATCAGGGCACAGGGAACTGGGCTATTGCAGCAGGGGAAAAAAAAAAAAAAAAAAAAAACCCTAGGAGGAACTGAGACCACTGGGGAGGTCTGAGTATATCTCGAAGGCTGGCTTTGTGTACTGAGCTTGGTGTTGTGGAGCTGAGTGAGAATACAGTCATAAAACAATAGCCTGGGAAGGCTAAATGGGACCAGAACACACCACTATCCCATTCCTTACCATAAGATGGTAACAGCCTTAGCTAAATGTATGGGAAGGGCTCTTCCTTGAAAAGGAGCTCCCCTCCCTACCCTGACACCTTCTAGGCTTCTGTGCTGTTGGAGATATTCTTTGTATTACCGTTTCCTCACATTGCCCTTCTGCACTTGTTTATGCCATGGAAGAGGCGGATACCAAAGAGCTGCTTACATCATCCCCATTGTCAAAATGACCCTTTCTCTAGATCTGGGACCAGTAGCTTCCAGGAGTCACCCAAGAGCCACATCCTGACATTGGGAAAAGAAGAGCCATTGAGACCCCACTGGCAAGTTCACTACAGCATGGGCAAGGTTTTCACAGATGTTTTGTCCCTCTGTCAACTAAATGCACTGTTCCCTTTCTATCCTGACTATATAAGGAATGCCTATAATTCAATAATAAGACAAATACTCCAGTTTAATGGGCAAAGTATGTGAATTGACATTTACCTAAAGAAGATATGCAAATGGCCAATAAGCACATGAAAAGATGCTCAACACCATTAGTCCCTAAACCAAACCCAGTGCCGTCGAGTCCATTCTGACTCATACGACTCTACAGGACACAGTAGAACTGCCCCATGGAGTTTCCAAGGAGCGCCTGGCAGATTTGAACTGCTGACCCTTTGGTTAGCAGCTGTAGCACTTAACCACTGCACCACCAGGGTTTTGGAATTTCAAATAAAAGTTACAAGATACCACTTGTAAGGTCCCTAGGTGGCACAAACAGTTTGCACTCCACTGCTCACCTAAAGGTTGATGGTTTGAACCCATTCTGTGGTACTACAGAAGAAAATTTCGGGTGATCTGCTGTTAAGATTACAGCCAAAAAAACTGCTATGGAGTAGTTCTACTCTGGAACACATGGGGTTGCCATGAGTTGGAATCGGCTTGATGGCAACTAACAACAACATGAAAAAGGATGGCTATTATAAAAAAACAGACAATAAGTGTTGGTGAGGAAGTGGAGAAACTGGAAATCTCATACACTGCTGGTGAGAATGCAAAATGGTGCAGTCATTCTGGAAAACATTTTGACAGTTTCTTAAAAAGTGAAGCATAGATTTGTCCACTGCTAGGTATGTACCCAAGAGAAATGTACCTACACAAAGACTTACACATAAATGTTAAAAGCAGAATTATTCATAATAGCCAGAAAATGGAAACAATGATAAATGGATAAATGTTGTAGATCCATACCGTAGAATATTATGTGGCAAGAAAAAGGGACAAAGTATGAGAGTATGGCCCCTGGACATCCTTTTAACTCAGTACTGATCCCAAGTCCGTGGATCAGGGTAGAGGTTTCTCTTGATTCATGCAGCTGCAGGGGCTGGCAAACCTAAGGTTGGCAAGTCAGAGTCCTAAGAACCAGAGGTCAGATGAACAGGAAGCAGCCTCAAAAAAAGCCAGAATGTCTGCTTACATTCAGATGAAGGCCACACCCTCCAGGAAGCTCCCTTTCAACTGATTGGCTACTCACAGCAGATTCCATCATGGGAGTGATCACATATAAACACTGAGACTCATGGCCCAGCCAAGTTGACACACAATCTTAACCATTACAACAGTCTTTTTAACAAGTGGTACTGGCAAAACTGGATGTCCATCTGTAAAAAAATGAAACAGGACCCACACCTCACACCATACACAAAAACTAATTCAAAATGATCAAAGACCTAAATATATAAAACCAAAAACTATAAATATCATGGAAGAAAAAACAGGGTCAACGCTAGGTGCTCTAATACACGGCATAGGCAGCATACAAACCACAATTAACAACACAGGAACATCAAAAGATAAGCCAGATAAACGGGATCTTCTAAAAATTAAACACTGAGTTCATCAAAAGACTTTACCAAAGGAGTAAAAAGAGAACCTACGGACTGGGAAAAAATCTTTGGCTATGACATATCTGGCAAAGGTTTAAGCTCTAAAATCTATAGGAAAATCCAACACCTCTACACTAAAAAAGACAAATAATCCAATTACAAAATGGGCAAAGGAAAAGAACAGACACTTCACCAAAGAAGACATTCAGGCGGCTAACAGACACTTGAGGAAATGCTCAAGATCACTAGCCATTAGAGAAATGCAAATCAAAACTACAATGAAACACCATCTCACCCCAATATTACTGACACAAACTACAAAAACAGAAAATAACAAATGTTGGAGAGGCTGCAGGGAGCTTGGAACTCTTATGCATTGCTGGTGGGAATGTAAAATGGTACAAGCATTTTGGAAAATGATATGGTGCTTCCTTAAAAGCTAGAAATAAAAATACCATATGACCCAACAATCCTGCTCCTAGGAATATATCCTAGAGACATAAGAGCAGTCACACAAGTAGACATATGCACACCCATATTCCTTGCAGCATTACTCACAATAGCAAAATGATGGAAACAACCTAAGTGCCTATCAACAGATGAATGGGTAAACAAACTATGGCACATACACACAATGGAATCCCATAATACTATGCAACAATAAAGAACAATGATGAATCTGTGAAACATCTCATGACATGGATGAATCTGGAGGGCATTATGCTGAGTGAAATAAGTCAATCACAAAAGGACAAATATTGTATTATAAAAGGGTTTATAAATACTCATTAAAAGGTTTTTAAACAAAAAGAAACAATCTTTGATGGTTAAGAAGGAGGGTAAGAGTAGGGAGGCAGAAACACTGAACAGACAATAGACAAGCGGTAACTTTGGTGAAGGGTAAGACAGTACACAATACTGGGGAAATCAGCACAACTTGACCAGGGCAAAGTCTAAGAAGCTTCATAGACACATCCAAATGCTAAGAAACATGCAAATGCTAAGTAATCCATCTACCTACGGCCACCTGATCTTTGACAAAGGCCCAAAGTCCATTAAATGGGGAAAAATAGTCTTTTTAACAAATGGTGCTGGCAAAATTGGATGTCCATCTGTAAAAAAAATGATATAGGACCCTTACCTCACACCATATATGAAAACTAGTAGACATATGCACAAATAAGCTACTGGGCTGAGGGCTGGGGACCCGGTCTGGGGGACGTCTAGCTCAATTGGCATAAGATAGTTTATTAAGAAAATGTTCTACATCTGACTGTGGTGAGTAGCATCTGGGGTCTTAATAGCCTGGGAGCAGCCTTGTAAGATACATCTACTGGTCTCATCCTGGCTAGAGCAAAGGAGAATGAAGAAAACCAAAGACACAAGAGAAAGATTAGTCCAAAGGATAAATAGACCACAACCTCCACCAGAATGAACCCAGAGCAACTAGATGGTGCCTGGTTATCACCACCGACTGCTCTGACAAGGATCACAGTAGAGGGTCCCAGACAGAACTGGAATAAAATGTAGAACAAAACTCAAATGTACACACACACGAAAAAGACCAGGCTTGCTGGTCTGACAGAGACTGGAGAAACCCCAAGAGTATGGCCCCTGGACACCCTTTTAACTCAGTACTGAAGTCACTCCTGAGGTTTACCCTTCAGCCAAAGATGGGACAGGTCTATACGGTCAACAATAACACATGTGAAGAATGTGCTTCGTAGTTCGATCCTGTATACGAGGCTAACGGGCACACCAGCCCAAAATTAAAGATGAGAAGGCAGGAAAGGACAGGAAAACTGAATGAATGGAAACAGGGAACCCAGGGTAGAGAAGGGGAGAGTGTTGACACGTCACGGGGTTACCAACCAATGTCACAAAACAATTTGTGTATTAACTGTTTAATGAAAAATTAATTTGCTCTGTTAACTTTCATCTAAAGCACAGTAAAACAAAACAAAACAAAACAAAACAAAAATGCTGAATAAAAGAAGCCATTTCCAAAGACTGCATGATTCCATTTACATGAAATGTCCAGAAAAAGGTAATCTACAGAGACAAAAAGTAGATTAGTGGTTGCCTAGGTCTTGGAGGTGGGAAAGGAGAATGACTGCAGAATGGTACAAAGTTTTTATTTGGAGTAATGGAAATGGTTTAAAATAAGATTGCAGCAGTGGTTGCACAAATCTTTAAATATTCAAATAATTATTGAATTGTATGTTTAAAATGAGTGAATTTTATGGTATACAAATTATACCTCAATAAAGCATTAAAAACAAGCAAAAAAATACTGCTCCCTTTACAAAGATATGCTGGATAAAGAGTTAAAGTTAAGCAATTTTGCTTCTCTCATCTCCCAACAAAAGTACAGGTGGTAACCAAACTTAAGCAAGCCATACCTCTTGCTCCTAGAAGCAGTTGTAGGTGACAGAATAAAACAGTGGCTCTCAAAATCCTGTGCATCAGAATTACTGGGGGATGTGGAGGTTTTCTGAATGCAGATTCCTAGGCCCTACTCTCAGGAAAACCAATTAATTAGTTCTGGTGTTCCCAGGAACCTGCATTTTTAAGAAGCACTTGAAGACTACAAAGACCACATTCTTAGAAATACTATACCAGAGGTGCATAGGAATAGTGTGGGAGCATGCAGGGATGGGGGATGAGGATGGGTGGGTACGCAACTGATCCTTGGCAAGTAGGGAGGCTAAGAAAGTTTATTTAGGTACTAAACTAAATCTCAAAGGATGAGAAGGTGTTACTCAAAAAAATAGAAGCAAATAAAGGCATTCTGAGCCTATGTCTAAACTGTGCAAAGGCATGGAGGCATTAACAGCCAGAAAATATTTAGTGAGCATTCACTATGTGCCAGGAGCTGTCTAAGAAAGCATGAGAAACGGGGTTGATGAATAGTTTTAAAGATGACTGGTTCCCAGAGTCCATGGAAGGATCTGATGGTAGGTAAAACTGGGAGGGGACTTGGGAGTTTACTATGAAGGTGACAGTAGATTGAACAGAATCTGAGAGATGTTAGGATTAAGCAAGATTTGAGAAAGAACTAAACGGATGGAGGCTTGGACAAAAAGGAAGAGTATGATAACTCCGATGTCTTGCTTCAAAATAGGGTTGTGCCAATACAAATGAAAATAGGGAATGGAGGTCCCTGGTGGTACAAATGGTTAATGCGCTTGGCTGTTAGCCAAAAGGTTACAGGTTCCAGTTGATCCAGAGGCACCTTGGAAGAAAGGCCTGGTGATCTACTTCTGAAAAATCAGCCACTGAAAACCCTGTGGAGCACAGTTCTACTCTGACACACATGCGGTCGCCATGAATTGGGATTGACTCAATGGCAACTAGTACTGGTAAATAAAGTTGAGGAGTTCAGTGTTTGATGATCTGAGTTTGAGGTATCTACAGTGATATTTAGATGACAGTTGGCAGTTGGAAGTAGGGACCTGAAGCTCAGGAGACTTCTAGAATGAAGTTATAAGCATTGTTGCTGGTGGTGGTGCCATTGAGTTGCCATCATAGCAACCCTATGTACAACAGGACAAAATGTTGCCTGGTCCTACATCATCCTCTCAATTGTTTCCCACCTAATAACAATACTTGACTCAGGATTCTTTGGAATATTAAAGGAGATGATGAGGTAAGCTTTGTAAAAATATAAAGTGATGCATAAGTGTCATTATAATTTACCCCTGAATGTTCCACAGCATTCATCACGGTGATTTGCACCCAGTGAGTGCTCAATTCATGAATTATTGTACGTGTTACCACATTTTCTATTCCCCAGACATAATCACCATAACATCTCATACACCACACTTCTAAGACCATGCCACAGCACCAATAAAAATGCAAACACTACTGACGGAAAGCATGAAAGCGGGGATATAATTTCATGTAGTCAGCTATTTCTCACGACATGACTAGAAATATTTTTCTTTAGTGAAATCTGTCATTTCAGTGTTAAGAATGTCATTCTCTCTGGAATGATGAAGATAATAAGGTTTGCTAAAATCACTTCTACTCTCAAAATATACTCGCTTTCATTGTAGGATTTATATGCAATTGGATAACATATTCAGTAATTCTCTTAAAAGAAAAAGAAAAACGCTCAGGGGTAGTTCTTAATTGTTAGGTCAGTTTTGTGCACGGAAATTGTCAACAAGTTCCAGGGTAAGCATTTGATTTAAAATAGCCAAAGTAATTGATCTGGCCCAAGCACTTTCCTCCAACCCCCCTTCTGCTTCTTTGTGTGTCTTCAGCCTTCTGTTCTAATTCTGTTCTGCTGTTGACCACTGTCTTACTTACCTAGTGCTGCTATAAAAGAAATACCACAAGTGGGGAGGCGGGGCCAAGATGGCAGACTAGGTGGACGCTACCACGGATCCCTCTTGCAACAAAGACTCGGAAAAACAAGTGACTCGATCACATATATAACAATCTACGAACTCTGAACAACAAACACAGATTTAGAGACGGAGAACAAACAAATACGGGGAGACAGCGATTGTTTTCAGAGCCAGGAGCCAGCGTACCAGCGGATTTTCTGGAAAAACTAGTTTCCCAGTGATGACTAGGAGACAGCAGTCCATATCAAACCACATAAAGAAGCAGACCATGACAGCTTCTCCAACCCCCCAAACAAAAGAATCAAAATCTTTCCCAAATGAAGATACAATCCTGGAATTATCAGATACAGAATATAAAAAACTAATTTACACAATGCTTAAAGACACCACAAATGAAATTAGGCTAACTGCAGAAAAAGCCAAGGAACACACTGATAAAACTGTTGAAGAACTCAAAAAGATTATTCAAGAACATAGTGGAAAAATTAATAAGTTGCAAGAATCCATAGGGAGACAGCATGTAGAAATCCAAAAGATTAACAATAAAATTACAGAATTAGACAATGCAATAGGAAGTCAGAGGAGCAGACTCGAGCAACTAGAATGTAGACTGGGACATCTGGAGGACCAGGGAATCAACACCAACATAGCTGAAAAAAAATCAGATAAAAGAATTAAAAAAAAATGAAGAAACCCTAAGAATCATGTGGGACTCTATCAAGAAGGATAACTTGCGAGTGATTGGAGTCCCAGAACAGGGAGGGGGGACAGAAAACACAGAGAAAATAGTTGAAGAACTCCTGACACAAAACTTCCCTGACATCATGAAAGACGAAAGGATATCTATCCAAGATGCTCATCGAACCCCATTTAAGATTGATCCAAAAAGAAAAACACCAAGACATATTATCATCAAACTTGCCAAAACCAAAGATAAACAGAAAATTTTAAAAGCAGCCAGGGAGAAAAGAAAGGTTTCCTTCAAGGGAGAATCAATAAGAATAAGTTCAGACTACTCAGCAGAAACCATGCAGGCAAGAAGGGAATGGGACGACGTATACAGAGCACTGAAGGAGAAAAACTGCCAACCAAGGATCATATATCCAGCAAAACTCTCTCTGAAATATGAAGGCGAAATTAAGATATTTACAGATAAACACAAGTTTAGAGAATTTGCAAAAACCAAACCAAGGCTACAAGAAATGCTAAAGGAGATTGTTTGGTCAGATGACCAATAATATCAGGTACCAGCACAATACAAGGTCACAAAACAGAACGTCCTAATATCAACTCAAATAGGGAAAGCACAAAAACAAACAAATTAAGATTAATTCTAAAAAATAATAAACAAAATAATACACATAACAGGGAATCATGGAAATCAATAGATAAAAGATCACAATAATCAAAAAGAGGGACTAAATATAGGAGGCATTGAACTGCCAGATGGAGAGTGATACAAGGCGATATAGAACGATACAAGTTAGGTTTTTACTTAGAAAAATAGGGGTAAATAATAAGGTAACCACAAAAAGGAATATCAACTCCATAACTCAAGAAAAAAGCCAAGAAAAATGTAACGACTCAACTAACATAAAGTTAAACATTATGAAAATGAGGATCTCACAATCTACTAAGAAAAATGTCTCAGCACAAAAAAGTATGTGGAAAAATGAAATGGCCAACAACACACATGAAAAGGCATCAAAATGACAGCACTAAAAACTTATTTATCTATAATTACGCTGAATGTAAATGGACTAAATGCACCAATAAAGAGACAGAGAGTCACGGACTGGATAAAGAAACACGATCCATCTATATGCTGCCTACAAGAGACACACCTTAGACTTAGAGACACAAACAAACTAAAACTCAAAGGATGGAAAAAAATATATCAAGCAAACAATAAGCAAAAAAGAAGAGGAGTAGCAATATTAATTTCTGACAAAATAGACTTTAGACTTAAATCCACCACAAAGGATAAAGAAGGACACAATATAATGATAAAAGGGACAATTGATCAGGAAGACATAACCATATTAAATATTTATGCACCCAATGACAGGGCTGCAAGATACATAAATCAAATTTTAACAGAATTGAAAAGTGAGATAGACACCTCCACATTTATAGTAGGAGACTTCAACACACCACTTTCGGAGAAGGACAGGACATCCAGTAAGAAGCTCAATAGAGACACAGAAGACCTACTTACAACAATCAACCAACTTGACCTCATTGACTTATACAGAACTCTCCACCCAACTGCTGCAAAATATACTTTTTTTTCTAGCGCACATGGAACATTCTCTAGAATAGACCACATATTAGGTCATAAAACAAATCTGTGCAGAGTCCCAAACATCGAAATATTAGAAAGCATCTTCTCAGACCACAAGGCAATGAAACTAGAAATCAATAACAGAAAAACTAGGGAAAAGAAATCAAATACTTGGAAAATGAACAATACCCTCCTGAAAAAAGACTGGGTTATAGAAGACATCAAGGAGGGAATAAGGAAATTCTTAGAAAGCAACGAGAATGAAAATACTTCCTATCAAAACCTCTGGGACACAGCAAAAGCAGTGCTCAGAGGCCAATTTATATCGATAAATGCACACATACAAAAAGAAGAAAGAGCCAAAAGCAGAGAACTGTCCCGACAACTTGAACAAATAGAAAGTGAGCAACAAAAGAACCCATCAGCCACCAGAAGAAAACAAATAATTAAAATTAGAGCTGAACTAAATGAATCAGAGAACAGAAAAACAATTGAAAGAATTAACAAAGCCAAAAGCTGATTCTTTGAAAAAATTAACAAAATTGATAAACCATTGGCTAGACTGACTAAAGAAAAACAGGAAAGGAAACAAATAACCCGAATAAGAAACGAGAAGGACCACATCACAACAGAACCAAATGAAATTAAAAGAATCATTTCAGACTACTACGAAAAATTGTACTCTAACAAATTTGAAAACCTAGAAGAAATGGATAAATTCTTGGAAAAACACTACCTACCTAAACTAACACATTCAGAAGTAGAACAACTAAATAGACCCATAACGAAAAAAGAGATTGAAACAGTAATTAAAAAACTTCCAACAAAAAAAAGTCCTGGCCCGGACGGCTTGACTGCAGAGTTCTACCAAACCTTCAGAGAAGACTTAACACCACTACTACTGAAAGTATTTCAAAGCATAGAAAAAGACGGAATACTACCCAACTCATTCTATGAAGCCACCATCTCCCTGATACCAAAACCAGGTAAAGACATTACAAAAAAAGAAAATTATAGACCTATATCCCTCATGAACATAGATGCAAAAATCCTCAACAAAATTCTAGCCAATAGAATCCAACAACACATCAAAAAAATAATTCACCCTGATCAAGTGGGATTTATACCAGGTATGCAAGGCTGGTTTAATATCAGAAAAACCATTAATGTAATCCATCACATAAATAAAACAAAAGATAAAAACCACATGATCTTATCAATAGATGCAGAAAAGGCATTTGACAAAGTTCAACACCCATTTATGATAAAAACTCTTACCAAAATAGGAATTGAAGGAAAATTCCTCAACATAATAAAGGGCATCTATGCAAAGCCAACAGCCAATATCACTCTAAATGGAGAGAACCTGAAAGCATTTCCCTTGAGAACAGGAACCAGACAAGGATGCCCTTTCTCACCGCTCTTCTTCAACATCGTGCTTGAAGTCCTAGCCAGGGCAATTAGGCTAGACAAAGAAATAAAGGGTATCTGGATTGGCAAGGAGGAAGTAAAGCTATCACTATTTGCAGATGACATGATCGTATACACAGAAAACCCTAAGGAATCCTCCAGAAAACTACTGAAACTAATAGAAGAGTTTGGCAGAGTCTCAGGTTATAAAATAAACATACAAAAATCACTTGGATTCCTCTACATCAACAAAAAGAGCACCGAAGAGGAAATAACCAAATCAATACCATTCACAGTAGCCCCCAAGAAGATAAAATACTTAGGAATAAATCTTACCAAGGATGTAAAAGACCTATACAAAGAAAACTACAAAGCTCTACTACAAGAAATTCAAAAGGACATACTGAAGTGGAAAAACATACCCTGCTCATGGATAGGAAGACTCAACATAGTAAAAATGTCTATTCTACCAAAAGCCATCTATACATATAATGCACTTCCAATCCAAATCCCAATGTCATATTTTAAGGGGATAGAGAAACAAATCACCAATTTCATATGGAAGGGAAAGAACCCCCGGATAAGCAAAGCATTACTGAAAAAGAAGAAGAAAGTGGGAGGCCTCACTCTACCTGATTTCAGAACCTATTATACAGCTACAGTAGTCAAAACAGCCTGGTACTGGTACAACAACAGGCACATAGACCAATGGAACAGAATTGAGAACCCAGATATAAATCCATCCACATATGAGCAGCTGATATTTGACAAAGGCCCAGTGTCAGTTAATTGGAGAAAAGATAGTCTTTTTAACAAATGGTGCTGGCATAACTGGATATCCATTTGCAAAAGAATGAAACAGGACCCATACCTCACACCATGCACAAAAACTAACTCCAAGAGGATCAAAGACCTAAACATAAAGACTAAAACGATAAAGATCATGGAAGAAAAAATAGGGACAACGTTAGGAGCCCTAATTCAAGGCATAAACAGAATACAAAACATTACCAAAAATGACAAAGAGAAACCAGATAACTGGGAGCTCCTAAAAATCAAACACCTATGCTCATCTAAAGACTTCACCAAAAGAGTAAAAAGACCACCTACTGACTGGGAAAGAATATTCAGCTATGACATCTCAGACCAGCGCCTGATCTCTAAAATCTATATGATTCTGTCAAAACTCAACCACAAAAAGACAAACAACCCAATCAAGAAGTGGGCAAAGGATATGAACACACATTTCACTAAAGAAGATATTCAGGCAGCCAACAGATACATGAGAAAATGCTCCTGATCATTAGCCATTAGAGAAATGCAAATTAAAACTACGATGAGATTCCATCTCACACCAACTAGACTGGCATTAATCCAAAAAACACAAAATAATAAATGTTGGAGAGGCTGCAGAGAGATTGGAACTCTCATACACTGCTGGTGGGAATGTAAAATGGTACAACCACTTTGGAAATCCATCTGGCATTATCTTAAACAGTTAGAAATAGAACTACCATACAACCCAGAAATCCCACTCCCGGGAATATACCTTAGAGATACAAGAGCCTTCACCCAAACAGATATATGCACACCCATGTTTATTGCAGCTCTGTTTACAATAGCAAAAAGCTGGAAGCAACCAAGGTGTCCGTCAACGGATGAATGGATAAATAAACTGTGGTATATTCACACAATGGAATACTACGCATCGGTAAAGAACAGTGACGAATCTCTGAAACATTTCATAACATGGAGGAATCTGGAAGGCATTATGCTGAGCGAAATGAGTCAGAGGCAAAAGGACAAATATTGTGTAAGACCACTATTATAAGATCTTGAGAAATAGAAAAAACTGAGAAGAACACATACTTTTGTGGTTACGAAGGGGGGAGGGAGGGAGGGAGGGAGAGGGTTTTTTATTGATCAATCAGTAGATAAGATCTGCTTTGGGTGAAGGGAAAGACAACACTCAATACAAGGAAGGTCAGCCCAATTGGTCTGGAATAAAAGCAAAGAGGTTTCTGGGATAAAATGAATGCTTCAAAGGTCAGCGGAGCAGGGGCTGGGGTCTAGGGAACATGGTTTGAGGGGACTTCTAAGTCAATTGGCAAAACAATTCTATTATGAAAACATTCTGTATCCCACTTTGAAATGTGGCGTCTGGGGTCCTAAATGCTAACAAGCGGCCATCTAAGATACATCAATTGGTCTCAACCCACCTGGAGCAAAGGAAAATGAAGAACACCAAGGTCACACAACAACTAAGAACCCAAGAGACAGAAAGGGCCACATGAACCAGAGACCTACATCATCCTGAGACCAGAAGAACTAGTTGGTGCCCGGCCACAATCGATGACTGCCCTGTCAGGGAGCACAACAGAGAACTCCTGAGGGAGCAGGTGATCAGTGGGATACAGACCCCAAATTCTCATAAAAAGACCATACTTAATGGTCTGACTGCGACTAGAGGAATCCCGGCAGCAATGCTCCCCAGACCTTCTGTTGGCACAGGACAGGAACCATCCCCGAAGACAACTCATCAGACATGAAAGGGACTGGGCAGCGGCGGGGAGAGAGATGCTGATGAAGAGTGAGCTAATTAAATCAGGTGGACACTGGAGAGTGTGTTGGCAACTCTTGACTGGAGGGGGGATGGGAAGATAGAGAGAGAGGGAAGACGGCAAAATTGTCACGAAACGAGAGACTGAAAGGGTTGACTCAATAGGGGGAGAGCAAGTAGGAGATGGGAGTAAGATGCATGTAAACTTACATGTGACAGACTGATTGGAATTGTAAATGTTCACTGGAAGCTTAATAAGAGTTAATTAAAAAAAAAAAAGAAAAGAAATACCACAAGTGGATGGCTTTAACAAACAGAAATTTATTCTCTCACAGTTTAGGAGGATATAAGTCTGAATTCATGGTGCCGGCTCCAGGGGAAGGCTCTCTTTCTTTGTCGGCTCTGGGAGAAGGTCTTGTCATCAATATTCTCCTGGTCTAGGAGCATCTCAGTGGAAGGACCCTGGTCCAAAAAACATGCTCCAATCCCGACTCTACTTTCTTGGTGATATGAGGTCCCTCTGTCTCTCTGCTCACTTCTCTCTTTTACATCTCAAAAGAGATTGACTCAAGGCACAATTTAATCTTGTAGATTGAGTCTTGCCTCATTAACATAACTACTTCTATTCCTGCCTTATTAACATCACAGTGGTAGGATTTACAA
Source organism: Elephas maximus indicus (assembly GCF_024166365.1). Lineage (NCBI taxonomy): Eukaryota > Metazoa > Chordata > Mammalia > Proboscidea > Elephantidae > Elephas > Elephas maximus. The sequence goes on along the minus strand of NC_064819.1, from coordinate 62,779,791 downwards.
CACATAGGAAACTCATATCAGATGACAAAATGGTGGACAATCACACAAGACTGGAAATCATGACTTAGCTAAGTTAACACACATTTTGCGGGGACACAATTCAATCCATAACAACCACTAAAAGACTAGAGGTTCTGCTTGCTCACACTTTGGACAAAGGAGCCCATATGAAAATGGAAAAAAAAGAAAGAGGGTAAAGTATAAAGAACAGTGGAGTGTGGTAAAGAAATGAAGAGGGAATAAAGGAATGCACGATAAGAATATCAGTGATAGTAAAGTAGTCAGCCCATTACAACCTATCTTTAAACTATGTTCAAAACACAAAAAGCAACTGCCTGGCTCTGAAAAGGAAACAACAGTAGGTGAATACAGGAGAGGAGTCAGAACCTGAAAAAGATACCCATTTGGGTGTGAGTTTCTGGGTTTTCTTCCTTTTTTCTCTCTAGGGTTGACCGAAAGGTAGTAATACATAGAGGGTGTGGGCAGCAAAAAATCTGAGACAATTCCGTCTTTCTGGCCAGAAGACAAAGAATAGGAGTTCCTGCAAGTAGAAGAGTTTGAAGAAAGTACTGTTTTGGGGTTTTTTTTGTTTTTTTTTTTTAATCTCTTTTTTCACTCCCAATGGTAGCCACAGCCATAGAACTGCAGGGCAGAACTACAGGGCAGAACTGCAGCACAGCCTATTAGCTCCAGGAGAAACCCAGTCTTTCTGGTCAGAGGAATGGGAAAAAGGAGTCCCTGTGGTCCAAAGAATATGGGGAGAATCTCTGTTATTTTTTTCTCTCTCCCTTTTGCCCCACTGTTTTGCCCTGAGTACGGCCCAAATTTGGGGGAACGATAATGCAACAGCATGAGCAGCTAAAATTTTAAGAGATACCCCATCTTTCTGGCCAGAAGAGTAGGGAAAGGAGCTCTTCTGAGCAGGAGATTTTAGGGGAAGCCACAGAGAGGAGACTGCTGAAGGAGGGGATCCCCTGATCCTGTATGAGCCAACACAAGTCCCAGTCTCAGTCCTGAGCTGCGCATGTGCAGGAGAGACCCCCAGACTTTGAGAACTGAGCTATTACATAAACTACTTGCTCAAGTCCCAGACTAAGCCCTAAAAAGCACATGCACAGGACCCAAGGCAGAATAACAAAGGCTTTGAAAAACAAACTGATTGGTGTTGGAAACACCACCTAAAAAATGCAAGACAAAATGGATGGTTTGAACCTAACTGGGTTGCCTAGAAAAATACACTACTGAGAATTTTCAAAAGGACCCAGAGTCTCACAATGTATGTTGTTGTTAGGTGCTGTGGAGTTGGTTCTGACTCATAGTGACCCTATGACCAAAACTAAACACTGCCCAGTCCTGCACCATCCTCACAATTGTTATTCTTGAGCCCATCGTTGCAGCCACTGTGTCAATCCATCTCGTTGAAGATCTTCCTCATTTTCGCTGGCCCTCTACTTTACCAAGCATGATGTCCTTCTCCAGGGACTGGTCCCTCCTGATAACATGTCCGGAGTATGTGAGACGTAGTCTCGCCATCCTTGCTTCCAAAGAGCATTCTGGTTGTACTTCTTCCAAGACAGATTCATTTGTTCTTTTGGCAGTCCACGGTATATTCAATATTCTTCACCAACGTGACAATTCAAAGGCTTCAATTCTTCAGTCTTCCTTACTCATTGCCCAGATTTCGCATGCATATGAGGCAATTGAAAACACCATGGCTAGGATCAGGTGAACCCTGGTGGCATAGTGGTTAAGTGCTACAACTGCTAACCAAAAGGTCAGCAGTTCGAATCCACCAGGTGCTCCTTGGAAACTCTATGTGGCAGTTCTACTCCATTCTATAGGGTCGCTGTGAATAGGAATCAACTCAACAGCAACCGGTTTGGTTTTGGAAACCCTGATGGAGTAGCAGTTAAAATCTATGGCTGCTAACTAAAAGGCCAGTAGTTCAAATCCACCAGGTGCTCCTTGGAAACCCTACAGGGCAGTTCTACTCTGTCCTTTAGGGTCGCTATGAGTCGCAATTGACTTGACAGCAATGGGTTTGGTTGTTTTTTTTTTTTAGGATCAGGCATACCTCAGTCTTCAAGGTGACATCTTTGCTTTTCAATACTTTAAAGATTTGCCCAATGCAATGCATCTTTTGATTTCTTGACTGCTGTTTCCATGGATGTTGATTGTGGATCCAAGTAAAATGAAATCCTTGACAACTTCAATCTTTTCTCCATTAATCATGATGTTGCTCATTGGTCAAGTTGTGAGGATTTTTGTTTTCTTTATGTTGAGGTGTAATCCATACTGAAGGCTGTAGTCTTTGATATTCATCAGTAAGTGCTTCAAGTCCTCTTCACTTTCAGCAAGCAAGGTTGTGTGAACTGCATAACACAGGTTGTTAATGAGTCTTTCTCCAATCCTGATGCTGCATTCTTCTTCATATAGTCCAGCTTCGTGGATTATTTGTTCAGCATACAGGTCGAATAGGTATGATGAAAGGGTACAACCCTGATGTACACCTTTCCTCACTTTAAACCACACAGTATCCCCTTGTTCTGTTCAAACAACTGTCTCTTGATCTATGTACAGGTTCCTCATGAGCACAGTTAGGTGTTCTGGAATTCCCATTCTTCTCAATGTTATCCATAATTTGTTATGATACACACAGCCCAATGTCTTTTCGTAGTCAATAAAACACAGGCAAACATCTTTCTGGTATTTTCTGCTTTCAGCCAAGATCGATCTGACATCAGCAATGATATCCCTGGTTCCGTGTCCTCTTCTGAATCTGGCTTGAATTTCTGACAGTTCCCTATTGGTATACTGCTGCAGCCGCTTTTGAATGATCTTCAGCAAAATTTTACTTGCATGTGATCTTGATGGTAGTGTTTGATAATTTCCGCATTTGGTTGGATCACCCTTCTTTGGAATAGGCATAAATATGGATCTCTTCCAGTCAGTTGGCCAGATAGCTGTCTTCCAAATTTCTTAGCATTGATGGTGAGCACTTCCACTGCTGCATCCATTTGTTGAAACATCTCATTTGGTATTCCGTCAATTCCTGAAGCCTTGTTTTTTGCCAATGCCGTCAGTGCAGCTTGAGCTTCTTCCTTTAGTACCATCATTTCTTGATCACATGCTACCTCGTGAAATGGCTGAAGGTCAACCAATTCTTTTTGGTATAGTGATGCTGAGTATTCCTTCAATCTTCTTTTGATGCTTCCTTCAATATTGCAGCTGAAGGCTTGAATTTTTTCTTCAGTTCTTTCAGCTTGAGAAACACTGAATGTGTTCTTCCCTTTTGGTTTTCCATCTCCAGGTCTTTGTACATGTCATTATAATACTTTGTCTTCTTGAGCTACCCTTTGAAATCTTTTATTTGGCTCTTTTACTTCATCATTTCTTCCATTTGCTTTAGCTACTCGAAGTTCAAGAGCAAGTTTCAGAGTCTCTTCTGACATCCATTTTGGTCTTTTCACTCTTTCCTGTCTTTTTAATAATGTCTTGCTTTCTTCATGTATGATGTCCTTGATGTCATCCCACAACTGGACTGGTCTTTGGTCATTAGCATTCAACACATCAAATCTATTCTTGAAACGGTCTGTTAATTCAGGTGGGAATATACTCAAAGTCACACTTTGGCTCTTGTGGGCTTGTTTTCATTTTCTTCAGCTTCAGCTTGAACTTACATATGAGCAATTGATGGTCTGTTCTGCAATCGGCCTCTGGCCTTGTTCTAACTGATGATACTGAGCTTTTCCATCATCTCTTCCCACAGATGTAGTCAATTTGATTCCTGTGTATCCCATTTGGCGAAGTCCATGTGTATAAACAAAGAAAAAAAACCAAACCTGTTGCCATCGAGTCAATTCCAACTCACAGAGACCCTATAGTACAGAGTAGAACTGTCCCTTAGAGTTCCCAAGGAGCACCTGGTAGATTCTAACTGCTGACCTTTTGGTTAGCAGCTATAGCTCTTAACCACTCCGCCACCAGGGTTTCCATGTGTACAGTCGCCATTTATGTTGGTGAAAAAGGTATTTGCAATGAAGAAGTTGTTGGTCTTGTAAAATTCTATCATGCGATCTCTGGCATCATTTCTATTACCAAGGCCATATTTTCCCACTACCAATCCTTTTTGTTTCCAACTTTTTCATTCCAGTCACCAGTAATTATCAATGCATCCTGATCACATATTCGATCAATTTCAGACTGCAGAAGTTGGTAAAAATCTTCAATTTCTTTATCTTTTGCCTCTGTGGTTAATTCATAAATTTGAATAATAGTTTTATTAACTGGTCTTCTTGTAGGTGTATGGATATTATTCTATCTCTGACAGTGTTGTACTTCAGGGTAGCTCTTGAAATGTTCTTTTTGACGATGAATGCAATGCCATTCCTCTTTAAGTTGTCATTCCTGGCATAGGAGACTGTATGATTGTCCAATTCAAAATGGCCAATACCAGTCCATTTCAGCTCACTAATATCTAGGATATCAATGTTTATGCATTTCATTTCATTTTAGAAGATTTCCAATTTTTCTAGTTTCATGCTTCATACATTCCATGTTCTGATTATCAATGGATATTTGCAGCACTTTTTTCTTCTTATTTTGAGTTGTGCCACATCAGCAAATGAAGATCCTGAAAGCTTGACTCCATTCACTTCATTAAGGTCAACTCTACTTTGAGGAGGCAGCTCTTCCCCAGTCATATTTTGAGTGTCTTCCAACCTGAGGGGCTCATCTTCTGGCACTATATCAGACAATGTTCCACTGCTATTCATAAGGTTTTCACTGGCTAATTGTTTTCAGAAGTAGACTGCTGGATTCTTCTTCCTAGTCCATCTTAGCCTGGAAGCTCAGCTAAAACCTGTCCGCCATTGGTGACTCTGCTGGTATTTGAATACTGGTGGCAAAGCTTCCAGCATGACAGCAACATGCAAGAGTTCACAGTACAACAAACTGACAGACACGTGGGGGCTCACAACATATAATAGTCATTATGTCAATAATTCCATCCAAAAATACTTGACATACAAGGGACCAGGCAATTGTAACCAATTCTCAAGAGATAAGACAATCAATGGATGCCAACCTTGAGATGACAGAGATGTTGGAATTATCAGAAAGATTTTAAATGAGCTATTATAACTATGGAGCACTAGTGGCATAGTGGTTAACAGCTTAACAGCTAACCAAAAAGTTGGCAGTTCAAATCCATCAGCTGCTCCTTGGAAACCTTATGGGGCATTTCTATTCTGTCATACAGGGTTGCTCTGAGTTGGAATTGACTCGACGGCATCAGGTTTCATTTTTTTTCTTACCATAAATATAGGAACCCTGGTGGTGCAGTGGTTGAGTGCTCAATGCTTACTGAAAGGTTGGAGTTTCAAATCCACCAGCTGCTTTGTGGAAGAAAGATGTATCAGTCTGCTTATGCAAAGATTTACAGCCTTGGAAACCATATGGGACAGTTCTACTCTGTCCTAGAGGGTTGCTATGAGTTGGAACTGACTTGATGGCAATGGGTAGGTAGGGTATTATAACTATGCTGCAGGAAATAAAGGTAAAAAATCTTGAAATGAAAGGAAAGATAAAACTTGTCAGCAGAGACATACAAACTAAAAAATGTGAAAATTTTAGAACTAAAAAATGGAGCAACTGAAATAAAAAATTCATTGGATAGGTTCCATAGAAGAATGGAGATGACTGAGGAAAGTGTCAGTGAACTTGGCATAGAAATTATCCAATATGAAAAAATAGAATAAAGATTGGAAAAAAGAAAAATGAACAGGGATAACATTACTGTTGTGGGACTTCCAGGAAAGGAGAAACAGATCGATGTGGATAACATATTTCAAGAAATAATGGCCAAAAACTTTACAAATTTGGTGGAAGCCACACATTTACAGATTGAAGTAGTGGTATATGCCTGGTTATTACACACATACAGGCACATACACACGAAATACCTTACAGTGAGTGCCTCCAAAGGGGAGAACAAAACAGACGAGTAAAGCAAAGATAACCAGTTGTCGTTGAGTTGAATCTGACTCATTATGACCCCATGTGCGTCACAGTAGAACCGTGCTCCACAGGGCTTTCAGTAGCTGATTTTTCAGAGGTAGATCACAAGGCCTTTCTTCTAAGGTGCCTCTGGGTGGAACTGAACCTCCAATCTTTTGGTTAGCAGCCAGCTGCGTTAAACATTGGTACCACCCAGGGACAATTTGCCTAAAATGAAATAAGTAAAATGTGATGAGCTATCATCCTCTTTTGAGAGGTATCTGGGTTATCTCATTCATTGTCTAGGCTATTTCACCACTTAATAAACAGAGACATTAACTTGTAGAAAGCTGATAATAAAGCAAAAAATTGTTGTCTATAAACCTGAATCAGCATACATCTGTCAGTTTGTTGTACTGTGGTGGTTTCAGTGTTGTTATGATGCAGGAAGCTATGCCACCAGTATTTCAAATACCAGCAGGGTCACCCATGGTGGACATGTTTCAGCAGAGCTTCCAGACTAAGACAGACCAGGAAGGAAGGCCTGAAGATCTGCTTCTAAAAATTAGCTAGTAAAAACCTATAGATCGCAACAGAATACCATTCAATATAGTGCTGGAAAATGACGCCCCAAGGTTGGAAGGTGCTGCACAATAGCCCAACAATGGGCTTAAACATGCCAACAATCATGAAGACGGCACAGACAACATTTCATTCTGTTATACATAAGAGAGTGGGAGCCAACTCGACAGCAACTAACAACCACAACATACATATGAAATTAATTTTATCCTGTGGAAGTTCATTTATTTCCTTCTCTCACTATTTTTAGAAGCCAGATTTGAGTCTATTAAGAGAATTCACTTCAGCATTCCTTATGTGTGTCTACTTTTTGGATTCTCCTTCAAACCAACTATAGACCTTTCTGCCTCTCATTTTTAAATAAATTAAATCAAATCTCTGGCACACGTTCATTTTTCATTTGTATGAGAGTCATGTTTTTATTTTCTTTTAAAATTTATTCTTAACATCAGTTTACATGTAATTAGATTTATCTTATTTTTTTAAAAACAAAGGTTTAGAAAACACATGATTTGCAAAAGGATCTCTGTGCAGGCATTAAAATCATACACTTTCTCATCCTTCACACTGATATTCTAAAATCTCCCTCTATTTTCCCCACCCTCCTCCCCCACCACTCCCTCCTCCTTGAAATTTTTATATCCTTGGGCAATGGGATTAAGTGAGATTCAGGAAGAGCTAGATATAGGCCTTTCTTATATAAAGTGAGAGAGGGCAATTATAGGAAAGAAGGTGGGAAAGGGAACCTACATCTCCATTATCTGCCAGCTCTTAGGAAGCTCAGTCTTAGGAAAGAGGACATATGGAAGATGACAGTTTGGAAAGTTATTTTATCAAAACACCTGTGCACACAACTATTGGTCTCTATTCACCTGGAGCAACAGAGGAAGAAGGAGAGTCAAGAATAGGAGGAAGAAATGGAATGTGCTGCTAACTGTCTCCGCAAACAACTGCCTCCTTTGCTATGACACTGGAAGAACTGGATGGTGCCTGGCTACCATTACTGAACATTTTGATCGAAGAGGCTGTAGAAGAATCCTGATCAAACAAGGGAAAACGTAGAACAAAATTTCAAATTCTCTTGGACTCCAGACTTTCCAAAGTCATGGAGGCTGGATGGACCCCTGAAACTACTGCCCTGAGATAACCTTTAAATCTTAAACTAAAAACATCCCCTGAAGTCTTAAAACCTAATACCAGTTTGGCTTAATTGGTTAAAAAAAAAAAAGTCTGCCTTGAGCATTATGCTTTTTTAAGAACTGTCTATATGGGATCAAATTGAGAATAGCAACTAGAAAGATTAAGGAACCTTAGGGGGCAGTAAGTTTATGTTAATGGAAAAGGAACAACTCCCTTAAGAAATCTGACCGGACAGTTTTCTTAAGAAAATGAGAGTGAGAATGGTTACACAACTAGAAGAACGTAATCAGTGCCATTCAATCGTACATGTAGAAACTGCTGAATTGGCGTATGTTTTGCTGTGTATATTCTCAAAAAAGCAGCAAAATAAATAAAATTAAAAAAATAAACCAACAAACTGTGTGCACATACCTTTGTGAAGTTTTTACAGATGGTAAATGTGCACAGTTTGAAGACCTAAAGCGAGAGGCATAAAAATGAGCCCCACCTCAAATTCTATACACTTGAATCATTTGCATCAACAAACCTCTTTTTTAAAGTTTTGAATTATGGAAGAACTTTAATTAGATAACCTCAGAACAGATATTGAGGGAAGTGGATCCTAATGAAGGATGAGGCCATTCTGAAGTAGGACTGGAGAAGAGGCAATGAAAGTTTGTCCATAAACTTCCACAAAGTACACAAACTGAACTTTGAACAACCAGAGGGTACCATGAGAGTGTTAAGAAGCAAAGAAGAAATGGAAATGAGGGAGAAATTAAACTTTTAAACTTTCTGCCTAAATACTGGTAGGCCTGCACTGTACCACTGAAAATCTCTAGCCATAGCTTCTCCCATGAGTGCCAAGAGAAAGCCTGTCATAGTTTAATCTACCTAATGCCAAGCAACCAACTGGATGGGCTTTTCCATCAACTAACTCACCTGGCCAGATATATGGGCTTCCTCCCATTGGAGAGAGGTACGTAAAAGTACCAGGCCTGTGTTCATTAGATGGAAAGACCACCCTTAAATTACACTTATCCTTCACCTACACACTCTGGGCGGTACATAAGCTTCTAAGCAGATTAAATAAAATGGGACACCCCAACAACATATGAGACTGATCAGTCTGAGATATGTATCCATCACTTGAAAGTCCGACCACCTATCTGTCCTTTGTCCTACTGTGGCGACTTGCATGTTGCTATGATTCTGAATGCTATGTCACAGGTATTTCAAATACCAGTGGGGTCACTCATGATGGACAGGTTTCATCAGAGGTTCCAGACTAAAACTAGAAAGAAAGGCCTGGTGATCTACTTCAGAAAATTAATCAATAAAAACCTTATGGATCACAACAGAATATTGTCTGATAGAGTGCTGGAAGATGAGCCCTCTAGGTTGGAAGGCACTCAAAATACACAGTGGCAGCAACAGTGGACAGCCAGAGGGTACCATGACAGTATTAAGAAGCAAAGAGGAAATGGAAATGGAGGAGGAATCAAAATTTAAACTTTTAAAACGAGCATGCCGATGATCATGAAAATAACTCAGGACCAGGCAATGTTTTGTTCTGTTGCGCACAGGGTCACCATGAATTGGAGCTGACTTGAAGGCAGCTAATAACAACTTGGAAGCCTGTTTTACCCAGATCTGGAAAAATCTGATTGGACGGTTTTAGTGTGATTTAATTTGACTGCTTCTTATCGCCTTGGAGTAAAGCAATCTATCTCCTAAGAATCCCAGTGATTCTTCTCTGAGTAAAATTAAGTACAAACAAGGTGAGAAACAATGATGACAACCACTTGAGATCCTTTGAGGCTTTATGTTCACAGCTGTGGGACAAGAAGTTTGTGTGGTCCTTTGACTCTGGTTTCTGGACATAGCCTAAGCAATCAAGATGCCTTTGTCTCCCATATTAGCCAGGCAAGTAGAGGCTTCACAGGCTCTTTGCCAGGCAACTAACTTCAGGAAGGGAGGGGGCCTAAGACGGTCATGCACATTCATTTCTTAGATGGATCATAACTATGCATTAAGGCCCAAGTCATGCATATTCACTGAGGTTCCAATGACTAGGGGACCTGAGACCTTGGAGTGCTCTTTTTGGGGCCTCCTGGATTGGTGAGAACATTTATGCACTGCACAGGGTGTGGCACGTCCCTGGGGACAATGGCGGCCCCATGCCAGAACACTTGCAGACCTTAAATGATGCAGCTCTATGCTTGCATCCTTTCTGGTTACAATAAATGAGGAACTGTAGGTATGGGTAATAGTTTCCGTGAATTTTGTGAGTTACTCTAGAGAGCTATTGAACCTACTGGGGACTTTGAGAACCATCGGAGAGGCTGGCTGGTTTTGCCTATTTGACAGGGACTGGAAGGACAGTCCTGATTTGTGGAGACCCAACAATGGTTGGTTAGGGTCAGAGAGAGAGAAAGAGTGCCAAGTGGGTGGCTGGTATCAGAATGATGAAGTGGGGATATGAATTATCTTTACATTTTGGAAATTAGCCTGTGATGGCTATTATTCATCTAACAGCTTCATTACATCTTCCTTCACCGATATTCATCCTTGCATCTCCAGTGATTTTCACTGTGCTGGGCATATAACAGTCACCCAATATAGGGAGAATACAGAGGGAATAAGATGGCAGAATTTCACTGGATTTCCAAGTGGATTGATGCAAAGTAACAGAGGTTATTGTCTCATTCAACTCTGCACAAGCATGGACATAAGACAACCAATGTTGTCTATGTACTACAAGGCCTGCCTCTGGTGTTGTCAGCATCTATCTTCTCCAAGAACCATCCTCCTCTTCAATGTTGCCATTCAGACCACCTCACTTCTATTTTCAGACTCCTAGAACCCTCCTGCTCTTTAACACCTCCTCCTATCAAAACAAGAAAGATTTTAGATCAGACTTTTACATTGTATTCTGAGAAGCTGGAGCTAACAGGAACCTCAAAAGTTACCTCATTCATTACATAGATGTGAAATTTTCTGAATTTGGGATTACTGCATTTGGCTCTCCATTTGGCTAAGTAGTTATTGAGAAGCCAGGATTATTAGATGTCAAATACGCTAAACAGGGCAGATAAAAACACCATCCATAACAGTCAAAAGTTCTTCTGGTTTTAGGCACCTTCCTATGCTCCTTCTTGTATCAGACTGTATACTGAAAGGGAAATAATTGTGTTACATAATTTCTCAATAAAAGTGAGAACCCACTGCAGTCAAATCAATTCTGACTCATAGCAACCCTGCAGAACAGAGTAGAAGTGTTCATAGGGTTTCTAAGGCTGTAATCTTTATGGAAGCAGACTGCCACATCTTTCTCCTGTGGAGCAACTAGTGTGTTCAAACTGCCAACCTTTCCATTAGCAGTCAAGTGCTTAAAGAGTCTACTAAAGAGAAAAATAAAATGAGATAAGATGGAATTACCCTAAAACCCAGTGCTGTCGAGTCATAGATATATAAATTTGTTAAACAAGTTACCTTATCATGGCCTGTTTTGACCTTAGGGGGCTTCTGCCCCTTCTAACTACAGGTAGAAATATCCTGGGTGAACTGTCAAAGCTTGCTGCCTGAACCAAGGGTAGATCTAAAAACTGTTTGAGGATATAACACTAGATTTCCAATCAGCTTGTCGTCCAGAATAACCAAACTAAATCACAATTGGAAATACTGGATGTACAATAAGAGGAAAATTACAGTGTAGTTCATTGTCGTTAGGTGCTGTTGAGTCAACTCTGACTCGCAGTAGAACTGCCCCATAGGATTGTCTAGGCTGTAATCTTTACAGAAGCAGATCTCCAGATCTTTCTCCCACGGAGCCACTGGGTAGATCTGAACCGCCAACTTTTGGTTAGCAGCCAAGTGCTTAACTGAGGCACCTCTGGGGCTCCTTATAGTATAGTTTAGTAACCACTTATGCATCCTGCTTAAAGTTATGTCCCTTTGACTTAATGGTTAAAGTTGTCCTCCATCCCATTCTAAACCCAAGCGATGTAAGAGGGAATGAAGATGCTCATGAGTGGTTGGGTTAAATGATCCTGCTGTAGTATTCAGCTGTAAAGTTTTAGATTAGAGTTTTTACACACTTCTTAAGACATGAGAAAATACATATTAAAATAAGAATTTAAATAGGGTGAGAAATCAGAATCTCCAACCAGTAATTTTATCTTGGTTTGGAGGAATGAATCAGCTAGATATATATCATCAATGTATAAGTAAGAAGGAGAATCAGCTATGTTTTTTTGGCTATTAAAATACATGATACCAACACTCATACTGCACGACTGGGCAATTCCACACCTAGAGGAACTCTTGAACATATGCATCAATAGACAGGGACAAAGTCTTCAAACAGCACTCTCTAACAGCAATACACAGGAACCAATCCGAATAGCCGTCAGCAATAGATAACAATGAATAAATTGCAGAATATTTTTATTAATATATAGCTACATACAACAGTATGAATGCATCTTAAAAACCTGATGTTGAATTTTTAAAAATGAGAAGATTATCTATACCCTTTTTAAAAACAAAAAACAAGCAAACCTAAACAGTATGTTATTTAGGAATACATATGTATGCCATAAAATCTTTTACAATAAAATCAGTGAATGATTAACACAAAATTCAGGACTGGGAGGAATACGCGGAATGGCATATGAGGAGAGCATAAAGAAAGATGTAACAGTATAGGAAGCAATCTAGTCCTTAAACCCTAGTTTCTAAACCTGATGACAAGTTCACAGGTGTTCATTTGAAATCAGTACAGTGTTTATAATTTACACAGACTTAGCACATTCTTTTTACTTATAAACTAGTATATAATTGATTGTGCCTGACTCAGACCATGGTGTTTTCAATTGCCTCATATGCATGTGAAAGCTGGACAATGAGTAAGAAGTCAGAAGAAGAACTGGTGCCTTTGAATTACGGTGTTAGCAAACAATATTGAATATACCATGGACTGCCAAAAGAATGAACAAATCTGTCTTAGAAGAAGTACAGCCAGAATGCTCCTTAGAAGCAAGGATGGTGAGACTTCATCTCACACACTTTGGACATGTTATCAGGAGGAATCAGTTCCTGGAGAAGGACATCATGCTTGGTAAAGCAGAGGACCAGGAAAAAAGGAAAACCCTCAATGAGATAGATTGACACAGTGGCTGCAACAATGGGCTTCAGGCACAACGACGATCACGAGGAAGGTGCAGGACCAGACAATGTTTCATTCTGTTGTACACAGGGTCACTATGAGTCAGAGCTGACTTGAAGGCACCTACCAACAAGCATAAAAAATCTGCTAGAAAATATTCAAAACAAAACACCATACTGCCCAAAATAAGTTAATGTCACTCTTAAGGGTACTTAACTCAGGGGTATTTTTTTATAACCTAGGCACCCAGACAATCTGGATTAATCCTTTCAAAAGGTTCCTCTCCAAACCGTAGAATAAGGTTGCTACTGTTGTTAGTTGCCACTGAGTTGATTCTGACTCATGGTGACCCCATATGTTTCAGGGTAGAACTGTTTCAAAAAGTTTTCAAAGCTGTGACCTTTCAGAAGCCTGTTTTCCCAGATGCCTTTGGTTGGGTTTGAACCGCCAACCTTTCACCTAGTAGTTGAGTCTTTAACTGTTTTCACTCCCTGGAGCCTCTTTACAACAAGGTAGGTGCTAATTTTCTAAGGCACTGATACTGAGAATGGTTTTTATATTTTTAAATAGTTGAAAAAAAATCAAAAGAAGAATAGTATTTCATCACTGGCAAAAAGTACATGAAATTCAAATTCCAGTGTCCATAAATAAAGTGAAACCCAACCACCCATTCGTTGGTATTTTCTATGGTTACTTTCAAGCTACCATGGCAGAGTTGAGTAGTCACTAAAGTGACCATATGGCCAGCAAAGCCGAAAATACTATCTGGCCTTTTACAGGAATGTTTGCCACTTCCTGCACTATATCAACAACTTAAATTGCTTCCAACTTCTATGATGAAGAGTGGAAACCTCTTTGCTTCTTACCAAGATCACCCTGATGATGTCTCATAGTCAACTTCTCCTTCTCTTTATCCTTAATAGATATTTACACGTGTGCTAGCAAAAATTCAAGCATAGAGGTGTTCCGAGCAGGCTTTCAGTAAAGGGTTAACATGAGCCACTCGTGGGGAAACAAGGGAGGGGATGAAGGAGAAGTGACTGTTCTGGGAAAATATGTACAAAGAATGTTCCAGGAAGCATGTAACGAAAATGTTCTCGTAAATTACTTACCCAAACTGTTATCAAGAAATGTTTGTCAGAAAATAAATTAATCAAATGAAGAATTTTTTTTTTTTTTTTGTAAATATCTGTGGTATTGGTCATGCTGAAGCCTGTGTGTAAAAATTCTGCCCTTTTTCAGAACAGCAGAGCACTTTGTAGTTTAACTGTGTGCTGCCCAAGCTGAGTTGCTATTCCTCAATAAAACTCTTTGTTTTTACTCCTATCAGACTATGAGATGTTCTTCTTTGACGTATTTGGTGTCAGAAAAGGCATTTTAAATATGCATTGCTTCCAACAACCCCTGAGGTGTTGAGGAATCAGGTTCAGGTACCAGCCAAGGTGTTTGGGCTCTCCATCTCTGTGGACTCTTGGGAGTCATCTCAAGGTAAATAACCTCTCGAATCCGAGCTCTGCTCCCTTGTGTTGTAGCTCTTTGAGTTTCATTGAAGGATTTGTTTTTGTTCTTGCAAGTAAGTTTTTACTATCTTTCAGAAGAAGAAAAGGGCAAATCAGAACCTTCCTCCAAAACTTCTGCCTACTATATGAACAAACATTTTGGACCTTTAACGTGTGCATTCTTGCCTGGATGGGATGACCTCACTAAAGATAGTTTGGAAAATCAGTGGCCACTTTGGAGTTCTTTTAATTTATCCATATTAGCTTTTCTGTGCAGTGAATTGGATTAAACAACCTCAATACGATGCCTACATTGATTGGTATTTAGAGGCCTCCAAAAGACTTCAAGATAGCAAAATTGCTTTCCTGCAGGATACTGTTTCCAAATTAACAAAACAAAATAAGGAGCTGCAATATCAGAACTCTGCTCCTGTTCCATCTGCCCCTTTGCTGCCTGTCTCTCCTTTATACCCCTTCTTACCCTCCTATTCCTCTGATAACATTTTGAGTTTCCTTTTTACCCTGAGAAACCTACTAAGAAACTTTTACCAGAAATGCACTTTAGGATCCATCTTACTGATGCTGAGGACTCTCCCTGTGTTACCTTTTCCCCTAGACTCACTCAAAATTGCTTAGCATTGTGAAGGGTTTTTCAAAATTACATGAAGACCCTTAAAAATTTGCTGAGGAATTTAAAATTGTTATTGAAGTTTACCACTCTGGGCTCCCAGATATTTTACAACTAGTCCATATGATAACTAGGCCTAGAGAAGCTCGCTATGGTTAGAACATGATGAATGGGAAGATCCTCAGAAGAATTTAGCTCTAAATATAGATAAGACAGCTGCTGAGCTGCTTGAGGATGCTTGAACAATGAGTAAGAGATTACTTGAGGCTTTTCCTAAGGCCTTCCCCCCAGTAATTGATTGGACAAAAATTCATTCTTGTAAACAGAATAAAGATGAGAATGTTTATGATTATCAAACCAGGCTACTTCAAAAATTTTCTGAACACTCTGGTATTATCTTTTCTGCTCCAGATGCAACTGGAGTTTTTAATGCTGTTTTCATATCTGGATTAAAACCTGAAACCTCAGCCTTGGTTAAGAGGCATCGATTGGAATGGAAAATGGCCCCCTTTGTGGAATTGACTAATTTGGCTTATAAACTTTCTCAGACTCTTGAGGCTGAAAGGGACAAAAAAGCTAATAAATTGATAACCCTCCAGTTGTAACCATTACAGTCCCCAAATCAAAAGAAGAATGCCAAATCTTCTAGTGGCCCCAAAGTTGGCATCTGCCACTACTGTATGAAACCTGGTCATTGGAAAAATGAATTTTATAAAGTAAAAAACAAAATGAAACTTCCCAAAAAGATGTCCTTCAACCTGATATGGAATGAAGGGGCTCCAGGGACACAACAGACACTTTTCTTATGGTGGCATTTAATTCACAAGGGGAAACTATTGTAAACAATAATGGAGAACCTTGACAATTCTTTATTGACACTGGAGTCACCCTTTTTGCTATTAACCCCACTTTATTGCAAAAGCCCCTGCCCCGGAGTACAAAAACCTCTAAGGCAGTGGGGGTTATCAATCAAGAGCAAACACTAATTATCAACCCATTTCCATATCTCTCATTCCTAGTGAAGACTTATACATTTTTTTGCTTAGTCCTGATACCCTTGTCAATTTGCTGGGCCAAGATCTTTTGTTTAAATAGAACTGTCATTTGCAGTTTACTGAAAAGGGGGAAATATTATTAAGTTTTCCCAAACTCAAACCCACTGCCATTGAGTTGATTCTGACTCATAGCAACCCTACAGGACAGAGTAGAACTGCCCCATAGGATTTCCAAGGAGCCACTGGTGGATTTGAACTGCCGACTTTATGGTTAGCAGTTGAGCTCTTAACCACTGATGTCCCAAAATTTACTGACACAGGTTTTGAATTAGAACCGATACAAAAGGAGGAGACTGCTTGATGCTTGCAACTGCTGGTCATGCACAATGATGATTCAACTCAATCTAGCCCTCTTCCTCCTGATATTCTTTCATTAACTCCTGAAACTTTATGGGCCACCACATCTACTGATGTGGGCCAAGTTTTGACAGCAAAACCAATCAAGATTCCAATACATCTAAACTCTTGCCAAAGACTCCTCAGTATCTCCTTAAATGAGAAGCAAAGGAGCGGCTAGCTCCCATTATACAAGATTTCCTTTCTAAAGGCTGGATTGTCCCCTGCACCAGCCCTTGCAATACCTTTGTTCTTCCTGTGAAGAAATCAAACAATAGGGGACTGGAGGTCTGTTCAGGATTCATGTGCTATTAACCACATTGTTATTCCTACATTTCCAGTAGCCCCATACCCTTATTTACGGCTTTCCAATATTCCTCCAAATGTCACCCATTTTACAGTTGTTGATGTTTGCAGTGTTTTTTTTCTTTAGTATTCCTGTGCATTCTGAAAGCCAATATTTGTTTGCTTTCACCTGGGAAAGTAAACAATTTACCTGAACTGTAATGCCCCAGGGATTTACTTAATTGCCCATTTATTTTTACCAAATTCACCATGCAGACTTGCTGCCTTTGCAGTTTATGTACAAATCCAAGTTGCTACAATATGTCAATGATTTATTAGTATTTTCAACCTCCCAGTGGGCTTAAATTGACAATAATGTACTTTTGTTAAGGCATTTGGATGCCGGTGGACAAAAATTTCCAAAGAGAAAATACAATTGTTCTGACCTTCTGTCAAATATTTGGGCCAAAGTCTCTGCAGAAGGTACCTCTATCTACCCTGAATGAAAGGAAGCCATTTTTGCTCTCTCTACCCAGAACAAAGAAACAACTACAAGGGCTTTTAGGGCTTTGTGGCTATTGTAGGACTTAGATCCCTAGTTTTTCTTTGTTGGCCAAACCCTTATATAAATATTTAAAGGTCTCTAAGCCAGATTCATTCCAAATTTCACCAGAGGATGAGGCTATAGATAAATTAAAAGGGGCTTTAACAGAAACACCCGCTGTAGATTTTACAAACTATCATCTAGATTTTTTTTGTTTATTAGTATATGAAGTATCTGGAAACTTTTTAGGTGCATTGACCCAGAAACATGAAGGGTATCAAAAACCTGTAAGTTATTACAGCCTGCAGCTTGACCCTGTAGCTAAAGGATACTCTCCTCGTTTCCAGGCTGCAGCTAAAAAACAGGCTGCAGCTACTACAGCCAAATTAGTGGAAATCATTGTAAATACAGTGCTGGAATTTTTTTTAGATGTTTATGTGCCCCAGGCTGTATCTGCCACACTTAATTCTGCTTTGACTCAACATCTTTATGCCAGGTGGTTCACTTCTTATGAAGTTCTCCTTCTGGCTGCATCTAACGTTAGACTATATTCTGTGACTTGTTTAAGTCCAGCCATCCTTCTCCCCAAAACTGAGGATAATTACCCTATGCATAACTGTCTGAATTCAACTGAACAACTTTTGACTCCTCAAAAACATTTAAGAGAGACCCCTTTAACTATTCCTGATTTAGTTTTGTTTGTGGACAGTTCCTACTTAATCAAATTCTGCTGGCTGTCACTACCAGGCTGGACATGCCATCACAACTTTTACTAAAGTTCTTGAGAGTCAAACTTCCTGAAGCTACTTCTGCCCAGCGAGCTGAATTAACTGCCCTTACTAGAGGTTGTAAGCTTATTTCAGCAAAGTCTATTAATATTTACACTGATTCTTGTTTTGGGGTTGTATATGATTTTGACATGTTACGGTAACAAAGATTTTTAACTTCTTCTGCAACTGCCATAAAAAATGAAACTTTAGTGGTGGACCTTTTAGATACTCTGCTACTCCCCTCTGAAATTGCTGTATTAAAAATACAAGCTCACCAACCAAAAGGAGTACCCCAAACTGAAGATGGGAAAAAATTTTTTGAAGCTGCTGAACATGTTGCCTCCCACTGCCTCATTTACTCTTGCCACAATCCCTGAAAGCATCTTCAAGTCCTACCTGGACAATACCCCTTGCCCTCTGGGCCTATGCTTGAATGGCAGCTGGATTTCATTCTGCTCCTTTCCTCCAACGGAAATAAATACATATTAGTGATGATTTGGGGTCGCTATGGGTCGGAATCAACTCGAAGGCAACAGGAGTGATGACTTGTAGATTTTCACATTGGGTGGAGGTTTTACCCTGCCACCATGCAACTGTGGACTCTGTGGCTATGAAACTTCTTGAAAACATCATCCCTACCTTGGGAGCACCAAAGACTCTTTGTAGTGATTAAAAGAAAAAAAACTCTTGCCGTCAAGTCTATTACAATTCACAGCGACCCTATAGGACAGAGTAGATCTGCCCCACAGGGTTTCCAAGGAGCAGCTGGTGGATTCAAACTGCCTACCTTTTGGTTAGCATCCAAATACTTAACCACTATGCCACCACAGCCCCTTTGTAGTGACAGAGGGACCCATTTCACTGGTCAAGTCATTCAAGAAATATGTCAACTCTTCCCCATGTTTCAGAGATTACATTGCCTCTACCACCCCTAAGCTTCTCACCTAGTGGAAAGGACTAATGGTATAATAAAAACTCAATTAACCAAGTTTTATGAGGCCCTAAATTTATCCTGGATTAAGGTTCTTCTTTTAGTCCTTTGAACTTAAGATCTTCCCCATTTGGATCCCATAAACTTCACCCATATAATTACTGGAAGACCCTCCCACCCATCTCCTCATTACTTACACCTAGGCTGCATCCTGATGCCCCTCCCCATCTACTTTTTACTCACACTTGGAAATTCCTCTAACCCCTCCCACCTCCTCACACCCTGTACTTGGGCTTTCTCCTGACCCCCTACCACGTCATTACCCACATCTGCTCATTCTCCTGGCCCCTCCCACCACATCACATCTCATGCCTGGACTCCTTTTACCTGCTAGTTACCCTCACCTCATGGTGGCCCTCCCTCATGTTGCCTATACTAACTCTAACATTGTTCAACCTGAATTATTAAAATACTGTTGGTCTTTAATCCAATACTCTAAAGAATATTTTTTAACAGGTTAAAGAAGCCTCCGGTGACGAAAAGTTAGAATCCCAAAATCTGACTAACATTGCCCCAGAAGACTATGTATGTTGGAAAAGATATCTATTAAAAGACTCACTAGAACCTTGACGGAAAGGGCTGCATCTAGTTTTCCTTGCTGATCCATGTACTGCCAAATTACATGAAGTTAAAACTTGGATCTATCTGTCACAACTAAAGAAGGCTGACACTACTGTGGACTTGTCAACCCCCTGGAGGGCTAAAAATCACTTTGCAGCACCCTAGTGGACAAAAGCAGATGACATCTGAGGTAGACAGCTGATCCCAAGATCATGGAACAAGACTCCATGAATCTTGCTGAATTTTGTGAACTTTGCTTTATAATCGTAGCTATTCTTACGATATTAACTTTGCTTCATGCTTGTGGTTTTTTTCCTTGGTAATTTTATCCAACATGAAGGTCCATTTAGCTTTTATCATTCTCTTTTCAGTGGCATCTCCCACCACATGGGAAAAGAATGCATTTCTTACATTAGCCCAATCAGTAGATATTGGATATGTCATCTCCAACTGCCTTCTGGGCATGAAAATTCAAATCCATTAGCATTTCCTATATCTATCAAAAGCACTGTCCCCAGTGCTACTATGAATTTCAACATTATCTTTAAGCAGCTCATATGTGTTAGGCTATGACAACCCCCTGGATTGTTAGCTCAATCTCAGGTACCATGATTCAACCTAACTCACACTGTGAAATGAAGACTGACTTGTTCTACGATAAAATCATTTCCCATTTGGAAGAGATTGCAGATGACTTTGGAAACGGAATGGCTGCTCAACAAAGATCTTTAGAATCTCTTGTTAAGGTGGTACTAGATGATAGAATAGTTCTTGATTTCCTTCTAGCTCAGCAATGAGGGGTCTGTGCTATTGCTAACACCTCCTGTTGTGCTTGGATAACCACCACTGGAGAAGCAGAATAAGACATCAGGAAAATTATTCAAAAAGCTACTTGGCTGCATTTGATACCTCCTATGCCTGACTCTCCTTTTCCAGATATCTTTAGTAGGTCACCAAATGGTATTGGTTCCTGGTTGCATTCCATATTACAAACTGGCTTAATTCTTTTATTTTCTTTACTGATCTTTGTAGGATTAATCACATATTGTATGAAATGCTTATTGAATACCTGCAACCAAAATGAAACTCCACTAGCTATGCAAAGAGTTATGTATTTCAAGGAAGCTGAGTCCTTAGAAGAAAACTGATCCTATACCCGAATTTTACTTTTTACCACATGATATTTTTTTTTTTATGTGTGTACTTCCTTTTACTTTGAGTTCTATTCTTAAAAACCTCACCAGCATTTAGACTAATGAAGAGGACACACCTTGTTTCCCAGGGTGTTTTGCGTTGACCTTTTGTTGTTCTTTCCTCCCATTTGGTCTTGCCTGCTGCCATAACCCAAAGAAGGATCTACTCACCCTGAAGATGAGGCCTATTAGCTCAGCAAGGTGAAGAAAATAATTTTATTGACCAAAGCTTTCTGAGAAAGCAAAGTCCTTGCAGAAGAAAAGATACTCAATTGTGAGTGATCAGTGCCCCCTAGTGGAAGCTTGATCAAAAGGGGGAAACATGCTAACAAAAATTCAAACATAGAGGCATTCTGAACAGGCTCTCAATAAAGGGTTAACATGAACCTCTTGGGCAAAGGAGGGGATGAAGGAGAAGGGGTTGTTCTGGGAAAATTTGTATAAAGAATGTTCCAGAAAGTATGTAAAAAACATGATCTTGAAATTGCTTAATTGCTTTACCCAAACTGTTATCAAGAAATGTTTGTCAGAAAATAGATTAACCAAATAAACAAAGTTTTTTTTTTTTTTTTTAAATGTCTGTGGTATTGGTCAGATTGAACCCTGTGTACAAAAACTCTGCCCTTTTTCAGAACAGTGGAACACTTTCACTATGTGCTGCCCAACTTGAGTTGCTATTCCTCAATAAAACACTTTGTTCTTTCTCCTATCAGAGTACAAGATTTTCTTCTTTGACACATGACATCTTTATTCTAATTTTATTAAGGATGTTTATATTTGGGAATTCAGGGAGAAGTAGTCTTTTCTTGCCAAATGTGCAGTATCTTCACAAAGCTACACTCAAGCTATTGAATTATTTTCACAAACGTGTATTGCCTACTCATTACATGCTATGACTAATCATATACTGTTTGGTGCTGTAGGAACAACCAAAAAACCCATCCTTGCCCTCAATTCGCTTACAGTCTAATTAGACTCTATTACTAACAATAAGAACAATTTACCCCAGGATCACCCTACTGTTTTAATTTTACTTTAACTGGGCTTGGATATTTTATGAAGAATTCTATGGAATGTTTTTTAAATTAAAATAAATTTATATTAGCAATAAAGAAATAGTATCTCTGCGAACAGTTTTGGTAAACTATGATGCATAAGCCCCACAGGTTTTTGCATTCACATGACTCAATACCCAAAGGCTCTTGATCTTTTTGCTAGACCCTCATCTCTGTTCTGGCTGTATCTAATCCCTGTTGAATATTCTAAATGCAGTCATCCATATTTACTCATTTTAAAGAATGAGCAGTTCAAATATCGCCAAAACTTGCTGCATATTTGCTGGGACACCACGCTGGTGAGAATAAAGAAAGGGCCATCTGTACGTATGATCATTAGCCTTAAAAGTGATGATAACGCGGCTGCATCCACTAACCATCTCTTCCCAAAGCAGTTAAGATCCAGCTGTAGGATGCAGTAGTTTTTTTTTTTTTTTTTGGAGCCGTCCCTCAGTACCTCAGTTGCCTTTTCATTTTTTAAAAGTGACTCATCGCCTCAAGTCAGATTCTGCTCAGGAGCCAAGCAGGGTCCGTTTCTTTCCAGCACTTTCTGACCGAGGTTGCTAAGGTCAGATCCAGCCAAACGACACCCAACCCCCACCTCTTGAGGCTCTGAGTAGAGCGGGCGAGGACCCCGAAAGTTCGGTCCCCCTGGCACGGGGCAGCGCTCGCTGGCTAGCCCGCGGCAGTCGGCCCAGCGCCGAGCCCGCCTCCGCGCCAGCACCCGCCTTCCAGCCAGTTGGGGCCCCCAGGAGCGGCGGAGAGGCGGCGGGGGCAGGGTGCACCGCCGTCACTGAGCTGACCCAGATGCAGCCGCCGCCCTCGGCCCGCGTACCCCGCGAATCCCCCGCTCACCGCGCTCGCGCCCCAGCGCAGGTCCCCGGTCCCCGCGCCGCCTTTATGCCCGGCGCTCCTCCGCGTCCGGGGCCCCTTCCCCACCACACCCATTCGGCGCAACTTCCGAGCACCAGCCGCGAGATGCCCCCCCGCACCTGCACCCTCGGCCATCTCCACCCTCGCCGGGCACAGACAGCTCCCGGATTACCTGCTGCGGTGACCTGGGGTCTTGTCCTCGGCAATGAAAATCCGTGTTAGGCCACTTGCACCCTCCTCCCGCGTTCCCTCCCCCTTCTCCTGCCCTTCTCCTCCTCCCCCTTAATAGGAGTCGGTGTCAGTCACGCTGCTCCAGGGGAGAGTCGCCGGCAGCTTCCGGGAGCTCCAAATACAGACAAGCTAAGGGGGAGCGGGAGGAGGGAGAGCAAAGCTACAGGGGTAGGAGTGAAAATAAAGGGAAGCAGAGAGGAGAGACGGATGGAGGAGAGGAGGGGCAGATGGGCTGTAAGGGAAAACAGAGGGAGATGGGGAAGGCAGAAAAAAGGGAGGCAGAGGCAAGGAGAAAGAGAGCCTGCCAAGCGCCCAGTCTATGAAAGAAATGAATTCACTTTATCAGGCTGGATTGCAAAGAAGTCTGGAAGGACCCAGGAGGCTCCTGGCCCTCCTTGGCCAA
The DNA here is from genome assembly GCF_024166365.1 of Elephas maximus indicus. NCBI lineage: Eukaryota > Metazoa > Chordata > Mammalia > Proboscidea > Elephantidae > Elephas > Elephas maximus. Next base: position 62,756,499 of record NC_064819.1, on the reverse strand, counting down.
AGGAGACAGAGAATGACTGGGTCTCCAAAGGCGCGTGCAGAGAAGTGGGTAATGGGTCCTTAGGAAGCAAGAGACAGGCCTATGTGCCCCCTAACCCCAATATTTGGATAAAGAAGAGAAGGGTGGCCATCTAACACTTTAGCTGCTGGGCATTAAGACTAATGCATTCATATTTTGTACAACATTAAAAAACTGATTATTTTATATAAACAACTTTAAAAAGAATAAAATACTGCCTGATTATTTTGAAACAAACTTAACCAAAACCAATCTACCTTTTAAAATGTGTATGTGTGGCCATTTCCCATATATATATTGTAATTACAAAATTGGAGGCTTTTTGTTTTTTTCTTTTTCGTTAATACCGTTAGGAGGAAAGCACTGATTTTCAATTTTCATCCAAGTGTACTTCCAACTTCAAAAAGTGGACTTGAAACCCTTCATTGAATGAATGACAGGAAAATAATTGGCAGACAAGAGAGAAAAGAGGGGAAAATATAATTGATATCTTCTTAACACAAAATTTCCAAACAAACAGACATGAAGATGAATCCCTTAAAAGCCAATACACTCTGTAGGTATCGAACTTGCACCTCAGGGCTCTCCTCATTAAAAGAGCCCAGAAAACAAAACAAAACCGAATCCCGTTGCCATCGATTCTGACTCATGGTGACCCTATGTGTTACAGAGCAGAATTGCTCCATAGGGTTTTCTTGGCTTTGATTTTTATAGAAGCAGACCACTAGGCTTTTCTTCCCCAGCACTGCTGAGCGGGTTCAAACTGCCAACCTTTAGGTTAGTACTTGAGTGCAAACTATTTGCACCACTCAAGAACCTTCTTAGACTTCATGAATCACAAATTAAATGAAGGTCATTCCTGTGACACATTGCTTTTGGCTAACGTGGTGATGTGAAGTGGTTCTTTGCTTCCCTTTGTCTGAAAAGAAGGGGAACAAAATGACATAATCATCGGTCAATGAATGCAGATCCTGATAAACCCCAGAGCTGTCCTTATCATGCACACACCTTGCATATGGCTGGTATGCAATGCTTTTATATTGAATAAATGAATAAAAATGGACAGATGGATGAATGGATGAAATATATATGTATTTAGACCATTTATGTTCCAGGGTGCAGAAAATAATATATCCATGAGAGCCAATTTGTGCAGGTTCACAGGAAACCCCAGAGCACCCGTTCTCATATGATTTGCCCTTTTTCAGCATTCACTTCAACATTCATTGAGCACTTGCTTTAGCTGAATAAATTTTGCAATGGAGTATAAAGACGGATAAGGCACAGATCCTGCGCCTAGGTTTATAATATAGCAGGAAGATGAGGAGATATAAAAATAACCACAGTGCAAGAAAGTCTGTGAAAAATGTCCTAAGAGAAGGATGAACAATGTTCTGTAGATGTACAGAAGAAGGAGGCCGCTTCTAGTACTGCGAATCAGAGAATAGTTCCTGGTGGAAGCCGAGTTGAGCCCTCCAGCCAAAGTAAGACAGTATGAGTATACAGTGAAGGAAGGACACTCAAGACGAAGGAAGCATTGGGGGCAGAAGGCAAGAGGCAATAACACATGGGACGAGTACGAAGGACAGTCAGTGGGCTTAGCTTTGGTGGAGAGACTGGAACGGGAGTTATGGGAACCACTTCCCGGAAGGTAGGTAGGTCCCGGTGGGTGGAGGCCTCCAATCTTAGCCTGAAATGTTCAAACTCTAAGTAGTAGGAAATAAGGGACTGTCTTAGTTTCCTAGTGCTGCTGAAACAGAAATACCACAAGTGGGTGGCTATAACAAACAAATTTATTTTCTCACAGTTTAGGAGACTAGAAGTACTGGTGTCATGAGGGAGGTGAGGGGTGTGCAGAGCACACCAGGTGACACTGTCAGAGGGAGTGACACCAAAATGTCTGTCTATAAAATTTTTATGCTATGTTTCAGCAGAAATTTATCATTTTTTATAAAAATATCCCTGTAGTTAGTCATAGCAACAAAAACATTTTTCTTAAGACCAGCTTACATACCTACAAGGCTACAACTCTATGGTAATTTACTTTCTGAACCCTCTAATGCCCTGGGTCAGAGCTCACATTAATTACAATGATGCTTCGAATCACGTGGTTTCGTCTGCGCACTACAAACACCAGCTGTTGTTTTCATTGCTGCTGTTGTTTTTATAGTAACTGATTTTGTCAAATTTTCTGGTGTTTTAGCTATAGTATCATGGTAATTAGTATTTGTGAACCTATATCAATAACTTCTTTTGAGAATGAAGTAGTAATTAAAGGAAACAAAGGAATGATATACAGTAATTATGATTTACGAGTAACAGTACAAAAAACATTGCTAAAGATTTTATATGGTCTGGTATAGGAGGAGGTCCATGGCAGAATGACACCATGAGTTACCGCACTGAGTGACACCAAACCCAGTGAGGCCACTGACTATGAGCCCAAATCCAGGGTGCCAGCTGTAGGGGAAGGCCCCCTTTCTCTTGGCTCTGGAGGATTGTCTTTGTCTCTTTTCAGCTTCCGTCCCTCAGTTCCTTGGCAATCTTCATGTGGTGTGGCATCTATTTTCCCCCACCTGTGCCTGCTTGCTTCTGAGCCTAATCTGTTTTTTTTAATATCTCAGAAGTGATTCGCTTAAGACACACCCTACACTGATACAGCTTCATTAGTATGATAAGGAAAAACTCTATTCCCATAGAAAAAACTTTAAAGGTATCCAAAAAAACTCAAACCCACTGCTGTTGAGTTGATTCCGAGTTGTAGCGACCCTGTAGGACAGAGTAGAACTGCCCCGTAGGGTTTTCAAGGCTATGAATCTTTATGGAAGCAGAATGTCACATCTTTCTCCCAAGGAGCAGCTGGTGGGTTTGAACAGTGACCTTTCGATTAGCAGCCAAGCTCTTAACCACAGCACCACCAGGGCTCTTTATACATGTAGGGGTTAGGATTTACATCACATATTTTGGGGGGACTCAATTCAATCCATAACAGGAACTATTGACAGTTTTTGAACAGGATCATGATACCAATTGCTACTGCGTTGACTCTGACTCCTGTCAGAGTAGAACTGAGCTGCGTAGGATATTCAATGGCTGATTTTTCAAAAGTAAATCACCCGGCCTTTCTTCCGAGGAACCTTTGGATCCACTTCAACCACTAACCTCTTGATTAGCAGCCAAGCCCATTAGCCATTTGCACTACCCAGGGACTTGAAAAAAAAAATAAACCACAAAAAAAACAAAGCCCGTTACCATCTAGTCGATTCTGACTCATAGCGACCCTATAGGACAGAGTAGAACTGCCCCATAGAGTTTCTGAGGAACAGCTGTTGAATTCGACCTGCCGAGCCCTTGGTTCACAGCTGAACTCTTAACCACTACGCCACTAGGGCTCCATGATAGAAAATGTTATTTTGGTTGTATAGGCCTGGAAAGAGAAGACAGGAAATTTCTCTAAAAAATAATTCACTAATGTATTAGCTTCCTAGGCCTGCTCTAACAAAGTACCACAGAGTAGGAGGCTTAAAATGACAAAATTTTTTGTCTCATAGTTCTAGAGGCCAAAAGTCGGAAATCAAGGTGTCAGCAGGGCCATCCAAGTTCTCTCTCTAAAGGCTGTTGAGGAAGATCCTTTCTTGTCTCTTCTAGCTTCTGGAAACCCCAAGCGATCCTTGCCTTATGGCAACATAACTTCAATATCTCTGCCTCCATCTTCGCGTGGTGTTCCCTTCTGCATGTGTCTCTGTGTCTGCTCTCCTCTTTTACAAGGACTCCACTCAGATTAGATTAGGACCCACCCTACTCCAGTATGACCTCATGTTAACTGAAAACATCTTCAGAGACTCTATTTCCAAACAAGGTTACGTTCACAAGTACTGGTGGTTGGAATTTCAACATATCTTTTTGGGTGGAAGCCCTAGTGGCTGAATGGTTAAGAGTTTGGCTGCTAACCAAAAGGTCGGCAGTTCATATTCACCAGCCACTCCTTGGAAATCCTACGGGGCAGTTCTACTCTGTCCTATAGGGTCACTATGAGTTGGAATCGATGCGACAACAGGTTTTGTTTTTTGGGGGTGGCACAATTCAACCCATAACAATTAGTCTGGAGAGGAAAATAATGAGACATAACCTGGTACCTGACTTCTTCCTTAACTACTCCCACTTAGCATAGCATCCATCTACATAATGACATATCTCCCAATGGGTCTAATGCAGTAAACTTTTTTCTTTTTCTCACAACTCTCTAATATTTTTTGTTGTTAGGTGCTGTCAAGTTGGTTCTGACTCATAGCGACCCTATGTACAACAGAATAAAACACTGCCAGGTCCTGTACCATCCTCACAGTCATTGTTATGCTTGAGACTATTGTTGCAGCCACTGTGTCAATCCACCTTGTTGAGAGTCTTCCTCTTTTTCACTGACCCTTTACTCTACCAGGCATGATGTCCTTTTCCAGGGACTGGTCCCTCCTGAGAACATGTTCAAAGTATGTGAGACGAGGTCTCGCCATCTGATAAGCATTCTGGCTGTATTTCTTCCAAGATGGATTTGTTCATTCTTCTGTAGTCCATGGTATATTCAATATTCTTCACCAACACCAAGGGCATCGACTCGATTCTTCTTTGGTCTTCCTTACTCATTGTCCAGCTTTCACATGCATATGAGGCAACTGCAAAAACTATGGCTTAGGCTAGGTGCACCTTAGTCCTTAAAGTGACACCTTTGCTTTTAGCACTTTAAAGAGATCTTTTGCAGCAGATTTGCCCAATGCAATGTGACATTTGATTTCTTGACTGCTGCTTTCATGGGTGTAGATTGTGGATCCAAGTAAAATGAAATCCTTGACAACTTCAATCTTTCCTCCGTTTATCATGATGTTGCTCGTTGGTCCAGTTGTGAGGGTTTTTGTTTTCTTTATGTTGAGGTATAATCCCCTACGAAGGGCTATAGTCTTTGATGTTCATCAGTAAGTGCTTCAAGTGCTCTTCACTTTCAGCAAGCAAGGTTGTGTCACCTGCATAACAGGGGTTGTTAATGAGTCTTCCTTCAATCCTGATGCCCCATTCTTCATATAGTCCAACTTCTCGGATTATTTGCTCAGCATACAGATTGAATAAGTATAGTGAAAGGATTCAACCCTGATGCACACATTTCCTGACTTTAAAACACACAGTAGTCCCTTGTTCTGTTCAAACGACTGCCTCTTGGTCTACGTACAGGTTCCTCATGAGCATAATTAAGTGTTCTGGAATTCTCATTCTTTGCAATGTTATTCATAATTTGTTACGATCCACACATTTGCATGCCTTTGCACAATCAATAAAACACCGGTAAACATCTTTCTGGTATTCTTTGCTTCAGCCAGGATCCATCTGACATCAGTGATGATATCCCTCATTCCATGTCCTCTTATGAATCTGGCTTGAATTTCTAGCACTTCTCTGTCGATGTCCTGCTGCAACTGCTTTGAAATGATCTTGAGCAAAATTTTATTTGTGTGTGATGTTAATGATATTGTTCGAAAATTTCCTCATTCTGTTGGATCACCTTTCTTTAGAATGGGTACAAATATGGATCTCTTCCAGCTGGTTGGCCAGGTAGCTGTCTTCCAAATTTCTTGGCATAGACAAGTGAACACTTCCAGCACTGCATCCATTGGTTGAAATATCTCAACTGGTATTTTGTCAAATTTGGAGCCTTGTTTTTCGCCAGTGCCTTTAGTGCAGCTTGGATCTCTTCCTTCAGTATCATCTAACATTTATTGTCTGCATGTTCTAACTAGAACACAAGAAGGCAGGGATCATGTCTGTTTGGCTCAGGGCTATTTTCCCTGGGCTGACACAAAGCAATCATTCAGTACATATTTGCTGATAAAATTTTCTTCTACAGAATTTGTTCAGAAAGTACTGGTAGTGGAATTGAAAAGAAGAGGACAGATGCTGGGCTGTTCCAAATTTCTTCCATCTTCCTTGATATTCCAACACAACCTGCCTTTTTCCTTAGTAGTTGATCTCACTACCTGGTTTACAAGGAGTCTGATGCCATGTTCAGTTCTACTCCTTCAACTTTTCTCCTTTCTACCTCAAAATTTCTCCTCTCTTCTCCTCTGTCCCTTATATTTCATTTGAATCAATGTCCCCTTTCTTGCCAAGGTTAACACTATTCTTGTCTTATCCCACCTTAAGCCCTTACTCTTGCATCCTGGGTCTTTTCCTTTCCATTGATTCCATTCCCTTGATTGTAGTTCATTTGCAACCAGACATCATGTTGGACAAAGTAGAGGGTCAGTGAAAATGAGGGAAGCCCTCAAGGAGATGGACTGACATAATAGCCACAGCCATGGACTCAAGCATATCAACAATCACGAAGATGGTATAAGACTGGGCAACGTTTTGTTCTGTTGTGCATGGGGTCACCATGAGATGGTGCTGACTGAACAGCAGCTAACAAAAACAAGGGCTGTATCCAAGAGCTGATAACACGGTAGACGTATGTCAAAAGGAAATAACCACCATTGGAAAGGCACTTGCATATCTTCGTTCTACTGCCATTCTTTATATACTTTTTAGTTAACTATTTTATATGAAGGATTGTGCTAGAATCTTGACAGACCTCAGAATTCAGTCCATAAATCTCTGGAAGTAATTATCTCAATTGTCAGGTGGGATCTAGACTTCCATGATCCCCTCTCAGATTGTGCCCCTGAGTACCAAAAGAACCTGCATATCACTCTGACACACGTGGCTAACCATCTCTGAGCTGGCCCAGTGAAAACTTCCCCTAAAAGTGTGTATTGGTTGGCAACAAATGGATCCAAATAGACCTTCCTGCTGGGCCAGGGAGAGAGGATGGGCCTGTGGATTCCTGGTTGTGTCTTAAGCTAAGTAGGGCCTTCAATCTTCACGACTCCTGTTCAACTCACATGGCGGCTGAGACCATTTCCACCAGATGATTGCCCTGTGCTACTTTACAGCAACCCCCTTTACCCTGTCTGGCAAATAGAAAGTGCCTAATAAACACAGTGTTCATATTTGGAGCTTTAACTGGCCCATCAGGATGACAGACTGATGATGATCTGCCTCCACAAATGTGCCTTCTTAGAAGTCTAAAGTTCTGAAGAATGTGTTATAAATGTACCATGGGAGTTTGTATTTTAATTTGATAGGTCACAAGTGCAAAGTTATCAACAGGTTATTGTACCAGCAGTTGATTCAAGAACATTTATTCTACAAATCATTGAAGGTCCACTAGGTACCACACATTGTGGGTGCTGAGAATGCAACACTCCAGGCAAACAGAGAGTAGTCATCATAGCTACTAGTGTGCACTACTATGGGCCAAGCTCTGTTCAAAGTATTTTATATGTGTTAACCCACCAACCTTATGCGGTGGGTAATGTTCTTATCTCTACTTCATAAACGAAGAAGCCAACACAGAGAGGTCTAGTCCTTTGCCCAAGATCACAAAACAACATTGGTAGTGGAATATGAATCCAGCAATCTGGTTTGAGTTTGTGCACTTCACCATTATACTTCACAGGAATAACCAGGAACAAATAAGAATGAATAGAAAACTACCAAATGGTAATATCACAAATAGTTATGATAAGACTAGATATCTGGTCTGTTGTGATAGGGATTGATGTCGGTGCATCACCAAGAATCAACCTAGAGATAAAACTGAGATATTCTGCTTCCAGATATTAATAAGCCTGACTGAGGAAAGTGATAGAACTGTTTAGTATGTCAGAGTCATCTGTGTAGAGAAAGTGGTAGTTGAGTAATACTCTCTTGAGTTCATGAGATACGGACTAATACGTTATATGAGTTAAATAGTACTCCATCTATGCAATACAAACGTCTTTTGCAGAAGTAAATAGCAAGGCTTTGATTGCTTTGGGTGAATTAATTTTTTAAATCCCTTTTGTCTAAGAGAGTGCATGGACTGTAAATAGAAGGCAAAGGTGAACAATTAATATTTTAGATCTTGTGCATTCATCTGAGGAGATGATCCATAAAAAATATAGCTTTTACTAAATTTTCCAGAGTGGTCTATGTCTAAAAATTAATTGAAATATTAATGACTTGCAGAACTACAAACCAGAGACAAGTGGTTCCTCCCTGCCTTCTCTTTCCTAGTCCCTTGACAACACGAACATCTCAGCCTTAGGTGAACATGTTGTTGTTGTAGGCTGCTGTCTACCTGGAAATTCTGCTGAAATCTGTTCAGCCTAATAGTAACACACAGATGGGAGGTGGCTGTGCTTGAGGAGCACTGGCTGGGAATCAAACCCAGGTCTCCCACATGGAAGGTAAGCATCCTACCAGGGAACATCACTGCCCTCAGGCCAGCATGGACTCTTGGTTCTCCATAGAAGTGTGAACAGCCTTGCTCATCAGGACCACCCAGACAGATAATGTTTGATATGTTTAACCTTTTGGGGACATGTTCTTTTTTTAAAAGGGCATCTTGTGACGGCCATACCTTAACTCACAGGCATGACTTGCTAACTTCAGGCACTGAGGTAGGGGTTAGGTGAGGTTCAAAGGCATTTGAGAAGAAGAAGGGGGCTGGCTAACACCACTCATTCACAGTGCAAGCATCTATTAACTCACTTTGTGGATGCCTTAGTCTGGGTTTTCCAGAGGAGCAAAATCTGTGAGATATATATATATGTATGTATACACACATAGAGATTCACTTCAACTAAATGACTCACACAGTAGTGGGGACTGGCAAGCCCCAAATCTACAGGTCAGACAGAAGGCTGGAGACCTCTGCTGACTCAAGGGATTCCAGGGGCTGAAGAATCCAAAATCTGCAGGACAAGTGGCAGGCCAGAGGCTTCTGCAGTCTTACATTCCAGGAACCAGAGCTCAGGCGACCAGAAGAGTGCAGGGTGGAGAGAGAACAAGCTCTGCAAGAACATGCATTTATATTCTGCAGGCAGGCCATGCCCTCAAGGAAACTTCCCTTTCAACTGATTGGCTGATCACATCAGATCACATTATGGGGATGATTGCATTATATTACATTATGGAGAACTACCAGTCCAGTGTCTGCCAAACTATTGAGAATTGTAGCCTAGCCAAATTGATATATAACATTAACCATCACAGTGGATAAAATTGTCCCCGGCATGAAAATTGTATGTAACTAGAAATAGAGAAGACCACTGCTGCTACACCTAAAGATCCTTTTTAAATTCCACTGACTTGCTGGGGCTTTACCTAAGTACTCCGGTCCATATTCATTTCTTCTTTCTTTGAATACACTTGACATTTAACACTTACTCATTAAAATAGGAAAACATTCTCTTAGCATTTTTTTTCTGCTTTCTGTTTTTTAAGTCTATATTTAAGCACCTAAAAGCAGGACCATACATACCTAAAATTTATTTTATATCACTATACAGTTCTTAGGAAAGGGCTGCTGGTGCCCATACAACGCTTCTTCCTCAGGTTGACAAAGAGCCTCCATTCACCCATTAGCCAGATGCCTTCGGGTAGGGCATACCTGCACAGTTATACACAGAGGCCCTGGCCAAGGACGGAGCATGACACACAGTAAGTGGTCAGCAAACTGTTATTATTTTAAGAAGCCTTAGTGGTGCAGTGGTTAAGCTCTTGGCTGCTAACCCAAAGGTCGGCAGTTGAAGCTCACCAGAGGCTCCGAAGAAGAAAGATGTGGCAGTCTGCTTTTACAAGAAAAGATCACAGCCTCAAAAACTCTATGCGGCAGTTCTCCTTTGCCCTATAGGGTCACTCTGAGTCGAAATTGATTTGATGACAATGAGTAGGAGGAAACAGTTACACTTGTTTGCTTAATGAAACAAACACTTTTGAAGTCAGAGGTTCAGAGAAATAACTAAATTTATCTGAAATAGTATAGGGAATGCTTGCCAAAAAAGGTTTAACTACGTAAACATATTTTTCACTGTCATAAACATATATATAACAGGAAATGTGCCAAATCTATATTTTTCACATGTACAATTCAATAAAACCAATTATGCTGTGTGAAACAAGTCAGTCACAAAAGCACAAATATTGTATGATTTCACTAATAGAAACACTTTTTCTTAATTCCAATTATTGGGAGGAAATGAGGTAACGGCTCTGAAAACAGAATTAGGAAGAAAAAAGCCAGATTCAAAAGTTTGGAGACTATGTAAGAGAGACTTTATCCAAGAGAATTTAAGAGACCTGGAGGCCAATTTGGGAAACCCTGGTGGCACAGTGGTTAAGGGCTACATCTGCTAACAAAAAGGTTGGCAGTTCAAATCCACCAGTCGCTCCTTGGAAACTCTATGGGGCAGTTCTACTCTGTCCTATAGGGTCGCTGTCAGTCGGAATTGACTTGACGGCAGTGGGTTTTTTTTTTCTTTTTGTGGGGGAGGCCAATTTGAAGCCAGAGTGAATTTAGAAAAACGCTAATGCGATATTTAACCTTTGTACTCTACCTAACTGAGTATAAAGAAGGCTTGAGAGGGGGAATTTTGCCTGAGGCCAAATGTTAGACAAAGGGCTTCTTAGTAAGATTCCGACTCATAGCACCTTTAAAAATGAAAATAGAGAACAGATTTTTTAAAAATCACATTATTCTGGGACAACATGCTAATATTGATATATTATCTCATTTCTTTTCCTGTCTCTTCTTTGTGATATATTTTATAGTTGTAAGGTAAAGGGAAAGCCATAACGTGTAACGGAAATAGAGAATTCAATTTCAGCTTTAAAAATAAAATCATGTGTATTAAGTGAAATACTCTTGCCTCTTCCTTTTAATCATGGCAGATGTAAGTGCTTATATTGTTCCCATAATACAGGGCAGCTAAGGATGGTGAAGAAAGAAAAACTGAATGGCGTCAAGAAGTCTAGGTAGAATTTAGCCAAAATTAACAACCCCTGTTTAAGTGACAGAAATGCCAAGATATCCATCCACCAGGCACGTGGAGGCCACCAGTGAAGATTGATTGAACTGAATTTGTGGTATTTTTAACATTCAGTCAGGGAACAATCTGGAAGATACACATTGTCTAGAAGAGATTTTCATTGTCCAAAACAATTTTAAGCAATAGCTTTAAGGATTATACACTTAGCAGCTTAAAAAAGCTGTAGCTTAGCATGTATTAAATACAAAGTGTGTTTAATACAGGCGTTGGGGGTTCAGTGGTAGAATTCTCACTTTCCATTCAGGAGACCCTGGGTTTGATTCCTGGCCGAGGCACCTGTGTGCAACCCCCAACTGTCGGCCAGTGGAGGTTTGTGTGTTGTTATGATGCTGAGCGGGTTTCAGCAGAGCTTCCAGACTAAGACTAGAAAGAAAAACCTGGCAATCTACTTCCAAAAATTAGCCAGTGAAAACTGTATGGATCACAAGAACCCAATCTGAAATTTATTGTGGGAATGGCACAGAACCAGGGAGCATTTTTTTCCCAATTGTATGTGGGATTGCCATGAGTCGAGGGTGCCTAGGCTGCAAATAACAACAAAAAATGTTTGCCATTATTTTTACACAAATAACATGCACCTTCTATGTTTGTTTGGCAACTAAACCCTTTTCATGAGAGGTATTTTTGTAAGTGAGCTATGCTATTTTTTTTTTTTTTTTTTTTACAAATAATGTAAAACAAAAACTGCATAGCAGTGTTTAGGAAAATACCCTGGGGTGGGGAAAGCATGGTTGGCAAACAAATGTAAAAGATGCGCGTTATTTGCATAAAATACGGTAATACCTATAAAGAAGAGGTTAAACTAAAATTTCATGGAATCTCTAAGACAGCAAGTGCAAATACAAAAAAAAAAAAGGCTTTCTCTCCAGTAATGTATATTCCTAGCCAGGACACCTAAAATTTTTTTCAGTGAATGACTCCAGATTCCAAGTCTCTGCCTGTTTTAGTTCAGCAGTCATCAACATAACAGAAGGGATTAACTTCAAATCATTTTCCTGGACAGAAGCCATACTCGGCAAATAACATTCTGTTGAGTTTTATGAATTTTCCAATTTTTGGAAACAATGCAATCTGGATTAAGTGTTTTGTAATGATCCCACAAAATAACAGTAAGGCTGATTTAAACTGGATCCTTCTTCGTAACACTTCAAGAGCTTTGTTGGTATGATCCAGTTGTTTCTCATTGAATGTAAGGGATGGAGTCATGAGTTATTTAGGCTTCTGAGCCACATGAAAGAAGATGTATGAACAACCCTACCCAATTCTGGTCAGAGCGGTGAGCATTTGTCTTCTTGTCTCTCCCCCACACTTCCCATCCTAGATTAGCTTGATCATCTTGTGACTGAAGGAGAAAATAACTCGGCAGCTGTCGGTGGCTTTCTCAGCTGCCAACAGGAGAGTTTGGTATTACTGGGGAAATTCCTGAATTAGGGAAAGAGAAGCAACATGCTCACTTTTCTTTTTTCAGACCATTTCGTATCATGTTAAACATTCAGACAAGTTGCCAGAATTGTACAAGAAACACCAACTATACCCTGTACTCAGGTCTATCATTTGGTTACATTGATTATGTTTTGTCTCATTTGCTTTATTTTTATTTTTTTATTATGGTAAATATTTAGGTAATATTTGCCATTTCAACAATCTTCATGTATACCATCTTGTGACATTAAATATGTTCATGAAGTTGTTCAACTATCACTATTAACAATTCCTGAATTCTTCTATCACACTTAACCAAAGCTCAGTGTCCCCTAAGCATTGAAACATGCACACTTTTGATTACACCATGAGAGCTTCGGGGTGGTGGTGATGAAGGATGCCTAGGCCCGCCCTTACCCGTGCTCCTCGAAGGATGCCTGAGGCTACAATAAAGACCGATTTCTTTTATTCTTCTTTTATTCAATTGTATTCCCCCAAAGATATCAATCTCCAGTGCCTGTGACCGTGACCTTGTTTGGAAATAGGGTCTTTGACAATGTTGTCAGTTAACGTGAGGTTATATCTGTGTAGGGGGGGCCCTGATCTCATCTGAGCGGTGTCCTTATAAAGAAGAGACACAGAGACACACACAGGGGGTGATGGCCATGTGAAGATAGAAACAGAGATTGGAGTGATGCTGCTCCAAGACAAGGAACACCTGGGGCTACCAGAAGCTGGAAGAGACAAAAAAGGATCTTCCCCTAGAGCCTTGGAAGAGAATATGGCTCTACTGACACCCTGGATCCATACTTCTGGCCTCCAGAACTGTGAGAGAATAAATTTCTATTGTTTTAAGTCGCCCACTTTGTGGTACTCTGTTGCAGAGCCCTATGAAACAAATACGTGATGACACCTTTTGAGGAACTAATATGGACTAAGGCTGGAGGCAGAAACCCCGGTGGCGTAGTGGTTAAGTGCTACGGCTCCTAACCAAGAGGTCGACAGTTCAAATTCACCAGGGCGCTCCTTGGAAACTCTATGGGGCAGTTCTACTCTGTCCTATAGGGTCGCTATGAGTCGGAATCGACTTGACAGCAGTGGGTTCGGTTTTTGGTTTTGGAGGCTGGAGGGATCCCGGGTAGTACAGTGGTTAAGAGTTATGGCTGCTGACCAAAAGCTTGGCAGTTCAAATCTACCAGGCACTCCTTGGAAACCTTATGGGGCAGTTCTACTCTGCCCTATAGGGTCACTATGAGTTGGAATTGACTCGATTGCAAAGGATTTGGATTTTTTGATTTGAGACTGCAGGGGCAAGAACTGAGATGAGAAAGGCAAGGACACCCATGGGTCCATCTGGCAGTGCATGAGTGGAGGGAGGCCCTGGAGGAGACAGCAGAAAAAGCAGGGTGCCCTGTGCACAGTAGAGAGAGTCAGCAGAGCTAGGACCAGCCCATGGCGCCAGAGTTGGTGAGGAACAGAGCTGGCTGGGCCACAGTCTTGTTGAGTGAGGGAACCAGGGCCTGGCTGAAATAAAAACTTCCAAGTCCACCAGCTGTGACCACATGGCAGGTCTCACTGAAAGTCATCCCGAATCTAAACAGAAAGAACCTGGAAAAGCTGTTACTTGATTTCATATTTTAAGAATAATTAAAGCAGTAATAGTTGAAATTCTGTATTTTTGAAACCTTAATAAGCACCTAACTAATTTTGTGGATTTCTTCAAGTGGTGATAAAATAAAAATAGATGAAATAAAATCAATGTAAACCAGCTGCTGTTGAGTCAATTTAGGCCTGATTTAGAGTCAATGTAGGCTGATTTGCAATAGTAGATCTCCAGACCTTTCTTATGAGGTGCCTCTGAGTAGACTCAAATCTCTACTCTTTTTGTTAGTAGTCTAGCATGGTTACAGTTTTCATGACTCCCCTCCTCCAAAAAACAAACAAAAAACCAAAAAGCCAAACCCATTACTGTCAATTCCAGTTCATGGAGACTCTATAGGACGGAGTAGAACTGTCTCACAGGGTTTCCAGGGAGTGACTGGTGGATTCCAACTGCCAAACTTTTGGTTAGCAGCCAAGCTCTTAACCACTGTGCCACCAGGGCTGCTTTCATGAACCAGGGACCCTAAAATCAATATAACCTTGTGAAATGCCTAGAATGGAAAGGGACACAGAGGGGAAGAATTTTACAGTACAGAGTGGAGTCAAGTTTATATTTCAAGTTTCTGACCTGATGAAGAAGAAGAAGACTGGAGGCTCAAATCTAAATTGACTGTAAACAAACAAACAGAAAAGAGTGATTTCTTATCTTCACTGATATAAAAAAAAATAGCAGTGAAAATTCATTCTTCGTGCAACAAACCTTGATCTTCAGACAAGTCTTGGATGATTTACTCCAACCTCATAAAAAGTGTCAAAGAGATCCATAAAATAAGGCCTGTCTTCCCCACATGTTTAAAAAAGTGACTAAAGAAAAGTCTTTTAATAATGTGTGGTGCCATTCAAACATGTTTGATGGTTGATAAGCCTTCTAACATCACAAGTATACACTCAAACTTTTTATTTTTTTGCTTCCTATACAATCATTTAGAAGAGGAACCCCTTTTAGTGTCACAAAAATATCCAAATACTAAAATCTAGTGACTACATTTCTCTTTAGTCTAACTTGTATAATTCTGAAGACAGTGTCTAGTATCTGACATTTCTAGCATTCGGGTATTTTGCATGAAGTCTGATGTGATCATTAATAAAGATGACAGTGAAAAGTAACTATAATCTTAACCCTTTGGCAATCTAAAAACAAACTGGCACAGGCAGTTATAAAGTGTGTGGGAAGTAGATTTCCTTTTTTTTATTATTATTATTTTTATTCTACTTTAGATGAAGGTTTACAGAACAAACTAGTTTCTCATTGAACAGTTAGTACACTTATTGTTTTATGACATTGGTTACCAACCTGATGACATGTCATCACTCTCCCTTCTTAACTTTGGGTTCCCTATTACCAGCTTTCTTGTTCCCTCCTGCTTCCTAGTCCTTGCCCCTGGGCTTGTGTGCCCCCTTAGTCTTGTTTTGTTTTATGGGCCTGTCCAATCTTTGGCTGAAGTGTGAACCCCAAGAGTGACTTCATTACTGAGCTAATGAGGTGTCCAGGGGCCATACTCTCAGAGTTTCTCCAGTCTCTGCCAGGCTAGCAGGTCTGGTCTTTCTGAAGTAGCTTTCTTGCTGAAATATTTGGTCATCATCTCCTCGATTTTGCTTAACCAGAGCCTGAATAAAAATTTATAACAATAGCAGCATCATAAGCCTTCACTTATTTTTATATGATCCCAAATATCCATGGAGAGATTTTTGCCTCTCCTCTCCCAAAGACAGAGAACTGGTTGCAAACTGGAGCAAATGCTAACACAGATCGGCATTTTCCAGGATTCTTCAAAGCACGAGTCAGAGCTGCATGGCCTCCCATGAAGTGACCAAAAATAGATGCTTTTCCATGGTCCACTGGAAAACTGGCATTTATCAGTTGGGGAAGCTTATTCATTATGTAAGAGTACATTCTGTAGATAGTTTTTCAAGGTTCTTAAGTGGAATCCAAGTTAAAACCAGCCTTAGTGCCAATGTCCCAGATCTCATCTTTCCATGGTGTCTGGAGCAATAATGGCTTGGCCATGTTCTGAGGTAGCTTTATGAAGGCTGCATGCATTGTAGCATTTGCTCTGTCTATTTTAAGACAGGCAGCCAGTGCAGTACAAGAACTTTCCCAGTTCCTGATTTTGGAAGTAAGCAGACAGCAAATTTCGTTTTGCACGTTAGTTCAAATGTGTCATGTTTAAACACCTTCAGCAACCCTCTAGAGAGCAGTGCTGTCCAAAAGAACTTTCTGCGATGATGGAAATATTCATTGTAAGTTTGACTGGAAAAGTTCTAGTGGGTCCCCTCCCGCAACTGTTTGCTTCATTCTTGACAGCAGAAACCTCCACCACCACTGCTGGTAATCATTTACCTTGTCAGTCACCCTTGGGTGAGGACAGAAAATAAAATAGCAATCAAATAGATTTCTAGCATCAAGTTCTCTAGGCTTGTTCTGCCCAATATGGCTGCCACTGGCCACGTGTCAATTAAAATTAAAATATAAAGTAATGAAAATTAAATAAAATTAGTAATTCTGCTCTTTACTAGCCACATTTCAAGTGTTCAATAGCCACATGTGTTTACTACTGTTTTAGACAGTGTAGCATCCGGCTGTACAATAAGTGGTAGGAGAAAAAGTTGAGGAAAGAAAAAAATTCTGCCAGTTGAATAATCCAACTCCAACACTCCTTCCCCATCATCATTGTTGCTGTTGTTAGGTGCTGTCCAGTCAGTTCTGACTCATAGTGACCCTATGAACAACAAAACAAAATACTGCTGGGTTCTGTGCCATACTCACAGTCATTGCTACGATTTTTTCTTTCATTTCTTTTTTTTTTATTGTGCTTTAGATGAAGGTTTACACAGCAAATTAGTTTCTTATTAAACCTTTAATACACATATCGTTTTGTGCCATTAGTTACCAACCCAACGACATGTCAACGCTCCCCCTTTCTTGACTTTGGGTTCCCCATTACCAGTTTTCCTGTCCCTTCATGCCTTCTCGTCCATGACCCGGGGCTGGTGTGAACACTTAGTCTCATATACACAGTTGAGTTACATGTATTATTATTTGTTTTATGGGCCTGTCTGATCTTTAGCTGAAGGGTGAACCTCAGGAGTGACTTCAGAACTGAGTTAAAAGAGTGTCCAAGGGCCATACTCTCTAGGTTTCTCCAGTCTCTGTTAGACCAGTAAGTTTGGACTTTTTTGTGAGTTTGAATTTTGTTCTACATTTTTATCCAGCTCTGTCCAAAACCCTTTATTGTGATCCCTGTCCGAGAAGTCAGTGGTGGTAGCTGGGTATCATCTAGTTGCGCTGGATTCAGTCTGGTGGAGGCTGTGGTAGTAGTGGTCCATTAGTCCTTTGGACTAATTTTTCCCTTGTGTCTTTAGTTTTCTTCATTCTTCCTTGCTTCCGACAGGGTGAGACCAGTGGAGAATCTTAGATGGCTGCTCACAAGCTTTTAAGACCCAGATGCTACTCACCAAAGTAGAATGTAGAACATTTTCTTTATAAACTATGTTCGTTTCTATGTTTAAGCCCAATGTTGCAGCCACTGAGTCAATTCATCTCATTGAGGGTCTTCCCCTTTTTCTTTGATTTTCTACCTACCAAGCATGATGTCCTTCTCCAGGTACTGGTCCCTTCTGAGAACATGTCCTCAGTACATAAGAAGTCTAGCCATCCTCGCTTCCAAGGAGCACTCTGGCTGTACTTCTTTCAAGACAGACTTGTTCTGCTGGCAGTCCATGGTATACTCAATATTTTTCAGCAACACTGTAATTCAAAGTCACCAATTCTTCTTCAGTCTTTCTTATTCATTGTCCAGCTTGCACATGCATATGAGGCAGTTGAAAATCTCATAGCTTGGGTCAGGTGCACCTAAGTCCTCAAAGTAACATCTTTGCTTTTCAACATTTTAAAGAAGTCTTTTGTAGCATATTTGCCTGATACAATATATCATTTGTTTTTTTGACTGCTGCTTCCATGTGCATTGATTGTGGATCCAAGTAAAATGAAATCCTGGACAAATTCAATGTTTTCTCTGTTTATCATGATGTTGCTTATTGGTTCAGTTGTGAAGGTTTTTGTTTTCTTTATGTTGAGGTATAATCCATACTGAAGGCTACAGTCTTTGATCTTCATCAGTAAATGCTTCAAGTCCTCTTCGTTTTCAGCAAGCAAGCTTATGTTATGGGCATATTGCAAGTGGTTAATTAGTCTTCTCCCAACCCTGATGCCATTTTATTCTTCATATAGTGCAGGTTCTCAGATTACTGGCTCAGCACACAGATTGAATAAGTATGGTGAAAGGACACATCCCTGATGCACGCCTTTTCTGATTTTAAACCATGCAGTATCCCCTTGTTCTGTTGTAACAACCGCCTCAGTCTAAGCACAGGTTCCTCAGGTATATATACCACAATTAAGTGTTCTGGAATATCCATTCTTTGCAATGTTATCCATAATTTGTTACGGTCCACACAGTTGAATGCCTTTGCATACTCAATAAAACACAGGTAAATACTTCTCTGGTTTTCTCTGCTTTCGGCGAAGATCCATCTGACATCAGCAATGATATCCCTTGTTCCACGTCTTTTTCTGAATCTAGCTTGATTTTCTGCAAGTTCCCTGCTGATGTACTGCTTCAACCGTTTTTGAAATATCTTCAGCAAAATTTTACTTGTGTGTGATATTAATGATATTGTCCTATAATTTCTGCATTCTATTGGATTGTGTTTCTTTGGAAAGGGCACAAATCTTCCATCATCATCACCATCATCTAATGCTTCAAAGTTTCGAAAACCACAAGCCTACAGTCTAAATTCATCAGCATGGCTTCTTGTTTATATATTTATATGGTAAGTGTGACGGTTAATGTTGTGTGTCAACTCGGGTGGGCCCTGATTTTCAATGGTTTGGCAGACATGTAATGACGTAGTTTGGCAGTTATGTAATGATGTAATTTGGTAGTTACTTAATGATGTAGTCATCCTCCATGATGTGATCTGATGTGATCAGCCAATCAGCTGTAAAGGGATTTTCCTTGGGGGTGTTGCCTGCATCCAACATATACATGGACAATCTGGCAAAGCTTGCTCCCTTGCTCTGGATCCTGCAGCCACTCATCATCATCTAATCTATAGTTCTTAGGACTTGAGCCAGCAGCTTGCCGTATTGCCTGCTTATCTTGGGATTCTTCAGCCTCTACAGCCTGTGAGCCAACAGCCTACCATCTTACCTGTCAACCTTGGATTCACCAGCCTCTGTAGCCTGTGATCCAGTGGTCTGCTATCTGACCTGCCAATCTTGGATTTGTCAGCCCTTACAGCTATGTGAGTCAGAAGCCTCCAGTTAGAAACCTGACCCACAGACTTCGAAATTTCCAGGCTCTACAACCACATGAGCCATTTCTTTGAGATAAATATCTCTCTGTCTCTGTCTCTGTGTGTGTGTGTATGTATATATATGGAAACCCTGGTGGTGTAGTGGTTAAGTGCTAATGCTGCTAACCAAGAGGTCAGCAGTTTGAATCCATCACGTGCTTCTTGGAAACTCTATGGGGCAGTCCTACTCTGTCCAATAGGGTCGCTATGAGTCAGAATCGACTTGATGGCAGTGGGTTTTTGGGTATATCTATCCAAGTGGTATATATACCAAATGGACTGGTATTGGCCATTTTGAATCAGATAATCATTTAGTCTACTATGCTGGGAATGACAACTTGAAGAGGAATGCTGTTGCATTCATCTTCAAAAAGGACGTTTCAAGATCTATCCTGAAATACAATGCTGTCAGTGATAGGATAATATCCACACACCTACAAGGAAGACCAGTTAATACTACAATTATTCAAATTTACTCACCAACCACTAGGGCCAAAGATGAAGAAATAGAAGATTTTTATCAGCTCCTGCAGTCTGAAATTGATTGAACATGCAATCAAGGTGCATTGATAATTATTGGCAATTGGAATACGAAAGTTGGAAACAAAGAAGAAGAATCAGTAGTTGGAACATATGGCCTTGGTGATAGAAACAATGCCAGAGATCAAATGATAGAATTTTGCAAGACCAATGACTTCTTCATTGCAAATACCTTCTGTCACCAACATAAACGGCGACTATACACATGGACCTCGCCACATGGAACTCGCAGAAATTGAATTGACTACATCTGTGGAAAGAGACGATGGAAAAGCTCTATATCTTCAGTCAGAACGAGGCCAGGGGCTGACTGTGGAACAGACTATTAACGCTCCTATGCAAGTTCAACCTGAAACTGAAGAAAATCAGAGCAAGCCCACAAGAGCCAAAATATGACCTTGAGTATATCCCACCTGAATTTAGAGGCCATCTCAAGAATAGATTTGACGCATTGAACACTAATGACCGAAGACCAGACAAGTTGTGGAATGACATCAAGGACATCATACATGAAGAAAGCAAGAGGTCATTGAAAAGACAGGAAAGAAAGAAAAGGCCAGATGAATGTCAGAAGAGACCCTGAAGCTTGCCCTCAAACATTGAGAAGCTAAAGCTAAAGGAAGAATTGATGAAGTAAAAGAGCTGAACAGAAGATTTCAAAGGGCATCTCGAGAAGACAAAGTATTACAGTGACATGTGCAAAGAGCTGGAGATGGAAAACCAAAAGGTAAGAACATGCTCGGCATTTCTCAAGCTGAAAGAACTGAAGAAAAAATTCAAGCCTCGAGTTGCAATAGTGAAGCATTCTATGGGAAAAATATTAAACGATGCAGAAAGCATCAAAAGAAGATGGGAGGAGTATACAGAGTCATTATACCAAAAAGAATCAGTCGATATTCAACCATGTCAAGAGGTGGCATATGATCAGGAACCGATGGTACTGAAGGAAGAAGTCCAAGCTGCTCTGAAGGCATTGGAGAAAAACAAGCCTCCAGGAATTAATGGAATGTCAATTGAGATGTTTCAACAAATGGATTCAGCGCTGGAGGTGCTCACTTGTCTATGCCAAGAAATATGGAAGACAGCTTCCTGGTCAACTGACTGGAAGAGATCCATATTTATGCCCATTCCCAAGAAAGGTGATCCAACTGAATGTGGAAATTATACAACAATATCATTAATATCACACACAAGCAAAATTTTGCTGAAGATCATTCAAAAGTGGCTGCAATAGTATATCGACAAGGAACTGCCAGAAATTCAGCCCAGTTTCAGAAGAGGACGTGGAACCAGGAATATCATTGCTGATGTCAGATGGATCCTGGCTGAAAGCAAAGAATACCAGAAGGATGTTTACCTGTGTTTTATTGACTATGCAAAGGCATTCGACTGTGTGGATCATAACAAATTATTTATAGCATTCGAAGAATGGGAATTCCAGAACACTTCATTGTGCTCATGAGGAACCTTTACATACATCAAGAGGCAGTTGTTTGGACAGAACAAGGGGATACTGAGTGGTTTAGAGTCAGGAAAGGTGTGAGCCAGGGTTGTATTCTTTCACCATACCTATTCAATCTGTATGCTGAGCAAAGTATCCAAGAAGCTGGACTATATGAAGAGCAACAGGGCATCAGGATTGGAGGAAGACTCATTAACAACCTGCGTTATGCAGATGACACAACCTTGCTTGCTGAAAGTGAAGAGGACTTGAAGCACTTACTAATGAAGATCAAAGACCACAGCCTTCAGTAAGGTTTGCACCTCAACATAAGGAAAACAAAAATCCTCACAACTGGACCAATAAGCAACATCATGATAAACGGAGAAAAGATTGAAGTTATCAAGGATTTCATTTTACTTGGATCCACAATGAACAGCCATGGAAGCAGCAGTCAAGAAATCAAAAGACACATTGCATTGGGTAAATCTGCTGGGAAGGACCTCTTTAAAATGTTGAAGAGCAAAGATGTCACCTTGAAGACTAAGGTGTGCCTGACCCAAGCCATGGTATTTTCAGTCACATCATATGCATGTGAAAGCTGGACAATGAATAAGCAAGACCGAAGAAGAATTGATGCCTTTGAATTGTGCTGTTGGCGAAGAATATTGAAGATACCATGGACCACAGAAGAACGAACAAATTTGTCTTGGAAGAAGCACAGCCAGAATGCTCCTTAGAGGGAAGGATGACGAGACTGTGTCTTACATACTTTGGACATGTTGTCAGGAGGGATCAGTCCCTGGAGAAGGACATCATGCTTGGCAGAGTACAGGGTCAGTGGAAAAGAGGAAGACCCTCAACAAGGTAGATTGACACAGTGACTGCAACAATGAGCTCAAGCACAACAACAATTGTAAGGATGGCTGAGGACCAGGCGGTGTTTCGTTCTGTTGTGCATAGGGTCACTATGAGTCGGAACCGGCCTGACGGCACCTAACAACAACAACAACAACATATATAGTTAAATATATATATATGTTTCTCTGGTTTTGCTTTTCTAGAGAACCCAGCCTAAGACTTCTGGTACTGAGAATTGTTCTAGAGAAACAAATCATAAGGATGAGTTTTCCAAATTGGTTCTCAAGTCTGTCTAGTCTTAAAGGCTCTGACTGATGACTCTGCCTCTGTAGTAAAGAGAGTGCTGCTAATCCATGGCATGAGGTGGTAATATTAATATGCAAAATATCACCACCAATAGATTAAGTATTAATGAGAAGAGAGTGCTGTTCTACAATTTTGTCAGAAAGAAAAGCAAAGGGAAGCCGTTTGGTTGGTCCTACTTTTGCTAGACAAGGTAGTGAAAGAAAGAGATGAGCTCAGAACTTCAGAGCCACAGCTCAAGTGCAGCACAAATGACCTCAAAGTTGCCACTTGTGTCCTGAAAGAAAGGCTTATTTCTTGTAGTAACAGAGCTGATATTGCCAAAACCAAACTGAGAGTCTTATCATAAGAGTGGCTGAATTACAAGCCAACCAAATTCCCACTTTGGAGACTATCTGAAGTTAAAGTGAGGGCAATGATTGGGAAGAAATGGGATCCTGAAACTTGGGATAGGTATATGTGGGTAGATAATCAGGAATCTGTGGACAATGAGTCCCTAAATTCTGATGAATATCTCCTGCCAAGGGAACCAGCCTTCTTACTACCTGCTGAAGAGATTACTCCATATTTGCTGCAAGCCACCCTCCCCAGTAAAACCATTATCCCCTCCAACTCCATCTGATGAGATTAACTCAGCTGTGTCTGAAAAGCCTTTGTCTGAGACATCGCCTTGGGCGACACCTGAGTCATTGCCTCGGGCATTGGCTAGGGTAGATGTCTTATAAAACATTGTTGAATGTTCCCAGGACACACCCCTACCACCCACTTTTGCTTCTAGACCTATAGCTAGACTGAAGTCCCAGAGAGCCCCATAAGGTGAAGCACAAAGTGTTTCCCATGAGGAGGTGCACTACACTCAAAAAAACTGCTTGACTTTTGTAATATCTATGAACAGAAACCTGGGAAATATATGTAGGAATGGCTATTAAGGCTGTGGGGTAATGGTGCAAGGAACATAAAGTTGGGTAAGTCTGAGTTTATTGATATGGGCCCATTAAGCACAGGTCCTTCATTCAGTGTCTCAGCTCCAGAGGTTAGGAAAGGATCTAATAATTTATCTGGTTGGTTGCTAAAGCATGGGTTATTCAGTGGCCTATACTAAATCAAGTTGGAGTACCAGACCTGCACTGGTATACTGTAGAAGAAGGTATCCAAAGGCTTATGGAAATTGGCATGCTAGAGTGGATTTATCAGATTAGACCCACAAAAACACATGTGGAGTGCCCAGAGGACACATCTTTTACCACAATGGTGAGGAACTAATTTGTGAGGGGAGCCCCAGCATCCTTGAAGACTGTTAAGATTGCTAGTTTATGTAAATCAGATTCGACAGTGGGAACTGCCCTAATGAATTAAGACAACTAACTAGAGTGGGACTGATTACACCCTGTGGTGGTAGGGGACAAGTGGCAGAACTCAACTGACAAAGACAAAGTTGGCGTGGTTACCATAATGGACAGCAGAGTCAAAACAGTAATCAAAATAGTCTGACTCGTCTGGACTTAGCGCATTGGCTACTTAGTCCTGGTGTTCCTAGTGGTGAAATACCTGGGAAATGCACTAAATATTTCCTTGATCTGTATAAGCAGAATTCCAGGTCAAATGAGCAGCAGTCTAACTCAAATTGCCAGAATAGAGAGTCATAGCCCCTAATCAATTATAGACTCAAGCCAGTTTACAGACCCACAACTCCTTGAATGAAGTGGGTACTGGATCCTCTTGAGGCAAGACCCCACTACACTGCCAGAAATTTATACTGTTAATCTTTCTCCTAGCCTTCCCTAAAGGGATCTATGGCCTTTTACTAGAGTGACTGTTCCTTGGGGAAAAGGAAATAATCAAACTTTTCAGAGATTACTGGATTAATGATTACATTAATGGATTACAAAGATTATGGCTCTAAATTGACACTAATTCCAGGAGATCCAAAATATCACTTTGGCCCACCAGTCAGAGTGGGGAATGTGTGGAGGTCAGGTTATTAACAGAGTCTTAGCTCAGGTTCTTCTCACACTGGATCCAGGGGGTCCCCAAACTTATCCTGTAGTGATTTCTCCAGTTTCAGAATGCATAATTGGAATAGACATACTCAGCGACTGGCAGAACCCCCACATTAAATCTCTGACAAGTGGAGTAAGAGTTATCATGGCAGGAAAAGCCAAGTGGAAGCTATTAGAAATGCTCTAAACCGAAAGCAATATCACATTCCTGGAGGGACTGCAGAGATACTGCCACCATCAAGGACTTGAAGGATGCAGGAGTAGTGATTCCCACCACATCCTCATTCATCTCGCCTATTTGGCCTGTGCAAATAAGAGATGGATCTTGAGTAATGACAGTGGATTATCGAAAACTTAACCAGGTGGTGACTCCAATCGTAGCTGCTGTCCTAGATGTAGTTTCATTGTTTGAGCAAATTAATACATCTCCTGGTACCTAGCATGCAGCTATTGACCTGGCCCAAGGCCTTTTACTTGATTCCAGTTTCAAAGGAACACCAGAAGCAGTTTGCCTTCAGCTGGTAAGGCTATCAATACACCTTCACTATCCTACCTCAGGGGCATATCAACTCTCCAGCGCTATGTCATAATTTAGTCTGCAGGGACCTTGATTGCCTTTTCCTTCCACAAAACATCACACTGATCCATTACATTGATGACATTGTACTGACTGGACCTAGTAAGGAAGAAGTGTGAATGCCTCTATACTTACTGGTAAAATATTTGTGTGCTATAAAAAAAAAAAAAAAAAATTTTTTTTTTTTTTTTTTTTTTTTTATAGGGTGGGAAATTAATCCCACAAAAATTCGGGCACCTTCCATGTAAGTTAAATTTCTAGTGGTCCAATGGTGTGGGGCATGTGGAGATATTCCTTCTAAAGTGAAGGATAAGTTATTGCATCTGGCCCCTCCTACAACTAAAAAGAGGCACAATACCTGGTGGGCCTCTTTAGATTTTGGAGGCAACATATTCCTCACTTGAATGTGCTACTTTGACCTATTTATC
Organism: Elephas maximus indicus; assembly: GCF_024166365.1. Classification (NCBI taxonomy): domain Eukaryota; kingdom Metazoa; phylum Chordata; class Mammalia; order Proboscidea; family Elephantidae; genus Elephas; species Elephas maximus. Next base: position 62,730,934 of record NC_064819.1, on the reverse strand, counting down.
AAGTGACCAGAAAAGCTGTTTTGAGTGGGGCCCAGAAAAGAAGAAGTTCTACAATAGGTTCAGGCTGCCGTGCAATTCACTCTACCACTTGGGCCATATGATTCAGCTGATCTACTGGTGCTTTAATTGTCAGTGGTAGATAGAGATGCTATTTGGAGTCTTTGACATGCCTCTATTTGTGAATCATGGTGCAGACCTTTGGGATTTTGGAGCAGAGCCCTGCCATCCTTTGCAGATAACTACTCTCCTTTTGAGAAACAGCTTTTGGCTTGTTACTGGGCCTTAGCAGAAATTGAATGCTTCACCACAGGCCACCAAGTTATCATGCAGCCTGAGCTGCCCATCATGAACTGGATGTTTGTCTGACCCACAGAGACATAGTCTGACATGCACAGCAGCACTCCATCATTAAATGGAAGTGGTATATAAGATAGCAGGCCCAAGAAGGCCTGAAAGCACAAGTAAGTTGTATGAGCAAGTGGCCCAAATGCACATGGTCTCCAGTCTTGTCACATTACCTGCCCTCTCCTGGTCTGCACCTATGGCCTCATGGGGAGTTCCTTATGATCAGCTGGCTGAGGAAGAGAAAACTCATGCCTGGCTTACAGATTTTCTGAGCGATATGCAGACACCACTCGAAAGTGAAGAGCAGCAGCACTGTAGCTCCTTTCTGGGACCTTCCTAAAGTACAGTGGGGAAGGAAAATCCTCTCAATGGGCAGAACTTCAAGCAGGGCACCTGGTTGTTCACTTTGTTTGCAAGAAGAAACGGCCAGATGTGTGACTGTATACTGTGGCCAATGGTTATGTTGAATGGTCAGGGACTTGGAAGGAACATGACTGGAAAATTTTTGACAAGGTCTTATGGGGAGGAGGTATGTGGATATACCTCTCTGAATGAGACAAAGAAGTGAAGATATTTGTGTCTCATGCGAATGCTTACCAAAGGGTACCCTAGGCAGAGGAGGATTTTAACAATCAAGAGGACAGGGTGATGTGTTCTATAGAAACCAGTCAACCTCTTTCCCCAGCCACTCCTGTTATTGCCCAATGGGCTCATGAACAAAGTGCCGATGGTGGCAGGGATGGAGGTTGTGCATGGGCTTGGCAACATGGAGTTCCACTCACCAAGGCCAACTTGGCTGCAGTCACTGCTGAGTGCCCAATCTATCAGTAGCAGAGACCAACACTGAGTCCCCAATATGGCACCATTCCTCAAGATGATCAGCCAACAACCTGGTAGCAGGTTGATTACATTGGACCGCTTCCATCATGGGAAGAGCAGTGTTTCATTCTTATTGGGATAGACACTCTGTATATGGATTTGCCATCTGTGTTTCTAAGGAGCATTTGTTCAGTTTTGAAAAGTTCGTGGTTGGTAGTTGTCTGGGACTACAGGTAGGAGGAAAACGGAAATGACTGTTAATAGGTATGGAGTTTCTTTTGGGTTGATGAAATGTTCTGGAATTAGTGGTGATGCTTGTACAACCTTGTGTAGATATTAAAGATCATTGAATTGTACACTTCCAAAGGGTGAATTTTATGGCATATGAATTATATATCAATAAAAGAACATGTATCTGAATAAAGTATAGCATGGCAAAAATCCTCATTCTATTGGCACTGGGTTATTGAATCACTAATAGTGTAACCACCTCAAATTCTTTTTTAAAAACTGTTCAATTTCTATAAATGCATCTAATTGGAGCTACTAAGCATAAGAACAAAACACTTGACTAAACAGAAGTAGATAATGCTGATCTCTAAGAGAACTTTCCGTGATTTTCAGGCAACCTCTTGACAAGGACTTGGTCCTGAAGTCATGTGACTCCCACCACACTGTAATGAGAAAGGAGTATTAGATGGTTTTCCACTGCGAACACCATGATCTCTTCTACTCTCCTAATCAGTTGTTCAAACCAGTAACTAAAATGACATTCTAAGTTGGTTACCCTCAGGAAAGAAGCAATTGTTAGTATTACCAGTGCTTAGGACACATGTTTAAAAATGATGCTCCGCCCCAATATGGTTTCTTTTTATATTATGTTGAAAATATAAATAACAAAATTCATCATCTCAAAGATTTCTACATGTACAAGTTGTGCAACCATCCAACATGGGTTTTTGATCTGTAGACTAGCTGTTACTGAAGGATCAGCCAGTACAATATTTGTCTGTAATAAAAAATGTTGGCTATTTAAAAAATCATTCAGATTTTGTATGTGGCTTTTTCTTGCTTTATAACATTTCCTTATAAGATTATCTTTAAAGATTATGAAAAAAAAATCCCAAGCCCATTGATTCCAACTCATAGTGACCCTATAGGACAGAGTAGAATAGGCCCATAGAGTTTCCAAGGAGCGCCTGGTAGATTCAAGCTGCAGACCTTTTGGTTAGTAGATGTAGCTCTTAACCATTATGCCACCAGGGTTTCCAATTAAAGATTATAGAAGTCCATTATCTTTGTTTTATATAATTTAAGATATTTTAGAGATGCATGAAGTGAGTTGGTAATAATAATAAAAAAAGAACTATTTGGAGAAATTTTTTTTTTTTTTTTTTTTTTTAGTTCTTTAAAGAGAATTCTTGAGATGATTTCAAACTTAAGAAACAATGTAATTATATAACACTTTAATGGATCTATTCAATTGTAGTGATAGATATGTAATTTTCTCATTCTGAGAGTTTTTAGCACTCGATATTTTGGAATTTAGCTTCTCCTAAAAAGTGATAAAATTGGCATAGGTGTGTCACATGATACTCTCAGCAGTCCTACGAACTTGGGGAGGAGCTGAAGTGTGCCTTTAGAGCAGCACCGCCCAACAGACATGGAATGAGTCACCTATGTGATTTTAATTATTCTAACAGCCACATTTTAAAAAGTAAAACAAAAAAAAAGGTGAAATTAGCTTTAATAATGTTTTACTTACCCCAATCTATATAAAGTATTATCATTTCAACATACCATTAAATTAATTTTTTGTGAAATTGATTTTTGAAATGAACTTTTTTTGGCACTAAATCCTTGAAATCTGGTATGTATTTTATACTTACAGCACATTCCAGTTTGTATTAGACGCTTTTCACATGCTCATTGGCTACTTGTGGCTCTGGCTACAGGGAAGCTTCGGAGCTTTACACTTCCATCCTGCACTTATTACAGCTGAATTTTTGCACTCATGAAATCACATTATGTACTGTTTGGATACATGTCTATATAACATTGATGTTGTTGTTGTTGTTAGGTTCCATCGAGTCGATTCCGACTCATAGTGACCCTATGCACAACAGAACGAAACACTGCCTGGTCCTCAACCATCCTTACAATCGTTGTTATGCTTGAGTTCATTGTTGCAGCCACTGTGTCAATCCACCTCGTTGAGGGTCTTCCTCTTTTCCACTGACCCTGTACTCTGCCAAGCATGATGTCCTTCTCCAGGGACTGATCCCTCCTGACAACATGTCCAAAGTATGTCAGATGCAGTCTCGTCATCCTTGCTTCTAAGAAGCATTCTGGTTGTACTTCTTCCAAGACAGATTTGTTTGTTCTTTTGGCAGTCCATGGTATCTTCAATATTCTTCGCCAACAGCACAATTCAAAGGCATCAATTCTTCTTTGGTCTTGCTTATTCATTGTCCAGCTTTCACATGCATATGATGTGATTGAAAATACCACGGCTTGGGTCAGGCACACCTTAGTCTTCAAGGTGACATCTTTGCTCTTCAACACTTTAAAGAGGTCCTTTGCTGCAGATTTACCCAGTGTAACGCATCTTTTGATTTCTTGACTGCTGCTTCCATGGCTGTTGATTGTGGATCCAAGTAAAATGAAATCCTTGACAGCTTCAATCTTTTCTCCATTTATCATGATGTTGCTCATTGGTCCAGTTGTGAGGATTTTTGTTTTCTTTATGTTGAGGTGCAAACCATACTGAAGGCTGTGGTCTTTGATCTTCATTAGTAAGTGCTTCAAGTCCTCTTCACTTTCAGCAAGCAAGGTTGTGTCATCTGCATAACGCAGGTTGTTAATGAGTCTTCCTCCAATCCTGACGCCCTGTTGCTCTTCATATAGTCCAGCTTCTTGGATACTTTGCTCAGCATACAGATTGAATAGGTATGGTGAAAGAATACAACCCTGACGCACACCTTTCCTAACTTTAAACCACTCAGTGTCCCCTTTTTCTGTCCAAACAACCGCCTCTTGATGTATGTAAAGGTTCCTCATGAGCGCAATGAAGTGTTCTGGAATTCCCATTCTTGGCAACGTTATCCATACACAGAGTCATTATACCAAAAAGAATTAGTTAATGTTCAACCATTTCAAGAGGTAGCATATGATCAGGAACCGATGGTACTGAAGGAAGAAAAGCTGTTCTGAAGGCACTGGTGAAAAACAAGGCTCCAGTTATTGATGGAATATCAATTGAGATGTTTCAACAAACAGATGCAGCGCTGGAGGTGCTCACTTGTCTATGACAAGAAATACGGAAGACAGCTTCCTGGCCAACTGACTGGAAGAGATCCATATTTATGCCCATTCCCAAGAAAGGTGATCCGACTGAATGTGGAAATTATAGAACAATATCATTAATATCACATGCAAGCAAAATTTTGCTGAAGATCATTCAAAAGCAGCTGCAGCAGTGTATCGACAGGGAACTGCCAGAAATTCAGCCCAGTTTCGGAAGAGGACGTGGAACCAGGGATATCACTGCTGATGTCAGATGGATCCTGGCTGAAAGCAGAGAATTCCAGAAGGATGTTTACCTGTGTTTTATTGACTATGCAAAGGCATTCGACTGTGTGGATCATAACAAATCATGGATAACAATATTAATGAGGTCCCTTTAAAGAAACTGAGACTGAAGGTTGCTGAGAAATGGAATGCTTATCTCACTACTTGCTCAGTATTTGGGGTCTATCTCCACCCATCAAAGTCCTTGGGTAGACTATTTTATTCACAATGGTTGTTGGTTCCTAAATTTTTTCTTTTCTCTTTTTTTAATCAGAAAGTTGAGTTTCTGGCAGTGGTCATTTAGCACTTAATGTGGTTACCACTCATTTACAACTTATTATATTTTGGCCTCAATTAAAACGTTTTCATTTTTGGGCTAACTTAGACAAACATCAAAATGATAAAAAGGCATACAGTAGAAAGTCTCCTCTTGCCCTTCTCCCCTATCTGCTCAGTTGCCAACTGTCCAGTGCATAATCATTGTATTTTATTTCTTATTTATACTCCTAGCTAATGAAGCTTAAGCTTCAGGACTCTTCATTTGCCTAGGTTCCTTCCAAGGTCCTGGGTGAAGTTCCAGAAATGTGTTTGCAAAGATATGGGTTTTTGGGTTGATGAAGTGTTCTGGAGTTAGCGGTGATGGTTGCACAACTTTGTGTATGTACTAAAGACAATAAAATACTTTCAACTGCAATAAGTTAAGACTATTGTCTCTTTCCACTCCAATTTCCCTCCATTATACCTTCTCTCATATTACATGGTAATAGAGTGGTTTTCTCCATTTTGAGAATCTAGCAATGGGGAAATCTAGTTAGGAATACTTTTTAATTTAGTTTATATAGATATCTTTATGTGGTTTATAGTCACTTTTATGTATAATTTAGTTATTGGTAGCTGTTCTGGTACAGGAATATTCCTACTGTCAATTTTGATGAATCACCCAGGCTCATGACGGAAAGAAGAAGGGCCAGAGATTGTATCAACACATGGACACATCATAGGTTACACAATACTGGAAAAACATATATAGTGAAGGAGAAACAAAGTTTAAGATGTAGGAAGCCTGATCAAATCACCCAAAATAGCTGGAATTACTGGCAGAAAGTGTAGTGCTGAACCCTTAATTTTCTGAAGCTATCTTTTATGCTGTGATTGACAGCGGAGGTGGAAAGTGAGATTAATAGTCTAGGTTCTTTGCAGGTTATGTTCCCAGAGGACGATCAGTAGGCGTAGAATTTGGACTCAAAAAGCCTAAACTAAAAAAACCCCACAAGTTTGGACTCAAAAAACCTGAACCATGTCAGCATTTGGTGTAAAAACTTGGCAGAAACATGCTCAACTTGCTCGGTATCAGAGAGAGCCAAGAAATGTATTTGGCAACTCTTTTTTCTGGGACAGGCACATTTGGTATCATTAAATTTATGAACTTTCTAGCATTGTCTCTTGCCAAACTGCCCAAGAAGAGCATTTGTATATTTTACTATTTACATTTGGTGGGAAGGCTCAGTTCTTAAAGCTAGAAGCTGTAAATTTCAATTTGTTCTAAAATGTTCCCACACAATTATGAACTAATAGTGTAATAAAGGATTGTCTTCTGGGGAAAAAAACAAAAAGTGAGAAGCCAAAAGCTGGTCTGTGGAAAATTCTCCCAAACATTAACCTGTTAAAACCTTTTGCTATGTAGTAGATTTCTGCTCAAACTGACCCAATAGGACAGAGTAGAACTGCTCTGCAGGGTTTCCAAAGAGTGGCTGGTGGATTCAAACTGCTGACCTTTGGGTTAGCAGCCAAATGCTTAACCACTGCGCCACCAAGGTCGTTTCCAAACATTAGACATGTAAAATTATAAATGGAGGATTTTGTTCTCATTGACATCTGATCAGAACTAAAGTTCTCTCAGTCAGGGGTATACTCAACAACAAAGTACATACAGTTATAAATGCACCATGCATCTTTTATTTATTTATTTTTATGGGAATTGTGCAAAATATCATTAATCAATAATTTTTATGTTTGTAGAACACAAACCTATAGCAATGGCACAAAGGGTGAGTATGTCTGTGTAAGGTCACACATTTTATGTACCCCAATGTATTGAATTTTATCTTAGCATATCTAACAGAGTTTATCCTGACAAAGTCTGATGCTTTCTGAGGAATGGCACACATCATTGCTACTGAGGCAGGATATGATCAACCATGTTAGAGGAAAGTTTCAATAAGCTATCTGTGGTTGCCATAGAATATACCATTATAAATTAATTATTATCAAAGAAACAATCAAAGAATAAGCAGCCAAAATTGCTGGAAAAAAAGCATAGTGAAGATGTGTCACAAATTCTGAATAAAAGTATCATGCTATTTTTATAGATCTTATGATGTTTGAAATATTTCCTTATATATGATAACAATCTGATGAAATTCTCCAATTTTTCACCTATTTTAAAAATATTTCCTTGCCTGAATAAAATTGTTGCCTGTCAGCTCCAGTACCTGAAACACCTACAGTTTTGTTGCTATTGTCTGTTTTTTCTCTTGGTTTTCAGACTTCTGGTCCTATTTCTTGGAATGACTAGTAGTTTTTCTTTGAATGCCAGACATTGTGCATATAAAATTCTAGATGCTCTAGAGATACTTTTCCCAGATAGGGTAAATCTTTAATTTGCTAGGCAGATACCATCTTAGATTGAGGTTTGCAAATTTTTCTTGTAAGTGGTCAGATAGTAAATATTTCAGGTTTTGCAGACCACAGGAAAAATCATGGGTGTTATATACATTTATAGGACACGGGAGAACAAATTTTTACACATTTTTATTGATGAAACTCAAAATATAATTTTAATAATTAAGAATTTTTTTTCCTGTAATACAAATCTACTAGTGAGAAAAATGGAATTATTTTGGGGGGATAACATTTCATTTAATTGGGGTTTAAATTTAGTTTTTCTACCATCAAAATTGATTTAAAATGCTCATCTAGTAATGTTAGATTTAGCAAAAAAAAAAAAAACCCAAAGCAGGTCTCATAGCTAGGTCTAACTATAAAACCAAAACCAAAAACCCCGCTGCTTTCAAGTTGATTCCAACTCATAGCGACCCTATAGGACAGAGTAGAACTGCCACATAGGGTTTCCAAGGAGTGACCAGTGGATTCAAATTGCTGACCCTTTGGTTAGCAGCTGTAGCTCTTAGCTACTATGCCACCAGGGTTTTACAGATGTCATATTTAAATATTTGAAAAAATTTTTTTTGATGACAATGATTCAATGAATAAAGAATATCAAGAAAGAGAACTTGTGTAAAACACCAAATGAAATTCCTGATTTGAAAAATACAATAAATAAAATAAAAAATTCAGTAAAGGGACTCAAAAGCATATTTCAAAAGGCAGAAGAAATAATTAGTGAATTTGAGATTAATAGAAATTACCCAGTCTGATAAACAGAGAGAAATTATTTAAGAAAAATGAACAGAGCCTCAGAAACATATGGGACACTACCAAACATACCAACATATGTGCAGTGACATCTCAGAAGTAGATCCAAAGTAGAAAGGTACAGAAAAATACCTGAAGAAATAATGGCTTAAAACATCCCAAATTTGATGAAAAATATTAATATACACATCCAAGAAGTTCAACAAACCCACGTAGGAAAAACTAAGAGGTTTTTAAGTAGACACATCATAGTCAAACTGTTGAAAACCAAAGACAAAGGAAAAATCTTGAAAGCAGCAAGAGAAAAATGGCTCATCACATACAGAGGGATAACAATATGAAAAATGACTGTCTTCTCATCAAAAACTGTGGAGGCTAGTAGGCATTGAGCTGATATAATCCAAGTGCTGAAAGAAAAACAAAATACAGCTGTCAACCAAAATTGTATGTCTGGAATATCTATCCTTAAAAAATGAAGGTTATGGAAAGATGTTCTATGTTCTTTGAAAATACTTAATATTGTTAAGGTGTCAGTACTACCCCAAACAATCTATAGATTCAATGCAATCCTAATCAAAATTCCAACAGTCTTCTGAAATGGAAAAACCAATCCTCAACTTTATGTGGAATGGCAAGAGGCACCAAATAGCTAAAGCACTGTTGAAAAAGAAGAACAAAGTAGGAGGACACACACTGCCTGATTTTAAAACATATTATACAGCTATAGTAATCAAGACAGCCTGGTACTGGTATAACAATAGACACGTAGACCAATGGAATAGAACTAAGACTCCAGAAATAAACCCACACATCTATGGACAACTGATTTTTGACAAGGTTGCTAAGTTCATCTGATGGAGACAGAAGAGCCTCTTCAACAAAGGGTGTTGGGAAAACTGCATTTCCACATGCAGAAAAGTGAAACAGGACCTGTGCCTCACATCATGTACAAAAATAAATTCAAGATGGATTAAAGATGTAAATATTCAAACTAAAGCCATAAAATTCTTAGAAGAAAATGTAGGGACTATACTGCAGGGCCTAGCTTTTAACAATGGATTATCTAATATAATAGCAAAAGCACGAACAGTGAAAGACAAAATAAATAAATGAGACCTCATAAAAATTAAAAACTTTTGTTCATCGCAAGGCTTTACCAAAAAAGTGAAAAGACAAGCTATGGACTGAGAGAATATCTTTGGAAACCATATATCTGATAAGAATGTAATAACCAAAATATGTATAAAACTTCAATACTTTAACAACAAAAAGGCAAATAACCCAATCATAAAATGGGCAAAGGACTTGATTAGACATTTCACCAAAGAGGACATTCAAATGGCCATCAAACACATGAAAATGTGCTCAAGGTCGTTATCCACCAAAGAGATGCAAATAAAAACCACAGTAAGACACCATTTCACTCCCACCAGGATGGCTAAGAAAAAACAAAATAACAAATGTTGGCGAGGATGTGAGGAAATTGGAGCACTTACTCAATGCTGGTGGGACTGCAAAATGGTATAGCTGTTGTGGAAAACAGTGTGGCTGTTCCTCAAAAAACTATAAATAGAACTACCATATGACCCAGAATTCCACTCCTAGATATATTCCCAAAAGTCTTGAAAGCAGAGACTCAAACAGAGAGTTTACACCAATGTTCACTGCAGCACTGTTCACAACAGCCAAAAGGTGGAAACAATCTAAGTGCCCATCAACAGATGAATGGTTAAACGAAATGTGGTACATACGTACAATGGAATATTACTCAGCCAGTAGAAGAAATGAAGTCTTGATATATGCTACAATATGGCTGGAGCTGGAAGACATTCTACTAAGTGAAATAAGTCAATCACGAAAGGACAAATGTTGTATGAATTTACTTACATAAAAAGATTTGAAAAGGCAAATGTGTAGAGACCAAAGTTTATTAGTGCTTACCAGGTGCAGATGTGAGTGGGAAAGCGGGCCTTAATGGTGATGGAAAAATCGCACTGATTAAGGGCAAGGTTGCACAGCCAATTATAGCAATTGTGGTGCAGAGAATATGGCCCTTCCAGCCATAGTCTTTGTGACCCCCACACGATGACTGGGTGAGACTGTGCAACTAAGGTGTTTGTGGACCACCAAAGGAATTGAACAGCCTGATAATAATGTAAATAAGGTGCCTTAAACCCTTGTGGGGGTGGGACCTTGCAAATGAGGTGTATGGAGCCCTAAAGAAAGGATTGGTCAGTTTTGCCATCCTGCTAAGGCTTAAAAAGAGCCATCCCAGAGGGGGAAAGGGGATCTCACTACCATCAAGAAAGAAGAGCCAGGAATGGAACACATCCTCTGGTCCCAGGGTCCCTGCACTGAGAATCTCCTAGACCGAGTTGCCAGAGAGAGAGAACACTTATGCCGGAGAAGTCACCAGACTGTGTGAAGAGCGGGCGAGCACGGTAGATATGGCAGCAGCAGAACCAGGAGACTGACAAAAGATGGTGTAGGGGCCTTCCAGGCCATGGAGCGAGGTTACTACAGTAGGTGTGCTGACCTATGGAACAAGAGACCTGAGTGTCTTTGGGCAGGAAGCTTGCTGGAGGAGTGGTGTGGTTCTGGGTACTTATAGAGTTAGGCTCGCCGACCCAGGAGCGAGGGAGTTGAGGGTCTTCAGGCTGATGCTTCTAGCAGAGTAGGGTGCCTCTGGGTACTTATTAGTGAGTTACAGAGCTTTGTATTGCTTGCCGGAGCAGCACAGAGGGAGGCTGAGCCAGATACTGATGGCTAGGAAGAAGACTGCCTGTGGGCAGGGCTACAAAGCTGTCCTCGTTGAAAAACTGTATCCTGAGTCATTTCTGATCCTGAATTGTAACCTGTTACTTCCCAAATAAGCCCCATAACTATGAGTTCTGTGTGGTCATTGTAAAGAATTATCGAGCCCAGTAGAGAAGTACAGATTGCCATGGGAGGAAAGGTTTTATGTCAGAATTGCTAAAAAGGTTGGAGAAAGAAGGTATGTTTGATTTTCACCTCATAGGAATCAGTCTTGGGCTGATGTTGGTGATTCTCCTCCCACTTGTGAAATTAGAGGACCTCGTCTGCCATGTCATTTTTGCAGTAATTGATATCATTAAGTTGTGTACCTGTAAAAAGTTGAATTGCCAAAAGCTGTGTGATAGTTTTTTTTTATTATATAGTGTGATAGATATATTTACAACAACACACACACAAAAGAGTAGATGCTGAGACTGCTTATGTACAACCAAAAACCTCATGAGATTTTGTTCCTTGGTTTGGAGGTTTAAGGTCTTGGTTTCATGGGACATCCCAGTTAATTGGTCTAATAATCTGTTTAGTGCCCCTGTTCTACCTCCTAGCTCATTATGTGGTGCCTGGGATCTTAAAAGCTTGCAACCAGCCATCCAAATCATGACAATTGGTCTCTATTCACCTGGAGCAATAGAGGAAGAAGTAGGGTAGGAACAGGAAGAGGATGTAGAATGTGTGGCTAATTGCCTCCATGAACAACTGCCTCCTTTGCCATGAGACCAGAAAAACTGGCTGGTACCCTGCTACCATTACTGAACATTTGGAAGAATCCTGAACAAAAGGGGGAAAATGTAGAACAAAATTTTGAATTCTCATAGACTACAGACTTTTGGAGCATGGGGGCTGGATTAATCCCTGAAACTATTGCCCTGAGATAATCTTTAAAACTTAAACCAAAAATATTCCCTGAAATCTTCTTAAAGCCAAACAGTAGTTTAGCTAAGTAAAAAATGTCTGCCTTGAGAATTATGCTCTTTTAAGAACTATCTATATGGATTTTTTTATATGGGATCAAAGCGACAACAGCAACTCAGAAGATTACAGGGGGAGCTTAGGGGGCAGTGAGTTTATGTTAACGGGGGAGGAACAACTCAGAAAAGGAGGGTGGGAATGGCTACACGACTCAAAGAATGTAATCAATGTCACTGAATTGTGCATGTAGAAACAGTTGAAGTGGTGTATGTGTTGCTGTGTATATTCTTGACAACAACAACAACATAAATTAAAAAAATAAAGGTGAAATAAAGACATCTACAGATAAACAAAGACTGAGAGAATTCGTTGCTAACAGAACTGCCTTACAAGGAACATGAAAGCAAATCCTCCAGGCTGAAAGGAAGTGACATGGGACTTGAGTCCATGAGAATAAATGGTAAATATAACAGATGATACAAATATTTTTTCCTAATTTCCTGTTTAACTTCTTTTAAAGACACATGATTGCACAAAACAATGTTTATAAGACTGTGTGATTGGATTTATATCATATATAGACATTTTTTTTTTTTTTACATAGTATATATAACACCAGCACAAAGGGGAATAGGAAGAGGAAACACAATGAACTAAAGTTTCTCCATTTTCTTCAAGTTAAATTACCATTATTCTGGAATAGAGTGTGATAAAATTAAGATGCATATCTTAATCCCTACAACAACCACTAAAAATAACCCCAAAAAAGTTAGCTAAAAAAAAAAAAAAACAGAAAAATTAAAAAGGTGCACAAAAATATTTATCAAATACAAAAAAAAAAAATGCAGTAAAAGAGGAACAAAAGAACAATAACACCATCAAACAACTGGAGAACAAATAGCAAAATGGCAGGAATAAACCTAACCATATCATTAATTGCATACAATTTATATGGGTGAATCATACCATTTTTTAAAATCCAGATTACCTTACTGGATAAAAAGGGAGACTTAACCCATATGCTACTTAAAAGTGACTATCTTAGCTAAGTACTACTCTTATAACAGAAATATCACAAGTGGATGCATTTAACAAACAGAAATTTATTTTCTCATAGTTTAGGAGGCTAGAAGTCTGAATTCAGAGCAAAAGAGGCTTTCTCTCTCAGTTGGCTGTGGAGGAAGGTCCTTGTCTCTTCAGCTTCTGTTCCTGGTTCCTTGGAGATCTCCATATGTCTTGGCATCTATCTTACCCCATCTCTCCTCTGCTCACTTGTTTAATCTTTTTTATATTTCCAAAGAGATCGACTGAGGATACACTCTACACTAATCCTGCCGCATTAACATAACAAAGACAACCTATCCCCAAATGGGATTATAACCACAGGCATAGTGGTTAGGATTTACAGGACGTGTTTTTAGGGGACATAATTCAATCCATAAAAGAGACATATCTTAGGTTCAAAGACACAAATAAATTGTAAAGGAAAAAGATATTCCACGCAAACAGTAACTTAAGACAACTGAAGCGGCTAAATTAGTATCAGACAAAATAGACTTTAAGATAAGGAATACTTTTTTTTGTTGTTGTTGTTGTTAGGTGCCGTCGAGTCCGTTCCAACTCATAGTCACCCCGTGTACAACAGAATGAAACATGGTCCAGATCTGCGCCATCCTCATGATCATTGTTAAGCTTGAACTCATTGTTGCAGCCACTGTATCATTCCATCTCATTGAGGGTCTTCTTCCTCTTTCCATGACCCTCTATTTTACCAAGCATGATGACCTTCTCCAAGAACTGATCCCTCCTGTTAACATGTCCAAAGTACATGGGATGAAGTCTCACCATCCTCACTTCTAAGAAGCATTCTGGCTGTTCTTCTAAGACAGAATTGTTTGTACTACTGGCAGTTCACGGTATATTCAATATTCTTTGCCAATACCATAATTTGAAGCCATCAAATATTCTTTGGTCTTCCTTATTCATTGCCCAGCTTTCACATGCATATGAGACGATTGGAAACACCATAGCTTGGGTCAGACGTATCTTAGTCTTTAAAGTGACATCTTTGGTTTTTAACACTTTAAAGAGGTCTTTTGTGGCAGGTTTGCCCAATGCAATGCGTCATTTGATTTCTTGACTGCTGCTTCTATGGGCATTGATTTAGATCCAAGTAAAATGAAATCCTTGACAACTTCAGTCTTTTCTCCGTTTATCATGATGTTGCTTATTGGTCCAGTTGTGAGGATTTTTGTTTTCTTTATGTGGAGATGCAATCCATACTGAAGGCTGTAGTCTTTGATTCTCATCAGTAACGTAGGTTGTTAATGAGTCTTCTTCCTATCCTGATGCCCCATTCTTCTTCACATAGTTCAGCTTCTCGGATTACTTGCTTAGCACACAATTGAATAAGTATGGTGAAAGAATACAACTCCGACACAAACCTTTCTTAACTTTAAAACCATGCAGTATCCCCTTGTTTATTTGAATGTTAAAGCATATAGTATCCCCTTGTTCATTTGAATGACTGCTTCTTGATCTATGTACAGGTCCCTCAGTACAATTAAGTGTTCTGGGATTCCCATTCTTTGCAATGTTATCCATAAATTGAATGCCTTTGCATAGTCAATAAACACAGGTAGATATCTTTCTGGTATTCTCTGCTTTCAGCCAGAATTTGACATCAGCAATGACATTCCTTGTTCCAAGTCCTCTTCTGAACATTTCCCTGTCACTGTACTGCTGCAACCACTTCTGAATGGTTGTCAGCAAAATTTTAGTAGCATGTGATATTGACGATATTGTTCAATAATTTCCACATTTGGTTGGATCACCTTTCTTTGGAATAAGCATAAATACAGGTCTCTTCCAGTTTGTTAGCCTACTGGAATACTACTAGACACAAAAAGGAGCATTTCAGAATGATAAAAAAGTCAATATATCAGGAAGATAAGACAAATATAAATGTGTAAACACCTAAAAACATAACCCCAAAATTGTTGTTAGTCACTGTCGAGTTGATTCTGACTCATGGTGACCCCATTGTGCAGAGTAGAACTGCTCCATAGGGTTTTCGAGACTCTTATCATTTGGAAGTAGACCAACAGGCCTGTCTTCTGAGGTGCCTCTAGATGGGTTTGAACTGCCAACTTTTTGGCAAGTAGTCAAACGCTTAACTGTTTGGGCTACCAAGGGACTCCTAGTCCCATAATACGTAAAGCAAAAACTACATAAAGCAAAAACTGGCACAATTGAAAGAAGAAATAGGCAAAAATAGTGGTTACAGATTTCAATACTTCACACTCAATAACTGATAGAACAGTTACATAAGAAATTAGCAAGTATATAAAAAAACCTGAACAGCACTATCAATAAGCTTGACCTAACCGATATTTGTAAAACAAGCGCTCCACCAATGACTCAGAACACACATTCTATTTAAGCATTGATGAAGTATTCTCTAGGGTAGATCATATTTTGGGTCTCAATACAAGTCTCAATAACATAAAAAAGTTTAACATGTCCTTTGACCACAATAGAATTAAATTAGAGATCCACAATAGAAAGAAATTTGGGAAAAATTCCTAGTATTTGGAAATTAAACAAGACACTCATGTAAGCCATGATTGAAAGAAGAAACCACAAGGGGAATTTTAAAAATATTTTAAATCAAATAAAAATAAAACAACCTATTAAAATTTATGGGATGTGGCTAAAGTAACACTTAGAGGAGAATATATAGCTTTAAATGCCTGTATCAGAAAAGAAGAACAATTTCAAATAGATCACCTAAGCTTCCACCTTAAAAAACTAGAAAAAGAAAACCAAACTAAATCCAGAACAAATGAAAGGATGGAAATAATGAAAGTTGAATGAAAATCACTGAAGTAGAAAATAAACAAAAAATAGAGAAAATAGATTAAATAAAGTTTAATAAAACTGACAAAACCTTAGCTAAACTGACCAAGAAAATAAGAGAGAAACCACAAATTACCAAAATTAGGAACAAAATGGGGCTATCACTACTGACCCTATAAAAATTACAAGGACTATAAAGGAATATCATAAGCAATATTATGCCATCAAATTAGACATTTTAGAAAAAATAATCCTAGAAAGACACAAATTCCAAAAATAGATTCAGGAAGACACAGAACATCTGAATAAACTTATAACAAGAAGAGAAATTGAATTAGTAATTTAAAAATCTTCCAACAATGAAAAGTCCAGGTCCAGATGGCTTATTGATGAATCTTATTAAATATTAAAAAAACAAATGAATTATTCTTCCCAAACACTTTTAGAAAATAGAGGGAAAAGAACATGTCCCAACTCATTTTATAAGGCTGGTTATTACTCTGATAACAAAGTCAGACAAAGACATCACAAGAAAACTAGTCAATATCAAGAACATATATGCAAAGATCATTTTACAAAATATTAGAAAACAGAATTCAGGAACGTACAAAAAGGATTATGCACCATGAATAGTGGAATGTATCCAAGGAATGCAAGGTTGTTTTAACATCTGAAAATCAATTAACACAGTATACCATATTAATAGAACAATAAAGAACAAAAATATCATTATCTCAACAGATAGAGAAAAAGTATTTTAAAAGTCTATTGAACTCCCATTCATGATAAAAAAAAAAATAATCTCAATAAACTAGAAAGAGAATTTCCTCAACCTGGTAAAAGGAATCTATGAAAAATCTATAGCTAAAATCATATTTATAAGGTCACTATGAGTTGGAATTGACTTATGGCAATGGGTTTGGTTTTTGGTTTTAAAATAATTTTTAGTGGTGCAGGACTACAAGCTTTCCCATTAAGATCAAGGAAAAAAGCAAAGATGTCTACTCTTGCCACTTTTGTTTAACTTTATACTGGAGATTCTATTTAGTACAATGAGTGGTTTAAAAAAAAAAAAAAAAAAGCATCCAGTCCAGGTTGGAAGGTTGGTAGAGGAAGAAATAAAACCGTGTTTATTTGCAGATGTCATGATCTTATATGTGTAAAATCCTATGAAATCTCAAAACTCCTACGACAAGTACTAAATAATTTTAGCTAGGTCACAGGATGCAAGATAAATATACAAAAATCTATTGCGTATCTACATACTAACAATAAAAAAACAAAAAATGAAATTAAGAAAACAGTTCAATTTATAATAGCATCAAAAATAATAAAATACTTAGGAATAAATTTAACAAAAGAAGCCAAAGACTTGTACACTGAAAAGTAAAAAGCATTGTTGTGAAAAATTAAAGATCTAAGTAAATGGAGAGGTGTTCCATGGTCATGGATTAGAAGACTCAATACTGTCAAGATGGTCATTTTCCTCAGCTTGATCTACAGATTCAACACAATCCCTATGAAAGTCCTAGAAAGCTTTTTGTTTAGCAGAAATTCACGAGCTGATTCTAAAATGTTTGTGGAAATGCAAAATACCTAGAGTAGCCAAAACAATTTTGATTAAGAACAAAGTTGGAGGACTTATATAACCTGATTTCATGACTTGCTATAAAAGTACAGTAATCAAGACAATATGGTATTGATTGACATAAGGATAAACACATAGATCAGGTGTTGGCACACATTTTCTAAAAAGAGACATAATAAATATGAGTCTGTGGTCTCTGTTGCGATTAATTTTGTCATTGTAGTATAAAAACAGACACAGATGACATGTTAGCATGTGAAATGACCATGTTCAATAAAACTTTATTTACAAAAATAAGCTGTGGACCAGATTTAGCCGAGAGACTATAGTTTGTGACCCCTGTTATAGATCAATGGAATAGAAATGCGAGCTTAGAAACAAACTCTTACATTTGCGGTAAATTGGTTTTTGACAAAATTGCCAAGGCAATTCAATGGAGAAAAGGTAGTTTTTTCAACAAATGGTAATGAGGTCATTGGATATTCATATGTTAAAAAATGAACATGGACCTATGGACCCTTACCTCACACCATATGCAAAAATTAATGCAAAAAGGGTCATAGTCCTAAGTATAAGAACCAACATGGTAAAACCTCTATGTCTAAGACTTCAGACATGTCACCAAGAGCACAAGCCATAGAAGAGAAAAAAAAAAAGATAAATTTGATTTCACTAAAATTAAAAACTTTTGTGCTTCAAAAGACAACATTATGAAAATGAAAAGAAGGCAGAGACTCAGAGAAATTACTGAAAATTATATACCTGATAAAGGACATGTATCTAGACTATGTAAAGAACTCTTATGACTCAATCATCAGACAAACAACCCAATCGAAAATGGACAAAAGACTTGAATAGAAATTTCACCAAAGAAGACATCTGAATACTTAATAAGTACATCAAAAGATGCTCAACATCATTGGTGACTAGAGAAATAAAAAAAAGTAAAACCACAATGAGGAGCCACTATACGCCTACTAAGAATGACTATAATAAAAAAGATAGACAATACCAAATATTGGTGAGAATGTGAGGAAAATGGGAACTCCTTTACGTTGGTGATGGGAATGTAAAATAGTACAGCTCCTTTGGAAAAAATTTTGGCAGTTTCTTTAAAAGTTAGATATAAACGTACTATGTGACCCCCTATTCTACTCCTAGGAATCTATCCAAGAGACGTGAAAATAGGTCCACACAAAGACTTGCACATGGATGTTCACATCAGCATTATTTGTAACAGCCCCAAATTGAAAACAATTCAATTGTCAATCAATAGACAAATAGGTAAACAAACTGAGGTATATTTTTACAAATAGAATATTATTTAGCAATAAAAAGAAATGAAATACTGGTACACGATACAGTATGGATAAACCTCAAAACATGATGCTAAATGAAGAAGCAGATGCGAAAGACTACATATATGAAGTGTCCAGAAAAGGCAAATTTATAGAAACAGAAAGCTCATTGATGTTTGCCTAGGATCAGTGGTGGGCATGGATATCAACTAAAGATGAACTTGAAGGAAAAAGTGGATTGTGATGGTTGCACAACTCTATAAACCAAACCGAACCAAACCCACTGCTGTCGAGTCGATTCTGACTCATAGTGACCCTATACAACAGAGTAGAACTGCACCATAGAGTTTCCAAGGAGCACCTGGTAGATTCAAACTGCCGACCTCTTGGTTAGCAGCCCTAGCAATTAACCACTACACAACCAGAGTTTCTGCACAACTTTATACATTTGCTAAAACTCATTGAACTGTACACTTGCAGCGGGTGGATTTTATGGTATATAAATTATGCTTCAATGAAGCTGTAAGAAAATAGGAATAATTTTTATCACACAAATTCTAGCTCTATTCAGTAGTTTGACAATGTTGTCAGGATTCATTCAATCTCTTTCTATTTTCAATTTGCCATCCTTACAGTGTTAGCTTTCATCCTCATGCTAGCTAGTTGCCCCATGACCTAGGCTGCCACTGACCTAGGCATTATATTCACACTCAACACAGGAAGAAGGGAGTGGATGAAAGAAGGTGCTGACAGTTGTGTCTGTTCCTTTTTGCTAGAAATGCAAGCTTTCCCATAAGTCTTAAGTAGGCTTCAACTTGTATCTTACTGGAAAGACCTGTGAAACATGACTTTTTTCACCTCAGCTTCAAGGAAAGCTGAGAAAATGTTCATCTAGTTTTCTAACCTCTCTCTTCAGCAAGGAAGAAGGTGTTGGAATGGGTGTTGGGATATCCAGTCAAGAGTTTCTGCCACTCCTTCCTTTTCCATCAAAGAACATCAACTTTAACGAACATATTTCATTATATCTAATGGGTTCAAGTTATGTGTGTAGGTATTTTATGGAGGGAGGGGTGTCACTGGTATTTGAATCATTTTGAAAATATAAAATTATATTTCTCTTTATAACCACATAGCTTTAATTATTACTAAAATTTCTTCCTGACACAAAACTACAGATCAAACTTCACAATGATGGGAAGGGCCTCAAGACAAATATTAGAATACCTGCAATTCTTATCCTTAAAACACTTTTTTGTAAGAAAGCAAATTAAGACAGCTTTCAAAATAGTTGGCAAAAGGACAGGAAAAAGAAACAAATACTGCTTTTATTGAATGTACCAGGCCCAAACAAGCCTTTAATACCTCTGTAGAAATCTTTTATGAAGAAAGATTCACCCCAGGTATCAAATGTTATAGGGTTTTTTTTTTTTTTTTACTATAAACACCCACCTAAATTTGTTCCCCTACTTTTAGTTGTGTGTTCACGCTAGTTCACGAAACCTATTAATGCATCTCTTCCCAACTCTGAGTTCAGTGGTGTACGTGGTTGAAATTGGTGGGAGTATTTATACCACAGAAATTGGCAAATACTACAGATCAGTTTCATATCCCTCCCCAGAGAGCTAGTTAAACAGTTACCAGCACACCATTGCTTATTTTCAACATTTTTAGAGGGGTTGCATTACCCACACATAAACTAATTCTTCCCCTCCCATACACAAACATAAACCCCCTTTGAAGGTTGATTTTTTTTTTTTTCTCCTAACTGATAACAACAACAACAAAGATCCAGAGGGTTTTCAATCGCTGATTTTCAAAAGTAGAGGGCTCTGAGGAGAGTCTGAGTAGCTTGAACCTTCAACGTTTTGTATCATCCAAGGATTCTGGAATTGAGTTGTTGTATTATTGGCTGCTGTTGATTCCTACTCATAGTGACCCCATATGACAGAGTTGAACTACCCTATAGAGTTTTCTTGGCTGCAATCTTTACAGAAGCAGATCACCTGGTCTTTCTCCCACAGAGCCCCTGGATGGGTTCGAACTGCTGACCTTTTGGTCAGCAGCCAAGTGCTTAACCGTTGTGCCACCAGGGCTCCTTGGGAATTGGATAGAGGATAGTAAACAACTGAACTATTGGGAGCATCAGAAAGGGACTCAGCAGGACCAAGGACTTTTCATGCACAGTGATACTTTGTTATTAAGTAAAGGGTATTACAGAAAATGTTGCTCTAGTAGAAGCCCTGATGACGCAGTAGTTAAAGTGCTTGGATGCTAACCAAAAGGCGATTTGAACCTACCAGCCGCTCATTGGGGAAAAGATGTGGCAGTCTGCTTCCCTAAAGATTTACAGCCTTGGGGAAGGGTGGGGAGGGAAAAATCACTAATTAAATTGCAGACAAATGTTAACTTTGATGAAGGGAAAGACAATACATGACATTGGGGAAGTCAGCACAGCTCGACCCAGGCTAAGTCGTAGAAGCTTCCTAGACACATCCAAACACCCTGAGGGACTGAGTTACTGGGGCTGAGGGTTGGGGACCATGGTCTCAGGGGACAACTAGGTCAATTGGCATAACATAGCTCACAAAGAAAATGTTCGACATTCTACTTTGGTGAGTAGCTTCTGGGGTCTTAAAAACTTTCAAGTGGCTATCTAAGATACTTCTATTGGTCCCATCCCATTCAGAGCAAAGGAAAATGAAGAAAACCAAAGACACAAGGAAAATATTAGTCCAAAGAACTAATGGACCACATAAACCACAGCCTCCATTGGCCTGAACCCAGAAGAACAATGGTGCCCAGCTACCACCACTGATGGCTCTCACAGGGATCACATTAGAAGATCCCAAATATAGCAGGAGAAAATGTAGAACAAAATTTAAATTTACAAAAAAAGACTAGACTTACAGGTCTGGCAGAGACGGGAGGAACCCTTGAGACTATGGCCCCTGGACACTCTACTAACTCAGAACAGAAGCTGCTCCGGAAGTCCACCTTTCAGCCAAAGATAAGACAGCTCTGTAAAACAAACGGAGCTCTGGTGGCACAGTGGTAAGAGTTACAACTGCTAACCAAAAGGTTGGCAGTTCAAATCCACTGGCTGCTCCTTGGAAACATGAGGCAGTTTTGCTCTGTCCTATAGGGTCTCTGTGAGTCAGAATCGACTCTGAGGGCAATGGGTTTGGTTTTTAGGTTATTCCTTGATTTCCTGATAGAGTAAGACAATGAACTAATTAATTAAGCCCATGATTGCTTCAACTTTTGATTGCTGTGGATGCAAGAGGTGCTGTGTTTTTCCATTAGGTTTAACAAACATTCATAGTCCTACTTTAGCTTCTCTCTTTTGTTTTCCTATAGATAGGAGGACTCCGTAAGGACAATTTTAAGTTGTTAGGAAAATTCTGTCACTAAAAACTGCTGGCCCTCTGCCTGTTCTTGATACTCAAATCTTACAGGCACAACCCAAATATTTCCACTTATTTCAAGGATGTACCTCAATTTTAAAAGAGTTCTCAAAATAAAACCAACTTCAATGAAAAATACATGATTTCCTTTTCAGTACTTTTGTGGTGAGAGTGCATGTGTGTATGTTGTAATATTATACAAAATGTTAGTAATTAGTCGAAGCAATTGTTTGAAGGAACTCATTTATTAAGAGATTTCCTGGGCACTAGAGGGTCTATTTATTTAAATGCTGGATTTATTCTCAGCATTACTATATGTACCAGGAGAATTTGCATGAACAAATTATTCAAGGGCTACATTACTTAAGGCATTCTTGGGGCATTTCCTGAATTTGGGCCCCATCACAAAATACTTTCTACGTAATAGTGGTTATCAACATTCAGTTGGTTCAACTGGCTTAGATATCTTAAAAAAGAGGAAAGTAGGGAGAGCAATAACATACAAGGTATGTACAAAATATGTACCAAAAAAAAAAGGAACCCAGTCCCACTAAGAATTGGCCCCTGTTTTATAGAACTTCTTGACATAAGCCCCAAAGAAATCTATGAGCAAAAAATTTATAGGGAGAAACAAAAGATCTTACGGAAATCTGAGAAAAAAAGTATTTTTCTGAGATGAGAATGATGAACAAGGGCTGAGGAAAGAATGGTATTTTCACATTCTGTTCTTGGGAAGAGAACTTAAAGGATGCCTAAAAAAAAAAAATTTTTTTTTTTTTATAACCATAAAAGAAAGTGATGGCTCATGTAGTTTTAAAAATTAATTATATTAGAACATAGCTGTGTGTTAAATGTTAAAAGAGCATTTCCGTTGAAACGTAAAATCATGATTCTTCTGCAGGTATAAAATGAGCATGTGTCCAGGGGGAAGGGGATTCGCTGTCTGGATTGTAGACAATTATTATTTTTGGTGTTCAGAAAAGTAGCACAGAATGTGGGTGTAACGAAGAAAGCTTGACCAAAGTAAATATCACTACGAAGTACACAAGAGAAAAGGATGTTCATGCTAAAGAATATAATATACATATTTTGGCACCAAGAATAACCAAAAAATGAATGTATGGTCACATATGTAGGTGTATAGGAATATATGTGTACAGGTAGGTACAGGTGAGTATGTATCTGTGCACAGATAGAAGTATCTGTATGTACATACATGTACAGATATGTGTGTGAATGTACAGATAAGCACAGAAGATCCAGTTATAGATTCTTCTCAGGCATAACCAAACACCTTTCAAGAATGGTCTTCTGGGTTCAAAGGCTTAGGTCCTTAGTTTCATGGGACAATTTAGTTAACTGACATCACAAACTTCATGTTTTTCATTCTAGTCTAGTGACTAGTGTCTGGGGTCTTAAAAACTTGCAAGCAGCCGTCTAAGATACAACTATTGGTCTCTACTTGTCCGGAGCAAAAGAGAAAGAAAGAAACTGATACAGTATATAAAGTCAAAATAGTCTGACCTAAGAGTAAAAATGGCTGGACTAACACTAAGGTTGAATTTAACCTTTTTCACAGATTCAAACTCCATTGCTTAGAAACCAACCCTATTTTTAAGGATTTGTGGTTAGGCTAAGACTGTAAATCTGTAACCAAACCTTATCTGAAACTCTTTGTGTTAGAACTTGCCAAGAGATCTTATGCTCTGG
The DNA here is from genome assembly GCF_024166365.1 of Elephas maximus indicus. Classification (NCBI taxonomy): domain Eukaryota; kingdom Metazoa; phylum Chordata; class Mammalia; order Proboscidea; family Elephantidae; genus Elephas; species Elephas maximus. The sequence continues at coordinate 62,707,184 of NC_064819.1, read as the reverse complement.
GTGAGATGTTTAGCAACCTGTTCTTGACAGTTCCCATCATGCCACTGTCATGCCATTGTTTTCTGATGGACATGAGACCCCCTTCCACCTTGTAATTATATCCTTTAGCCGATGAATGCAAGCCAACTGTAATAACGTAACCAATGACATCCAAAGCTTCCCTTCTCAGTGTCGGGCCTTAAACTGACATTAATCGCTGTGAACCAATCAGAATACTGAAGCTCCCCCCCTTCTTTGTTTCAGCCCTATAAAATTATCTTTGTAATCACTGATCCTCTGACTTAATAGTTGCATTTTCCTAGGACACGGAGATCCCCAGTTCAAGCTGATTTCAAACCCTTCTTTATTTTCAGACAGACTGAGTTTTCTCTACATTTTTGGCAGCAGCGTCAGGATCCAAAAGTAACTGGCCTGTTCTAACCCCAAGAAACTGCGAATGAAATATTGGCACCAGCAAGAACCCATTGTGCCCAATCCATTTCCCTGGGCTCTTGAAGGTTGCTTCAGGTAAGCTTTCGTGGCCTGAGCTTCCTCTCTCATTTGCGTCGAAGTTATGCAAGGTTTATGTACGGTCTTTCGTCTCCTTACTTTTGGTTCACTATCGAGCCTATTTGACAAATTCGTTGAGTATTTTCACTTTGAATTACGGCCTGGTTCCGCCGTTTGAACTTGCTGTGTTTCCCTAAGACGCCCATAACAGATTCTTCCATGCCTCTTTTCTCTTTTACCAGAACTCTGGAGCAAGGTTCAATTGCTTTCACGTGTGTGGTTACTAGTCTAGGGATCATGGGCCATGCTCATTAAGGAGATGGTCCAGCTACTTGTTTGTTCCTGGATTGGTGGCATCCTTTCACTAAGAATAGTCTAAGAGAACCAGTTGCCCATATTGGGGGGGGGGAGTGTGAGGGGGAGTCATTTGACCTGTCAAAATTAACTTTTCTGTGCAGTAATTGTAAAAAAGCGACTGTAGAATAGATCAGCAAAGTCAAGTAAAATCTACAGTTTCAGGCATCTAGCGAAGTTCCCTCTGCTCTTCTGCCAGCCGTTTCCTCTCTGTACCTGTCTACCTTCTTACCAGAAACTAAAAACACCCTTAATTCTGAACTTTCGGCCTTAGTAAAAAGGCATCACCTTGATGGAAAAATCATTTCTGCTTGCCAAGCTAATAGGTTTAGCTCATGACAAGTAGATTAATGGCCCTTACAGCCACAGCAGCTACAAACCCAGCCAAGCAAGGAATCCTCAATCAAAGAAGAATCCCTAGAAATAACAGTGAGTTCAGACAATTTTACGACTGGCTATTTAAGACTCTAAACATAACCACCCTGTTAAAAAGAGGAGAAAACTTCATTTTAAAATGAACTACTCAGAGGAAAAAGATAAACCTCCTATGGTCACTTTTACACCCTGGTTGAAAACAGAGCCCCCTGGAATTATCAAAAAATCCAAATAATTCTTTAAGAATGCTGCCCTCCATAATAAAAACTATTAAGAAAACATTCTGCATCCCATTTTGGAGAGTGGCATCTGGGGTCTTAAACGCTAGCAAGCGGCCATCTAAGATCCAACAATTGTCTCTACCCACCTGGAGCAAGGGAGAATGAAGAACACCAAAGACACAAAGTAAGTATGAGCCGAAGAGTCAGAATGGGCCACATAAATCAAAGAGTACATCAGCCTGAGACCAGAAGAACTAGGTGGTGCCCAGATACAACCGATGACTGCCCTGACAGGGAACACAACAGAGAATCCCTGAAGGAGCAGGAGAGCAGTGGGATACAGACCCCAAATTCTAGTAAAAAGACCAGACTTAATGGTCTGACTGAGACCGGAGGGATCCCGGAGGTCATGGTCCCCAGATCTTCTGTTAGCCCAAGACAGGAACCATTCTCAAAGCCAACTCTTCAGACAGGGATTGGACTGGACTATAAGACAGAAAAAGATAACGGTGAGGAGTGGGCTTCTTGGAACAAGTAGACACATGACACTATCTGGGCAGCTCCTGTCTGGAGGGGAGATGTGAAGGCTGAGGCAGACATAAGCTGGCTGAATGGACATGGAAACACGGGGTGGAGAGAAGGAACGTGCTGTCTCATTAGGTAGAGAGCAACTAGGAGTATATAGCAAGGTGTGTATAAGGTTTTGTATGAGAGGCTGATTTGATTTGTAAACTTTGCTTAAAGCACAATAAGAATTAAAAAAAAAAAGAATGCTGTACTCGTTCATGACTACAATAATCCCAATTGTGATCATGATGAAAAAGAGAGAATAGTTAGCAATGACAGAACAGTTATGACACCTATAAATATGACACCTATATAAAAACATGAACCTGGTTTATCAGATTTCTTTTAATTGATTGATATATTAACAGGACCTGGGGAAGCCCAACAATGGGCTGAAGAAGCACATTAAAAAAATCCCCAAAAGTCATTAATAATTAAACCCAATTCTTTAGACATTGAATTATTAAATCAGACAAAAGCAGTAGCTAAGCTTCTTTTAGATGCCATCCCTAAAGTGTTTCCCAGCCAAATTAACAAAACAAAGCAAGAAGCTGCAGCATCAAGGCCCTGCTCCTATCTGTCCCTTTAAAATCCATTCTGGTATGGACGCTGATGGTACTCTTTAATTAGAGGAACTAATTTGTTTAAAGTAAGACACTAGGTCTCTAGCCAGCAAAATGAATCAGATTCAGAAAAATGTCCCATATGTTTGTTTTATGTATAAGCTTGATTTTTGAGCTAGCCTCACAAACCGGTATTTAATTTTGTTTTGAGAGTTTGCCTCTAATGTTATGTTTGAGTTTCTGTCTTTTACCAAATTAAAAGCATGGCTGATGGTTACTGTTTTTTTATAACGCTGTCTTTTCTCTTCCAAGAAAAATTGTTTTTCTGTGCCTAGGCTTTAATATAACTTTATTATATAAATTAACGATTATTCATATAAACTAATCTATTTGAAAAGTGCACTGAAAAAGAATGAATTGGTTATTTTAATTGGTATAACAAGGCCTTGAAAAGAAACAAATTATTCTATATCACTTCTTTAAAGGATTCGATAGATAATTAGCTCCTACTTCCGTGTCTTAGGCTGGGTTCTCTAGAGAAGCAAAACCAGTAAAGCATATAAAAATATAGAGAGAGAGATTTATATCAAGGAAATGGCTCACGTGGCTGTAGAGGCTAGAACACCCCAAGCCTGTGGGTCAGAATAGAGGCTTCTCCTGATTCCCACAGCTACAGGGGCTGGGGAACCCAGGATTGGTAGGTCAGACAGCAGAATTCTTGCTCACAGACTGTGAAGACTGATGAATATCAAGACTGGCAGCCAAGACAGCAGATAAGCTGCTATCTCAAGTCCCAAGAATGGGAGATCAGACAAACAGGAGCCAGAGTAAGCAAAAGTCTGTGAGCCTTGCCAGGAAGTCCACTTATATTTGATGCAGACCACACCCCCGATCACATCATGGAGGTGATCACATTATATCAAATCTCATCATGGAAGTGATCACTTCATCATACAAATGCCAAACTACATTATAATTGTCAAACCACTTAGAATCATGGCCCAGCTAAGTTGACACACAAACTTAATGATGACAATCTGGTTAGTATTATTAAATTAGATTACAACAGCTCTTCAAAGAATTTACTCTGATTATTTTAATGGTAAATAAGTGCTTACATAAGTTTAACAGTCCAAATATTTCTAGGAATTAATAAAGGTAAATATGTTCTAATAAATATTGTTATGCTCTGTAATATGTCCATTTTAAAAACAAAACCCTTCTAAGTAACTTAATCTAGATATCATATGAAATATGCTTATTTAAAGAAAGGGTTCATTTCTAAGAATCAATGAGTTCATTTTTGTTAAAGAGCTTTGGTATTTACTCGACAGATAAAAGGTTGTGTTAAAGAAAAGTCAAAACTGCTTACTAAGAGAGTTATAAAAGAGAGTTATATTTTGTCTTTCAAAATATCTAAACCAGCTTAAACAAATGTAAATAAGTTGAAATAACTAATTCTTATCTTTAACCATGAACCAAAACATAGAAATTATGATGAGAAAAAAAGGTAAAGGTTTAAATAAAGATACAGAGTATTTAAACAAAATTTTATTTCAACAGTAATTATGTTTTGGGGTGTATAAGCTTAAAATAATTTAAAAGGCCTTTAGGTAACTAGGAGCCCTAGTGGTACAGTGGTTAAGCATTCAGCTGTCAACCAAAAGATTGGCAGTTCAAATTCACCAGCTGCTCCTTGAAACCCTATAGGGCAGTCCTACTCTGTCCTATAGGGTTGCTTTGAGTCAGAATCGACTCAACAGCAATGGGTTTAGTTTTTTTTTTTTTAGGTAACTTACCCAAAACCCAGTGCCATTGACCTTATTGACATTAAATTTAGTATCCAAGTTTATACTCTTGTGCTTTTTTGCCACAAAGAGAAGTTTATACTCTTGTGCTTTTATGCCATACGCATATACCCACACACACATGTATGTATATATGTATGTATTCCAGTCTGCTGATAAATATGTTCATTATTGCCACATAAAAGATGTACAAAAGGTAAAGTTTAAAAGGTTTATAAATAAGAGAATTTATTTAATATAATCAAAGTTTAAATCAGCCTGGCTAAAATTAAATGGGTTAACTGATAAATTTTTAAAGAACTTTTAAGATCAAATAACATATAAAACAAAGAATTGGGTTTCTCTTGGATAAAATAACAAAAAGTTTTAAATTATTAGGTTGAAGAGTTAATTAGTTAATTTTTTGTGTGTGATCTGTCTCAAAGACAAGGGTTCAACCTCTCATTAGAATAGGATTCCTAGGTCAAAACAAAGTCACATGGTTTTTCAAAGAAAACTAAAATTTTTACCTTTCAATCTTTGCTTTAAATAGCTTAAGCATTATTTCTTGGTAATCTGTGATAAACTCTTGTCAATTTTAAAACTTCATAAAAAGACACATCAAGGGGCTGACATCAAGGGATGAAATCAAGGACGTCGTACATGAAGAAAGTAAAAGGTCATTAATAAGATAAGAAAGAAAAGATCAAAATGGATGTCAGGAGAGACTCTGACACTTGCTCTTGAACATAAAGTACCTAATGTGAAACGAAGAAATGAAGCAAAAGAACTGAACAGAAGACTTCAAAGGGTAGCTCTAGAAGACAAAGTATTGTAATGATATGTGCAAAGACCTGGAGTTAGAAAACCAAAAGGCAAGAACATTCTTGGCATTTCTCAAGCTGAAAGAACAGAAGAAGAAATTGAAGCTTCAAGTTGCAATTTTGAAGGATTCTTTTTTTTTTTTTTTTTATGGGCAAAATATTGAAGGACACAGGAAGCATCAAAAGAAGATGGAAGGAATACACAGAGTAACTGTACCAAAAAGAATTGACTGACATTCAACCATTTCAGGAGGTAGCATGTGATCAGGAACCAATCGTACTGAAGGAAGAAGTCCAAGCTGCACTGAAGGCATTGGCCAAAAAACGAGGCTCCAGAAATTGATGGAATACCAATTGAGATGGTTCAACAAATGAATGCAGCACTGCAAACGCTCACCTGACTATGCCAAGAAATTTGGAAGACACCTACTTGGCCAACTGCCTGGAAGAGATCCATACTTGTGCCCATTCCAAAAAAAAAAAAAAAAAAGGTGATCCAACAGAATGTGGAAATTATTGAACAATATCATTAATATCACATGCAAGTAAAATTTTGCTGAAGATAATTCAAAAATGGTTGCAACAGTACATCAGCAAAACATTGCCAGAAATTCAAGCAGGATTCAGAAGAGGACATGAAAAAAGAGATATCATTGCTAATGTCAGATGGATCTTGGCTGAATGCAGAGAAATCTAGAAAGGTGTTTACCTGTGTATTATTGACTATGCAAAGACTTTCAGCTATGTGGATCATGACAAACTATGGATAACATTATGAAGAACAGGAATTCCAGAACACTTAATTGTGCTCATGAGGAACCAGTACATAGACCAAGAGGCAGCCGTTCAAATAGAATGATGGAATATTGCATGGTTCAAAATCAGGAAAAGTATGCACCAGGGTTGTATCCTTTCACCATATTACTTTATCTGTATGCTAAGCAAATAAAACAAGAAAGTGGACTATGTGAAGAACACAACATCAGGATTGGAGGAAGACTCATGAACAATCTGTGATATGCAGATGACACAACCTTCCTTGCTGAAAGCAAAGAAGACTTGAAGCACTTACTAATGAATATCAAACACTACAGCCTTCTGTATGGATTACACCTCAACATAAAGAGAACAAAAACCCTCACAAGTGGACCAATAAGCAACATCTTGATATGAAGAAAATATTGAAGTTGTTAAGAAGTTTATTTTAATTGGATCCTCATGGAAGCAGCAGTCAAGAAACCAAACAACATATCGCATTGGGCAAATCTGCTGCAAAAGACCTCTTTAAAGTGTTAAAAAGCACAGATGTCGCTTTGAGGACTAAGGTGTTTCTGACTTAAGCCATGGCATTTTTGATTGCCTCATATGCATGGGAAAGCTGGACAATGCATAAGGAAGACTGAAGAATAATTGATGCCTTTCAGTTATGGTGATGGTGAAGACTATACCATGGACTACCAGAAAAAAAAAAACAAAAAATTGTTTTTTTTGAAGAACAAACAAATTTGTCCTGGAAGAAGTACAGCAAGAATGCATCCTAGAAGTGAGGGTGGTGAGACTTAGTTCTCACATACTTTGGACATCTTATCAGAAGGGATAAGCCCCTGAAGAAGGACATCATGCTTGGTAAAGTAGAGGGTCGGTGAAACAGAGGAAGACCCTGAACGAGATGGATTGACACAGTGATTGCAACAATGGGCTCGAACACGGCAATGGTTGTGAGGATGGCACAGGACCAGGCAGTGTTTCTTTCTGTTTTACATACGGTTGCTATGAGTCTGAATCAACTCAACAGTACCTAACAACAGAAAGTTGCAAGAAATTTATTTTTGTTTTATAAAAAAGAAAAATGCAAAAAGGGATTTTATTTAATGTGTATGAATTACATAAAATTAATTGTCACATTAAGAAAAGTTCCTAATTTTCTTTGAATTAATCTTTATATGTAAATAATGTTTACTTGATGCTGCACAGAAATCAAGTATTATGGCATAATCTTATTATTTCAATTGCTAACTTGGTTGCAACTTTGTTTCTTTTGAATTTAGCATCATCAAAGTTAATGGTTTTAACTGGGAAACTCCTATCATTTACCCATGAAGTTTTTCTTACCATCCAAATGTTCAGCTTAATATGCTTTTGATATCTCCTGATTATATGGTACTAAGTCTAAGGATTATTACGTGTTATATCTAAAGCTCTTTGAAATGAGTCATTATGTTGTCTAAAGTTTTTATTTGACTTTATTTAGCTTTCCATTAGTTTTGTAATTAATGCCCATCAAGTCTTTTCACTTTTGAGAAGTATTATTATAAGTTAACCATAGCCACTTTTAAGTCTCATTCACAGATAAATTCTACCTTGCTGTTACACTGAAAATACAACAAAAATGGACTCTATTAAACTTACAAAAAAAAAAAACCGTTTGTCGTGGATTGATTTATGTCCCCCCAAAAATGTGTGTATCAACTTGGTTAGGCCATGCTTCCCAGTATTGGGTGGTTGTCCTCCATTTTGTGATTGTTATTTTATGTTGAGAGGATTAGGGTGGGATTGTAACACCACCCTTACTCAGGTCACCTCCCTGATCCAAGGTAAAGGGAGTTTCCCTGGGGTATGGCCTTCATCACCTTTTATCTCTGAAGAGATAAAAGGAAAGAGAAGCAAGCAGAGAGTTGGGGACCTCATACTACCAAGAAAGCAGCACTGGGAGCAGAGCGCATCCTTTGGAACTGGGGTCTCTGCACCTGAGAAGCTCCTTGATCAGGGGAAGATTGATGACAAGGAATCTTCCTCCAGAGTGGACAAAGAAAGAAAGCTGTCCCCTGGAGCTGCCACCCTGAATTTGGACCTGTAACCTTCTAGACTGTGGTAGAATAAATTCTCTTTGTTAAAGCCATCCACTTGTGGTATTTCTGTTAAAGCAGTACTAGATGACTAAGACATTGTTTCTGTTGAGTTGACTCCAATAATAGTGACCCTATAGGACAGAGTAGAACTCCCCATAGGGTTTCCAAGAAATGGCTGGGGATTTGATCTGCTGACCTTTTGGTTAGCTGCTGAGCTCTTAACCACTGCATTACCAGCACTACTATCAAACTTATAAAAAAAAAACTCATTGCTGTCAAATCAATTCTTACTCATAGTTACCCTATAGGAGAGACTAGAATTGCCCTATAGGGTTTCCAAGAAGTGCCTGGTGGATTTCGAACTGCTGACCTTGTGTTTAACAGCCAAACACTTAACCACTGCACCATCAGGGCTTACTTATGAAAAGGACTATAATATTTTGCACATGGATATTATGGAACTAAATCAAGATTTTTTTTCTTAACTCTTGTGTAGAAACTGACAAGGTTTTTCAAGTTGCTGCTGATACAGGATAGCATGGAACCAAGATCAGCTATATGTGACTGAATAAACAAAAAGAGTTACCATAAAGTTTTTATGAAAATATTGGTAATGTTCAATGTTCTAATTTCTAGATATAAGAAGAGTTTTTATTTTCCTTTCTCTCTTTTAGTATAAGAATCAGTTATTTCAGTAATGAATAAACCTATACTGGTTACAGAATATCCTATAAATTAGAAGATTTCATGGCACAAGTTAAAGTTCTGAAAAAAACATACTCAAAAGGGCCACAGACTCCAAGAAATGAATACTGAAGTGACTATAATGAGAAAAATATTTCTTCAAATTGAAATAATCCTCCCTATGTTGCTTATACTGACTGTAATATAGTTAACATTAATCCAATACTCTAAAGAATATTTTCACAGTTTAAAGTGATCTCTGACGATTAAAAACCAAACTCCCAAAATCTGCCCAATACTGTTCCAGGGGAGCATGTATATTAGCAAAAACATCAGTTAAAAGTTCCCTGGAGCCCTGTTAGAAAGGATCGTATGTAGTCCTCCTTGCTAACTGTTTTGGCACTAAATTACAGGGAGTTGAGACCTGGATACACTTCTCCCAATTAAAGAAGACTGAAGCTCCTATTTGAACAGTTCAACCAATGGAAGAACTCAAACTAAAATTAAAACATCACCAGGATGAGAAGCAGATGAAATTCAATGTAGACAGCTCCTCCCAAGATTCAGGACCAGGCCTGTAGACCCTTTATTCCTAAACATCAGACCACATTAATAGAGACACAATTCCTGAACTTCACATATTTCTTTTTCTAGTGTTGACTATCCTTTTGTCTTACGTGCCTTTGCAATCTGTGGACTAATAACATTCCTTTGGTGAGTAGATAGTATTGAAGTTGCTACTTGGTGCCTAATCATTATTTTTGGAATTGCTTTATTACATCAATTAGATTTTATTGGTTGGTAAGACAGATTTATACAGTTGAAACTTTCCATGTGTTTTAACCTAGGGACTTTCCTTTATATTTATCTTATTAGGATTTTCATAATCATTGGGCTATTTGCTGCATCCATCCCGTTTACCCATATATTTTCTTGTTTGAGGGATCTTATTTTAATTTCTCAGACATTAGTATGCTAATTGCTCTTGTTTATTTCTTCTGGGTAATTTTCCTCCATTATGAAGCCTTTCTTAAGTTTTTTGTTGCTATGCCTCATAGTAACTACTGAAGCCTGGAAGAAAATGTTTTTATCAAATTAACTCAGTTGGTAGCCAGTGCTAACAATTTAACCAAATGCTAGATATGTCACTCCTTCCCTTGAATCATACTGATCCTCTTGCTATACCATTATTAGATTATAAGTCACACCTAACTTCTGAGTTAGTTACATGAATAATCCTTAATATTGGAATTATAAAGTGTGTTACAAGAGGTACATCTACTATGCTGTTGTTGTTAGGTGCTGCTGAGTTGGTTCCGACTCATAGCAACATAGGACAGAGTAGAACTGCCCTGCAGAGTTTCCAAGGAATGGCGGGTAGATTTGAACTGCTGACCTTTTGGTTAACAGCCGAGCTCTTAACCACTATACCACCAGGGCTTCTACGTCTACCATAGGAGCTGATAACTCCACTTTATCTCATGATCAGAGAATCATGTATATCAACAATGATTTTGGGAACTCAAAACTAGAGGAGCCTCGTATCTTAGGCTGGGTTCTCCAGAGAAGCAAAGCCAGTATATACATATATCTGTATAAAGGAAATGGTACACTTGGTTGTAGAGTCTGGAAAGTCCCAAGTCCATGGGTCAGGCTAGAGGCACCTCCTGACTCATGTAGGTGCTGGTGAATCCAAGATCAGAAGGTCATATAGCAGGTGTCTGGCTTACAGACTGTGGGGGCTGATGAATCCCAAAATTGGCAGGAAAGACAGCAGATAGGCTGCTAGTTCAAGTCCCAAGAACTGGAAGTCAGATGAACAGGAGCCAGCTGCAGGATCCAGAGTGGGCAAAAGCCAGTGAGCCTTGCCAGAAAGTCCACCTATGTTGGATGCAGGCTGCACCTCCAAGGAAACTCCCTTTCAACTGATTGGCTGCTCACAACAGATCTCATTATGGAGATGATCACATTATATCAGATCTCATTATGGAGGTGATTACATCATTACACAACTGCCAAACTACATCATAACTGCCAAACCACTGAAGATCATGGCCCTGCCAAGTTGACACATAACTCTTAACCATCACACTTCATGACTTAGATTAGCCATTTGAAAATAGGTCAGGTTGTTCCTCCAATGTGGCCATAGCCTATCAATTCCCTATAAGATCACTGAAGACAGCTGCTCAGCCATAGCATGGTAAACTTACCAGAGCTGCCCAGCAACCAAGATGCCAGTGGTCCCCAATTATGGGGAAAAAAGGGCTTAATACAAAAAACAAGAAAGTCATACACTACAAAGGTTAAACTGCCACCTGGGAGCAGCATGTTAACAAACGCGTGCAGAAGAGAGTATATCTATAAATGTGATCACAGAATGTTCTTTGAAATCCCTGATCAAGAGGAGGGAATGATATGAGATATAAAATCAAAAGAAGCATCTGACCTAAAAGTAAAAAAGGCTGAACTAACTCTAGGGCTGAGTGTAACCTTTTACACAGATTCAAACCCCATTGCTGAGAAATCAACCCTATTATTAAGGCTTTGTGATTAGGCTAAGACTATAAATCTGTAACCAAACCTTGTCTGAAATTCTTTGTGTTAGATCTTGCCAAGAGATATTATGCTCTGGGGGAGGTGATATTTAGCAACCTGTTCTTGATAGTGTCCGCCATGCCATCTGTCTTAGTTATCTAGTGCTGCTGTAACAGAAATACCACAAGTGGATGGTTGTAACAAAGATAAATTTATTTCTTCACAGTAAAGTAGACTAGAAGTCCAAATTCAGGGGTCAGCTCCAGAGGAAGTCTTTCTCTTTCTGTCAGCCTTCTCATCAATCTTCCGCTAGACTAGCAGCTTCTCTGCACAGGAACCTTTGGCCCAAAGGACAAGCTCTGCTCCTGGCACTGCTTTCTTGGTGGTATGACGTCCCCCTGTCTCTCTGCTCACTTCTCTCTTTTATATCTCAAGAGATTGGCTCAAGACACAATCCAATCTTTAGATTGAGTCCTGCCTCACTAACACAACTGCCGGCTATCCTCCCTCATTAACATCACAGAGGCAGGATTTACAACACACAGGAAAATCACACAATACCGGGAATCATAGCCCAGCCAAATTTATACACACATTTTTGGGGGAACATAATTCAATCCATGACACCATCATCAGGCCATTGTTTTGTGATGGACATGAGACCCCCCTCCACATTGTAATTACGTCTGTTAGCCAATCAATGTAAGCCAGCTGTATTAATGTAACCAATGACACCCAAAGAGCTGCTTCTCAATATTCTGCCTTTGACTGACCTCAATCCCTGTAAACCAATCAGAATATTGAAGCCCCTTCTCTTTGTTTCAGCCCTATAAAATTACCTTCGTAATTACTGTGCCTCAGGCTTAGTGGTTTCATTTTCATGGGCCATGGAGATCCCCATTTAAACTGATTTCAAACCCTTAATAAACCTCCTTTAATTTATTTTCAAACAGACTGTGAGTTTTCTTTACGACATAACCAAAATCTCAGAGAAGAAACTAATCCACAGGGCTAATAGCCTACACAAGACACAGCCTCATCTGTCTTGAGACCAGAAGAACTAGATGGTGCCTGGCTACCACCACTGACTATTCTGACCAGGGACAAAATAGATGGATGTGGATAGAATGGGTGGAAACATGGAATAGAACTCAAATTCTTAAAAAGTCTTTACTTACTGGACTAGTTGAAATTGGAGGACTCCCTGAGACTATTGCCCTGTGATACTCTTTAAATCTTGAACAAAAACTATCCCCTGAGGTCACCTTTTAGAGAAATAACATATTGGCACACAAAATAAAGAATATTACCTGTGAATACAGGGTTCTTTAAAAAAAAAAGTATATATATATATATGAGACCAAAAGATCAACAATTACTCTAAAGCAAAGATGAGAAGACAAGGCGGGCAGGGTAAATAGAGTATTGGATATGGAACAACCAGGACACAGTTAATGAGAATGTTGACACATTGTGAAAAATGTAAATAATATAATGGAATAACTTGTGTAGAAACTGTCAGATGGGAACCTAATATGCTGTGTAAACTTTCACCAAAAACATAATAAAATATTATATAAATAAAGAAATAGGAAAAAAAAGTATCAGCAGTTTGTTGAAGGTGGTGGAATAATTTGGAAAAGGATAGCGAGAATAGTGGCAAAACTTGAAGAATTGTACATGTAGAAATTGTTGAGGTAGCGTATATTTTGTTATGTTTTCATCACATTGAAAAGGTAATAAAATGAACATAAGTCAAAGATTTTATTTAACTAATTAATTAATAAACCCAACCCAAAACCCAGTGCCCTTGAGTCAATTCAAAAGGAACCAATATGATGTTATAATTGGTTCAAATAAGAATTCAAAAAGTGGAAGCATATGTAAGCCATAAAATAAATTCACAAATAGATGTAAACTTGTCTTTTCCACAGGGTAGGAGAGAGAAACCAATTGTCCCTCCACTGGGCAAAATTTTTTTGCATGCCTATTGACAAAAAAAAAATTTTATTGCTATGTGCTTTCTACAATTTACCTGGTTGTAGACCAGCTCAAAGACAATGACAGACACAACCCCATAGAATCAAATAAGCCAGAAGGATATGCTCTAAACAATACATAGTTTTCTACTGAAGACACCTAATAATCTCTTGGTCCGTTTCAAAAATTTTACAAATTTTTCCTACATAGATGATATAAACACAAAGGAAAATAAAACATGATCCTGAATTATCCCTATAATTGTCTCAAGTTCTCAGTTTGTGTTTCTGGTATACCGTGTTTTTATGCACATAACACAGCCTTCTGTGTTTGTTTGCCAGCTGCACCCAGACGAGGCATCCTCCCAAGCACACTATGCTAATTTTTCTTCACAGTAATATGTTAAAAAAACTGGCACAGAGGCATCATGCCCTATCAGGTATAGTTTCATTGCAAACACAGCAATGGTGTACTTTTATAATTTGGATGGTTAAGGTTCATCTTTTATTTGCAGGAACAGAAGATCAAAATGGCCATTGACAGCTCCAATCCCTTCTTGGAGTATGCATCTCATGGGACATTATAATGAGATGATGCTGAACTGGCAGATAGGAGGGGGATTAAAAAAAAATTGCCTTTGAGTCAATTCTGACTCATAGCAACCCTACAGGACAAAGTAGAACTGTCCCACAGGGTTTCCAAGGAGCGCCTGGTGGATTCGAACTGCCGACCTTTTGGTTAGCAGCCACAGCACTTAACCACTACGCCACCAGGGTTTCCAAGAGGGGGTTGTCTAGACAAAATCTGGTATCCACTCCCTGCCCCGTGTGTGTGTGTGGCGGGGGGGGGGGGCGGGGGGGGACACCAGATTTTGTCTAAAGTCTTATTGGGTCAGACCTCTGAAGGATGTCAAATGAAATGTCAAGAAGTATTTAGTTACAATACATTTGTAAATTCTTCTAAATCTGGGGAATTTTTTTTTTTTTTAATCAGGTGACTGAATTAATTTGTCTCCCAGATGAACCCTTGATTTTCTGAATTTTTCTTTTTTGACTGCCTGATTCAAGAGTTGCATACACTTTACATGAAGTCCTTGTTTTAATTTATACTCTATAATTTTTCACCCTGAAGTTCAAATACCCTTTCTCCCATCAATAATAACAAGAGAAATAAAGTTGCTCTGATGTAGCTCTCATGCACCGATCAATGCTATTCCCCCCAAGGTAATTCATATTCTCAGACTTTCAAAAATGTGCAAACATTTATGTCCTTACCAATACACCAGCAAAGCTTCAGCTGTATCAGAGGCTAAAAATAAAATTAGAGCAGTGAACTAATTAGCATTGTATGTACTGAAAGAAACTAGCAGTTATTTTTCCTTGTTTACCACTGGGAAATGGAAGGGTGGGGCTTGTCAAGTTTAAAACTCAAAACGTGGACAGAAGTCTCCATTTCAGTCTACCCCCAAGTCTTTTGAGTTTCAAATGGTTTTACTATTGACAGCATGCAGCTTCATCCCTAAGAAATATAAAAACTGGCACGAGGAAACTAATTATTTTGCATCTAGGAATAAGAATTGAATGCATTTTGGCTTTTGACCTTTTTTCAGAGCAACAAAATTGGTTCTCTATTGGCCGAGGAGCTACAATTGTAATGCTACTATTTTTTTTTTTTCTCAAGGCAAATTCTTCTTTAAAAAAACAAAGCCTTGATTGATAGTGCTTACCTTAACTTAAAATTATGTGCCCCAGTGAAGCTTTGTGCAATACTGCATTAGTGTCTCTACTGTCTTTCTGCAGAATTTAAAAGCTAAAGCTCTGGGCTATCACCTCCACTCCCTCAATGTGCCTGGGAGAAGTGAAGTCACGTGTGCAGGAGAAATTACCACTAGGATGGGCTGGTCTGTCTGCCTTTCAAAAAGCTTTGCAGAGGATGTCTGGAGATGGGGATGGTAGAGGGAAATAGGTGTGGCTCTCTTGATCCATGTTGTCATCCGTATTTTCTCTTATTTCCCAGTTTTTTCACATGCTCATGCTGGCTACTAAAGCATCTTTCATTCTTCTTGGCTTAGTAGCTCCTCTACTTTAGGAATAGACAATTGTGTTGCAGCAGTTTAGAGGTATCAAAGCCCACCAAGGTTAGCATGGAGTCTTGAGCCAGAACAGCCTGGTTATGAATCCCAGCTCTGTCTTTTACTAGCCATGTGACTATGGACTAGTTACTTCATTGGTCTTTTCTCAGTTGCCTCATTTGTAAAACAGGAATGATAGTACCTACCTCAGTTGGAGCCCAGGTGGCACAGTGGTTAAGAGCTATGGCTGCTAACCAAAAGGTTGGCAGTTCTAATCCACTAGCTGATCCTTGGAAACTCTGTGGGGCAGTTCTATTCTGTCCTACTGGGTCGCTATGAGTTGGAATCAACTCAATGACAATGGATAACAGGGTTTCAATGGGTTATTTTAGAGATTAAATGAGCTAACTTTTTAAAGGAGGTCTGGTGGTGCTGTGGTTAAGAGCTCAGGCTGCTAACCAAAGTGCTTAGAACAGAGGTCAGAACTTAGTGTTACAAATTTTGAATTCATTAAGTTAAAACAATTCCTTGTAATTACCGAAGACTGGAAACAACCTACATTTTCATCAATATGAGATGGGTTAAATCAAGAATAGTACGTTAATATAGGAGCATATAATGAAGGTATTAAAAACAACGGGGTAAGTTCCCTTGTCCTATTATGGGAAGATCTCTAAGAAAAAAAAAAAGCATAGCTATATACATATATGCATAGAAAATGAGGCCTGGACACAACTTTTTTGCTTGTTTGTTTCACTCAGCAATTTTTTATTGGGAGGCAGTATTGCAAAGGGGTTGCAAGCACAGATTTTAGACCCAGGCAGCCTGAATTCAAAATCCAGCTCTGCCATTTGGTAGCTTTTATCCCTGAGCAAGTTTTTTTTTTTTTTTTAAATAATATTTTATTGTGCTTTCAGTGAAGGTTTACACAACAGTTTAGGTTCCTGCCTTAGTTATCTAGTGCTGTTATAATAGAAATACCAGAAATGGATAGCGTTAACAAACAGAAATTTATTCTCTCACAGTTTAGGAGGCTAGAAGTCTGAATTCAGGGCACCAGCTCCAGGGCCAATCTTTCTCTTTCTGTTGGTTCTGGGAAAGGTACTTGTCATCAGTCTTTCCCTGGTCTAGAAGCGTCTTAGTGCAGGGACCTTGCTCCCAAAGGACACACTCTAATTCTGACTCTGCTTTCTTGGTGGTAGGAGGTCCCTCTCCTCTCTGCTTCATTCTGTGTTTAATATCTCAAAAGACATTGACTCAAGGTACAACATAATCCTATAGATTGAGTCTTGCCTCAATAACATAACTGCCTCTAATCCTGCCTCATTAACATTATGTTGTTCTTAGGTGCCGTTGAGTCAATTCCAACTCATAGTGACCCTATGTACAATAGAATGAAACAACACTGCCCGGTCGTGCTCCAGCCTCACAATCCTTGTTATGCTTGAGCCCATTGTTGCACCAATGTGTCAGTCTATTTCCTGGAGGGTCTTTCTCTTTTTCACTGACTTACTTTACCAAGTAGGATGTCCTTCTCCAGGGACTGATTCCTCCTGATAACATGTCCAAAGTATGTGAGACGTAGTCTTGCCATCTTTGCTTCTAAGGAACATTCTAGTCGTATGTCTTTCAAGACAGATTTATTAGTTTTTTTGGCAGTCTATGGTATATTCAGTATTCTTCGCCAACACCACAATTCAAAGGTGCCAACTCTTCTTCAGTCTTCCTTGTTCAGTGTCCAACTTTTGCATGCATATGAGGCAATTGAAAACACCACGGCTTGGGTCAGGTGCACCTTAGTCTCCAAAGTGACATCTTTGCTTTCCAACACTTTAAAGAGGTCTTTTGCTGTAGGTTTGCTCAATGCAATGAGTCATTTGATTTCTTGATTGCTGCTTCCATGGATGTTGATTGTGGATCCAAGTAAAATGAAATCCTTGACAACTTCAACCTTTCTCCATTTATCAAGATGGCCCTTATTGGTCCAGTTGTTAAGATTTTTGTTTTTTTTTATGTTGAGGTATAATCCATACTGAAAGCTGTATGGTCTTTCATCTTCATCAGTAAGTGCTTCAAGTCCTCTTCACCTTCAGCAAGCAAGATTGTGTCATCCGTATATCGCAGGTTGTTAATGAGTCTTTCTCCAAACCTGATGCCCTGTTCTTGTTCATATAGTCCAGCTTCTTGGGTTATTTGCTCAGCATACAGATTGAACAAGTATGGTGAAATGATACCACCCTGATGCACACCTTTCCTGACTTTAAGCCACATGGTATTCCCTTGTTCTGTTCCAAAGACTGCCTCTTGTTCTATGTACAGGTTCCACATGGGCACAGTTAAGTGTTCTGGAATTCTCATTCTTTGCAATGTTGTTCATAATTTGTTATGATCCACACAGCTGAGTGCCTTTGCATAGTCAATAAAACATAGGTAAACGTCTTTCTGGTATTCTCTGCTTTCAGCCAGGATCCATCTGACATCAGCAATGATATCCCTGGATCCACGTCCTCTTCTGAATTGGGCTTGAACTGCTGGCAGTTCCCCGTTGATATACTGCTGCAAATGCTTTTGAATGATCTTCAGCAAAATTTTATTTTTGTATGATATTGTTCAGTAATTTCCACATCTTGTTGGATCACCTTTCTTTGGAATGGGTACAAATATGGATCTCTTCTAGTCAGTTGGCCAGGTAGCTGTCTTCCAAATTTCTTGGCGTAGGCAAATGAGCACCTCCGGTGCTGCATCTGATTGTTGAAACATTTCAGTTGGTATTCCATCAATTCCTGGAGCCTTGTTTTTTGCCAATGCCTTCAGTGCAGCTTGGACTTCTTCCTTCAGTACCACCAGTTCGTGATTATATGCTACCTTCTGAAATGGTTGGGCATCAACCAGTACTTTTTAGTATAGTGACTCTGTATTCCTTTCATCTTCTTCTGATGCTTCCTGCATCATTTAATATTTTCCTTGTAGAATCCTTTAATATTGCAACTAAAGGCTTGAATTTTTTCTTTAGTTCTTTCAGCTTGAGAAGTGCTGAGCATGTTCTTCCCTTTTGGTTTTCTCTCTCCAAGAATTAGTACGTGTCATTATAATACTTTACTTTGCCTTTTCAAGCTGCCTTTTGAAATTTTCTGTTCTGCTCTTACTTCATCATTTCTTCCTTTTGCTTTAGCTACTGCATGTTCAAGAGCAAGTTTCAGGGTTTTCTGACATCCATTTTGGTCTTTTCTTTCTGTCCTGTCTTTTTAATGACCTCTTGCTTTCTTCATGTGTGATGTCCTTGATGTCATTCTACAATTCATCTGGTCTTCAGTCATTAGTGTTCGACACACCAAATCTATTCCTGAGATGGCCTCTAAATTCAGGTGGGATATACTCAAGGTTGTACTTTGGTTCTTGTGGACTTGTTCTAACTTTCTTCAGTTTCAACTTGAAATTGCATATGAGCAATAGATAGTCTGTTCCACAGTTGGCCACTGGCCTTGTTCTGACTGATGATATTGAGCTTTTCTCACGTCTCTTTCCACAGATATGTTGTTGTTGTTAGGCGCCGTTGAGTCAGTTCGAACTCATAGCAACCCTGTGCACAACAGAACGAAACACTGCCCTGTCCTGAGCCATCCTTACAATCATTGCTATGCTGGAGCCCATTGTTGCAGCCACTGTGTCAATCCACCTCGTTGAGGGTCTTCCTCTTTTCCGCTGACCCTGTACTCTGCCAAGCATGATATCCTTCTCCAGAGACTGATCCCTCCTGACAGCATGTCCAAAGTATGTAAGGCGCAGTCTCACCATCCTTGCTTCTAAGGAGCATTCTGGTTGTACTTCTTACAAGACAGATTTATTCATTCTTCTGGCAGTCCATGGTATATTCAATATTCTTTGCCAACACCATAATTCAAAGTTATCAATTCTTCTTTGGCCTTCCTTATTCGTTGTCCAGCTTTCACATGCATATGATGCAATTGAAAATACCATGGCTTGGGTCAGGCACACCTTAGTCTTCAAGGTGATATCTTTGTTCTTCAACAATTTAAAGAGGTCCTTTGCAGCAGATTTACCCAATGCAATGCGTCTTTTGATTTCTCGACTGCTGCTTCCATGGATGTTGATTGTGGATCCAAGTAAAATGAAACCCTTGACAACTTCAATCTTTTCTCCATTTATCATGACGTTGCTCATTGGTCCAGTGAGGATTTTTGTTTTCTTTATGTTGAGGTGCAATCCATACTGAAGGCTGTGGTCTTTGATCTTCATTAGTAAGTGTTTCAAGTCCTCTTCACTTTCAGCAAGCAAGGTTGTATCATCGGCATAACTCAGGTTGTTAATGAGTCTTCCTCCAATCCTGATGCCCCCGCTATTCTTCATATAGTCCAGCTTCTCATATTTTTTGCTCAGCATACAGATTGAATAGGTATGGTGAAGAATACAGCCCTGGCGCACAACTTTCCTGACTTTAAACCATGCAGTATCTTCTCGTTCTGTCCGAATAATTGCCTCTTGATCTATGTAAAGGTTCCTCATGAGCACAATTAAGTGTTCCGGAATTCCCATTCTTCGCAATGTTTTCCATAATTTGTTATGATCCACACAGTCAAATGCCTTTGCATAGTCAATAAAACACAGGTAAACATCCTTCTGGTATTCTCTGCTTTCAGCCAGGGTCCATCTGACATCAGCAGTGATATCCCTGTTCCACGTCCTCTTCTGAAACTGGCCTGAATTTCTGGCAGTTCCCTGTTGATATACTGCTGTGGCCATTTTTTGAATGATCTTCAGCAAAATTTTGCTTGTGTGTGATATTAATGATATTGTTTTAGAATTTCCACATTTGGTTGGATCACCTTTCTTGGGAACAGATATAGTTGACTTTATTCCTATGTATTCCATCTGGCAGGGTCCACTTGTATAGTCACCGTATATGATGGTGAAAAAAAGGTACTTGCGATATTAACATTGTAAAAGTTAGGATTTACAATTTATGGAATAATCACATCAGATAACAAAATGAAGGACAACCACACAATTCAATGCATGACAGCCCCCATTCAACAATTTCTAACCAAGTTTTTCAGTGACATTGGTTACATTCTTCACAATGCTTGAACATTCTCATTATTTCCATCTGATTGTTCCCTTTCCATTAATCTGGTTTCCCTGCCCCCTTATATTCTCATCTTTGTTTTAAAGTAATTATTGGCCATTTGGTATCATATAGGTGATTTTTTAAAAGAATGCAGTACTTATGGGTGATATTCGTTATTTTGTGAGCCAATCTGTTATTTAGCTACAAAATGACCTCGGGGTCATTTTTTGAAGAATGTTTTGAAGAATGTCTCTGGGCAATAGTCTCAGGGAGTCCTCCAGTCTCAACAAGTCCAGTAGGTCTGGTTTTTGTTTTGTTTTATTAATTTATTTATTAGCAATTTGAGGTTCTGTTCCACATTTTTCTCCCATTCTATCAGGGTCCATCTATTGTGGGCCTAATTAGCATGGGTGGTAGTGGTAGCTGGGCACCATCTAGTTCTTCTTGTCTCAGGGTAAATGAGGCTGGTGTTCATATAGACTATTTGTCCTGTAGACTAGTTTCTTCTTTGAGCCTTTGGTTTCCTTATTTCTCTTTTGCTCTGGATGAATAAAGTTGTATCTTAGATGGCCACTCAAAAGCTTGACCCCAGACCCCAGACACTACTCATGAAACTAGGCTGTAGAACTAACTTTATGAACTATATTATGCCAATTGACCAAGATGTCCCACAAGACTAGGGTCATAATCCTTCAAACCCAGAAATCCAATCCTGTGAGAGTTTGGTTATGTTTATGAAGTATCCATAACTGTGCCGCTATGTGCTTTACAATCACATAGATACATATACATATGCATACACCAATATATATACATATATGTATAGGGTCGCTATGAGTCAGAATCAACTTGACAGCAACAGGTTTGGTTTTTTGGTTTTATATATAAACATATATGTACATGACTGAAGCCCTAGTGGCTCAGTGGTTAAGGGCTTGGCTGTCAACCAGAAGTTTGGCAGTTTGAATCTACCTCTGTTCCTTGGCAACCCTATAGGGCAGTTCTACTCCATAGGGTCACTATGAGTTGGAATTGACTAGATGGCCACAGGTTTGTTTTTGGTTTTGGTTTTTATATACATACCCACCCAGAGGTTTGGTTTTGGTTTTTATATACACACCTATAAAAGTATATGCCTACATACATACATATATTCCTGCACATATTTTTTTTGTTTGTTTTTGCTGTTGTTTCAAAATTACATATGCCATGGAAGATAATTTTTATCTACAGTTGTTTCTAAGAGGCATAAAGGGAGACTTGAGGGATTTGAGATGTTCTTTCCTATCATATGTACTTTGTTCTACTAAAAAATTTAATCCAGTTTTAGTTATTACTTTTTCGATAACAATCTAGTCAATTATGATTTTGTTAGGGGAAAAAAGGATAACTGTGAAAGATTAAAGATGCAAACTTAAATAAAGAGAAACATAAGAGATTCTGACCTGCTTTGCTGGTGTAATTATCTTTTACATTAAACACAACTTTAAGGTTTTCTTCAAGGAGTGAAAGTTAGCACTGGAAATCTCAACCCTCATCCTCTTCTCCAAGGTATGATTTTAGGTTCTTACATAGTCAATAACTATTGCCACTACAGTTGAGGCACGTTTTATTATTTGTATGTATGAAACTGAATATGTCTCAGCCAACCTACTGGTAAGAGATTTTGCTCATTCTTGAGGGATGCGGATCCTTGGTAAACCAGTTGCTGTCGAGTTAGTGTTTTGACTCACGGTGATCCCATGTGTGTCAAAGTAGAATTGTGCTTCATAGAGTTTTCAATGGCTGATTTTTTGGGAAGTAAATTAACAAGTCTTTCTTCTGAGGTGCCTCTGGGTGGACTCAAACCTCCAACCTTTTGGTTAGCAGCTGAGCACACCAACTGTTTACACCACTCAGGGTCTCAGGATCCTGAGTAATGGGATAGAAATAGACCAGAAAGTGAGTTGCATCAAGGAAAACACAGAGAACTAGTGATTAACAACAACAAAAAAAATTCCTTATAAACTGCTAGTCTGGTTGCTGCCAAAGATTTTCCCAATTAGTCCACTATAATCACCACCATTAGAGAATCATTTCTTAGGATTAAGGTATAGACTCTATACACAGAAGTTTTAAGAAAAAGGAACCCATATTTATACAAGGCAAGGAGTTGAAAGACTGGAGTTGCTGAGGGTTAGGTAGCTGTAGTTGGAATGAACTTCAAAGATGGCATCTAGAAGTGAAAAAGACATTATTTGTATTGATGAAGTTTGCTTTAAATCCGGGCCCAGGCATTATTATTTGTTCACCTTGCAAATTGCTTCATATCACAGGACCTGATTTTGCATGGCAGAACAGAATTTCAAATTCTTACGGAATCTAGACATTTTGGAGTCATTGAGGCTGGATGAACTCCCCAAATTATTGCCCTGAGATAATCTTTAAACCTTAAACAGAAAATGACCCCTGTATTCTTCTTTAAACCAAACAATAGTTTAGCTGAATTAGTAAACAACGTCTGCCTTGAGCATTTTGCTGTTTTAAAGAACTTTCTAGATGGGATCAAATTGACAACAGCAACTCCAAAGGTCAGACAGGAAGCTTGGGGGGTGGTGAGTTTATGTTAGTGGAAGAGGAACAATTAGGAAAAGAAGGGTGAGAATGGTTGTACAACTTGAATTGTACACGTAGAAATTATTGAATGGGTCTATGCTTTGCTGTGCATATTTTCAACGATAATAAAAGAAAAACCTAAAATTTTGTTTTGCTATACATCACCAGAGCCTACAGCAGTGCCTGGCATATAATACCAAAAAAAACCCACTGCTGTCGAGTCGATTCTGACTTATAGCAACCCTATACAACAGAGTAGAACTGCCTCATAGAATTTCCAAGGAGTGCCTTGTGGACTTGAACTGCCGACCTTTTGGTTAGTAGCCGTAGCACTTAACCACTACGCCACCAGGGTTTCCTGGCATATAATAGGAGCTAATAAATAACAAACAAATTAATTAAACAAGCTAACATAAATCTACTTTATATCTTTGTCGGCTTCTGGCTCCTGCAAAACATTTGACAATGTTCTTCATGGTATATTCCTCATGAAGAGAGGCTTATGGACAAGAGCCAAGGGTTAGTAACTGCTTCAAGACTATAACTACAGAGCAGATTAATGTATCGATGTCTGTCTGGCTATAGGTTTCAGGACTAACCATAGGGCTTTGTGTCTTTTTCACATAATAAATGCTTTTGTCACCTTCTTGGGTAAATGGTGTGGCTTACCATATATTTGTATGACACCGAGACGAAAGAAAGGATATACTGAAAGAAAGAATCAGGAGATTTTTGAGAGATTAACAGAATTAAATAAAATGAGATTTAGCAGAATAACTTTAAGGTCTTGCACTTGGGTCTAAAACCCCCTAAAGAATATGAGTATGACGAAAGAGGCTTTGATTAATGGCTATATGTGGAAGAGTCACAGAGATTTTTGTCTTCCATAACTCAGTGCATACCAACATCATGATCTGGCCAACCAAACAGGTGCAACCTTGAGTTGCACTGATTAAACCATAGTATCATCTCTAGGGAAACCCTGGTGGGCTAGTGGTTAAGTGCTACAGCTGTTAACCAAGAGGTCGGCAGTCTGAATCCTCCAGGCGCTCCTTGGAAACTCTACAGGACAGTTCTACTCTGTTCTATAGGGTTGCTATGATTTGGAATCGACTTGACAGCATTGGGTTATCATCTCAATTTAGGACATGGCCACAATTTACTCTTTGATTTCTGGAATGCTGTATTCCACTCAGAGTACTGGTTCAAGAACACTATGCAAAAACTAGTTTGGATTTAGAGAGGAATAATCAGGATGGGGGGAGCCCTGGTGGCACAGTGGTTAGGTGCTTGGCATTTAATTGAAAGGTCAGCGCTTCAAATACACCAGCCACTCCGTGGAAGAAAGTTGTGGCAGTCTGCTTCCATAAAGATTTACAGCCTTGGAAACCCTATCAGGCAGTTCTGCCCTGTCTTATATGGTTGCTATAAGTCGGAATCGGCTTGGCAGCAGTGAGTAATCCGGATGGTGAAGGCACTTGATACTCTTTGTGTGAGGTTTAATTGAAGAAACTGAGAATATTTAGCTTGAAGAAAAAACTTGGATGAGGATAGGGTGTTGTTAGACTGCCATACAGGAAATAGATTTGATCTATGTGGTGGCTTGTGTGTTGTTGTGATGCTGGAAGCTTGTTGTTGTTATGGTTACGTGGCGCCAAGTTGGTTTTGACTCGTAGCAACTGTATGTACAACAGAACGAAACACTGCCTGGTCCTGCGCCATACTCACAATCATTGCTGTGTTTGGGCCCACTGTTTTAGCACTCTGTCAGTTCACCCTGTTGAGAGACTTTCTCTGTTTTGTTGACCCTTTACTTTACCAAGCGTGATGCCCTTCTCCAGGGACTGGTCCCTCCTGATAGCATGTTCAAACTATGTAAGATTTAGTCTCACCATCCTTGCTTCTAAGGAACGTTCTGGTTACACTTTTTCCAAGACAAATTTGTTCGTTCTTTTGGCAGTCCATGGTATATTCAATATTCTTCACCAACACCACAATTCAAAGGCATCAATTCTTCTTAGGTCTTCCTTATTTATTGTCCAACTTTCACATGCATATGAGGTGACTGAAAACACCAAGGCTTGGGTCAGGCGCACCTTAGTTTTCAAGGTGACATCTTTGATTTTCAACACTGTAAAGAGGTCCTTTGCAGCAGATTTGTTCAATGCAATATGTCCTTTGATTTCTTGACTGCTGCTTCCATGGGTGTTGATTGTGGATCCAAGTAAAATGAAATCCTTGACAACTTAAATATTTTCTCCATTGATTATAATGTTGCTTATTGGTCCAGTGTTGAGGATTTTTCTTTTTCTTTGTGTTGAGGTGTAATTCGCACTGAAGTTGTGGTCTTTGATCTTCATCAGTAAGTGCTGCAAGTCCTCTTCATTTTCAGTAAGCAGATTTGTGTCATTTGCACACTGAATTTTGTTAATGAGTCTGCCTCCAATCCTGATGGCCCAGTCTTCTTCATATAGTCCAGTTTCTCAGATTAATTGCTCAGCATACAGATTGAATATGCATGGTGAAAGGATACAATTCTGATGCACACCTTTCCTGACTTTAAACCACGCATATCCCTTGTTCTGTTCCAGCAACTGCCTCTTGATCTATGTATAGGTTCCTCAGGAGCACAATTAAGTATTCTGGAATTCCCATTCTTCGCAATTGTCATGGATTGAATTGTGTCCCCCCAAAATACGTGTATCAGTATGACTAGGCCATGATTTCCAGTATTGTATGATTGTCCACCATTTTGTCATCTGATGTGATTTTCCTCTGTGTTGTAAATCCTGTCTCTATGGTGTTAATGAGACGGGACTAGTAGCAGTTATGTTAATAAGGCAGGACTCAATCTACAAGATTAGATTGTGTCTTAAACCAATCTCTTTTGAGATATAAAAGAAAGAATTGAGCAGACAGACATGGGGATTTCATACTACCAAGAAAGCAGTGCCAGGAGCACAGCATGTCCTTTGGACCTGGGGTTCCTGCACAGAGAAGCTCCTAGGCCAGGCGAAGATCCATGACAAGGACCTTCCTCCAGCGCCGACAGAGAAAGAAAGCCTTCCCCTATAGCTGTCACCCTGAATATGGACTTCTGGCCTCCTAGACTGTGAGAGAATAAATTTCTCTTTGTTAAAGGTATCCACTTGTGGTATTTCTGTGATAGCAGCACTAGATGACTAAGACAGCAGTGTTATCCGTAATTTGTTCTGATCCACACAATTGAATGCCTTTGCATAGACAATAAAATGCAAGTAAACATCTTTCTGGCATTCTCTTCTTTCAGCCAGGATCCATCTGACATCAGCAATGATATCCTTCATTCCATGTCCTCTCCTGAAATCACCTTAAATTTTTGGCAGTTCTTTGTTGATGTACTGCTTCAGCCACTTTTGAATGATCTTTAGCAAATTTTACTTGCATGTGATATTAATGATAAAAAAAAAAATTTTTTTTTTAATATCATCTGATAATTTCTGCATTCAGTTGGATCACCTTTCTTTGGAATGTATAAATATGGATCCCTTCCAGTCAGTTGGCCAGAAACCTGTCTTCCAGATTTCTTGGCATAGATGAGTGAGCACTCCCAGCACTGCATCTGTTTGTTGAAACATCTCAGTTGGTATTTCATCAATTCCTGAAGACTTGTTTTTCATCAATGCCTTCAGTGCAGCTTGGACCTCTTCCTTCAGTACCATTGGTTTCTGATCATATGCTACCTCCTGAAATGGTTGAAGGTCAACTAACTCTTTTTGGTATAGTGACTCTGTGTATTCCTTCTGTCTTCTTTTTATGTTCCCTTGCAT
Organism: Elephas maximus indicus; assembly: GCF_024166365.1. Classification (NCBI taxonomy): domain Eukaryota; kingdom Metazoa; phylum Chordata; class Mammalia; order Proboscidea; family Elephantidae; genus Elephas; species Elephas maximus. Next base: position 62,680,392 of record NC_064819.1, on the reverse strand, counting down.
CTTTTAATATTTTTCCTGTAGAATCCTTCAATATTGCTGCTTGAGGCTTGAATTTTTTTTCACTTCTTTCCGCTTGAGAAATGCTGAGTGTGTTCTTCCCTGGAGGAACACTGCTGAAAGCTATAGCAACAGTATTTCAAATACCAGGAGTGTCATGCATGGTGGATAGGTTTCAGCAGAGCTTCCAGACTAAGACAGATTAGGAAGAAAAGTCTGGTGATCTACTTCTAAAAATTATCTAGTGAAAACCTTATGGATTACAACAGGACATTGCCTGACTCGCTTGCTTTGGACACGTCATCAGGAGGGATCAACAGCTGGAGGAAGACATCATGTCTGGTTAAGTAGAGGGCCAGTGATGATGAGGGAGACCCTAGGTGAAATAGATTGGCACAATAGTTTCGATGATGCACTCACACATGCTGGCGATTGCAAGAATAACCTAAGTTAACCTAAGGGCCAGGCAATGTTTTGTTCTATTGTACACAAGGTTGCCATGAGTCAGAGTTGACTCGATAACAGCTATCCGTCTATAAGGCCCCAACAGATAAAACTATATTTTGTGGGGAAAATTAATACAGAGACAGATTTGTGTATAAGAAAGAATTTGTACAAGTAAAAATGGAATAAATAATAGTGGTTTTCTTCATTGGAAAAAGAATGTAAATCCTTTATAAAAAATCAGAAAACAAAAAAGGTTGCAATACAAACATTGTTCATACTTTGAAACTACACCAATCTGTTAAAACTTAAGTACATTGTTGAAAAAAGTTTTGAACTTAATAGGTCACTAAGCTTCGCAGATATCCGTGCAGAGTTTGGTCCATTACTCAGCAGTAAAGTTATAGACAGGATGGCACTTAAATTAAATAACATTTTGAATCTTTTTGAATCTGAGAGTCTATTATTTGAAAAATGCAAGAAGCATAGATTCTATTGAGCTCATAACTCAGTTACTGACCTTAGTTCTAGGCCTCTTGCAGATATGTGTTAGCTCAATCCTTGGATTCTATCAGGCTCTGCCCACAGCTGGTAACTAAAGTGGAAAGGTGATGCAGTTGCCAGGCAACTCAGATTTGGATAACTATGCTTCCCTTTTCTTGTGTACCAGATAAATAGAAAACAAGCATTCTTTTGAATATGACTTACTCTTATATTGTGGATATAGTTATAAAATAAACCAAAGAACCAAGGAAGATATTCAAATAATTCAAGGCAAAAATTTCTATGGATGGATAATCTAGTAAATTTAAATATCCAAATGACTGACATGAAAAATTTCCTCAATTCTTCATCTTCGTTTATGGGTAGGACAAACTCTCATCAGTACTACATTTATGCTTGACTGGGCGATATGTGATGTAGCACCAGCTATGGAAAAAGAAAGCAGCAGAACTAGTGGTAAGTGTGCAAGTGAGTTTCTTCTATGGTTTTGTTGCATCCAACATGGAACTGATTTTTGAGCTGGGATGTCTTTTTTTAGAAGCTTGGACCAAAGTCAGTAGTTGCTAGTGGGACACAATGAGATCAGTCACTGGCAGCAATCCAATGGTTGTTTTCCCAACTAGACTGTGAGCACTTTGGGGGCATATTTTTGTATTTCACAATGGTCCAGAAAGCAAATAACTTTAGATATTATTTTACTGTGATCACAATTCAAAGATGTCATTGGCATTATTTATATTCTCTTATGTTCCCAGACTTTGTGGGCACTCAATATATAATACACATATCTGATCAAGATACCTGAAATTAAGTCAATAAAGCCTCTGAATAAATTTGTTATTATTGTGACACTTTAAAACTTAAGCAAAAAAAGCATTTTTTCATGAAACAATGGTGAAATATTGATATTCATTTATGTAAATTTACTGAAATATTAAACTCAAAACTTTTTCAACAATTCTCTGGTATGATTGAGTTTAAAAGATTGTGAAGTTTCAAAATATTCAAGTGTTTCTATTTCAGCATTTTTCTGATTTTTAAAAAAAGACCTTTTTTAAACAACAAGGAAAACCATCAATATTTATTTTATACTTAAAAAAAGGGAGTTTCCAATTCTTTCCATTGGAATTGGATAACCTGTGCCTAAAGATGTTACTTTAATGACTAAGGTGCGTCTGACCCAAGCCATGGTATTTTCAATGGCCTTATATGCATCTGAAAGTTGGATAATGAAAAAGGAAGACAGAAGTAGAATCGCTTCATTTAAAATGTGGTATTGGCAAAGGACATTGACTATAATGTGGGCTGCCAAAAGAACAAACAAATCAGTCTTAGAAGAAATACAACCAAATGTTCCTTAGAAGCAAGAATGGTGAGACTTCATCTTGCTTACATTGAACATGTCATCAGAAAAGAGCAATCACTAGAAAAGGGTATCATGTTTGATAAAGTAGAGGGCTAACAAAATTGAGGGAAACCCTCAATGAGATGGATTGACATACTAACGGGAATAACAGACTCAACGCACCAACGATCATGAAGATGACGTAGGACTAGGCAACATTTTGTTCTGTTATACATAAGGTCTCTATGAATTGGAGTTGACCTGATGGCAACTAACAACAAAACCATGCTAAACTATTCCATGCTAAACTATCCCATGGCAGGCGATGAGAAATGACAATGGGACGGAAATCCTGATCACTGAGGCTGAAGGCACTCTATTCACTGTCTGCTCTAGAATGGAAGTGCTCACTCGACTATGCCAAGGAATATGGAAGACAGGTTCCTGGCCAACCAACAGAAGAGATCCATATTATGCCTATTGCCAAGAAAGGTGATCCAACTGAATGCAGAAATTAAAAAACAATATCATTAAAATCACATGCAAGTAAAATTTTGCTGAAGATCATTCAAAAGTGGCTTCCACAGTATATACACAAGGAGCTGCCAGAAATTCAAGCTGCATTCAGAAGAGGACGTGGAACCAGCGATATCATTGCTGGTGTCAGATGGATCCTGGCTGAAAGTAGAGAATACCAGAAGGATGTTTACCTGTGTTTTATTGACTGTGTGGATCATAAGAAATTATGGATAACATTGCAAAGAATGGGATTTCCAGAACACTTAAATCGTGCTCATGAGGAACCTCTACATAGATTAAGAGGCAGTTGTTCACACAGAACAAAGGGATACTGAGTGGTTTAAAGTCAGGAAAGGTGTGCATCAGGGTTGTATCCTTTCACCACACCTATTCAATCTGTATGCTGGGCAAATAATCCAAGAAGCTGGACTATATGTAGAAGAATGGGGCATCAGGACTGGAGAAAGACCCATTAACAAACCACATTATGCAGATGACACAACCTTGCTTGCTGAAAGTGAAGAGGACTTGAAGCACTTACTAATGAAGATCAGAGACCACAGCCTTCAGTATGGATTACACCTCAACATAAAGAAAAAGAAAAATCGTCACAACTGGACCAATGAGCAACATCACGATAAATGGAGAAAAGATTGATGTTGTCAAGGATTTCATTTTACTTGGATCCACAATCAACACCCATGGAAGCAGCAGTCAGGAAATCAAAAGACTCATTGCATTGGGAAAATCTGCTGCAAAGGACTTCTTTAAAGTGTTAAAAAGCAAAGATGTCACCTTGAAGACTATGGTGTGCCCGACCTAAGCCATGGTATTTTCTTTTTTTAATTTTATTAATTTTTTAAAATAATTTTTATTGTGCTTTAAGTGAAAGTTTACAAATCAAGTCAGTCTGTCACATATAAGCTTATATACACCTTACTCCATACTCCCACTTAGTCTCCCCCTAATGAGTCAACCTGCTCCCTCCTTCCAGTCTCTCCTTTCGTGACGGTTTTGCCAGTTTCTAACCCTCTCTACCCTCCCATCTCACCTCCAGACAGGAGATGCCAACACAGTCTCAAGTGTCCACCTGATACAAGTAGCTCACTCTTCATCAGCATCTCTCTCCAACCCATTGTCCAGTCCTTTCCATGTCTGATGAGTTGTCTTCGGGAATGGTTCCTGTCCTGGGCCAACAGGAGGTTTGGGGACCATGACCGCCGGGATTCTTCTAGTCTCAGTCAGACCATTAAGTCTGGCCTTTTTATGAGAATATGGGGTCTGCATCCCATTGTTCTTCTGCTCCCTCAGGGGTTCCCTGTTGTGCTCCCCGTCAGGGCAGTCATCGGTTGTGGCTGGGCACCATCTAGTTCTTCTGGTCTCAGGATGATGTAAGTCTCTGGTTCATGTGGCCCTTTCTGTCTTTTGGGCTCATAGTTATCGTGTGACCTTGGTGTTCTTCATTCTCCTTTGATCCAGGTGGGTTGAGACCAATTGATGCATCTTAGATGGCCGCTTGTTAGCGTTTAAGACCCCAGAGGGCACATTTCAAAGTGGGATGCAGAATGTTTTCATAATAGAATTATTTTGCCAATTGACTTACAAGTCCCCTTAAGCCATAGTCCCCAAACCCCCGCCCTTGCTCCGCTGACCTTCGAAGCATTCAGCTTGTCCCGGAAACTTCTTTGCTTTTGTTCCAGTCCAGTTGAGCTGACCTTCCCTGTATTGAGTATTGTCCTTCCCTTCACCTAAAGTAGTTCTTATCTACTAACTAATCAGTAAATACCCCTCTCCCACCCTTCCTCCCTCCCTGCCTCCTAACCACAAAAGTATGTGTTCTTCTCAGTTTATACTATTTCTCAAGATCTTATAATAGAGGTCTTATACAATGTTTGTCCTTTTGCATCTGACTAATTTCACTCAGCATAATGCCTTCCAGGTTCCTCCATGTTATGAAAGGTTTCACAGATTTGTAACTGTTCTTTATCGATGCATAATATTCCATTGTGTGAATATACCATAATTTATTTAACCATTCATCTGTTGATGGACACCTTGGTTGCTTCCAGCTTTTTGCTATTGTAAACAGAGCTGCAGTAAACATGGGTGTGCATATATCTGTCTGTGTAAACGCTCTTATTTCTCTAGGGTATATTCCGAGGAGTGGGATTTCTGGGTTGTATGGTAGATCTATTTCTAACTTCTTAAGAAAGAACCAGATAGATTTCCAAAGTGGTTGTACCATTTTACATTCTCACCAGCAGTGTATAAGAGTTCCAATCTCTCTGCAGCCTCTCCAACATTTATTATTTTGTGTTTTTTGGATTAATGCCAGCCTTGTTGGAGTGAGATGGAATCTCATCGTAGTTTTAATTTGCATTTCTCTAATGGCTAATGATTGAGAGTATTTTCTCTTGTATCTGTTAGCTGCCTGAATATCTTTTTTAGCGAAGTGCCTGTTCATATCCTTTGCCCACTTTTTCATTGGGTTGTTTGTCTTTTTGTGGTTGAGTTTTAACAGAATCATATAGATTTTAGAGATCAGGCCCTGGTTGGAGATGTCATAGCTGAAAATTTTTTTCCAATCTGTAGGTGGTCTTTTTACTCTTTTGGTGAAGTCTTTAGATGAGCATAGGTGTTTGATTTTCAGGAGCTCCCAGTTATCTGGTTTCTCTTCGTCTCTTTTGTATTCTGTTTATGCCCTGTATTAGGGCTCCTAACGTTGTCCCTATTTTTTCTTCCATGATCTTTATCGTTTTAGTCTTTATGTTTAGGTCTTTGATCCACTTGGAGTTAGTTTTTGTGCATGGTGTGAGGTATGGGTCCTGTTTCCTTTTTTTGCAAATGGATATCCAGTTATGCCAGCACCATTTGTTAAAAAGACTATCTTTTCCCCAGTTAACTGACACTGGGCCTTTGTCAAATATCAGCTGCTCATATGTTGGTGGATTTACATCTGGGTTCTCAATTCTGTTCCATTGGTCTATGTGCCTGTTGTTGTACCAGTACCAGGCTGTTTTGAATATGTTCTAAAATCAGGTAGAGTGAGGCCTCCCACTTTCTTCTTCTTTTTCAGTAACGATTTACTTATCCGGGGCTTTTTTCCCTTCCATATGAAGTTGGTGATTTGTTTCTCCATCACATTAAAAAATGTCATTGGAATTTGGATCGGAAGTGCATTGTATGTATAGATGGCTTTTGGTAGAATAGACATTTTTACTGTGTTAAGTCTTCCTATCCATGAGCAAGGTGTGTTTTTCCACTTATGTAGGTCCTTTTTAGTTTCTTGCACTAGAACTTTGTAGTTTTCTTTTTATAGGTCTTTTACATCTTTGGTAAGATTTATTCCTAAGTATTTTATCTTCTTGGGGGCTACTGTGAAAGGTATTGATTTGGTGATTTCCTCTTTGATGTTCTTTTTGTTGATGTAGAGGAATCGAAGTGATTTTTGTATGTTTATCTTATAACTTGAGACTCTGACAAACTCTTCTATTAGTTTCAATAGTTTTCTGGAGGATTCCTTAGGGTTTTCTGTGTATAAGATCATGTCATCTGCAAATAGAGATAATTTTACTTCTTCCTTGCCAATCTGGATGCCCTTTATTTCTTTGTCTAGCTTAATTGCTCTCACTAGGACCTCTAGCACAATGTTGAATAAGAGTGATGATAAAGGGCATCCTTGTCTGGTTGCCGTTCTCAAGGGAAGTGCTTTCAGGCTCTCTCCATTTAGGGTGATGTTGGCTCTTTGCTTTGTATAACAACACATAAAGATGCCCTTTATTATGTTGAGGAATTTTCCTTCAATTCCTATTTTGCTGAGCTTGGTATTTTCAATTGCATCATATGCACGTGAAAGCTGGACAATGAATAAGGAAGGCCAAACAAGAATAGACACCTTTGAGTTGTGGTGTTGGTGAAGAATATTGAATATACCATGGACTGCCAAAAGAATGAAAAAATCCATCTTGGACGAAGTACAGCCATAATGCTCCTTAGAAGCAAGGATGGTGAGACTGTCTTACATACTTTGGACAAGTTGTCAGGAGGGATCAGTCCCTGGAGAAGGACATCATGCTTGGTAAAGTACAGGGTCAGCGGAAAAGAGGAAGACCCTCAATGAGGTGGATTGACACAGTGGCTGCAACAATGGGTTCAAGCATAACAACGATTGTAAGGGTGGCAAAGGACGGGGCAGTATTTCATTCTGTTGTGCATAGGGTCACTATGAGCTGGAACCGACTGGACAGCACCTAATAACAACAATAACAACTCTAGAGTTAGCCTGGATTAAAGGGCTGTCAGCCACAGTTTAATAGTGACCAAGGAGGCTGCAGTAGCTGCTGCTACATCTTTCTTCCCGTCTCCCCACTCTGCACATCCTACCATGCAACCATCCCACCCAAAGCACACATTTTGTTGTGATTTCCAGGGATTATTCATGGCCAACAGCTCTGGAAGGCACCAGATCCAAGAGGCACAAGATGACGGGCCTTCAAGGAAGTTTCCTTGTCGTCTTGAAGGGCAAATTGTTTGAGGGAGAAAAACTAGGCTGGATAACTGTTATGAATTGAATTGCGTTCTCCCCAAAAATGTGTGTCAATTTGGCTAATCCATGATTCCCAGTATTTGTGATTATCCACCATTTTGTCATCTGATGTGATTTTTCTACTTGTTGTAAATCTTACCTCTATGTTAATGAGATGAGATTAGTGGCAGTTATGCTCATGAAGCAGGACTCAATCTACAAGATTAGGTTGTATCTTAAATCAATCTCTTTTGAAATATAAAAGAGAGAAGCCAGCAGAGAGACAGGGGGACCTCATACCACCAAGAAAGCTGAGAGCAAACAGAGTCCTTTGGACCCAGGGTTCCTGCCCTGAGAAGCTCCTAGATTGGGAAAATTGATGACAAAGACCTTCTCCAAGAAACAACAGAGAGAGAAAGTCTTCCGCTAGAGCTGGTATCCTAAATTTGGACTGTGAGAAAACAAATTTCTCTTCTTTAAAGCCATTCTTTTGTGGTATTTCTGTTACAGCATCACTAGATAACTAAGATAATAACTGTAAAAGGAAAATCAAATTTTTCTCTGAAGACCACTGTTAGTTATGAGGACATGGCCACCTGGTGAATAATAACTTCTCCTCTTCCTAAAATGCACGTGTTAGAGGCTCTATCTTACTACACTGTCATTAGGAGATGGGTATTATTATCATCCTTGTTTTATAGATACAGAAATTGACGGACAAAGAGGTAAATGGCTGAGGCAAGATTTGTTTCTATCGCTTGACACAAAGCCATTACAACACCTTCGGAGATCATAGAGAGAAGACTGAATTAGCAAGACCATTTTGTTATTACTGGTCATCATCGAGTCAATTCCGACTCTTGGTGACCCCATGCATGTCAGAGTAGAATTGCCCTCCATAGTATTTTCAATGGCTGATTTTTTGGGAAAAAAAGAAAGAGATATTATAGGGTATGGGTGGACTTGAACCTCAACCTTTCGGTTATCAGTTGAGTGAAAGAAAGTATGCAAGAACATTATGCTGAGCAAAATAAATTAGACACCAAAGGACAAATACTATATGATCCCACATGTATGAAATATCTAAATTAGGCAAACAGATAGAGATGAAAGTTTATTGATGGTTACCAGGGTCTGGGAGAGGGGAGATGGGGAGTTATTGCTGATGGGTTACTGGGTTTCTATTTGAGATGATGAAAAACTTTTGCAAGTGGATAGGGATCATGGTAACACAACATGGTGAAGGTAATTAATGTCACTGAATTGCACACTTAAAAAGTTAAAATGGCAAACTTTTTGTTATATATATTTCACCTCAATAAAATAAGACAAACAAAAATGTATGTCGGAGTTTCAAGCTTGCAAAGCCCTGCCACTAGTTTACAGCCTTGGAAAAGTGACTTAGCTAATCTGTGCTTAGACTTTTTATAAGTTACAGAAGTAGGTTGAGTTGTGTGTTCTTTGAGGTGCCTTCCACCCCTAACTTTCTGAGTCTGTGTCTATGGGAAGGCTTACATTTCCATAGACAGCAGCAACAGTCTACTCAAATACTTAGTTCATGTCATCAGTAACTATAGCGACCCTACAGGACAGAGTAGAACTGCCCCATAGGGTTTCTAAGGAGCGCCTGGTGGATTCGAACTGCCAACCTTTTGGTTAGCTGCCGTAGCTCTTAACCACTACTCCACCAGAGTTGCCTACCGTCAGTAGCACCTGCCAACTCTTATTCAAATTTGAGATGCATAATTTACCACTTGAGAGGAACCTGATGTGTCACAATAGGGATTAAGGAAATATACAGAAAACAATATTGGCCAATAATCATGGAGGCTCTAGAATAGAATCAACATTTAATTACAAGTAACTATTTACGAAAAGTTGGTGGAAGCCAGCCTGAAGACCTACTAAAAAGTATATAACATGACCCTGTAATATATCATAAATCATCTTATCTTAGGGAGGAGATGCTTTGTGATATGATGATGTTTAAAACCAGATTCTTATAAACCAATTGCCATCAAGTTGATTCCAACTCAGGGTGATCCCACGTGGGTCAGAATAGAACTGTGCTCCTTAGGGTTTTTAGTGACTGATTTTTCAGAAATAGATTGCCAGGCCTTCCTTCCAACGCACCTTGAGTGGACTCAAACCTCCAACTTTTTAGTTAGCAGCCAAGCACGTTAACCTTTTACCACTATAAAATGTTAACTTTCAGAACCTAAAGAATATACAGGTTTCTCACAGGAAGACATTATAGAAAGGCAAAATGAGAAACACAATACCAATATGTTTGTGCATATGGCAGAATTAAAAAAAACCCAATTAGTTCTTAATTTAATATGTTGTCTTAGTAACTACTATTTCGAGATGCTCAGCGCTTGCAACATAATTCATTTTTGTACCAAGGCAGGAGAAAAATAGAAAAAGACTCAACCTTAAAATACCTTTGCCAATTAAATCCTGACTTATTTTTGACTCTGAGAATAGTCAGTCATTTTATTTAAGTCTTTAAGGATGACAAAGAAACATCGATTCTTCAGGCTTCCACTTACATTATTTCATAATCTTTGATGTGTTTCGGGGGGTTCAGCTCATTTCTTTTACCCCCAGATCCAAGATGTTAAAAATAGATATAAAGATCAGGTTAATATTGGATCTTTATCTTGAAGGTTAATGCCAAAATAATGGAGTTCACAACCTGAGTCACCAAATTCTCATAATCCCAGGTCAATCTCAAGACATATATTAGATGTGAAAATCAAGTGTCACGAAGAAGCCACAAACCACACACCAAAACTAGTTGATGCTTTGTTCTAACTCTCACAGTGAAAAAATCATTATGGAAGGGCACAGAGATCAGGATCACTGGATGGATTCACAGTAAACCTTAAAGGTTTATGTAATGTTCTAAAAACTACCTTTATTAAGCCTCTTGTAGGTGATAGGCTCTTGTGGAAAGTTTGTTCATTGGTTACTAAAAAGCTATTTCCAGTGCCCTTTCCCTTGCTATCCCCACAGTTGTTCCTGTTGTTAAAGTCAATTCCAACTCCAAGTGACACCATGTGGCAGGGTAGAACTGTCCCATAGGGTTTCCTTGGCTGTGGTTTTCACCGAAGCAGATCTCGGGCTCTTTCTCCCATGGAGCTGCTGAGTGGGTTCGAGCTACCAATCTTTCGGTTAGCTGCCGAACACTTAACTGTTCAGCCAAAAGGGGTCTTTCACCCCCAGTACATAGGCTTAAAAGCCAAATGTTTGGTAAAAGAGTGACAATGTGACAGCACTGGCCTTTGTGACCTAGGCAGAAGTCTGCTGGGACATTTCTGGTAAGCTTGCTGTCCCCATCTCCAGGGATGTATGCGGTGAGCAGAGCCCTTCTTTTCTCCTTATTCCTGCCAGAAACCCAGGTTTGATGTCTGAAGCTTTAACAGTTGTTTGGCCATCATGAGACCACAAAGAAGGGAAAGCCCAAGAAAATCTCAGAGACACGGACCACAGAAAAATTGCCAGTAGCCACCTACCTCTAGACTTTTAATATGAGAAAAATAAACCCTTACTTAAAAAAAAAAAAAAAGATACTCTAAATTGAATTTTATGTTGTTGGCAAACAAAAGTACTCCCAGCTGACAGGGAGTTTTACATACATCACTTATAATTACCACAATACCCTACAAGGTAGCTATTATTATCTATATCTTATAAATGAGGAAACTGAGGTAATAAATGAGGAAATGATGACATCATAAAGAGTATAAATGACTTGTCTAAGGCTACTTGCTGGCCTCATCACTCCAGTAGGGTTTCCTATTTCTAAAATGAGTTTTTGTTTGCTCTTTTAAATATGAATACTTGATTCACTTAGCTCACTTTTTAAAAAAAATTGTGGTAAAAATATAAAAATAAAACACCTACCAATTCAACAGATTTTACATGTACAATTCAGTGACATTGATCACATTCATCATGTTGTACAACCGTTACCACTACGCTTTTCCACATGATTCTACCACCATTAACGAAAGCTCAGTGCCTCTGGGCACTTACTGGCACAGCCAAAGAGCTTTGAAACACTTGTCCAAGCAGGGCAGAGGCTGAGGCCAAGAGGCCAAGGGGCTGAAAGCTAGAGAGAGGTCTGCCTATGGACACCACTAAGAGGCTGTGCTGATCAACACAGTTCTTCCTCCAGAGCTATCAGAGAGAGAAAGTTTCCCCTGACAGCTGGTGCTCTGAATTTGAATTTCTAGCTTCCTAAATTATGAGAAAAAAAAATTCTGTTCGTTAAAGCCACTTACTTGTGGTATTTCTGTTATAGCAGCACTAGATAACTAAAACAGGACCTATAAAAAGAAGCATAAAAAGGATGGTTTAAAGTACCATGGGGGAAATATAACAGGGAAACGTTAATGCAAGCTCATAAACCAGAGATTGGAAATGATACTCCTTAGGAGGAAGACACCATACAAGTGCAAGATGCATTAATCCATTCAGCAAGTGTTTGTTGCACATCTCTTATGTGTCAAGCACTGGGCTAGTTGCAGCCAGGGAGATGTACACAGGAGTTACAATAGAGTACTGTTAGTGCAATGATCCAAGGACCTGTGGGAGAAGAGAAGACTAAAGCCCAAAAACCAAATCCAGAGTCACCGAGTAGATTCCGACTCATAGACACTTGGGTAATTCAGCTTGATAAGCTGAGGGAAAGCGTCACGGTAGAAGTGATGGTTGAACTAAGTTTTAAAAGATGGTTATAAATTTCAACAGCAGGCAAGAAGAGGTGGGGTGGGAATGGCTCTGGTTGAGAAAATAAGATGTTCAAAGTCTTTCAGGCATATAAGAGCATGCTTTGGGAGTTATATATTGGGTCTGTGTGGCTAAAGTGTAGGGATATGGGTGGAGTGTTGGGGTATGAGGCTGGAGAACTAAGAAGGTCCCTGATTGTAAAGGATGGCATAGTAGTGCTGAGAGGTATGAAGGGGGATGAATTTATTTGGTAGGTAATGTGTGGTTAAGCGTTCGGCTGCTAACCAAAAAGTTGACAATTCAAATCCACTAGCCACTTCTTGGAAACCCTACGGAGCAGTTCTACTCCATCCTATAGGGTCGCTATGAGTCAGAATCAACTTGATGGCAACGGGTTTGTTGTTTGACTAGGATGTGGAACCAAGGATATGGTCAGATTTGAAATTTTAGTAAGATCAATGTGTAGTATGAATTTTGTAATATGGTCAATGTCATGTGTAGTGGCCTCTCTGCTATTCAATATCCGTAATACTATTAATATTTATATGATGTATGAATAATAATGACATGAGGGTGGGAGGAAGACCCAGGAGGAAAATGACGCTAGGTTCCAGGTATAAGATAATGAGCATCTAAACTAAGGTAGGGGAATGTGTAAAGGAAGGCATAGAAAATCATATATGACAACTGATAAGATGGTGGGGGGTGGCAGTCAGCAAGAGGGAAGACTCCAGCATAACTCCTAGGAATCAAGCCCAAGAAAAACATTTTGTGGAGCCAGATGATGTGTTTATTTTTTGACATGTTGAGGTTAGGATGCCCTCAAATATCAAACGGTGAGATGTCCAATAAAACATTGGACAAATAAGGACCTGGTGCTTAGACTCTAGAGAATCATCAGCACTTAGCACAGTGTTTCCCAAGTCTTTGAAAACTAGTATCTCCTTTCTATAACAGATGGTAATGCCCCTACCATTTATAAGTAATATACATGTATAAATTTAAAAAACACAAATAGTAGCATGTAAAAATTAATTTTTTTAAATAAAAATTTAATATTTACATACTCAGGCATGACTACACTCAATAGCACAGAAATATATATATATATACATATATATGCAAGGCTACTTCCCACAGAATATATTCATTTGTTCATTCATTCATTCAATAACTATTCATTGAGTGCCTCCTAGGTTACAAGTACTATTCTAAGCAATAGGAAAATGGCAATGAAAGTAAACTAACATAACCTCTTGCTTTCATGCAATTTACATTCTCTCAGAGGGAAAAAGTGACAATAAATAAACTTATAAGTAAATAATAACACAATATCTTATGGTGATGAGGGTTGTCATAAAGTAACATAACATAAAGAGTAATTTGTGGGGTGGAGAACTACTTCAGATTGGATGGTCAGGGGATGTCTCTCTGGAACATGAAAGATGAGAAAGAGGCTGCTAAGCAGAGGAATTAGCTGTGCCCCAAGATGGAGTCCCTGGGTGGCACAAACACCTAAGTGTTCAGCTACTAACTGAAAGGTTGGTGGTTTGAATCCACCCAGAGGCACCTCATAAGAAAGCCTGGTGATCTGCTTCCAAAAGGACACAGCTATTGAAAGTCCTCTGGAGTACAATTCTATTCTGAAGCACAAGTGGTCGCCATGAGTCAAAATCAACTCGACAGCAACTGGTTTGGGTTTAAGATGGAGAAAAGCTGGGTGTGCTCAAAGAACAGGAAGAAAAGCCAACATGGCAGGAGTAATGTTTCAAAATGAGTTCAAGGAAGTAAGCACAGGTCATACCATGCAAGGCTTCGAATGTCATAATAGGAAGTTAAGGTTTTGTTCTAAGTGCCACACGAAGCCATTGGAAATCTTTAATCAGAGGTATGACACGGTCTGATTTACATTTTTTGAAGTATATTCCAAAGACTTCCACTTGGGATAGCATGACACACTAGATTTCCTGAATGACTCTCCCTTTGAAAACAACTAAAAATTCTGGATACTTTTATGTTTTTAAAGTTTTACAGACCTTCAAAAGAGTAAAGAATTGCAGATGCCAAAACAAAATAAAAGTAGGAATCTTAGGAGTTCATCCCTGAAACTGATTTTTATTCTAAGGGTATTGGCTCAACTCTACAGAATTTTAACCTCTGTTTTGATAGATACTGAGAGCACAAAAAAGGAGATAATGTCTAGGGTTCATCCAGGGTGGGAGGATAATAGGAAACCCTCCCTATAAAGCTTAGATCCCAAAGAGATGAATCTTAAAGGATTCATGAGAAATAAAACCACAGTGCAGAGAGAGAAATGGAACCACTAACAGAGAAAGCAGGTGCTCCCATACAAAGTCGGTGGGAATATAACATGGTATAACACTTTGGAGGAAAGTCTGGCAATTTCATATAAAACTAAACATAACCCTACCCTATGACCCAGCAATTCTACTCCCGAGGTCTTTACCCAAGAGAAATGAAAACATATGCCCAAATAATGACTTGTATGGGAATGTTCAAGAAGCTTTATTTATAATAGCCCCAAACTGGAAATGTCCCAAGTGTTCATCAACAGAAGAATGGATAAACAAAATGTGGTATATGTATACAATAGAATACTAGTTAGCAATAAAAAGAAATGAACTACTGATACATGAAACAACATGGATAAATCTCAAAAACACTAAAATGAGTGAAAGGAGCCTCACACAAAAGAGTACATACTGTATGATTCCATTTATATGAAATTCTAGAACCAGTAAAACTGATCTAATGAGGAAAAAAATCAGAACTTTGATGCCTCTGGGGTTGGAGATGAGGGCAGAGACGGGCCTGAGGGAAGTTTCTGGGGCTATGTTAATGATCTATATCTTGATAAGACTGAAACTTACAGGATTAAGGTCTGTGTATTTCAATGTGTTTAACCTTTATCCTCCGACTGTAAACAAATATTGACTCAGTTAAAAATATGTGTGCTAAAGTGTTTAGGAGTAAAACATACTTTAAAATGCATAAAAAACAAGTTGGAGTGATAGATGGACAGATGAATGGATACGTGGGTAGATATGTGATAAAGCAAATACATTAAAATGTGTATTGTAGAAGGTAGGTGGTGGGTATAGGAATATTCACTGTACAGTGCTTTCAACTTTTTTTTATGTTTGCAAGTTTTTATTATAAAATAATGGGAGAAGAAATGAAAAAGAAAGTACAAAAATGCACCTATCTTGACCTGATGGTAAATGGAAGGGAAAAAATAATTCATACTACACCAAAGGAAGAATTTAAGGAGCTCTGGTAGCACAATGGTTAAGTACTAGGCTGCTAACCAAAAGGTTGCTAGTTCGAACCAACCCAGTGGCTCCGTGGGAGAAAGACCTGGAGATTGCTTCTGTAAAGATTACAGCCAAGAAAACCCTATGGGCAGTTGCACTCTGTCACGTGGAGTTGCTATGTGTTGGAATTGACTTGACAGTACCCAAAATCGGTAAGGCTTTTACTACCCATAAAGCAACCAGGAGAAACAAATGTAAGAAGAGTGTTAGTTCAACCCAAGTCTCAAAGTATTCCTTCAGATAATGTTTTAAGCTCATAAATGAAAATCCCTAAGAATATAAAGAAACAGGGGGCCATGAGTGAGGCCAGCAGAAACAACAGATCACAAAAACAGACCCAAAAGGATCTCGGGTATTTGAATTATCAGATAGAATATGTTTAATGTTTAGTGTGTTTAAAGAAATATAAGTTTTCATATGATGAAGAAACAAGATATAAAATTTTATCAAACAGATTAGATAAAAATACATCTAGAATTAAAAAGTATAATAGTAAAAAAAAAAATTTAAATTTAGGGATGGATTAATCAGCCTATTAGACAGAGCTGAAGAGAGTATTAGTTAACTAGAAGATATCCAAACTAGAGCTCAGAGAGACTAAGAGATGGAGAATATACAAAGAGGTCAAGGAAAATACAGAGCGAAGGTCCAACATACATCAAAATTAGAGCTTTAGAATAATGGAGAGAGAAAACGGGGAAGAGAAACTATTTTAAGAGATCAAATGTTGAGAACTTTCCAGAATTGTTAAAAGATACTGGTCCTTAGATTGTTGTTGTTGTTGTTATTTGCCATTGAGTAAATTTTGACTCATGGCAACCCCATATGTATAGAGTAGAATTACACTATAGGGTTTCAAGGCTGTAACTTTTCCAAAGCAGATCACCAGGCCTGTCTTCTGAGGGCCTCTGCATGGGTTTGATCCGCTAATTTTTTGTCTAGTAGTCAACTGCTTAACCACTTGTGCCACCAAAGGACTTCTATCCTTATTAAGGATTTCCCCCCAAAATTTCAAGAAGAATAAATAAAAAGAAAATCACACCTCAGCAGATCAATGTAAAATTGTAGAAAACCAAAAATAAGATAATATTTTAAAAGTAGAAAAATTAAATTGGCAAACGCTCTGTTATATACATTCTTACCACAATAAAAAAAAAAAAAATAGAGAAAAGATGGATTACCACAAAGAAATGGCAGTTAGATTTACAGGTAACTTCTCAACAGCAACAGCAGAAGCCAATGGGAAAGGATCTTTAATATTTTTAGAAGAACACAACTGTAAAACTAGAATAGTATACCTTGTGAAACTATATTTCAGGAATGAGTACAAGGACCACATTCTCAGATGTGTCACTTCTACTCACATTTCACTGGCCAAGTCAATTCACTGACGATGCTTAACTTCAAGACGTGGGAATTCAAAAGAAAGGAAAACCAAAAATCTTGATGAGTATTAGTTACTCTACAATGTAGGGAAAATTACACTGGTAACAAAAACAGTAAAATTCAAAGGAAATTAGTAAAAAAAAATTTCAAGATAATGGCTACCTTTGTGTAAAGG
The DNA here is from genome assembly GCF_024166365.1 of Elephas maximus indicus. Taxonomy (NCBI): domain Eukaryota; kingdom Metazoa; phylum Chordata; class Mammalia; order Proboscidea; family Elephantidae; genus Elephas; species Elephas maximus. The sequence continues at coordinate 62,663,425 of NC_064819.1, read as the reverse complement.
AAGGAGGATATGATTGTGGAGGGGAGTGCAGGGGCTTTCAAAATTATTCATTGGTAATTTTTTTTTTTTTTTTTTGTAAACTGGGTTATGGGTGCAGTTGGTATTTTCTATTAACATAGAATTTATACACTTTATATACTTTTGTATGTATGATAACAAAACAACAACAGATCACTCTGGGTGCTTTGTGATAATTGTACCCAAAGATTAAGAGTGCAAGCAGGGAAACTAGATAGGAGGCTATGTAGTTGACAAGATGAAAAATGATAGAAGCTTGGGCCAGGGTGAAAACAGGGAAGATGAAAGAAAGTAGTTGAATTCTCGATATATTTTGGAGCTGGAGCCAATGAGAAATTGAATATTAGAGTTGAGAAAAAGATAGGAATTAACAATGCTGCTAATATTTTAGTCTGTATTACTGAGTGGATAGAGAAGTCATTAATTGAGAAGGATAAGATTCTGAAAGGAAAAGTATGATAAGGACAAAAAAGTGTCTCTTGGACAAATTTTTGACACCTATTACATCAGGATTGAAGGAAGACTCATTAACAACCTGTGATACGCAAATGACACAACCTTGCTTGCTGAAAGCAAAGAGAAGTTGAAGCACTTACTGATGAAGATCAAAGACTACAGCCTTCAGTATGGACTGTTATTGTTAGGTGCCTTCCGGTTGGTTCCGATTCATAACAACCTCAGGTACAATAGAAAAAAACACTGCCCTGTCCTGTGCCATCCTCACAATCATTGCTCTGTTTGAGCCCATTGTTGTAGCCACTGTGTCAATCCATCTCGTTGTGAGTCTTCCTCATTTTTGTTGACCCCCCCTGCTTTACCGAGCATGATGTCTCTCCATCCTCGCTTCTAAGGGGCATTCTGGCTGTACATCTTTCAAGACAATTTGTTTGTTCTTCTTGCAGCCCATGGTGTATTCAATATTCTTCACCAACATCATAATTCAAAGGCATCAATTCTTTGGTCTTCCTTACTCATTGTACAGCTTTCACAGGCATATGAGGCAGTTGAAAATACCATGGCTTGGGTCAGTTGCACCTTAGTTCTCAAGATGACATCTTTGCTTTGTAACACTCTAAAGAGATCTTTTGCAGCACATTTGTCGAATGCAATGTGTTGTTTGCTTTCTTTACTGCTGCTCCCATGGGCATTGGATGTGGGTTCATGTAAAATGAAATCCTTGACAACTTCCGTATTTTCTCCATTTATCATGGTGTTGTTTATTGGTCCAGTTGTGAGGATTTTTGTTTTCTTTATGTTGAGGTATAATCCATATTGCCACCACTCATCTGTCAGTTTGTCATACTATAATGGCTTGCATGTTGCTGTGATGCTGGAAGCTATGCCACTAGTATTTCAAATACCAGCAGGGTTACTCTGTGTTTTGTTAACTATGCAAAGGCATTTGACTGTGTGAATCATAACAAATTATGGATAACATTGCAAAGAATGAGAATTCCAAAACATTTAACTGTGCTCATGTGAAGCCTGTACATAGACCAAGAGGCTGTCATTTAAACAGAAAGAGGGGATACTACATGGTTTAAAATCAGAAAAGGTGTGGATCAGGGTTGTATCCTTTCGCCATACTTATTAAATCTTTATATAGAGCAAATAACTCAAGAAAATGGACTATATGAAGAAGAACGGGGCATCAGGATTGGAAGAAGACTCATTAACAACCTGCAATATATAGATGACACAACCTTGCTTGCTGAAAGTGAAGAGGACTTGAAGCACTTACTGGTGAAGATCAAGGACTACAGCCTTCAGTATGGGTTACACCTCAACATAAAGAAATAAGAAATCCTCACAGCTGGACCAATAAGCGACATTATGATAAATGGAGAAAAATATTAAAGTTGTCAAGGATTTTATTTTACTTGCATCCACAATCAACTCCAATGGAAGCAGCAGTCAAGAAATCAAAAGACTCACTGCACTGGACAAATCTGCAAAAGCCCTCTTTAAAGTGTTAATAAGCAAAGATGTCACTTTGAGGACTAACGTGCGCCTGACCTAAGCCATGGTAATTTCAATTGCCAAATATGCATGCAAAAGTTAGACAATGAATAAGGAAGACCAAAGAAGAACTGATGCCTTTGAATTATGGTGTTGGTGAAGAATTTTTAATATATATGGGTTGCCAGAAGAAGAAACAATCTGTCTTGGAAGAAGTAGAGTCAGAATGCTCCTTAGAAGGTAGGGTGGAGACACTTCATCTCATGTACATTGGACATTTTATTAGGAGGGACCAGTCCCTGGAGAAAGACATCATGATTTTTAAAGTAGAGGGTCACTGTAAAAGAGGAAAACGCTTAACAAGATGGATCGACACAGTGGCTGCAACAAGGGGCTCAAACATAGCAATGATCACGAGAATGGTGCGGGACCAGGCAGTGGTTTATTCTGTTGTACATAGGGTCACTATGCGCTGGAAGAGATTTGAGGGCACCTAACAGCAATAGATATGAAAATGAAGATAACAAGTAGATAGGTAGTATTAGAATCTGGGGGAGAGGTCAGGGCTTGAAATATAAATTAGGGAGTTATCAGCACATAGGTGAGCTATGTCATCACTTGTAATATTAAAAGAAATGAAATATTTAAACATATACTAATAGGTGCCTAGTTATAAAAATTATGATAACCATAATGGAATATCATGCAGCCATATGTCCAAACAAGGGTATAGATTCACATGGACTGATATAAAGGTGTCTAGGATATGTTGTTAAATAAAAATGCAAAAGTCAGAACCCTGTGTATTATATGATTTGTGTAAAAAATTATACATATAATTATATTGTTAAACTTAATTGTATATAGTTTATATATTTTATATATATATATCTACTTGTACATGGGTGGAAATTTTCTGGAAGATATTTGAGAATGCATCAATGATGGTTACTTGCCAGAGATAGGATAGAGGCAAGATATGGGAAGAGTGGATTTTGTTTATCCTCTTTTATTATTTTGAATATGTATTTTATAGGTAAGTAAGCAATAGCTAGGCTGTTTTTCTTTTGCTGTTGTTTGTTTTTCAATGAGGTCTTCAGATTATGATGCAAAAAGAACTAAACTAGGAAACTGGGGACCTGGTTTCTTCACTGATTCTCTGTGATGTGGGACCATTCATCTTTTATACCTAGACTTTAATTTTCTCATCTGCAAAGCATCATCATTGAACAAATAGATCTCCACATTCAAAGCCCCATCTAAGCAAATTTTGCCTCACTCTATATTCTCTTCAGGCCTATTTACACCACACATCAACACATTGACTCAAATACCCTGTTTTACTTTAATCCAATCCAATCCAATTGAATTCAATCTAGTCCAATCCAATCCAATCCAACCCTGTTTAATCTATCCAACCCTATTCAACCCCATTATGTCCCAGGTACCGTGTAAATGACCGGACAATGAAATTCAGTCCTAACCCTAATCCTTACAAAGAGTCCCTGGTCTAGTTGTGGGCACATACAGAAGTTCTAGAGGTGAAACAGAGGAAGCAGTGATGAACTCTGTCTGGGAAGATAAGGAGAGGATTCTGTAGTAAATTGTGTAACTGTTTCTTGCCCTTCCTGGAAGAAGATTATACTTTTCCAACCCACTGAAGTCAGGCATGGCCACGAGACTTGCTTTTACCAATGCAATATGAGAAGAGATCCAGGCAGAAGTTTAAGAGCAGTTGGTGCTTTGCCATACTCTCTTTTCCCTATGTCACCTATCAGCCATATTCCACACAGTTTCTCCTGAGTTATCCTGGGTCCCGGAGTGGCGATGACATGGAACAAAGTGGCAGTCCACCATGATGGATGTGTAGATTGAGTAGGATTCAAAACTTGTTATTATAATCGATTGGGATTTGAGAATACTTTTATACTGTACACCCTTGAGGACTGATCTTTAATTTTGGGCTTATATACAAGGAAAGGCAAGGTAATAATTTAAGAAAATATTGAGGAGGCAGGGGCACCAAACCAAATCCTTCATGGGCAAGGAAACTCAATATTGGCCCTAAAAAGGACAGCATATTACCTTGATGAGGTCAATTTTTGTTCCAGAGAAGAATACATTTTCTCTCACAGCAGTGATGAGGTCAACAATTTCTGTCTTATTGGCCTTTTAAATGAGTTGTCCCTATGGCAAAACTAAACTTATGTGTGAATAAGACATATTACAAACAAAGACTGTCCCTGTCTTCAAGGTTGCTCCATTCTAAAAACCCTAGACTTTATATAGAGAGACCCAAACAGCTATGAGTAATGGCAGTTTTTCCCCTTGATATTTAGCTTTTTGTAGTGAGAGTGCAAAAGTCTGTACCTTTGAGTTTCCCAAAAAGAAAACACTTGTGTCTAATGGGGAGTGGATGATGTGAATGAGAAAAGGTAGCTTGGGAGCAAAGAAATTAGCTAAAATTTCAGGCTTTGAGACTCTTGGAACACATGCTACAACTCCATTTCATTGACAAGCCAAAATATTTCATTAAGCATTTCATGGCTTGTTTTCCCCCTCTTACCTCTCCTATTTGTTCATGAAGCTGAATGCTTTTTCCAGGTAGAAAACAAGATACTTCTAAATATTGACCTGTTTTTAAAAAGATACAGTGCTTTAAATTCATGACCTCAGTAGGGCCTTGAGAGTTGCCTGACAGTCCTATGACATTTCCTGCATTTTCTAGACCATCTCCTTCCTCCTCAAACTACAATGCCTTCTTTTCCTTTCTCATTCTTAACCAATGCATTTACTTCTTGTTTCATTGAAAAAAATTAAAAAATTGAACCAGTCCAGAGGGAACTTTTACCTCAGCACCAAGCCCAATACCCTATCTTCATCTGTACCCTTAAAGTTTGTCTTCTCTCCTTCACCATGCATTGCTGGCCATGTTCCAGCTTCTCCATTTCAATACTAGATAACTCTCTCTGCATACTCAATGTAGTTGTCATTGTCAACTGGTGGTGTCCTCTCACATATATCATCAATATTTCCCTCTCCACCAGGTAACACTATTATATAAGCATAGTCCAGTCTTCTATCTTAAAGCACCTTCCTTTGATCCCAGTTCATTCTCTGCTTTCCTTCAGAGAAATTTCCCCCAATTTTTTCCATACTGCTATCTTCATTCCTTTTGTTTCATTCATTCCTGAATCCAATACAAGTAGGCTTTTGCTCTCACCCCCTCACAAAATCTCTTGTGAAGATAGCAATAACCTCCAAGTTGCTAATCCAATGGTCATTTCTTACTTCCCATCTTACTTAGCCTATCAGAAGCATTTGACATAGTTGATTACTTCCTCTTTCGAAGCATTTTCTTTGCTTGACCTCTAGTTTTCCTTAGCAGCTGCTTCTGTTGGCACTTTAATTAAAATATATGTAAGAATATGACCCTTCTCAGCCCTCCATTTTGACTACTCTAGTTCATCCTCTCTTGTGTGGACTACTGTAATTACCTCTAGTCTCCCTGCTTCCCCATTTGCCTCCCTAGAGTCTATTCTTCATACAACACTTAGGGTAATCGTGCTGAAACACTGTGATATCATGACTCTCTTGTGCTTAGAACCTGTTGGTGGCTCCTTATCTTTCAGTGTAAAATCCAAAGTGCTCATCATGGCCTACGAGGTTCTACATCTTCTGGTTGCTTCCTGCTACCTTCCTTTCACCACTCTTCTCCCTTTTTTCACTCTGGTTGCACTTTCTTCCTTGCTGGTTCTTGAACACACCATACATTTTCCTGCTTCAGGGCCTTTGCATGGGCAGTTTCCTGTGCCTGGAATGATATTCCCTTGAATGTCTACATGGCTTACTCCCTGAATTCCTTTTGTTCCCTGTTCAAATGGCATCAGAGAAACTCCCCAGACCAGCCAACCAAAAATACCAGACCCCTTCCCAACCTTTATCACTCTCTATCCTTTTTCTTACTTTGTTCTTCATCATTACTGTGATGATTAAGACTGTGTGTCAACTTGGCCGAGGCATGATTCTCAGCGTTTATATGTAATCACTCCCATGATGGGATCTGCTGTGAGTAGGCGATCAGTCGAAAGGGAGTTTCCTTGGGAGTGTGGTCTGCATTGAGTATAAGTGGACATTTTGGCTTTTGCCCTCTCTGGATCCTGCAGCTGCCTTCTGTTCATCTGACCTCCGGTTCTCGGGACTTGAGATAGCAGCTTGCCTGCCAATCTTGGAATTCATCCGTCTTCACAGCCTGTGAGCAAGAGCCGTGCTCTCTGGCCTGCTGATCTAGGGTTCGCCAACCCCTGCAGCCACATGCATCAGGAGAAGCCTTGTGGTCTTGCCTGCTGATCTGGGGATTTGTCGATCTTCACGGACTCTGAACAAGAGCCTTGCTCTTCAACCTGCCGAGCTTGGGTTCACCAGCCCCTGTGGCTCCATGAATCAGGAGAAGCCTTCATCCTGATCACCAACTTGGGATATTCTAGCCTCTAAAATTGCATGAGCCATTTCCTTAATATAAATCTCTCTGTACATATATTTATACATTTTACTGGTTTTGCTTTTCTAGAGAACCCAGCCTAAGACAATTACCTTTTATTACCTGCCTGAAAAGTATATTTACTTTATGGGTTATGGGTTGAATTGTGTCTACCCAAAAGAAACGTTCAAATCCTAGTCCCTGGAGGCTATGACTGTGACCTTATTTAGAAACAGGGTCTCTGCAGATGTAATCAAGTTAAGATGGGGTCATACTGGATTAGGGTGAGCCCTAATTCACTAGGACTGTGTCCTTATAAAAAGAGGACAATAGACACAGACACTCAGGTAGAATGTCATGTGAGGCAGAGATTGGGATGATGAGTCTACAAGTCAAAGAATGCTGGGGATTGCCGGTAACCACAAGAAACTAGGAAGAGGCAGGGAAGAATCTTCCTCTAGAGCCCCTTGACTTTAGAATTCTAGAGAACCGAGAGAATGAATTTCTGTTGTTTTAAGCCACCCAGTTTGTGGTTCTTTGCTATGGCACCTCGTGATGGTTAAGGTTGTGTGTTAACTTGGCTGGACCAAGATTCTCAGTGATTTGGCAGTTATTCAATGATATAATCACCTCCATAATGAGATCTGATATAATGTGATCACCTCCATAATGAGATCTGTTATGAGCAACCAATCAGTTGAGAGGGCATTTCCTTGGGATTGTGGCTTTTGCTCACTCTAGATCCTACAGCAGGCTCCTGTTCATCTGACCTCCAGATCTTGGGACTTCAGCTAGCAGCTTACCTGCCAATCTTGGGATTCGTCAGACTCTGCAGTCTGTGAGCCAGAGGCCTGGCATTTTACCTGTTGATCTTGGGATTGGTTGGCCTCCACAGTCTGTGAGCCAGAGGCATGCTGTCTGACCTGCTGATGTTAGGTTCTCTAGCCTCTGAAGCTACATAAGTCAGAAGAAGCCTCCAGCCTGACCTATAGACTTGGGACTTGCCAGCCTCTACAACAGCATGAGCCATTTCCTTGATATAAATCTGGTTTTGTTTCTCTAGAGGACCCAGCCTAAGACACACCTCTAGGAAATGAATACATCCTCATTGCCTAAAACAATGCCTAGCACATATTAACACTCAATAACTATTTGTTGGAAGAATGATTGAGTAAAACAACAATTAAAAATAGATAACCTTTATTGACTGCTTACCACGTGTCTTGCTTTATGCTTTACATTATTATTCATTATGAGGCATTATCCTCATCTTATAGGGGAGGAAATGGAGACTCAGAGAGGTTATACAACTTGTGTAAGGTTACACAGCTGGCAGGTGGTGGAGCCAGACTCAGCTCTAGGTCAGTCTTCCTCCAATTCCACTCTCTCAGCCATCATATGCTAATGACTTTGTCCCACCATGATGTTGGCAAACTCCCTAGTGAGCAATCTATTTGCACTTTTAAATTAGAACCTAAAATTAAGGTAGAATTAATAATTAAATGTTATCTTAAAGAAGAACCAGATGGATGTAGAAGTTTATGAACTTTAAATAAAATAAAAAATATATTTGGGAATTCTATTGATTTTCTGTCTTCCATCCAAAGCCAAAAACCAAATCCGTCAAGTCAATTCTGACTCATAGTGATCTCACAGGACAGAGTAGAACTGCCCCATAGTGTTTCCAAGGAGCGGCTGGTGAATTAGAACTGCTGACCTTTTGGTTAGCAGCCTAATGCTTAACTAGCATGCAACCAGGGCTCCATCTTCCATAGTGAATCTAAAACCACCCAGATAAATGTTTTCATTCCTAAACAGTGACCTGATATAAAGCCTAGGGCTGCAGAATAACTCAGTGCCCTTGACTAATCTTAAAAACAAACAAAAAACCTCTGGTCAAGTTTGTTTCTGACCAGACTTTGACCCTAACGAATTAGGCTGGCCAAAAGGGCAGTAGTATGTTGAAGGCATCTTCTAAAATTGCTTCTCATCTAAGCTATCTGGTGATGTAATTGGAAAGTTCAGGGAGTGCTGTGTCACTGTGAGCATATTCTGTTTCTCTGGAACGAGGGCATCACTGGTGCTGTCTTTTCCACACAGCAACATTTCTTATTAATAGGGTTCTTTCTCCACAGAGCCATGGATTATTGATGTAGTTAACTGTTAGGCAAGGCCTCCTGTCACCCTAGACAAATACAACACAGCTCTGCAGCCCCCCTTCAGCAGCCCACGTGCATACTTGCCCAAGGCAACGTCAGGGTGGCTGTTGTTGAAGCGGCATCTTAAAGGCAGGGGGCCTTTCTCTTGGCTGACTGAATAGCAGAGGTATCAGGTGAGCTTGAAAGGGGAGGGGAGGGATACTAGCAATTGTCATTGCCATGGACAGACATCATTACTGGATGTCTCAGGCTGACCAGGCAGCTCTTTCTGGACCCAGAACCTTGACTATACCCTCGTTGTACCAAATGACTTTTTCACCAGGCTCTTTCTTATGTCTTTCTTCTCTTAGTTTAGGCATTTTATTACTTGTGAAAATACTCTGAAATGCACAAAGTACTAGAGATCTATCATAAATAAAGTAGATTATCAAAGGCTTTCTTAATTATCTTTCCTATCTTCTTTTCATACATGCTTTAAGAACTGATTTCCGTTAGGACTTGAACAAAAATCCTAGTGTTATTATAACCAGAATGAAGGGACTCCCGAGGTTATCTAGTCCAAACACTTTGCAGATGAGGAAATGGGAAGCCAAGAAGTAAAAAGAATTGCCCAAGCACATGACAATGATTATTGGTATGCGGATTGAGCTGCAAGCCTCTGGCCTCCCAGTCCATTACTCCTCTAATTTGTATAGCCTGCTGGTTTCTTCTGGACTGGGTGCCTGTCCTTTAATGTCATGATTCCTCCTGTGCTCCTTAGACTTGGCTACTCACTCTTTAATGTATGTCTCAACTCCAGCAATTTAGACCACATCCTGATATCTGGCAAGTTAGTCATCACGTTTAGAAAAAAAAAAAAAATCACTCTTCTAAAGAGCTGGGTGATTAAGTATATGCAATAACAATTTAACCTAGCCTACTGATATTTGAATTTCTATTTTATTATTAAAATTAATTCAGTAATGTATCAGAAATAACCTCTTGTGCAGATATCTCCAGGGGCTCTGCCACTCAAAATTCAATACACCAGTTCCTTTATTTCAAAAAATGAGCAAATTCAGCCACAGAAAGAGGAGGAGAACTTCTTTTGTACAAATTAGATATTGGACTGAAAAAAATCTGTTGTGGATTGAATTGTGTCTCCAAAAATATGTGTTGAAATCCTGGCCCTTGGACCTGTGAATGTGATCCTGTTTGGAAGTAGGGTTTTTCTTTTGTTGTGTTGATGATGTCATAGCAGTGTAGGTTGGATCCTAAAACTAATCATTTCTGAGCTATAAAAAGACCAGAATAGATGCAGAGACACATGGGGGAAAACAGATGCCATGCGAGGATTGTCCTCAAGCAAAGGAAACAAGGAACACTGGGGCTACCAACAAGGAAGGAATTCATACTGGTGAGATGCTGGTTTGGACTCATAGCCTCCAGAATTGTGAGAAAGTATCTGTTCTTCAAAGGCACACACTTTCGATATGTCTGTTACAGCAGCACTAGGTAACTAAGACAAGGCCTAAAATATAAAATAATTTATATAGGAAAGAGAAAAACAACTTTGCTAACGTGGCAGTTTTAAAGATGGCACCAAGTGCTTTTATTCCTCCCATCAAAAGGTGAGGTAAGGTCCCTGCCATCGAGTCTTGGCTGGCCTGAGTGACTCACGTGGAATCCATAAGATCTGGCAGAAGTGCTGATGTTGTCTGGGGTCTTTAAAGCTTGAGAGTGGCCATGTAAGATACAACTATCGATCTCTTTCTGTCTGAAGCAAAGAAGAGTGAAGGAAACCAAAGACTCAAGGAAGCAATTAGTCCAAAAGGCTAATGGCCTACGTGAACCACAGCCTCCTCTAGCCTGAGACCAGGAGAACTAGATGGTTCCTGGCTACCACTACCAGCCGTTCTGACCAGGGACACAATAGACAGCCCTGGTTAGAATGGGAAAAAAATGTAAAACAAAACTCGAATTTATATATTAAAAAAAGACCAGACCTACTGAAATGATAGAGACTGGAGGAACAAGACACCTTTATAACCTGGAACCGAAGCTACTCCTGGAGATCAGCTTTTACCCAAATAATAGATTGACCTTTAAAATAAACAATAACATCTGTAAGGAATGTGCTCCTTAGAACAATCAACTATAAGAGACCAAAAGGGCAACATTTGCTCAAAAGCAAAGATGAGAAGGCAAAGAGGTGCAGGGACACTCGAGGGATGGAATTGAGGAAGGCAGGGTGGAAAGGCGGAGAATGTTGGCACGTTGCGGGGATAGCAACCAGTGCCACAGAGCAATTTCTGTATAGATTGTTAAACGGGAATCTAATTTGCTGTGTAAACTTTACCTAAAGCACAATAAAATGTTAAAAAAAAAAAAAAAAAGAAGTGATGCTACATAACTTCTGGGCTAGGCTAGGAGAGGTCATGCAGCTTCCACTCTGTTTATAAAAAACAGTGCTAAGCTGTTGGGTAAGAAGTCAGCTGACAGTCCTGAGACACCAGCTGGAAGTGGCTCCTGCAGCCCCAGCTGTTTCAGTCAGAGGGCACTGGAGCCACCCTCAGCCACTTCAATATTTCCTGCTGACTGCAGAGAGACACCAGGAAGCAGAGAGGTGCTGGCACCATGATGCCCTTTCTGAATTCCTGACACACAGGCAGCAAGCATAATAAAATTGCCATGTTTGTTGTTGCATCACTAAATTTTGGGGTGGTCCCTGGGTAGTGCAAATGGCTAAGCACTTGACTACTAGCCGAAAGGTTGGCATTTGGAACCCACCCAGAGGTGCCTCGGAAGACAGGCCTTTGATCTGCTGCTTCTGAAAGGTCACAGTCTTGAAAATCCGATAGAGCAGTTCTACTCTGCATACATGGGGTTGCCACGGATTGGAATCAACTTGATGGCAACTAACAAGTTTTGGGGTGGTTTATTATACTGCAATAGATTAGCAAAACCAAAAAACCAAACCCACTGCCATCAAGTTGATTCTGACTCATAGCAACCTCATAAGACAGAATAGAACTGTCCCATAGGGTTTCCAAGGCTGTCAGTTTTTACGGAAGCAGATTGCCATATGTTTCTCCTGAGGAGGGCTGGTGAATTTGAACTGCCGATGTTTTGGTTAGCAGCAGAGTGCTTAACCACTGTGCCACCGGGGTCCTTCAGTGGATAACTGGAACAGTTCAATCACTAGATTCTTCTCTTTGTTCAAATTTATAATTCTTCATACCATGCTCCATTTTATTTTTATTTTGCCACCATTAGAGAATACTTTGTTTTATTCTTTGATGAATTTGAATGTCTTTTTGCAGTGTTTGGATTCATATCTGTATTAACTGACATTTCCTCTGTGCCTGGAAAATCTATAAACACCTACTGTTGTTGTTAGGGGCCTTTGAGCTGGTTCTGACTCATAGCAACCCTATGTACAACAGAAAGAAACACTCCCAGTCCTGTGCCATCCTCACAGTCATTGTTATGCTTGAGTCCATTGTTGCAGCCACTGTGTCAATCCACCTAATTGAGGGTTTTCCTCTTTTTCCCTGACCCTCTACTTTACCAAGCATGACATCCTCCAGGAACTGATCCCACCTGCTAACATATCCAAAGCATGTGAGATGAAATCTTGCCATTCTTGCTTCTAAGGAGCATTCTGGTTGTACTTCTTCTAAGACAGATTTGTTCATTCTTTTGGCAGTCCATGGTATATTCAATATTCTTCACCAACACCATAATTCAAAGGTGTCAGTTCTTCTTTGGTCTTCCTTATTCATTCATTGTCCAGCTTTCGCATGCATATGAGGCAATTGAAAACACCATGGCTTGGGTCAGGCGCACCTTAGTCTTCAAGGTGACATCTTTGCTTTTTAACACTTTCAAGAGGTCTTTTGCAGCAGATTTGCCCAATGCAACGCGTCTTTTGAATTCTTGACTGCTGCTTCCATGTTCGTTGATTGTGGATCCAAGTAAAATGAAATCCTTGACAGCTTCAATCTTTTCTCTGTTTATTATGTTGTTGCTCATTGGTCCACTTGTGGCGATTTTTGTTTTCTTTAGGTTGAGGTGTCATCCATACTGAAGCCTGTGGTATTTGATCTTCAGTAAGTGCTTCAATTCCTCTTCACTTTCAGCCAGCAAGGTGTATAATCTGCATAAAACAAGTTGTTAATGAGTTTTCCTCCAATCCTGATGCCCTGTTCTTCTTAACATAGTCCAGCTTCTTGGGTTATTTGCTTTACAGATTGAATAAGTGTGGTGAAAGGATACGACCCTGATGCACACCTTTCCTGACTTTAAATCACACAGTATCCCCTTGTTCTGTTCAAATGACTGCCTCTTGATCTATGTACAGGTTCCTCAAGAAATGTTATCCATAATTTCTTATGACCCACACAGTCGAATGCCTTCACATAGTCAATAAAACACAGGTAAACATCTTCCTGGTACTCTCTGCTTTCAGCCAAGATCCATCTGACATCAGCAATGACATTCCTCGTTCCACGTTTTCGTCTGAATCCGGCTTGAATTTCTGGCAGTTCCCTGTTAAAGTACTGCTGCAACTGCTTTTGAATGATCTTCAGCAATACTTTATTTGCATGTGATATTAATGAACCTGTTCAATAATTCCACATTCAGTTGGATCATCTTTCTTTGGAACAGGCATAAATATGGATCTTTTCCAGTTGACTGGCCAGGTAGCGGTCTTCCAAATTTCTTGGCACACCTAGTGAGCACTTGCAGGGCAGCATCCATTTGTTGAAACATCTCAGCTGATATTCTGCCATTTCCTGGAGCCTTGTTTTTTGTCAGTGCCTTTAGGGATACCTAAATTGACATAAATGAAATCCTGGGCATGATTAAAATTTTATGATTACCATCGTAAGAAATTCTTCTGTAATGAGTATAAGAAAGAAAGAAAGATAACTGATCTATAAAACAAGTGAAAATACTAACTTTAAGAACTCAGCCCCCACCATTGTAGTTAAAAAAAATTTTTTTAACTCCTATTTTATTTTATTTTATCAGAGATTTTTAAAAGACATTTATGCAAAGACCTGATAAAAATTAATAATGTCAAAGAAATGTTAGTTTTCAAAGACTGGCTACTACATAAAAACAAAATCCTGGAAACATAGTATGCTTAACATGCCTTATACATAGGAAATGCCCAATAATGCTCAGGAAAGACTAGATTTTAGTACCAATATTATTGTATTTTTAGAAAAAGAAGATGGAACTCTATTATGACAAAAACACTAAGACCTACTCTGGAAATGAAAAGTAGTTACAACTTTAGTTTTTAAATTTAATTCGTCTAATCTGTGGCAATATCATTCATCTGCCCTGAGAATTTCATATATGACACTCATTCATCTCTCACATTCATAGAACGTCTATCATTCTCACACAAGCTATTTCATCCAGGATCCAGGCTATTATCTAATTAGCAATAGCTAGAAAGAGTTTGTCCTTTGTTACTTGCAGGTGTGTGTGTGTATATGTGTGTGTGTATCAGGTTAGCTCTTCTTTTTGGCAGACTACATCCTGGCCAGTTAGCTCAGTTGGTTACAGTGTGGTGCTCGTATGATCCCCGTATGGGCCAAGGCTGAGTTTTAGAAACCCTGGTGGCGTAGTGCTTAAGAACTACAGCTGCTAACCAAAAGGTCAGCAGTTCAAATCTACCAGGTGCTCCTTGGAAACTCTATGGGGCAGTTCTACCCTTTCCTATAGGGTCGCTGTGAGTCAGACTTGACGGCAGTGGGTTTTTTTTTTTTTTTTAATCAATGCAGATTTCCACAGTATACATTCAGATGTGGTGACTGATTTTGATTGAGAAGATAGTCAAAATGAATAAATCCACCGCGGACAGACCTCGCCTGAATTATTTTCCCCTCACCTTAAGAACCTGAATTTAATTAATGGGTATGTATTTCTGTGCAACCAAGAGATTTGCCTTGTTAGGGAAGAGCCCCTGAATCTCAAAACTCAGTATTGGTTGATATCCCTCTTTGGAATAATAATTATCTTAATAGCATACTAGCAACATGAAGATATTTGGTCAAAATTTCTGGATTTACGTACAAGAGAGTAATATTGGCTAACCCCGAAGGGAAAGGGGGTATTAGCTAAGACAGCCAGTGTTTTCTGAACATTTTCTTGAATAGGGATTAAGAACTGAAGATTGTCAAGGCAGAAACTCAGTCTAGCTATGCCTGCAGTGTGGCAGCCTGGGAGTGTTCCTTCAGTGCTTTGCAGAGGCCCTCAAGTCTTTATCGAAACATTAAAAACAGCAACAAAACTAAGATTATAGTATTTCTCTTAATCACTTAGAACCCATCACATTAGGAAAATCTGATAGCCTCATAAAACAAAAACCTAACCCGTTGCCCTTAAGTCGTTTCTGACTTATGGTGACACACGTGTTACAGAGTAGAACTGTATTCCATAGGGTTTTCTTGGCTGTAATCTTTACAGAAGCAGGTCATCAGGACTTTCTTCTGTGGTGCCGCTTTGTGGGTTCAAACCACCAACTTTTAGGTTAGTAGCTGATCGCAAACTACCTGCACCACCTAGATAATCCCATAAAACAAAGAACCAAATGCTTCGTCATCGAGTTTATTTTGACTCATAGCGACCCTATAGGACAGAGTAGAATTGCCCCCTAGGGTTTCCAAGGAGTGGCTGGTGGATTCAAATGGCTGACCTTTTGGTTAGCAGGCAAGCTCTTTACCTTCGCGCCACCAGGGCTTCGACAACCGCATGGAACTGCCAAAATTCTCTTATAAGAATTACCCTGGAGAATAACAAACACATTGATTAGGGAAGCTTAGAATCGACTAGCAGTATTGGTGGTAGGTAAGTGAAGCCAAATTGTTTCAAATACGAAATGAAATTTCTCTTCAGTCTGTAGCGTTTACATTTCTGTACACAGTGGGGATGCTGGTTAGCGTTTTATCCAACTGAGAGAGGTTACATAAACTCCAAGAGATTGCAGCCATTGAGAATCTGCATTTGCAAGGGGAGAAATCTCTTATTTTGGCCAGTTAAGTGCCCTGTGGTCCTCAATCATATTTCTTTGTACAAGCCTCTGGGGTGTCTCACCCTTTCAGAAACGCACAGGTTGATTTATGGGGCACAGGTTGTCCAAAAGCTGAGATGAATTTTCTTTCTTGATAGATTGCAGGGCTGATTTTGAAAATGCATTGTTATAACGGTTATGTTCCTTCCCCACATCATCATGCTGAAATGTCTCATCCTGAGAGAACCGAGAGACAAACACTGTGCCAAATGTAGCAGCTGGAAAAGATTTTTTAAAAAAGAAAATACAGATAAGGAAGCAAGAGCTGAGAGGTAAGAAAGACAGCTGGGAGATTTAAGGGACATGGCCTCTAAGCAGCTGAAAGAGACAGCGGTCCAGGAAGAGACTGTTTGCGAGATAAGAGGCTTTGTGCACGCTGAAGAAATATGCCAAAGATGATAAGAAACGCAGCTGTTATGAAAACGTGAATTAAAAAGATTCTCGGAATGCCCAGGACATGAAGACGTTCAACACGTGTGCTTGAGGGACAAGCACAATGACTCCTTTCAGCAGTTTCCTGCCTCAACCTCCAAGTTAGGTCGCTGTGCTTACCTCCCTCTGTCACTTCCAAGCTGCCATGGCTCACGCTTCCTGGATTTTGTTTTGGTTAGCTGCCTTTGCGTCAGCCCCCAACTCATGGGGACCCCGAGCACAACGGAACAAAGCTCTGCCTGGTCCTGTGTCATCCCCGTAATCCGTTGTCCATCTAACTGCTATGATCCATAGGGTTTCCAATGGCTGATTTTTTAGGGTAGATCATCAAGCCTTTCTTCCTAGTCCGTGTTAGCCTGGAAGTTTCACTGAAACCTGTTACGCATCATAGCAACACGCAAGCCTCTACTGACAGATAGGTGGTGGCTGTGCTTGAAATGCGTTGGCCAGGAACCAAACACTTGAGATGCACTGGCCAGGAATCGAACCCAGGTCTCCCACATGAAAGGTGAGAATTCTACCACTGAACCACCACTGCCTTCTTTTCCTGAATTTTACCCTCACCTATTTCATGGAAACCCTGGTGGCGGAATGGTTAAGAGCTATGGCTGCTAACCAAAAGTTGGCAGTTCGACTCCACCAGGTGCTCCTTGGGAACTATATAGGGCAGCTCTACTATGAGTTGGAATCGACTCAGCAGGTTTGGTTATGGTTTTATTTCTGGCATTGCTTCTTTAAATTATCCTTTTCTTAAAGGAGACAATCAGATTATTGCTGGCAGCTGACTTAATTCATATCCCTTTGGAACTATACTCCGCATTGAAATCCAATGTTATTATTAGTGGTATCGGCCTTATTGGTTAAAAACATAATTATTTGACATTATGTAATACAACCTGAGATATATACTCTTATTCAATTTTATAATAATGTATAATATTAAATCACAGTATTAGTATACTTTTTTCCCCCCACAAAAGCCTAAGTGGTGCTAAATTAAAAAAAAAAAAAAAAGAAGCCTAAGTGGATTCTGTTCCAGATGACTAAATAGTAATTATAATCATTAGCAGTATCGCTCAACAAATGTTCTCAACAGAAATTAAATGAAGAAAGCGAGAATGGAGACCTTTGTGCTACGCAATCTATATTAGGGGTTTTAATCATATATGTAACTTGCCTTGGGGTCCTTGGATTAGGTTTTGGCCCTGGAGTCTATTGAACTGAAGGCATGTTTATTAAGCTTCCCTTATAATTTCTGAGACAGTTCCTAGTTACAGAAAAAGAAAACCCATTGACTGTTAAAATAATCCAGTGACAATTAGGCTTTGGAGTCAGCCAGACCTGAGCTTCATCTCAGTTCTACCACCTTCACTTGTGACCTCGGGCAAATGACGCTAACCTCTCTGTAAAAATAAAGATAAAAATGCCAAGTCTGCAGAGAGGGTGTGACGATTAAAGATAACATACGCAGTGCCTGGTGCAAATGAAGACCCAGTAAACGGTAGCTAAAAATCTAGATATTTAAAGTAAAGGGATGAACAATGGTAATAAAGAGAAGAGTGTTTAATGTGATATTACCAATATTCCTTCCTTAATATAGATCTATGACACAGAACGACTCTTTACAACTGAAAGCAGGGTAAAAGTTCCAAGCCCAAGGATAGGTGAAGGAAGGCTTTATACTTACAGCAACCCCCTCAGACTTGAGGGACTTCGGATACTTCCTTTAACTTCACATTTGCCCAGTTACACTCTCCCAATCTTTCCATTGGGTATTGGTTTCTGCCAAGCACATTGTCGACTGTGACAGAAGACAGAGCATATTGTGGGCTTTGAAAATATTATTAACGAGAAGATTAATGAGCTAGCTGCTAACTGAAAGGTTGGAGGTTTGAATCCACCCAAATGTGCCTCAGAAGAAAGGCCTGGAGATTACTCTCCAAAAGTCTGCCATTGAAGACCCTATGGAGCACAGTTCTACTCTGACACATGAAGCCATCAGTCAGAGTTGATTTAACAGTTTAGGTAACTGGTAGGCACAGTGAAGAAACTTAGCATCAGAAGACTTTTTTAATATGGTGCCCCATTGATAAGCAGGCATAAAAAGTACAATTAGGAGTCAAGTTAGAGGCAAAAAGAGTGAATTCAACTGTAACTGGGAACAAGCCAAATTTGTTCTGGGCAACACTTCCTGGGAAGGCTTCCGTAGACCCCCTGGAATCTTCTGCTCCTCCTGCCCCCCAGTAATTCATGCCTACGTGCAGGAGTTGTCCCTCCACTAAGTCAGTGGTCACTAGCTCTTGTTTAACAGGAGAATGAGGGCAGAGAACCATGGCTGTTTGTAAGGCGCACCCAGGGAAGCTGCGAGGGCTCACTGATAAAGGAGGGGCAGGAAGCAGCATGGTGAGGGGGCTTGCACCTGGGATTTGGTTTCAAGTACCCGCCATCTTGAAATCCAGATTCTGCACCGTACTAACGCTGTGAATATGGGCAGGCTGTCTGCTGCCTTTGCATTTGTTTCTTTATCTGAAAAATGCCTTGCCAGAAGGATTAAATACAAGTATCCGCTACATGGTAGGTAGGTAGTGGTGTGAGGCCTCTTGCCTTTGATTCCATCTCAAACTTTTCATTGTTTCTCCAAAGGCCCATCAACAGGTATACAGCAGTGTCAAGGCAGAAGCAACAAAGCCTTGCAAATACAGATGCTTTGCTTTTAAGAGCTTGCATTTCTCAGCCACAAATAATTTTTTAAAAAATATTTTGAATCAAAGTACACTGGATTGTAAGTTAAATACATTTTTCTTTAATCTTCCTCTTCCCCCCTTTCCTACTTACTTGCCGGTCTAATTAAGATGGGAATTGACACCAGATAAAAGAATGGCATATTCCCTGTCCCCAGAGGCCCGAGGTCCATGACGAAGCTCTGTCTGAACCTACCTCTGTCTGAAGCTCTGTTTCCAAAAGTTTTCAGTTATGAAGAATATAGTCCATAACTATGCTTACAAAGTTTTTTAAACTTCTAAACCTTTGTAAGCATAGTTCAAAAGCTCAGTTGTTGTCCTAAGTGTCTTTTATTTCATTGAAAAAAGAAGAAAACCACCTAGCTAATTTGTTATTAGCTTCCGAGGAGTTGGCCCCTGACACATGGCAACCCCACGCACAATGAAATTGGACACGTGATCCATTGGCTTCCTTTTGATTACTTCATTTTCGAAGTAGATCGCCAGACCTCTCTTCCTAGTCTGTCTTAGCCTGGCAGCTCTGCTGAAACCTGTTCAGCATGAGAGCAGCACGGAAGCCTCCACTGACAGACGGGTGGTGGCTGTACCTGAGGTGCGTTGGCTGGGAATCAGACCCAGGTCTCCTGCATGGAAGGTGAGAATTCTACCACTCAGCCACTGTTGTCCCCATACATACCCAATCATTGTGTGCCATCCAGTTGATTCTGACTCAAAGCGACCCATGGGGTTTCCTAGGCTATCATCTTTACGGAAGCAGATCACCAAGGTCTTTTCTCTCATGAAGCTGCTTGTAAGTTCAAACTGCTGATCTTCCCGTTAGCAGACGAGTGCTTAACCACTGTACTTTCAGGCCTCCTTTAAATCACCCCTCCTCTCTGCCCATGAAGCTTCCATCCGCTCAGCAAAGGTCCACTCCCTCTCTTCCCTATGTGGCCCTTAATGGCAAGCCCTCCCTTCACACAATCTGGCCCACAACCCCCATTCCTTCTTCTCCTCTTTCATCTATTTTTGAGATACTTTTGACCTTCCCTTTTCTTCTCCATCCTGTCCCTTTTTCTCACATTTCGGTACCTACCTGAGCAAACACACAATGGAAACTGCAACCTCTGACTCCCCAAAGGGCATTCGCAGAACCCACGTGGCCTCACCCGAGGCTTCTGCAGCCCACGTGGCAGAGCCAGGAGCCAGGGTTTTTAAAAAGTGAATAGAGCTAAAACAAAATTTCTACTTGGAACAACTCTGATTTTTGTATAGTATTTAAAACTTGTTTTGGATATTTGCTTTTTTAAGAACACATCTGAGCTATTAAATGAAAAAAAACAAACAAAAAAGAACTTGTACTCTATCCATGTTATAATGTCATCACGATTACCATCAACAGTGGCAAAACGGAAAACAATGTGCACTCTCAAAGCCCAAAAAACTAAACCCTCTGCGGCTGAGTGGATTCCGACTCATAGTGACCCTACAGGACAGAGTAGAACTGCCCCATAGTGTTTCCAAGGAGTACCTGGTGGATTCGAACTGCCGACTTTTTGGTTAGCAGCCACCAGGGTTTCCTGTACCCTCTCCAACTGACTTAAAATATATTCATAGTTTGGTGGTAGCATCTTGGACTTAAAAAATCAATGGCATCATCTTACTGGGGACTAGTGGCAGGATGGAAGGGAACTTTACACTCCTTCCCTTCCTCCAAAAGAAGTAAGAAGTTGGTGAAGAATGACCAA
Source organism: Elephas maximus indicus (assembly GCF_024166365.1). Lineage (NCBI taxonomy): Eukaryota > Metazoa > Chordata > Mammalia > Proboscidea > Elephantidae > Elephas > Elephas maximus. Next base: position 62,642,840 of record NC_064819.1, on the reverse strand, counting down.
ATACTATGCAATAAGAGAAAACTGACTCATAGTAACAAAGCTACAAATACGTTTCATTTTTCTTATCTAAAAACCCTGAAGTCCTTATATATGCATTGTCTCATCCCTTGGTTATTTTGATTTAGGATTGGGATTTCAAAGCTTGAAATTGAAATGCCCTACCTAAAATCATGATTGAACTTCTAAAATTTAACTCAGAACAAATACCCCAAATTAAACCTCTTCTGTAAAAAAATATTTTTTATTTTTTTGTACCAAGTGCTTAGAGCAAAACAAAGTTGGAATTTCCATGGCAACAGCCTGGAACTCTTGAAGGAGAAGAGAGGACACAAGCATGGAAATGCATTTATTTATTTTTTTGGTTCTTCTTCACTTCTGCCCCTCCAAACCTCAGGTTGTCATCCTAATGAACACTTTCAAGCCTCAGCGGGAATTGAGAACAATATTTGACAGGGAGCAAGGAAGGAACTAAATATAGTTCCCCTGTGAGGGAAATGTATTCCATAATCTTTTTGTTTACCCTTCCTTCCCCTATCTGGGCAATCTCTCCATTTTCAGCGTTATTTTTGGGCTGTTTTTCTTGTAACAGCAAGTTTAATTTACTTGGTTGTGATAGAATAAAGATAACATCATGAGACACAATTTTATCCTCTTTTGGAAGGATCCTTTAAGAGGAGAAAATTAAGATCCGTCTCCAACTTAATACTGCATATATTCTGCCAGTGCAATAATTTCCACTTGCAGAATGCTCTAGAATTCCTAAAATGCTGGTGTGTCACTGAATTCATTTAATCAGTACAACCTGGGAGGTAGTCAGAACAACTATGTTGGATACTATCTGCCACATTTTACAAGTTAAGAAGGCTTCACGGTCACTCTGGTGATAAGTAATGAAACCAGAACTCATCCAGCTCTTTAGACCTTGGACCCACTGCTTTTTCTAACTCTACAAAAGCGAATGGCCCCTAGATGGTGCCTGGTTACCACTACCAACCGTTCTGATCAGGACCACAACACATGAATCCTTATTGAATGGGAGAAAAATGTAGAACTCAAATTCTTAACAAGTCCAGACTTACTGGACTGGTTGAGACTTTGCCCTGAGATACACCTTAAACCTTAAACCGAAATCATCCCTCGAGGTCACCTTTTAGCTGAATAAGAGATTGGCTCATAAAATAAAGAATATCACCCATGAGTAATGAGCTCCTTTAAAAAATCACCTATAAGAGGCCAAATGGCAACAATTACTCTAAAGTGAAGGTGTGAAAGTAAGGGGGCAGGGAAAAGAGAGTACTGGACATGGTACAAAACGAGAATGACAACAGACACATTGTGAAAAATGTAACCATTATCACTGAATACTTTGGGTAAAAACTGTTAAATGGGAACCTAATTTACTATATAAACTTTCACCTTAAACACTTGAAAGTATTATTAAAAAAAAAAAAAGAAAGGTGCAAGTGGTCTGCTTGACCAACGTAGTTACTGTCATGGCTATTCTCCGCTTTTAATAGATAGTAAAAACTTTTTTTTTAAACTTGTGTTGAGGTGCTTTAGCACAACAATGTAAAAACCTTACCTTCTGACAAGTGCTAATATTGATACTAGTATAGATCAGCAAACAGCACCGAGAAAGGTACAGGCAGGGGAGGTGGCCTTTTGACTCTCCTGAGTCGGACTGTTTTTGACAAGCTTTTCCCAGAATTGTCTGACCTACTTTTAATCGATAAATAATGCTTCATTTTAAAGCTCAGCAATATTTGCTGCATTGAGGAGCAAAGTGCCCTTCCATTGTCTGAAAAATTAAAATCCAAACATGCCATTTTAGGATAAAATAATCATTAATGCATCGACTGATTTAGGTAACGTACAAATTATTTTACTGATCCAACATAATACCTTGTGCTGTAATAATCTCTCTCCCTGGAGAAAAGGTAGTATCTGTTTTTCCATGGAAAAATAAAAGCAATTAAAGTTTTAAGGCTGTGATGGTTTCCAAAGAGGATGACAGTTATCCTAAAGTAGAAAATGTGATGTTATCTATTACCACAATGTTCTGCTGCATATAATTTTTGAAAAAGAATGGAGTTCAAAAGATACTATATGATGAATTCAAGAAATATTAAGACCAAGAGGCCAACAAACAACCCATTCCATCATTAACCTATTTACTTTAAGACAATGTGGTAGTCACTCATTTGACATTCCAGTACACATCTTTTTAGACAGTGCCACATCCCTCGGGACAGAAATTAAAAAATAAAACCATTCCAATACTTCCCCTTTGATTTTTCATTCTGGGCATTACAACTACTACTATTACTACTCGTGATCACTTCTCAAATGCTTATTATATAGCTGGCCCTGTGCTGAGCAGTTTATGCACTTTATATATTTAAATCACCATGTGAGATAGGTATTAATGTCTCAGTATTATAGATGAGAAATCCAAAAGAGCCTCACCCAAAAAGTGGATTACAGAATCTACCGCGCTCCAGTTCACATTGCTAGAAAGTGGTAGACTTCAGCTGCAAACCTGAGTTAACCTGATCCTAGCACAACTCTGCTACTCCAGCTTCTGAATGACTGGTCCCCTCTCTCAATGACCTGCCATCCAGTTGACTCTGACTCATGGCAACCCCATGTGTGTCAGAGTAGAACTGTGCTACATAGGATGTTCAATGGCTGATTTTTTGGAAGTAGACTGCCAGGCCGCTGGGTGGACGTGAACCTCCAACCTTTCGGTTAGCAGCAGAGCAAATTAATTGTCTGCACTACCCAGGGATTCCTGGTCTTTTCTCCAGTCCACTACTTCCAAAACAACTTCAGTTAACCTAATTTCAGTGACATGAATAGTCCTTTAGGGTTCATTTGTTAAATATAATGTCGATGCCGAGTTCATGAAATTTACTTTAAGGTTTAAAAACAGGGGTCCAGGAAGTGTTATGCTCAATGAAAATGTTACATGTAAATCATGCCTATGAATTCTGGTTAAAAGGAGAAATCGCTCACCTTTGCTACAGAATTAGAAACAATGCCACGAAGTTTTTAAAAATTATATTTAATACAAGTGAACAGATTAGAAGATCTGAAATGTTATAAAGCAATATACACAATGAATAAATAATTTGCACGGGAGAGTCATGTCTACATCACATAACACTGTCTAGTTTGGGAATACTTAAAGTAAATCCAGTGATAATGCAGAGAGTCCATAAAAATGCTAACCTGTCTTCCCTTGTATGAAATTGTTCAAGTATAAAAATCCAATACAGTGTAAAATAGTATTCAATTTTGTTTAAGAATAAAAATTGCAAGTATTGCAGCTTCAGAAGAAAAATGTAAAGCAGCATTTAAAAACTACATAAGGAGAGTGTTAGACTAATGAGTTACCAAGAAAAATGAGACCTACACGAGCAAAAATCACAGAAGGAAGCACGAAATTAGCAATATAGCCTGTTTAAAAAACCTAAAAGCTAAAATCAACTAAAATGTGTTAACGTAAGAGTACTCTCTTATACAGTGCACATACGAATTTAAATAAATCCAAGTCAACATCTTTCGCTGAATAGGTTAATATTTAATACCCTACATCTAGACCTACTAAATAATTTATGCCATGAGATGAATACATAATTTTACAGTGTCACATCTAAAGGTCCTTTCTTTAGAGTGCAGCATAGTAAAACTTCAAAATAAATATCTTAAATAGCATTACTAGTAAGGCACAATATAAACCACATCATTATTAACCTTTGAAGAATTGTAATCTCGGTAACCTTGTTGTCTCATGGACTGTATTCACTAATAAATAGTTTTAAATATGACTCTGAAATAGATACTAAAACGTGTAAAATTATTTAAAAAGGGGGGAAAAAAATAAACATCCTTAAGACAGTTCTTAAGGGTGTAGAGTCTGCGAACTTTGCCTGCCTTTATTCAGAAGCCACGAGTCGACACAATAAATAGAAAGAGAAGGCTGTTGTAGTAAAAGCCTGATCCTATTTCAGAATCAGAATTGCTGACACCAGCAGATACAAGTTTCCCAAAATTGAAACAGGATGGGGAGAGGGATTAGAATGTGACAAGCTCATCAAACAAGCACAAGTGATGTGTTCTTTCCAGAACTGTGTGTGTTATTGATTGTCTGTACAGCTGTTGCACCCATTATTTCCACATCACTTGCTCCACAGTTCCACTCATCCTGAGGACAGATGAGAAAATAGCTTTGGTGCCTGTCCACCATTTCACCCACCGCCACGCTCCCAGATTGATTGTTCGATGCCCATTTTTGAGACAGTAAGAACATTACCTTCTTACTCGGAAAAAGTTCTATAGGCCGTAGTGACTGCTAAAAATGACAATCAGTGCTTTCAAACACTTGGTTTAAAAAAAGTCTTGCTTTTAAAGGTAATTCAAGCTACATATTGCTCACTCTGTATTCCCTGGTTCAACTAGATTCAAATAGCATTTTCTAACTTGTAAAAGGCAGTTTGCTTCCCTGATACTATAAAAAGAGCAAAAATAAAAACCCCATTAGAAAAGTGAAATTCCATTGCTACTCCTGCATCATTTCGTTGACTCAGGGTCTGTGGGACTGATTTCCAAACCTGCACGGGCTCCCCTCATTCTCACCTCGTTCTCATCCAGGGACACAACTGGAGTATTTAAAAAAAAAAAAAAAAAAAAAAAAAAAAAACCTCTGCTCTGCAATAGCATAGCTTTTTTTTTTTTTTTTTTTCCTTTTTCTTTGTAAAGCTGTTAAGTCAATTAACACTCTCATTACCTACTAAGAATTGGGAAATTGGGGGAGGGGGGAGAAGAGAGAACAATTCAACTTTGATCAGATGGCTGGACTATTGCATTCGGTCTGTTTGCAGCTGCTGAGGCTGATACTGGCCAAATGCGGCAGCGGCGGCAGCAGCTGCAGCGGCGGCAGCAGCTGTCCCAGGTGCCGCGGCGGTGATTGGCTGTTGGACTGCGTAGCCATAGCCCCCAGCGGTGACATAGCCTGCAGCAGCTGGAGAGGCTGCGTAGGGGTACTGGTCATAGGCGGCGGCAGCGGCGGCAGCAGCAGCTGCTGCCGCTGAGTACTGTGCGTAAGCGGCTCCAGTGTAATCAATGTAAGGTGTGGTGGAGGCAGCAGCTGCTGTTGGTTGGACATGCGGAATTACAACTCCAGGCTGCACAAAAGCCTGCGGATAGACATAGTGGGCAGGTATCCTGTTGAAAAACGGAAAACAAAGTCAGGCAGCTATTACCTCCTCTCTGTAGCATTCATTGTCCAGAAATAAGACAAACTCAAATTTAGTGGTTATTATGAGCATAGGGTTGCCACAATATCTACTTTCTAGTGGTTCATTGAAATTACTCTGGCGGTAGCCAAAGTCGCATAGTGCCCAGAAAGAATTCAAACAACAATAAAAATATCACAACACCCCCCTGTGGGAATTTTTATGATTATTTAGAGCCATTAAATATCATTTATCCAAAGTTTGGAAAATAAATTAAGGTTCATGAAGGCTATGAAGGTAAGACGTACTTAACAAACGCTTAATTGGCTAAGACTTTAGAAAATTTTGTAATCCGTTCATAAAAGAACGATGTTTAGCAAATAGAAACATTCTTCGCAGTGACTGCGGGACTCAAAGGTAATCCATGATCATTCATTCAATCCCATGGGGCGTAGGCCAGTTTGTCCAAACGAAAAGAAATTTCAACAAAATATCTGGCTTCAATGATAAGTGTTTATTATCATGGCAACCCTACTTGAAATTGCTAGGCAGACTCAGCACACATTAATCTCTCTGCAACCTCAGTCACCCTTATTAAAAATAATAATAATACAAAAACAACAACAAAAAAAGAAGCAGGCGACAAAATAAAAAAGGAGTTTAAAAGTTCACAAGTGTGGTAAACACAGCAGAATCACACTCCTCAAACGAACTGTAGTGCAGCTCACTCTCGTCACAGAGGCTGTTGTGGGAAGCTACAGAAATGCTATTCACATTCACGGCAGTGATTCCCAAAGAGAGGTGCAGCACACTTTCTTTCTTTCTTTCTGTTTTCCCCATAAAATTCATAAGGACCCAGCGGTCAATCAAACCTGTTTGACTAGCAGGCAACTGAGGGTCAGCCAGCTTGTTTATCTCTATGCAAGACAGACAGAAGGGGTTTGGGGAAACAATGAGGTTGAGGGAAAGGGAGGGGGGGGACAGGGAAATACTAAATATCTCAAAATTATTAGCAACTTAGATGGTTTATATAGTTTTAAGAGTTAGGAAACATTTTTTTATTTGCACATCCATTAACTGTCTTATCCTCCAAATCAACAGAAATAGGTTTATTAGCGTATTTGTTTTAATTCTGTCCTGTTAGTAAGAATTCTGTACAAATCAATTCTATTCTTCTATTATCCTGCAGAACGTTCAAGAAAGTGAAACAAAATCAAGTATCTTTTAAAATGATGCAATCACAGATCACAGACAAAACAGACTCCAATGACCTTACTTGAAAGTTAATTTGGTTAAAAACATAAATCACAAGAGGTCTTAAAAAAACAAAAACAAAAAAACCCATGCATCTCAATGCTCACTCTTGTGATTCATTATTGCCCACTTAAAACACTACCATGACTATCTGGTTTATTTTCATCTTTCTTTAATATAATCTCCACGAGAAACCCCTGGATTTCTAAAAGTACAACACCAACATGCCATGTGGTTGTTGACAAAGCCCAAAAACCTACAGAATGTACAAGCACAACCTTTAAATGTGAACGAACTCAAACCAGAAAGCCTTGCATTCTGATTTTTAAAACACAGATTTTGCTTTGTCTTTTTGGCGTTTCACTAAAAGCACTCATTAATGAACATCCATGGAAAAGATGTATTTATCACAGAGGGTAGCCAGCTTTGACCCCAGTGATAAAAATAACCTGAGTTTTAGTAGACTTGTAGATCTTTCCCAGTGCCAGGAGAAACGACGTCATCAAAGTGTTTCAGAGGACACTCAGGGATGTTCTTAACTGCTTGTCAGAAACCAGACGCATGGTCGTACACACACTCAAAACTTTTCTGCAGGTCAGGTGACTGGCTCGCTTGTAGCAACAGGTGTGGCTTTAGGAAACACTGTGCCGGGAGGTCGCCTCGATCACAGTGTGGGGACGCTGCTAAGCGAGGCCGCTGTCATGCCAGTTTGCATGTGGTGATGGACAGCAGGGGCTGCAGCCGGGCTATTTTTGATCCTGTCATGCGACAAGGGTTTCCAGCGGGTAAAATGTCTTTATAAGGCCAAAGTAAAACATCTATCAGCTACAAAGGCCAGCCAGCAAGAAGCTCACTGATACCAAAACATTAACCCCTTACACTCCCAGAGTTCCAAAAGACAACACAGTGATTGCAAGGTTCACAGGTTTGAATGAAAGTGTTAACCACAACAAGCTTATCCTACAAAGAGGAAGGATAAAATTATGTGTGCGCGTGGGTGTGAAGTAAGCATTAAGCAATAAGTGGGGTTGTTTAGAGGCTCTTGTTTCTGCCTTTATTTTCCATGGAGAAGTCACTTTGCTTTGATAATGCAGACCAATGAGAGCGTGCGGTTCCCTGGAAGATAAGAATTCTACATGAAGTCTGGCAAAAGTAGGAAGATGTCCGGAAGTCAAATGAAAACCTAGAGTCCTTTAAGGTTCAGGGAAAAGGAGAATGCTGGAGGCCATGGAAAGCCTAAAATATCTCACTCAGTTCAGGAAGGAAGGCAGAATTGGACAGAGGGTAAGGGGGCACCTTGGAAGCAATCCCTATATTAGGAGTTCCTTTAATAGTCCACCATCACCCCCGGTTGCTGTTGAGTCGATTCCGACTCATGGCGACCCCAAGTGTCTCAGAGTAGGACTGTGCTCTGTGGGGTTTTCAAAGGCTGGTTTTTCAAAATCAGATTGCAATGCCTTTCTTTTGAGACACCTCTGGGTGGACTTGAACCTCCAACATTTCAGTTAGCAGTCAAGTGAGTTAACCGTTTGCACCATCGTAATAGTCTAAGGGACATGCCTAGCAATTACAAAAGGACAAGTGCAAAGCAGATACTTCCAGCAATTTTCAAACAGAATTCCTACGCTTTCCTTTTCTTCCCATCTCTTTATGTCCCTCTGACTTCTCTCTGATTTTTGAAGCGATATAATAAACTGGTTCTTCTTCTAAACAATTGCACAGTTTTGACAGAGTCTGCCCCTCATTCGCTTGCTCAAAGTACTCCCTGGCCCTTAATATCGTAACAAACGAAATGTGGATTTCTTAAACCTTGGCATCCTAGACCCTTTAGGATTCTGGCTCCAAACTTTCTTTCCAGTATTCCCTTCTACCTTTCTTTGAACCCAGGACAACTGGGCTCCTTAATGTTCCTAAACATGCCAGACTTTCTTAGATCCTCATTTTTGTCCATCTCATCTTTCCACCGGAGATGCCAGTCCCCACTCCACCTCCACCCATCCTCGCTCTTGTTGTTGTTATTGGTGTTAGTTGCATCGAGTCGATTCTGACTCATGGTGACCCCATGTGTGCAGAGTAGAACTGCTCCATAGGGCTTTCAAGATCGTGACCTTTCAGACGCAGATCACCAGGCCTGTCTTCCAAGGTGCCTCTGGGTGGGTTTGAAGCGCTAACCTTTCAGTTAGTAGTCCAGCACTCAAACATCTGCACCACCCAGGGACCCCTGCCCTCACTTTCCCACTCATTACGCATAGGGCCTTTAGCAATTTGCTTTTTCCTTTCAATCTCACATTTCTCATCTATGAAATGGACCTAGTATTTTCAACCCTGATTTGTTGTATATTAAATAACCTATGTGAAGAATCTACTATGATGAATAAAGTAGGTACTCAATAAACGAGCTCCCTATCTTCCGTCATCCTTTAAAACCTAGGTCAACTTCTACCTCCTTCTTGAAGACTTCCTGGATTACACCAACTGGATGTCTCTCTTCCTTATCTGAAGCTACACAGAGAGCACTCTGGGGTGCTTGTCGGTTTTCTTACTAGATTACGAGAGAATGGAGTTGTGTCTTTTTTGGGTACAGCCTGACATGGAGGAAAGAATACAGCCTTTGAGGTCAGACAGACCATGACTCTGAACCAAAATCGGCCTCCATCACTTCCAAGCCCTGTGACCCCAGGGAAGCTAATTAATCTCTTCGTGTGTGTGTCTCTGTGTGTGTGTGTGTGTGTGTGTGTGTGTCTCAGGTTGGTTTGTTTGTTTTTTCACCCAGAGGAAGGATATTAATAGTGCCTTCATCAAAGAATTATTGTGAGGATAATATTATGTAATTTATAGAAATCCCTTATCAGTGCCAAGCATGGAGCAAATGTACAGTTAATGCTGGTAAGCACCTCTCCTACCTCCTTAGTGGGTGGTCCAGCACCTAGCACAGAGTTAACACACCTGGCACAAAACTGAACACTTAAAAGATGTACTGAGCGAATGTTTACGTGTATTTTCAACCTGATCTAAACTACCTAGAAATTTCTGTGCACAGATCCACAGTCTCTCTTCTCTAAGGTTTCAACAAGAAAATCTTCTTCCAAACATAAAATATTTATGATACTTTTCAGCAAATCCATAAGTTTCTATCTATCTTCCCACTGTGTTACGTTCCTTCAGGCCAAGGTTTTGTCTTAAATGGTACAGAGTAATCTGGGAGCTGTTTAGGGACCACATAAAAAATAGTTCAGTTACTAGAACTTCAAACACCTTGAGTAACACAAAAAATTCTCAAGCTTCTTTACAGGACTAAAATAAGAACATGTGGCGTTCGAACATAATTTAGGATGACCAGGTGTGATTTGTTAGGTACAGACTCTGGGGACTAGAGCAATGCTGAGAGCCCCTTAACAAAGAAAAAGAAGGCTTGCTTGTTTCATCTGGAATGCTATCTATTCCTAATACAGATCTCAAGTTCAAACAATTTACGCAAACAGTAATAATCGCCATCCCTTATAAAGACAGTGAATATTAGGAGAGATGAAAAACACAAGGCTGCCATCAAAACACACTTGACTTAAAATTTCCAAATGACACAGCTTACTCTGGGTGATCTTATTTTCCTTCTGTTACTTTCTTTTTCAAGGATCTACAAAGACCAACACAACTAGTCTTAATTTCTATATCTAGCTCTTAAGACCCTCCATCAACAGTCTGGTTTCTGCACGCACTAGGTCTTTTCTTCTCGGTGTCTTTATTCACATTCACCTCATCATCCTACCCCTTCCAGACGTGTCTATTCCTCTTTCCACCTCTCCAAGATATACTCATTGGCCCAAGTCTAGATCAAGTCTACCTCCCCTACAAGCTCTGTCCAACTCCTCCAGCACATCTATTTTCTTGCTACTCTGAATTCATCTTGTACTTGACACGATACCAAGTAATTCCTGACTGGTTTGTGTTTGATTTGTTTCCCAAACTAAAGTGCCATTTCTTCATTTTGCCTCACCCACTAGCACAGTAAAAAATAGACACAAGCTAATACCTGTTGATTGATTTACTTTTCTAACTGTTCCAAGATTATTAGCATAAGGCCACGACAAAGCTCACCATCCCTTCTCAAGTCATATGTTCTCCTCCCTAATTCTACCTTAAACACACAGTCTAGACCACTGGGGGATGGCATCCTAGAGAAGTAGTTGGAGTCATCAGCACACTATTTGTTGTCCATGTCCAGGTTGGTTTGGATGGGGCTTTGACAAATAGCTATGGGTATACGAAGACCCTTTCTGATCATGTTGGACAGAAGACTCTCTTCAACAGTTAAAAAAAAAAAGTTAAGAGTTGGCTGTAAGAGTAAGGCACTCATATGTTAAAGGTAGGGTTATAAGAGGGTATTCATGGGAAACATAACTTGACTTTTCCAAGTCAGATTATTATTATTTTTGGTCTATCTATCTATGAAGACAGGTTTCAACCTTTGAGGTTACACATGTTGACGTTGAGGTGTTAAACTGGAGAAGAAACTATTGCGGACCACATAATATATATTGAACAGCTAGAACCTTTAAAAAAGACGTTTAAATTCCTGGCATTCAAGTTACAGGAATGCTGATCGGCTAGAACACAGCCAAAATAGACTTGAGTGTTCAGAATAAATTTAGGAAGTAGGTGATATTCCACCCATCTTATGTCTGAATGGGAGGGAAGTGGGGAGCTCAGATAAGGAAAGCTGTTAATCACAGCACCCAGAGAGAACACAAATATGAGCAGGCTGTTCACCTGGGTTAGGTCTGAAAAGTGAAAGTTAGTGCTACTCTACTTAAAAAACTGGATAGTGTTAATGAAATCGGATGAGGACAGCTGGACCTTTAAATTAGAAGGCCTAAAAGTAGATACACATTGCAAAAGAACCCATTCCCAGAAAACTCCCCCAGTAAAACAGAAACTCAGGACATGCAAGCAATGAATCTGTATTCTTACAGAAAGAAATCACACCATTTAGCACTCACTACAAAAATACGGGTAAGTGGAAGTCACAGGCTACAGCTTAAAAGCAAGAAACAAACAAAAAAAAGGCCCTTTGCTTCCCATGGCAAAGTAAAAAGTCAACACTCCTCAACACCACCACCAAAACCAAAAACACAAAGAGCCCCTTCCCCGAGGAAAAGAAAACACTTTCACTACAGCTCTTTTCAATTAAGTAAAAAAAAGCACACAGTTTAGCTATCAACACCACTTCATTACTGTAATAAATAAAATAAAGCACACGGAGGTCTATTGACTATTGTGAAAAATAAAAAACAACACCAACATCCATGCATCGTTAATCACCATCTGAGCTTGTGTGTCTGAGTCTACTGGTTACAGAGTTTAATTCCAAACAGAACTATTCCACCTCTTATCATCGTATCCTTCTGATCAGTTAGCTTAACTGTATACGAGCCCTGTCAGGTTAGAAAGAGATAAATACAATTGAGTCAAGTTGAACAGCAGTAACGGTGAGGGGGCACAATCACCTTGGACATGAGTCATACCTGGTATTTTTGTTTTGTTTTATCATAAGCTCAAAATTTGTCTGGTTTGGAGGCTGCATACTTGGTCACATAACTTGACTCATCTAAAAATATTTATAGTATCAGCATTAAAAATAGACAAGCATATACAAATATGTTTAACCAGGAAAATTCAGTGACATGATGTCTTGTGTGTCTATAACAAAGAGGCAGGTTTAACAAATGTATTGAAACGGAGGAGGGCCTGTTCAATGGACTTACCCAAAAGGTCTTTGTATAAGGGCTGGATGAAGCTGTTGAACACCAAACGCAAAACCTAACAACAAAACACACCACATTCTCTATTTGTGCACATTACTAGAACATATAAAATGCAATCACAACTTTCACTAGAAAAAAATAACTATTCTTTTAATACTTTAGAGGAAATATTACATCTATAATTTTTGAATCAGTTTTATAAGTGTTACTGTTGATCCCAAATAAAGATTTTAATAGGCTCAAGTGGAAAGTTTGAAAAAATACATATCTGCAAAGTTTATTGGACAGACATAGAACAGGGCTTTAGAAAATGAGACCAGGGACACTTCTTGTGAAATAAAAACAAGAACAATAGGACTTGACAATGAAGTTACATGTCACAAATATTCGTAAAATCCTGAATCACCGTCTATAAAAAGCTTTTGTAAATTGGAACGCTGGTTTTGGAATGCTGTAGACAACGCTCTGGAAGAACTGGGTTTTGCAGCTTTAGAGTACTCAAAATTCACAAAAATAAATTCTCCTTTCCTTCTCTTCTGGATAATATATACACATGGTATAATAGACAAATACATTGTTGTCTTTAGTGGCAATCAAGCCAATTCTGACTCATGGCAACCCCATGGGTGCAGAGTAGAACTGCTCCATAGGACTTTCTAGGCTGTGACCTTTTGAAGCAGATCTCTAGGCCTGTCTTCCCAGGCACCTCTGGGTGGGTTTGAACCACTGACCTTTTGGCTAGTAGCCAAGCATTTAACCACTGCACCACCCAGGGATTCCTTATATATTATTTAATGCTCTTCAGTATTTGTACATGCCCTCGCTTTCTGGACAACCCAGTTTCCTTTCAAATCAGCTTGGATGGAAGTGTCAACCTCTTTCCAAAACTTCAGATGGAAAGTGTTAGGACTATATAATTTAATCAAGCAAAGCCACTTACCCAAGAGAAAGATTACACTCTCTCAATAGTCAACTCTCAATTATTTGTATTAATGCAAAGGGCGGTGTTGCAAATAATCCCAAAGGACATATTTTCACACAGACAAGACGATGCTTCCCTTTCGGTGACCAACTGCCACATAACTTTGTAGTAAATGATTTCTCATCTCTAAGATGCTTCATCTATAACAGGAGGGCCCTTGACTAGGGGAAATCTCTCCATTTTCTTCCATGGCTAATATCCTGTGATTCTAAGTCACAGCTTTACAAACCTGACACTAACCCCATCCCCATACTTCTCCTGGGTCTGTGTACAAGTCAGATTACCTGCTGTGAGCACAGGGCAACTGGTGGTAAAAGGAGAGACAAGACTATGCAGGGAACTATAACTAGCTGGAGTTGACAAGTTTGGCCCACATAATCCGTATGTGAATTATCTACATGTCGCTAAGAGTTGGAAAACTGAGAGTGGACTACAACTCCAAGATCTATTTTTGTACATTAGATACCTGCCTATACAGGTACATTTCAGCTCCTGAAAGGAGTGTCTGCAGCTCTCATTTATTTTAAAGGCCTTGGTAGAATGACTAACTATGGCTCAAGTTTACTAAACACATCTACAGATTCTAAGGGACCCAATGTTTTGGGCATCAGAGATTCTTACTATTCACAAGTGGGGGGCTCTGATGGAGGGTGGGGGGTGACAGGCATTCCTCACCTGGTTGCATGATCCTAGGTTTTGCTCCCAAGTATGCCAGATTCACATTGGCCTTCCTGCCATCAATGATGGGGTTGGGATCCTTGCAGGCCCTTTCCGCAGCAGCCCGGTCAGCCATGGTGACCTTAGCAACATATACACACACACAGACACACACACAAAGTGCTAAATTAACCCCTGAAGGAAAAGCCAAGAATCACACTAGAGAAGTCGTACGTGGTAAAACTGAGGGGTTCTCAAACTTTTTCTTTTATTTCTTTTTTTTTGCTAGGCCTTACTCATTGTTCGCCCCTCCTCGCCAAAATAATAATAAGGACACCCCCACTCCTAAGTCTTAAGAGTGCTAGTAGGGCCTAGTTGACATTCGTGAGCCAGAATTCCGTTTCAGAACGCCTCTAGAGCCTTCCTACTCCCAGTGTCCCTAGATCTGCCTGAGAGCCACTGTTTGCTTTCAAGTAAGCCCAGCCTCACATCCGCCCGGTGAGCCCAGCCACCCGCAAACATATCCCCAACGACAATAGCTATTGTCCTACTCTGGGGCTCGCTGCTTCTCGGCAGATGAATTGCCGAGCTTAAATCTCCAGAAAGCTTGATATGCTCTGTTTCATTTCGGCAAAGAGCCATAGGGTCACCTTTTAAAGAACCTACCTTTGCAATTTTAAAAGAAGAGGGGCGGTGGCATGAGAGGAGGACCTCCTGGGGTGTTCTCTCTCTGCCCCAGCCGGGACGCCAGAAGACACACACATTTTGACAAAGCAACCGCGCGCTTAACCACCTGCCTCCAACCCGGGAATACAATTCTGCAGGGCTGCGGCCCCTCCCTCCCAACCCTCCGCACCTCTAAATCCAATGGTCAATACAATGCTCTCCTTCCACCCCTGCTGCGCCCCTCCCCCTACAGCGCATCCCCCTGGATCCTCTTGGAACCCTAAGAGGCAGGGGCGCCGGCCCTCCCTTCCACAGCTCCGCCGCGCGCAAAGTTTCAGTTTAGCCCGGAGCTGCGGAGAAGAGCGCTCACGCCCGCAGGTTCCTCCCACGGCCACGCTGGGCCCCTCACTCCAAACTCCGACCCTGGGGGCCAAGAGTCACTCCTTTCCTCCCCGCTCCCGCGCCATCTCCCCGCCGGGCTCTTTGTCACCCCCCTCCCCCAATCCGCGCAACTTACAAATCCATAGCCCCGGGACTTGCCCGTCTGCCGGTCGGTGATGACCACCGCCTCCTCGATCTCGCCGAAGACCTCGAAGTACTTGCGCAGGCTGGCGTCGGTGGTGTGGTAGGGCAGCCCCCCGACGAAGATCTTGGTGTACGTGGTGTCTTTCTGGGTCGTGTGCATCTTCGCGCCCGCCCCGCGGCTCGGGCTCCGGCTGCGGCTGCGGCTGGGGCAGCGGCTGCGCCTCCTCCTCCGGCTCCGCGTCTCCCGCACCCTTTCGCGGTCGGCGGGGGCCAAGGGCGCGCCCGGGGGCGAAGGCGGCGGCGCGGTGGGGGCGAGCGGCCGGGGGCGGCCGAGGGCGCGGAGCGCGCGGCTTCCGAAGTCGCCAGCAGCTCCGGAGACTTGACTTCGCTCTCTCCTGCCGCCCCCCCTGCCGGTCACGGTACAAATTCTCCGGATCGTTTGGGTTAGGATTCGGTTCTAGAGAATGTGCCAGCGGTTTCCACTCATCTGCCGGGGAGGCCCAAAATGGAAAGAGGGTGGTCCTCAAGCGAAGAAGTGGGTGCGTTGAGAGGTAGATTTTTCCGTCTTAGAAATTAGGTGGCTTGGGCGGGGCGTGGGTAGGGTCCGCTGGGAGAGCGTCCGCGCGCGGAGGTGGGCGGGCGCGCGGTGGGGCCGGGGCTGGGGGACTCCGCGCTGCTTCGGCTTTAGCTCTCTCTCCCGCCGCGGAAGCTGGAAGACCAGTGTGCCGGGGACTGCTCTCCACCTCTCTGCTCCCTTCCCCCGCTGGCCGGGGGTCGGCGCCTGGCTGGGGAGGGGGCGGGCCGCACGCCTGCGATTGGCCGCGGCCGCACCTGGGGCGCCAGGCGCCACCGCCCCCCAGCTGTTGGCAACAGCTGCTTCTCCCCCGGCGCCGCGCGGCGCTGGCGCCCGGGCTTGGGCTCTGGAGCCGGCGCTAGGGTAGGGTTGGGGACGGCTAAGGCGGCCTTGCACTCGGCGTCGCTCGCTCCAATTCGTCAAAGACCTAGAGACCCGGCGCGGCCCCAGCCGGATCCAGGGCGCGGGGATTGAGTTGGACGAGGGAGCTTCGTCGCTCTCCAAAGCCCGTGACGAGGGCTGTTTTCGCTCGGCCTCGGTGGCAGGGCCCGCAAGGCAACCTGGACTCAGCCTCGGTGTCAGGGCAGGCGACCTGGACTGGCGAGCTGGGGGCCCCGAGGCATTGGGCGGTTCCCTGAAAGGCACTTCCAGTCCAGGCTCTAGGGGCCAAGGAGCTCAGGCAACGACACCGGAGCTGGATACTCTGGGGCCAGGAGAGCGAGAAGGAGGGCCCCAACCTTCCTTGACCCTAAAGAGCCGGTGCTGGGAGGACCAGCGTGGTAGAGCCAGAAGGAAATGAAGGTCTAGCGCTTGGGTGTGCTTGGGAGAACCATAAGCTTTAATTGCTCACGACCCAGCCAAACGAAGTAACCGTAGACACCGATGTCTGTCAGGCACCGCCTTCTATTTCAGAGAACCATAAATTAGTACTTTAGCCCCCACAGTCACCAGATTTGTGTTTCTTCCCAACTTAGTTATTCGGGAAGATTGGTACAGATTTCTCATAAGTTCTTTTTTTGTTTTTCTCTGTCTCTCCGAAGCAAAGAATTAATCTACTTCCTTCTTTTTGAATTGCAGAAATCATGTTTTATCTGGATGCAATTGTAAAGGGTGTAATTTTTGAAATCAACCTGTTACATAACCACAGCTTTCTACCAGCAGCCCTTTAAAGCATCTGTAGACGGTACACTAAGTTAGTACAGCGTGTATATATATATTTAATGTCAGCTTTTCTGCTTTTAGCAACTTTTGAAAAATCAAGAGTACATTCAATTAGGCTATGAAATCATTCAGTCATATTTGAGGTTTGGATGGGAATATTTAACGTGAGCAGTTTTACTTACCACCGTCGATGCACAGTTTGCCTTGGAGTCATTTCCACCTGGAGTGCCCTCTGAAGTCCATACATTAATTGCCTCTGGTCTGCACCCTTTAAAGCACTCAAGTATGTTAACCTCCTGGAGAGGCCCACACTTCTGTTTCTCTTTCCCCGGCACTTTCTCAGTCAACCCAACAGGATGAGAGAGGCTGTATTTGCAAAAGCTATTGTGAGTGCAAATATTCTTGTGCAAAACGTGAAATTCCCTTTTTTTTTTTCACTTGCTGAATTCTGCAGGAGGTTGACCCTTTGAGGTCATCCGTTTCTCTAAATTTGAACCCTCAATGGGAGATATACAGAAAGAAGAAATCCATCCAAAGTCTTTTTTTTTTTTTTTTGTAATGCAATTGAAGAAAAATAAACTATTTTACAGGCATATGAGAGCCAGATAGTGAAAGGGTAAAACAACAGCCTTTCCTTATTGCTGAAGTAAAGCGCAGGTTGGAAAGGGACTCTATGTGCTGGTATGATGAAGGATAATGTTTTAAAAACTGGCAAAACAAAGCAGGCGGTGAAAGAGAAGAGGCGTGTCTTTTAATATTCAACATCCATCTTGCAGCTTCACTTAAGAATTACTGTACTTAGATGAAGCTCAGGCGAAATTTTTTTGTGTGAGGAGAAGCAGCCTTAAAGAGCAGGGCGACTCTGGCCGTTTTACCTCTCTGCCTGCCTGGATGGGGCGCATACTCTGGAGTGGACTGTGATAATATCAGGGAAGGAGGGTGTCTGGGAGTGTAGCCAGCAGCTTGGATGTTCACTAGGTAAAGGAGTGAGATCGACAAGGAAAGTCTGATCCCAGGTTGGGATACCTGAGTGGTAGAACTCGGCTTCTGGAAATAAGATGCTTCCCTAACATTGTCCCAGAGAAAATAATGCAGCCGCTTTCACTCCAAGCCCTTGCAACCCTGGACTGGTATGCTTTTATTCTTTCACGTGAACAGTAAATATTTGATAGCGGCCTTTAAAACATTTGTTTTGTACAAAATGATATCCGGATATTCCCTAATTTTGAATTAAGAGGTATGTACTTAAAGCATTGCTGAGAACGCTGGTTGTTACGTGATTCACAGAGAACTAAGTTTAAGGGGGATGGAGGTTCCCCATTTTCCACACCTATTTAAATAGAAGGGCTGTTGGTGGTTCAGTGGTAGACTTCTTGCCTTCCATGCGAGAGACCTGGGTTTAATTCCCAGCCCGTGTATCTCATGTGCAGCCACTACCCACCTGTCAGGAGAGGCTTGTGTGTTGCTATGATGCGGAACAGGAAGCACTGGAGCTTCCAGACTACGACAGACTGGGAAGAAAGGCGTGGGATCTACTTCTGAAAATCAGCCAGTGAAAATCCCCTAAAAACAACATGGCAGCCCTGAGGCTCAGTGTTTAAAGACTTAAAATAAAACACCCCCCCCCCCCCGCAAATTGCAATGGTCAGATCCTCAATTGATCATGGGAATGATGGAGGACCGAGAAGCATTTTGTTCTCTTCTGGATGGGGTTGCCCTGAGTTGGGGTGACGTGAAGTGGTAATTCATGCACAGTTCAGCTCCACAAACCTTTACGGTGCATCTAGCACCCTAGGCATTGTCGACACTCATTGTGGCTTTTCTTATAGCGGCACAAAATTGGGCATAGTACAATGGCCGGATCCATTCCTGATGGATTTGTGAACCTGAGCCATTGAACCATGTAGCCTTGGGGCCAAAAAAAACCTTTTGGGATTCAATGTTTCAAGGTTATGAAGTACCAAATATTTCTGTACAATTAAAAACAATTACCCGTTACTAATTCAGGTTTGAAAAAACAATACTTGGGTAATCCTCTTGCTGTCTCAGCTACTTTTGGCAGCAAGGAAGACTTGTATATTTACAGACCTTATGCAATGTGATGTGTGCTTCCTTGGAAAGAAAGCCATAAAATACTTTAAAAGTTATTAATAGATTCCAAGCTTGTCAGATCCAAATTAGTCCATATGGATGACCCTGGACCCTTAATTCTGCTCCATGGCAGGATCAATATTATTTTATTACTTACAGTAAGGTATTGCCTACTTTGTTAAAAATCTTTATCTGACCACTAAAGGCCAGAACCACACTCTCACAAGTTTCACATTCATTTATCTCTTCTCTCCCCTCTTAAATTAACCGTGGGATCAACTCTAGGCCCCCAGGCTTCAAAAAGGATTTTGAAGAAAGAGAGAAATATTTCATGAAGGTATAGAAGCTCTGCTTTGGTTCTTTGAGGCTTCTACTCCAGATATGGTATTGCTTTGAGCAGTAAGCCCACCCAAGAGCAGGGGTGATCTTTTAGGCATCACTGGATCCCCAGCTGATCACTGAAACCCGGCACAGAGCTCTACACATAGTTGGCACAAAAAAATATTTACTGAAAAGATTTATTATCTTAAAGATATCTACCTGCAAGCTTGATGGAAAAAATACACTCTAGATTAGAACTGACTACTTGCAGAATATTTAGGAAGGGTGCCCTTTTAAAACAAAACAAAAATATAGCTTCAGTGGAGTCCTGTTTTGATTGTCTGGAAAGGTTCACCTTCTTTTGAGAGTCGGTGTGAGCATTCTGCTGTAAAACCAACAGGTCTTCTGGCCTTTGGAAAAGTCTCATGATCTGCTATATTTCTGTGTCTCTGGTGGTTTGATAATTCCCTCTTAGTAACAGATAACGAATGCCTGTAATAGGTTATGATGCTATTTTAGTGTGCAGAGGCTTGGCAGTCATAAACCCAGGGAGTGCAGCTCCGACCCACCTCTGGGAGAGTTCTGTTCATGCTGCATTAAACCACATCTAAAAAAAAATTTATTTATTTATTTTTTAAGCTATGAGTCGGAATCAACTCGACGGCACTGGGTTTGGTTTTTTTTTTTTTTTTTTGGTTTTAAGCTGGTCAGTAAAGTGAAATGGAAATTTGTCACTGTTGTTCAGTTACTAAAGCCATCATGCCTCTTTTACATCAAACGTCCAGAAAACAGAAAGAAGAGTGGGAAGGAGAAAAAGTAAAGTAAGGGGAACAAAAAAGTTCACTACCAAATGCACTTTGCTGATGCTTTCACTCTGCCTGTGTAGAAATGGCTTGAAGTGTAGCCACACTTTAAATTCTGTTCTATAAATCTGAAAGGCAAGGAAGAGAATAGCAAACATTTTAAAGCCACTGTCTGCTTCTTCACATTTTAAACTCAGGCCGTATTTTGGTTTTAAGCCTTTAAACACGGAGGCTCAGAGCTGCCAAGTTATTTTTAGGGGGCTGATGATACTCCCAAATGTATTGAATGACACTTTCCTGCTGACAGATTCATTCTAGTGATGTTGCCCATGTGCTGGGCAGAGGGCACAGTGTGGTGGAAATCGTCCCGGATTCCAAGACAGGACACCTATGGTTCCGTCCAGTCAGCCATTAACCAGCTCCAAGACCTGGTTCGGTTTACTCCATTAAAAGCACAAACGTGGTCAGGAAAACCTGAAGACTGTCTGTGAGCAGACACACCCTATGGTGGGAAATGCTAATCTGACCCTTTCCTTAATGATGTTAGACGGTCACCATGGATTTATGAGATGCCCCAATGTTAATAGTTTCTTGTTCTTAGTTGCCGATGTATTGATTCTGACCCCTGGCAACCCTATGTGTGCAGAGTAGAATTGCTCCATAGGGTTTTCAAGGGGGTGACTTTTTGGAAGCAGGTTGCCAGGCCTTTCTTCTGAGGCACCTCTGAGTGGGTTCGAATCACCAACCTTTCAGCTACTAGTCAAGGTCTGTACTGTTTGCACCACCCAGAGATTCTCATTAATACTTTAGTGGTATTTATTTACTTTTTAATTTAAACAACTTGATATCCTTTTTTTGAGGTTAATATCTAGTAACAAATGAAAGGCATATAAAATTATGAAAAGGCATAACGATGTACAATGTAGAAAATCAAAATCACTCACAATTCGATTGTCGTTGTTAATTACCATAGAGCCAGTTAAGAAGCATGGTGACCTTATGTGTAACAGAACAAAACATTGCCCTGTCCCGGGCCATCTTCCTGATCGTTAAAATTCTATTAGAGTATCTAATTTAGTTTCTATGAAGATTTACAGCTTTGGAAACCCTATGGGGCAGTTCTCTTCTGTCCTACAAGGTCACTCGGAGTCAGAATTAACTTGATGGCAGTGGCTTTTTTTGGGTAAGTGTACAAACATGAGTTACGCTCTACATTCTGTTTACCATCAGCTTTTCTTCACTTAATAGTAGGTGGTGAATATTTTTACATATCATTTAATGTTCTCCACAATTCATTTTAAATGCCTAAATAGGATTTTATTAGGTCAGTGCCCCCAAATTTATTTAAGCCTCCCCCCCTTGTCAGGCACTTACATTGCTTCCAATTGTTTCCTATTTTTTTAAAAAAAACACTGAGATTAACATCCTTGTAGATAAACCTTTTGAAACATCCTGAATTATTCCCTGGCTGGCTCCATGACGTTAGGGACTTTGTTTTGTTCACTGCTACACCCCGACAAGGTGCCTGAGTGGCACAAGTGGTTTGTGATTGGCTGGTAATTTAAAGGTTGGTGGTTTGAACCCACCCAGCAGCTCCAACGAAGAAAGGCCTGGTAATCTGCTTTTGTAAAAATTACAGCCAAGAAAACCCTGTGGGGAAGTTCTACTCTATAACACAGAGTGTTGCCATGAGTTAGGGCTATCTGACAGGGCTAACAACAATACCCCTGACTCCTAGAATAGTGTTTGACACATAGTAGATGCTTAAATATTTGTTGAATGAATGAATATTCTTACAAATTCTATATTAGGTTGCGGGGTGTTCCATATTTGAGTCTTTTGATACATACTACCAAATTGCCCTCCAAAAGGTAGCATCAGATATTTTTCTACCACTAGCATGTTGATGTCAGTGTTCCTGACGCTGCTGTACAAGCTAGAGTCATTTTGGTTGCAAGTAAGAAAAATCATAATTCCCATTGACTTAAATAATAATAAAAAGGAATTTATTGTCTCCTATAATTGAAAATTCAGCTTCTATAATTGAAAAAGAGCTCTGGTGGTTAAGCACTCGTCCGCTAACTGAAAAATCAGCGTTTCAAACCCACCAGCTGCTCCACGAGAGAAAGACGTGGCATGGCAGTCTGCTTCTGTAAAGATTATTATTATTTGTTGTGTGCCGTCGAGTCGGTTCCGACTCATAGCGACCCTACAGGACAGAGTAGAACTGTCCTATAGGGTTTCCTAGGAGTGGCTGGTGGATTCAAACTGCTGACCTTTTAGTAGACAGCCAAGCTCTTAACCATTTGGCCACCAGGGCTCCACCTAAAGATTAAAAAAAAATTACAGCCTTGGAAAAACTATGGGGCAGTTCTGCTCTGTCCTATAGGGTCAGTATAAGTTGAAATTGACTCGATGGCAAGGGGTTTGGATTTTTTTTTTTTTTTTTTGTATAATTGAAAAGTCCAGGGCAGGATGGGTTTTGGGTGTGGTTTGAAGCCAAGGGTCATGTTACCAAGACTGTGGCTCCATTTGCTGAGATTCTCTTGCCTTTGCCCTCCTGTGACTGCTGGCTTTGACCTTAAGCTTACTTCCTCAAGGTAGCAAGGTGGCCGTCAGCAGCTTCCATTGCCATAAGCTTCCTTGTTCACATTCGGGGAAAAGAGATCTGTTTGTCCAATTGTCAGTCAGAAGTCTGGACTTCCTTTTTGATTCTGTCACCTTTGGTTGCAGGTTTACACTTGAATCAATCCATGTGACTTGCTGATTGGCTTAAGCCAAGGTTTCATTCTGTTTTTCCCTCATGGGACAAATCACCAAGGCACAGGGATGAGATTACACTGACTTGCTTACACCAATGATGGCTTACCCCTGAATCCCTCTAATCCCCATGGTTATAAGATTCTGGGTTTTTTGGGGAAAAAGAAATGGTAGAATGGATGGTTTGGAAACAATGAAGACCTGCACTGAATATATTAGCATTTAATCTTTTTAAGTATATGTTTTTCTAGAGTAAAAATTCTTTCTAGTCTTTTGACTTTTTTCTTCCATATGTCTATGGGACATTTGTTTTTCTTTTGACAATTGCTTCTTTTTTTTAAAATAAGTTTTTTTCTTTGATATGTAAGAACACTTTAGAGAGCAATTTTGATAGTCCTATGCTATTTTTTTTTTTTTTTTATGCTATGTGACTTATGAAGAAGGGGGCATCAGGATTGGAGGAAGACTTATTAACAACCTGCGTTACACAGATGACACAACCTTGCTTGCTGAAAGTGAAGAGGACTTGAGGCACTTACTGATGAAGATCAAAGACCACAGCCTTCGGTATGGATCACACCTCAACATAAAGAAAATAAAAATCATCACAACTGGACCAATGAACAACATCATGATCAATGCAGAAAAGATTGAAGTTGTCAAGGATTTCATTTTACTTGGATCCATGGAAGCAACAGTCAAGAAATCGAAAGACACATTGCATTGGGCAAATCTGCTGCAAAAGACCTCTTTCAAGTATTGAAAAGCAAAGATGTCACCTTGAAGACTAAGATGTGCCTAACCCAAGCCATGGTGTTTTCAATAGCCTCACATGTGAAAGCTGGACGATGAATAAGGAAGACCAAAGAAGAATTGATGCCTTTGAATTGTGTTGGCAAAGAATAATATACCAATGGACTGCCAAAAGAACAAACAAATCTGTCTTGGAAGAAGTGCAACTAGGATGCTCCTTAGAAGCAAAGATAGCGAGACTTCATCTCATATACTTTGGACATGTTATCAGGAGGGATCAGTATCTGGAGAAGGACATCACGCTTGGTAAAGTAGAGGGACAGTGAAAAAGCAGAAGACCCTCAATGAGACAGACTGACACAGTGGCTGCAACAATGGGCTCAAGCATAACAACGATCATGAGGATGGTGCAGGACTGGGCAGTATTTCGTTCTGTTGTACATAGGGTCGCTGTGAGTCAGAACCGACTTGACGGCACCTAACAACAACAGCATGCTATGTAACTTAGATCATCCAGTCCAACTTCTCATTTTAGAAGTGAGAAAGCTGAAGGCTAGCAAAGAAAAGACTTCCAAAAGATCATACATCTAGCAGATGACTCAACTGGGGTTCAAATTCACTCTATTTTACTTTTTTAAAAAAACATTTGTTAAATTTAGATATAACGTAGATACACTCAAGGAGTCCCTAGGTGGTACAAACAGTTAAGGCACTTGGCTGCAACTGAAAGGTTGGAGGTTCAAGTTCACCCAGAAGAAGAAAGGCCTAGTGATCTACCTCTAAAAAATCAGCCATTGAAAATTTATGGAGCACAGTTCTACTCTGGCACATATAGGGTAGCTATGAATTGGAGTTGACTTGACAGCAACAGGTTTTTTTTTTTTTTTTAAGTACACTCAAGTGCACAAATCTAAATGTTCAGCTTGATGTTTTTACGTAAGTATAGACCCATGTGGAAACCCTGGTGATGTAGTGGTTAAGAGCTATGGCTTCTAACTAAAAGGTCAGCAGTTCAAATCCACCAGATGCTCCTTGGAAACTATGGGGCAGTTCTACTCTGTCCTATAGGGTTGCTATGAGTTGGAATCAACTCCATGGCAGCAGGTTTGGTGTTTTTTTTTTTTTTTTTGTATACTCCCGTGTAACCACTACCCAGATCAAGATGTAGAACATTTCCATAAACTCAGAAAATTCCTCTGTGCCTCTTCATAGTCAGTAACCACCCCCTACACAAAGACAGCCACTATTCTTACTTCTGTCATCATAGGTTAGTTTTGCCTGTTCTTGACACTCATATAAAAGGATCATAGAGTATTTACTTTTTTTGTGTCTGACTTCCTTTGCTCAATTCACAATCATAAATGGAGATCTTACCACCTCTTTCTCAATAATTGAAGGAAGCAAGATTAGGGACAGGGAGAAGTTGAGCTACAATGCAGCCTCAACAGTCTTCAGCCAACCCTATGGAGAGTTCTGAAGTTGGGACGACCTTTCAGAGTTGAGAGAGGTGTTCCTTTACACCTCCACCATTGACCAGTCATTAGATACGGACCACCACAGGAAGGAAGCATGACCTTGGGCAGTGCAGCTCTCTTCAGTCAATGCAGTCCCCATATGGGGCTGACAGCTAAGGGCTTTCTGCCAGTAGCACTTTCAGCACCTGGGAAAAGAATTCCTTCATTCCTAAAGGGGGATCTGGGCAGTGCTTCGTAGTATCCATCTTGGATCCTTTTGGATCCACTTCATATATTTTATGGGAGCAGCTCATCGAGGATTCTCATGCTCCGTTTCCTGAGAGAACTTAGAAGAGGTTGGCTAGTGGGATGAATTACAACCTCCACTGCTCCAGGAGGTCTCAGGACTGAAATACTCATCACACCTTCTTCGCTATCCATTCTAGCTTTACCTATCCTCAGCTAGCACATTTGTTAATCTTGGTGATTTGCCTGTGGATGTTATCCAGACCTCATCTCTGAGAACTATGAGGCCATAAACACCATGCACCTCATGATGTGGCTGATGCACTTGTCCATTCACTGTCAAAATAAGAAAAGGGAGTACCCAGTGTGCCAAACATATTCCTGCCTCAATTGTATAAAGCAGGCCTATCTCCTTTTGATGTTGTAGTCAGTTACCAACTCATGGAGGTCCCATGTGAGCAGAGTAGAACTGCTCCATAGGGTTTTCAAGGCTGTGATCTTTGGGAAACAGATCACCAGGCCTGTCTTCTGAGGTGCCTCTGGTTGGGTTCAAACCACCAACCTTTTGGTTAGCAGTCAAGTGCTTACCATTTTGCCCCACCCAGTGACTCCTCTCCTCTTGATAACTGAATTCACTTACTCCTGCCAAGATGGTGACTCCCTTTCCTGTTTACTGGCCCCCAGACACAAGAAACCTGAAGTGCCCAGGTGGCAGCTCTAGCTTATAGTACAGTGTAACTCTTTCTGTGTCTCCTGGCATGAGAGTTCCCTTTCTGCGACTAGGACCTCTGAATTTATAGAGCTAAGAGTTGCAGAAACAGGAAGTATAAACTTGCCAGGGAGGTCACTAAGGGATGATGATAAGGAGGGCCACTCCTACTTTCAACCCTTGGTTCACAAATCCACGTGTTCCACCTATTGGGGATAAAACACCACATAAGGGTCACTGGTTTTAAATATACACCATGTCCTGGGAAATGATTCCCCAGTCTTACAAGGTATTCTTCTGAGCTACCACTGAGATAATTGTGTTCTCAGCAGACCATCCCATCCTTCTGTTGGGTTAGCAGTTTTTGTGTAGTGAGAAACATGATGCAAACAGTGGATTCCATAGTTATATGCTTAGTCTCACACACCCTTTAGTACAAAGTGAATCCCTTCATCTGTTGCAATATTTCATAGGATCCTGTGCCAGTGGATCAAACACTGCTGCCTGAGGCCCCGTGGGCAGAGAAGAAAAACCCCTACCCAAAATATATACTTAGTCTTGTCAAAACTTCTGCTCCTTCCAGAGTGGAAGGAGCCTAATATACCTATGGACTATTTGGTCTCATTGAAGGACAGGGATGTACTGTGAAACCAGCATTGGGCTCTGCCGCCGCATTGATCAACCTTGGTAAGAGGTATAAGGCCCATGCATAGCCTCCATCCTTACCACCATTGGGGTGACTGATGACAAAAGTTGGCTAATGTCAACTGATGCAGTCATTTTATCTACCTGATTGTGGTGGATACATTTTGTGATGGATACATTCTGGTGGATGTTAACATATGATACTAAGATCTTTACACTTTGTGCCCACTGCCATACAGCCAACCGCCTTTTCCCCTCAAAATTTCCTGGTCCATGATCTTCCAAACTTTCTCCTTTCAGGTCCTCAATCAGATGCTCAAACTACTTGCTGCTACTCATCTGTATATATTCTAACATTAACCTACTTCTCTTTCTACACAAAGTTGATGACCAGGTACATTTCCCAAAGCTCTACCCATTGGGAGTATTTCTGTTCACCACTGTCTTTCAAGGTTACCTCTGAATGGGGTTACCATCTGTCTTAGTTATCTAGTGCTGCTATAACAGAAATACTGCAAGCGATGTCTTTAACAAAGAGAAATTTATTCTCTCACAGTCTAGGAGGCTAGAAGTCTGAATTCAGGGTGCCAACTCCAGCAGACCACTTTCTCTGTCAGCTCTGGAGGAAGGTCCTTGTCATCAGTCTTCCCTTGGTCTAGGAACTTCTCTATGCGGGAACCCCAGATTCAAAGGACATACTATTCTCCTGGCTCTAGTTTCTTGGTGGTGTGAGGTCTCCCTGTCTCTCTGATGGTTTCTTTTTTATATCTCAAAAGAGATCGACTTAAGACACAACCTAATCTTGTAGATTGAGTCCTGCCTCATTAACATAACTGCTGATAATCCCACCTTGTTAACATCATAGAGGGAGGATTTACAACAAATAGGAAAATCACATCAGATGACAAAATGGTGGACAATCACACAATACTGGGAGTCATGGACTAGCCAGGTGACACATATTTTTGGGGGGGATACAATTCAATCTATAACACCATCCATTTTTGGCTTGCACACCACATAATAGTCTAACTGATCTATGAACCAAGGTGGGGAATTTTTACTTTCCTTCAGCCGGGTATAAAAGATTAAGCCATAGGGGTGTGCTAAGGGAGAAGTGCCAGTGTAGTGGAGGATGACATGGTAGTCTGCACTACTTGCTTGTGCCCTCTGTTCCTGCTTGTGCTCACTTTTAGGTGTAACACTTCCATCTCATGATAAATTTCATTGGACCTGCTCAACCTTAGAACACAATGATTCCAATAGAACCCAGCTCATGATGGACAGTTACGGCTGCATTGTCATGTGGTGTTCCATGGTCAGGCATTCTGTCTCTACCAGGACCCAGTAGCATGCCTGGAGCTGTTTTTCAAAAGGTATATTATCATCTTCTGGAGTTGGCATTGTTTTGCTTCAGAATGCTAGGGGTCTAAGTTGCAATTCTCCTACGAGGACTTTCCATAAACTGCACATCCCATCTTTTCCTATCCCTGATACCTCTGATAACACAGGACATCCCAGAGTGTATGACCCAGGTGACAGGACTGCTTGCATCACAGTGTGGACTTGGTGAAGAGCTTTTCCTTGTCCCCCTACCCCCACCCCCACCAAAAGCTGGTAGCCTTACGTCTCACCTGTTATATGGCAAGGAGAAATATTTCCAGGCACAGAATATCTGCTTCTAGGACTCAAAGAAGCGTGCTGGGCATTGTGCTTTCTTCTTTGTGGTAGGGGGAGTCTGTAATAGTTTGTCCTTTACTTTGGAGGGATACCAAAAAATTTTTTTCTAATATGGCAAGTCCCTGAGTATTCATAGGGTTTATCTCTTATCCTGTGAGCACAGGAGTTTTACCAAGGCTTCCAATGTAATAGCCACTTCTTTCTCATCTGGCCCAATTAGCATGATGTCATCACTATAGTGGACTAATGTGATGCGCTATAGGATGTCTAGACAGTTCAGGTCACTCTGGTTGTTATTTCTTCAAATTTTTTGTTTCTGACCCATTCTCATTTTAATACCCTCCTGGGAGTTTATTTGTACCTATGTTAGACTGTGGAGCCCTGGTGGTGCAGTGGTTAAGAGCTTGGCTGCTAACCAAAAAAAAGTTGGCAGCTTGAATCCACCAAGTGCTCTCTGAAAGCCCCATGGGGCAGTTTTACTGTGTCCTATAGGGTCACTATAAGTCGGAATTGACTCTACGGCAATGGGTTTGAATTGGTTTTTATGTTAGGTTATACATGCGAGCTTCACTGGATGGAATACACGAGAATCAAATTGACTACATCTGTGGAAAGAGATGATGAAGAAGCTCAATATTATCAGTGAAAACAAGACCAGGAGCGGACTGTGGAAGAGACCATCAATTGCTCATATGCAATTTTCAAGTTAAATGAAGAAAATTAAGTCCACGAGAGGCAAAGTAAGAGCTTGAGTATATCCCATCTGAATTTAGAGACTATCTCGAGAATAGATTTGACACATTGAACACTAATAACTGAAGACCGGAGGAGTTGTAGGATGACATCAAGGACATCATACACAAAGAAAGCAAAAGGTCATTAAAAAGACAGGACAGAAAGAAAAACCAAAATGGATGTTAGAAGAGACTCTGAAACTTGCTCTTGAAAGTAGAGTAGCTAAAACAAACAGAAAAAATGACTATGTAGAAGAGTTCAACAGACGATTTCAAAGGACAGCTGGAGAAAACAAAATAAAGTACTGTAATGAAATGTGCAAAGATCTGGAGTTAGAAAACCAAAAGAGAAAACACATTTGGCATTTCTGAAGCTGAAAGAACTGAAGCAAAAATTCAAGCTTCAAGTTGCAACATTGAAGGATTCTATGGGCAAAATATTGAACAATTGCAGGGAGCATCAAAAGAAGATGGAAGGAATAAACAGAGTCACTGTACCAAAAAGAGTTGGTCAATGTTCAGCCACTTCAGAAGGTAGCATATGATCACGAGCCGATGGTACTGAAAGAAGTCTAAGCTGCACTGAAGGCATTGGTGAAAAACAAGGCTCCAGGAATTGACAGAATACCAACTGAGATGTTTCAACAAACAGATGCAGCACTGGAAATGCTCACTCTTCTATGCCAAGAAATTTGGAAGAGAACTGCCTGGCCAACCTACTGGAAGAGATCCATATTTGTGCCCATTTCAAAGAAAGGCGATCCAACAGAATGTGGAAATTATCAAGCAATATCATTAATATCACACACAAGTAAAATTTGCCGGAGATAATTCAAAAGTGGTTGTGCAGTACATCAACAGGAAACTGCCAGAAATTCAAACCAGGTTCAAAAGAGGTTGTAGAATGAGGGATATCATTGCTGATGTCATATGGATCTTGGCTGAAAGCAGAGAATACCAGAGAGATGTTTACCTGTGTTTTATTGACTATGCAAAGGCATTTGACTGTGTGGATCATAACAAACTATGAATAGCATTGTGGAGAATGGGAATTCCAGAACACTTAATTGTGCTTGTGTGGAACCTGTACATAGACCAAGAGGCAGTCTTTTGAACAGAACAAGGGGATATTGCATGATTTAAAATCAGGAAAAGTGTGTGTCAGGGTTGCATCCTTTCACCATGCTTATTCAATCTGTATGCTGAGCAAATAATCTGAGGAGCTGGACTATATGAAGAAGAATGAGGCATCTGGATTGGAGGAAGACTAATTAATAACTTGCAATACACAGACGACAGAGCCATGCTTGCTGAAAGTGAAGAGGACTTGAAGTGCTTACTGATGAAGATCAAAGACCACAGCCTTCAGCATGGATTACACCTCAACATAAAGGAAACAATAAATCCTTACAACTAGACCAATAAGCAACATCATGATAAACAGAGAAAATCATGAAGTTGTGAAGGATTTCATTTTACTTGGATCCTCAAGAAATCTAACAGTGTATTGCTTTGAGCAAATCTGCTCTAAGAGACTTTAAAATGTTAGAAACCAAAGATGTCACCTTGAGGTCTAAGGTGTGCCTGATCCAAGCCATGATATTTTCAATTGCCTCATATGCGTGCAAAAGCTGGGCAGTGAATAAGGAAGAATCGATGCATTTGAATTATGGTGTTGGTGAAGAATATCCAATATACCATGGACTGCCAGAAGAATTAATAAATATGTCTCAGAAATGAGGATGGTGAGACTGTGCCTCACTCACTTTGGACATGTTATCATGAGGGACCAATCCCTGGAAAACAACATCATACTTGGTAAAGCAGAGAGAGGGTTAGCGAAAAAGAGGAAGAACCTCAATGAGATGGATTGACACAGAAGCTGCAACAGTGGGCTCGAACATAGCAACAATTGTGAGGATCACACAAAACTAGACAGTGTTTCATTCTGTTGTACAGAGGGTTGCTATAAGTCAGAAGCAACTGGACGACACCTAACAACACAACATGTTAGACTATTTTAATATTGTCCCACAGGCCTCTGAGGCTATGTTCATTTATTTCTTAAAAAAAAATTTCTCTGTTTTTCAGGCTGATAATTTCCTCTTAAAAACATATATGTTAAATCTTTTAATCGTGTTGCTGACCTCTCATTCTTTTTTTTTTTTTTTTTTTCACTCTATGCTTTAATTTGGTTATTTCTATCGACCTGGTGGTGCCGTGTTTAAGAGCTATGGTTGCTAAACAAAAGGTTGGCAGTTCAAATCCATCAGCTGTTTCTTGGAAACCCTATGGGGCAGTTCTACTCTGTCCTATGAGGTCTCTGTGAGTCAGCATAGACTCAATGGCAATGGGTTTGGGTTTTGGTTTTGGGGGATGGAGGAACCAGAATTGTTTGGAAAGGCCATTTCTATCCTCCTTCTCCGTCTACACCAAGACTGGCTGAGGTGGGCCATTAAAATGGAGGTGTATCAGATTTCTAGCTAAGGCACCTTATATGTAGCCACCACCCAGCTGTCAATGGAGGCTTGAGTGTTATTATGATGCTGAATAGGTCTCAGCAGAGCTTCCAGACTAAGATGGACTAGGAAGAAAGGCCTGACGATCTACTTCAGAAAATCAGCCAGTGAAAACCAGTGGTCTGATCTGCAACTGATCATGGAGATGGTACAGGACTGGGCAGCATTTCATTCTGTTGTGCCTGGAATCACCATGAGTCGGGGCCGACTCCATGGCTGCTAACAACAACAACAGCTGTCAGTTCTAGATGTGTAGGTTAAATACTGGCTTGGCTTTCTCTTTCCAGGTGAAATTTTCTGGGCCTGAAAACGTCATCTCAGATGTTTTCTCTGACATCCGAATATTCCTTTTTCCTCTCCAAGCGGTATTCCTGTATAACCACAGCTATGTGTCCTTGGTGTAAGCGGCTATTCCAGAAATTTGGAGCCCAGAAAGGAGAAATAGAAGCAGTCGATGGAGTACAAGAGTGCCAATTAGGCAGGCAGACTATCTCTATACTTAAGTACTCCAGTAAGAAAGTAACTCAGCAGGCTTTGCCAAAGAGAAAAGTGCCAATGAATTAGCTAAAAAGCATACCAAAGAGTTAAAACACAGGGTTTCTGTCAGATTCTTGAAGTGATTCTGAGGGACCCTTATGCAAATCAAGAAACCATTCTACAATGCATTTTAAATCAGCCAAAGAGTGAAAGTAATATAATAAAGAGGAATGTATATGTACATGTGTATAATTATGATATAGATATAATATCTAATTCTTTCAGTGTATACAATACAGCAAAGAAGTTCATCCAATTATATCCACAAAAACCTGGTGAAATAATGCAACTACCTTATGAAAATTAATTTCTTGTTTATCTGTTCTGTTTATATTACGCTGCATGAAAATTATCCCCATTTATATACTTATTAAATCTGTATGCTAAGCAAATAATCTGAGAAGCTCGACTAAATGAAGAAGAGTGAGGCACCTGGATTGGAGGAAGACTCATTAACAACCTGCGTTATGCAGATGACACAACCTTTCTTGCTGAAAGTGAAGAGGATTTGAAGCACTTACTGATGAAGACCAAGGACTACAACCTTCAGCATGGATTACACCTCAACATAAAGAAAACAAAAGCCTTACAACTGGACCAATAAGCAACATCATGATAAACAAAGAAAAGATTGAAGATGTCAAGGATCTCATTTTACTTGGATCCACAATCAATGCCCATGGAAGCAGCAGTCAAGAAATCAAACAATGTATTGCCTTGGGCAAATCTGCTGCAAAAGACCTCTTTAAAGTGTTCAAAAGCAAAGTGACATCTTTTTGTCACTCTAAGGACTAAGGTGTACCTGACTCAAGGTATGGTGTTTTCAATCACCTCATATGCATGCTAAAGCTGGACAATGAATAACAAAGACCGAAGAAGAATCAACACCTTTGAATTAGAGTGTTGGTGAAGAATATTGAATATACTATGGACCGTCAAAAGAATGAACAAATCTGTCTTGGAAGAAATACAACCAGAATGCTTCTTAGAGGCAAGGATGGTGAGACTATGTCTCACATACTTTGGACATGTTATCAGGAGGGATCAGTCCTTGGAGAAGGACATCATGCTTGGTAAAGTAGAGGGCCAGCGAAAAAGAGGAAGACTCTCAACAAGATGGATTGACACAGTGGCTGCAACAGTGGGCTCAAGCATAATAACGATTGTAAGGATGGAGCAGGATGGGGCAGTGTTTCATTCTGTTGTGCATAGGGTTGCTATGAGCTGGAACCAACCTGAGGCACCTAACAACAACAAATATATATGTATATATATACACCCCCCCAAAAAAAGCCCAAAACCTGTTGTCGTAGAGTTGATTCCAACTCCTAGTCACCCTATAGGACAGAGCAAAACTGCCCCACAGGATTTGCAAGGAGTGCCTGGTTGATTTGAACTGCTGACCTTTTGGTTAGCAGCTGAACTTTTAAGCACTACGCCACCAGGGTTTCCATATATATACACACACTTACATATATATATGTTAGAAAACTTGAATCTACCTCTTCAGTTTTCCTGGAATTATCTTGAATGCTTCTATCACAAAATATTTCTTTCCAGATTACTTTGCTTGGTT
The DNA here is from genome assembly GCF_024166365.1 of Elephas maximus indicus. NCBI lineage: Eukaryota > Metazoa > Chordata > Mammalia > Proboscidea > Elephantidae > Elephas > Elephas maximus. Next base: position 62,609,194 of record NC_064819.1, on the reverse strand, counting down.
TGAAGACTTAGGGTCATAGTCTTCTAGGACAGTTCAGTCAACTGGCATAAAATAGTTCATAAAGTTTATGTTCTGCATCCTAGTTTGGTGAGTAGTGTCTGGGGTCTTAAAAGCTTGCAAGTGGCCATCTGAGATACAACTTTTGGTCTCTATTGATCTGGAGCAAAAGAGAAAGTGGGAAACACAAGAATCAGAGAAAGAATCAGACCATAGGAGTAATCATCTACTGAACCACAGCCTCCTTTACCTTGAGACCAGAAGAACTAAATGGTGCCCAGCTACCATTACCAAATGTTCTGATCATGGTCACTATAGATGGCTATTGATAGAAAGGGAGAAAAATGTGGAAGGGAACTATAAATTCTCACAGAATCCATTGAAACTAAAGGAATTCTTGAGACTATTGCCCTGAGGTACACTTTAAACCTTGCCCGAAACTCTTCCCTAAAGTCACCTTTTAACTAAATAGCAGGTTGGCTCTAAAAGTAAAGAATGTCGTCCTTGAGTACTGTAGTCTTTTAAGAAATTATCTACAAGATCATAGGTGTACGTGCCAGAGAAATAAGAACTGTGCCTTAAATAGACATTAGCACACCCATGTTCATTGCAGCATTATTCAGTATAGCAAAAAGATGGAAACAACCTAAGTGCTCATCAATGGATAAATGGATAAATAAATAGTGGTACTTACATACAATCAAGCACTATGTAACGACAAAGAATAATGATGAATCCGCAAAACATCTTATAATGTGGATGAATCTGGAGGACATTATGCTGAGTGAATAAATTACTCACAAAAGGACAAATATTGTGTGATACCATTATTATAAAGCGGGTAAGAACTCAGGCTGTTAACCAAAAAGTCAGCAGTTCAAATGCACCAGCCACTCCTTGGAAACCCTATGGGGCAGTTCTGTTCTGTTCTGTCCTGTAGGATCACTATGAGTCAGAGTCGACTCGACGGCACACAGCAACACTATTATAAAAAGTCAAGAATAGGTTTACACAGAGAAAGAAACATTATTTGATGGTTACCAGGAATGGGAGGGAAAAGGAGGGAGAATCACTTACTAGATTGTTGTTGTTAGGTGCCATAGAGTCAGTTCCGACTCATAGCGACCCTATGTACAACAGAATGAAACACTTCCTGATGCTGCACCATCCCCACAATCATTGCTATGTTTGAGCCCATTGTTGCAGCCACTGTGTCAATCCATTTCATTGAGAGTCTTTCTCTTTTTGACTGACCCTCTACTTTACCAAGCATAATGTCCTTCTTCTGGGCCTGGTTTCTCCTGATAACATGTCCAAAGTATTTGAGACAAAGTCTCACCATCCTTTCTTTTAGGGGCCATTCTGGCTGTACTTCTTCCAAGACAGATTTGTTCATTCTTCTGGCAATCCATGGTATATTCAATGTTCGATACCAACACCATAATTTAAAGGCATCTACTCTTCTCTGGTCTTCTTTATTCACTATTCAGCTTTTGCGTGCATATGAGGTGACTGAAAATTCCATGGCTTGGGTCAGGCGCACAGTGATGGTTAAGGTTGTGTGTCAGCTTGCCTGGGCCATGATTCTCAGTGGTTTAATGGTTATATGATGTTGTGATCAATTCCATGATGAGATTTGACATTATGTGATCACCTCCATTATGGGATCTGCTGTAAGTAGCCAGTCAGCTGAAAGGGAATTTTCTGGGGTGTGTGGCCTGCATTGAATATAAGTGGATATTCTGGCCAGGCCTGTGGGCTTTTGCTCCTTCTGGATCCTGTAGCTAGTTCCTGTTAGTCTGGTCTCCGGTTCTTGGAACTGGAGCTAGCACCTTACCTGCGATATTGCCTACAGATCGTGGGATTCATTGATCTTTGCAGCCTGTGAGCAGGAGCCCTACTCTGACCTGCCGATCTTGGGTTCACTAGCCCCCTTGGCTACGTGAATCAGGAGAGGCTTCTATCCTGACCCACGGACTTGGGACGTTCCAGCCTCTGCAACCACGTGAGCCATTTCCTTAACATAAATCTCTCTCTCTCTCTATATATATGTATATTTATATGCTTTACTGATTTGGCTTCTCCGGACTCGATTTTTTTTTTAGAGAACCCAGCCTAAGACACACATCTGAGACCTCAAAGTGACATCTTTGCTTTTGTCTTTTGCAGCAGATTTGCCCAATGCAACGAGTCATTTGATTTCTTGACAGCTGCTTCCACCGATGTTGATTGTGGATCCAAATAAAATGAAATCCTGGACAACTTCAGTCTTTTCTCCATTCATCATGATGTTGCTTATGGGTCTAGTTGTGGGGATTTTTGTTTTCTTTATGTGACTGTTATCCTTGACTATTCTTTTGATCTTCATCAGTAAGTGCTTCAAGTCATCTTTACTTTTAGTAAGCAAGGTTGTGTCATCTGTGTATTGCAAATTGTTAATTAGTCTTCCTCCCATCCTCATGTCACATTCTTCTTTATATAGTCTAGCTTCTTGGATTATTTGCTCATCATATAGATTGAGAAAGTATGGTGAAAGGATACAACTCTGACCTTTCCTGATTTTAAACCACACAGTATCCCCTTGTTCTGTTCAAATGACTGCCTCTTGGTCTATGTACAGGTTCCGCATGAACACAAGTGTTCTGGAATTCCCATTCTTTGCAATGTTATCCATAATTTGTTATGATCTACACAATGAATGCCTTTGCATAGTCAATAAGACACAGGTAAACATCTCTCTGGTATTCTCTGCTTTTGGCCAAGATCTGTCTGACACCAGCAGTGATATCCCTCATTCCACATCCTCTTCTGAATTCAGCATGAATTTCTGGCAGTTCCCTGTCTATGTGTTGCTGCACCCATGTTTTGAATTATCTTTGGCAAAATTTTACTTGCATGTGATATTAATAATATTGTTCAATAATTTCTGCATTCTGTTGATCACCTTTCTTTGGAATAGGCATAAATATGAATCTCTTCCAGTCGGTTGGCCAGGTAGCTGTCTTCCAAATTTCTTGGTATAGACAAGTGAGGACTTCAAGCATGGCATCTCTGTGTTGAAACATCTCAGTTGGTATTCTGTAAATTGCTGGAGACTTGTTCTTCACCAGTGCCTTCAGTGCAGCTCGGCTTTCTGCCTTTAGTACCATCGGTTCTTAATTTTATACTACCTCCTGAGGTGGCTGATAGTTGACCAATTCTTTTTGGTGCAGTGACTCTGTTTATTCTTTCCATCTTCTGATGCTTCCTGTGTTGTTCAACATTTTTTGGATAGAAACCTTCAATGTTCCAACTTGAGGCTTGAAATTTTTCTTCAGTTCTTTCAGCTTGAGAAATGCCAAACGTGTTCTTCCCTTTTGGTTTTCTAACTCTAGGTCTTTGCACATTTCATTATAGTACTCCAGCTACTCTTTGAAATCTTCTGTTCAGCTCTTTTACTTAATCATTTCTTTCATTTACTTTAGGTACTCTACATTCAAAAGTTTCAGAGTCTCTTCTGACATTCATTTTGGTCTTTTCTTTCTTTCCTGTCTTTTTAATGACCTTTTACTGTCATGTATAATGTCCTTGATGTCATCCTACAGCTTGTCTGGTCCTTGGTCATTAGTGTTCAATGTGTCAAATCTATTCTTGGGATGGTCTCTAAATTCAGGTGGGATATACTGAAGTTCATAATTCAGCTCTTGCGGACTTGTTTTAATTTTCTTCAGCTTCAACTTGAATTGTATATGAGCAACTGATAGTCTGTTCTGCAGTTGCCCCCATGGCCTTGTTCTGACTGATGATATTGAGCTTCTCCATTGTTTTTTCCACAGAGATAGTCGATTCGATTCCTATGTATTCCATCCAGTAAGATCCACATGTATAGGTGCTGTTTATGTTGTTGAAAAATGATATTTGCAATGAATAAACTGTTCTTGCAAAATTCTGTCATGTGATCCCCAGTGTCACCAAGGCCATGTTTTCCAACTGCCGATCCTTCCTCTTTTGCATTCCAGTCACCATTAATTATCCATGTACCTTGATTGCATATTTGACCAATTCAGACTGCAGAAGTTGGTAAATATCTTTAATCTCTTCGTATTTGGCATTACCAATTGGTACATAAATTTGAATAATAGTCGTATTAACTGGTTTTCCTTGTAGGTGTATGGATGTTACTCTATCACTGACAGCATTGTAATTCAGGATAGATCTTGAAATGCTCTTTTTGATGATGAATTCGATGCCATTCCTTTTCAATTTGTCATTTCCAGCATAGTAGATCATATGGTTGTCTGATTCAAAATGGCCAATATTAGTCATTTTAGCTTACTAATGCCTAGGATATCAATCTTTATGCATTCTGTTTCATTTTTGATGACTGCCAATTTGCCTGGATTCATACTTCATACATTCCACTTTCCGATTATTAATGGATGTTTGCAGCTGTTTCTTCTCATTTTGAGTCATGCCACATAAGCAAATGAAGGTCCTGAAAGCTTTACTCTATCACGTCATTAAGATCGACTCTACTTTGAGGAGGCAGGTTTTCCCCAATCGTATTTTGAGTGCCTTCCAACCTGAGGGGCTCATCTTCTGGCACTATATCAGACAATGTTCTGCTGCTATTAATAAGGTTTTCAGTGGCCTTTTTTTTTTTTTTTAGAAGTAGGTTGCAAGACCCTTCTTCGTAATTTGCCTTTGTCTGAAAGCTCCACTGAAACTTGACCATCATTGGTGACCCTGCTGGTATTTGAAATGCTGGTGGCATAGTTTCCATCATCACAGCAAAACACAAGCCACCACAGTATGACAAACTGACACAGGAGTGGTCTTTTAATGGTTTACTGGACAGTAAAAAAAAAAATTTTTTTTTTTTTTTTTACAGTAGGCACTTGTTAATGCTGGTGAAGGGAAAGGCAATATACCATATGAAGGAAGTCAGCACAACATGACTAAGGCAAAGGATGACACAGAAATATGCAAGAATAAAGGGCAACTATAAAAAAATTTTTTTTATGGTAAATACTATCACATATACAATCCTGCAACAACAATAATAACAACCAATAATTTGTGAGTAGATACGTAGGTGGATATGTGTGCTACGTAGACGTGTTAGGGGGTATGGGAGTACAGCCACCTGGGTATATAGGTATAGATGTGGGTATTTATATACACATATTTGTATGTGCTGCATGTATATTCATACATATAATAGAGCACATAGGGGTACAGTTATCCAAACTTCTTAGACATATCTAAACGTCTCTTGGGACTGAGTTATTCAGCTTGAAGGCTAAGGAGCATAATCTCGGGTGACATCTAGGTCAACTGGCATAACATAGTTCATAAAGATAGTGTTCTATACCCTAGTTTGTTGAGTAGTATCTGGGGGTCTTAAAAGCTTATGAGTAGCCATCTAAGATACAACTATTTACCTCTTACCACCTGGAGCAAAGGAGAGTGAAGAAAATCAAAGACTTAAGGAAACAATTATACCAAAAGACTAACGGCCCGCACAAACACAGCCTCCTCTATCCTGTGACCAGAAGAACTAGATGGTACCTGCCTATCATTAGCAACTGCTCCGACCAGGGACACAAGGAAGGGCCAGATAGAATGGGAGAAAAATGTAAAACAAAATTCAGATTCATAAAAAAGATCAGACTCATTGGACTAATAGAGACTAGAGGAACCCTGAAAACTATTGCCCTAAGACACCCTTCTAACTTGGAACTGATGCCACTCCTAGAGGTCACCTTTCATCCAAATAATAATTTGGACTATAAATAAACAACACCCATGAGGAATGTGCTTCTTAGAACAATCAACTATATGAGACCAAAAGGGCAATATTTGCCCAAAAGCAAAGATGAGAAGGCAGGGAGTGGCAGGGAAACTGGACAAACGGCATCAGAAAACCCAGGGTGGAAATGGGGAGAGTGTTGCAACCGATGTAACCAATGGGGACTGCAACCAATGCTACGGAACAATCTGTGTATAAATTATTGAGTGGGAAACTAATTTACTGTGTGAACTTTCACCTAAACGCAATAAAATGTTCAAAAAAAAATTTATATGAGACCAAATGAACAACAGTTACTCTGAAGCATAGATGAGAAGGTGAGGGAGGGGAGTAGTGAGACTAAGTTCATGGGAATTGAACAGCTAGCATGGAAATAATGAGAGTGTTGACACAATGTGAAGAATGTAACCAATGTCACTGAACATTATGTGTAGAAATTGTTGAATGGGAGCCTGTTTTGTTGTGTATACTTTCACAAAAAATACAATACAAACAAAGAAGAACCAAACACTCCTTTCTGAATACCAAAATGCGTTGGTTAAGGATTGTCTGCATTATCCTCAGGCCTGAGTTAAAAAGTTAGCTTGCTCTCCTTTATTTTATTTCTCATTGGCTTAAGGTGGAGAAGGGCTTTTTTGGAAAGTAATTGGTGTTTCTGATGCACACCAGTATCCTGATTTCTCTGCCACTTTTAATTAATATTAGGTAGTTGGTGCAGTGGCTAAGCATTTGGCAGCTAACCAAAAGGCTGGCAGTTCGAATCCATTAGCTGCTCCTTGGAAACCCTATGGGGTAGTTCTACTCAGTCCTATAGGGTCACTATGTGTCGGAATTGACTCGAAGGCGGTGGGTTTTGTTTTGTTTTTTGGTGCTATTTTATATTTTATCTCAGGAAAACTTCATTGAACTATTATAACCAGGAGAAAGGGAGAAACATATGAAGATTTCAGAAGAAATATATGAGAAATAACTTTTAATTAACTATAAATAGCAACTAAGCAACAGGAAGAAAAGCCTGCTTTTATTCACATGGAAATGAATGAGCTACTTAGCGTTATACATTTGCACATGTCAGAACCAAAGGATGAGTCCCTCTTAAGAGGATTCTATTTGGAGAAGTTGCCTGTGATAGTGTAAAACTCCATATAAAATGTGCAGTATATTAAAAGAAGTTGGTAAAATTTCCAAAATGTGATCTATCTTTCCTGGCCATGAGGAATCAAAGGGTTTAAGCACTTTATTTAAGAATAAATTGGGAGAGGAGAAGCATTCCGGAATGGAGAGGTAAGGATGATGAAAAATCTCCTCTTCCATGAAATAAATAAGATTGTAAAAATCAACTTTTCCAGAACTCTGGAAATTAACCAAAGGCTCGTAACAATCCAGGGTGCCAATGCACTCAGAAAAAGCATTGGGGGGGGGAGGGGAATAATCTTTCATGATAAAATGCTCAACCAGGTAGGAATAGAAAATAATTCCTTGACTGAATTAAGGGTATCTACCACAAACCCAGAGCTAACATCATACTTAATGGTGAACGAATGATTTCTGCCTACGATGAGGAACAAGGCTAGGATTTCTGGTCTCACCGCTTGTCTACTCAACATTACACTTGTGGTCATAGTCAGGACAATTAAGTAAAAAATAAGTAGATGGATGGATGGACAGATGGACGGACGGGTGGACAGATGGATGGACGAATGGATAGGCAGATAGACAGACAGACAGGTAGATAGACAGATAGATAGACAGACAGACAGACAGATAGATAGATAGATAAAATGTACCCAGATTGGTAAGGAAAAAGTAAAACTACCTCTATTCACAAATGGTATGATTCGTGTATAGAAGATCCTAAGGAATCCACAAAACACTATCAGAAATTATATACAGTAAAACCTGCAAAAGCCAAAATCTGTGTAAGGTGGAAACGAGTCAGACAAGGAAGACTAAAATATTTTCCACTAATTGACAGTAAGAGAAAAGTGGTAAGACTGCACCCTGTCAGAGGCTGAAAGCTTGCGAGACCTGGAAAAACAAGGCAGTCCCATTGAGTTCTGGCTCTCACAGACTTCAGTGTATGAGTTCAGCTAGGTTGCAAGATGTAAGACAAATATACATAAATCAATTAGGATTCTGGGTAATGCAGTAAGGAGCCCTGGTGGCTCAGTGGTTAAGTGCTCAGCTGCTAAGTGGAAGGTTGGCAGTTAGAACCCACCAGCTTCTCTGTGGGAGAAAGATGTGGCAGTCTGCGTCTGTAAAGATTAAAGATTACAGCCTTGGAAACCCTATGGGGCAATTCTATTTTGTCCTATAGGGTTGCATGAGTTGGAATCAACTCAATGGCAATGGATTTGGTTTTGGTTTGGTGGTGGTGCAGTGGTTAAGTGCTTGGCTGTTAACTGAAAGGTTGGTGGTTCAAAGCCACCAGCTGCTCCTGGAAGAAAGATATGGTAGTCTACTTCCATAAAGATTACAGCCTTTGAAACCCTAAGGGGCAGTTCTACTCTGTCCTATAGGGTCCCTATGGTTGGAATCCACTAGATGGCAATGCGGTTTAGCAATGAATAATCTAAAAATGAAATCCACAAAATAATTCCATTTATAATGGTTTCAAAATGAATAATATACCTACCAATTAACAAAAGAAGTACACAATCTGTACACTGAATACTACAAAGTACCATTGAATGAAACAAAAGAAGACCTAAATACAGTGAAAGACATTCCATGTTCATGAATCAGAAGACTTATTATTGTTAAGATGGCAATGCTCCCCTAATGGATCTACAAATTAAATGCAATCCTTTATAAAATCCCAGCTGCCTTCTTTGCAGAAATGAGCAAACTAATCCTAAAATTCATTTTAGATTTCAAAGGACTTAAAATAGACCAAAAAAAGTCTTGAAAATAAGAACTAAGTTAAAGAACTCACAATTCCTGCTTTCAAAAATTTACTACAAAGCTACAGTAATGAAGTGTGTTAGTGGCAAAAGGATAGATACATAGATGAAAGGAATAGAATTGAATAACCCATGTATTTATGGTCAATTGATATTTGACAAGTGTGCCAAGACAATACAATGTGAAAAGAATGGTCTTTTCAACAAAGGTGCTGGGACCACTGAATAGCCACGTGCAAACAATGAAGCTAGACTCCTACCTCACACTCATTTCACTCAAGAGACCTAAATATAAGAGCTGAAACTATATAACTTTTACAAGAAAACAAGAGAGTAAATCTTCACGACCCTGGATTAGGCAATGGTTTTTTAGATATGACACCAAAAGTAAAAGTGACAAAAGAAAATGTAGATAAATAGAACTTCATCAAATTGAAAAACTTTTGTGCTTCAAAGGATATCATCAAGAGAACAAAAAGAACACTGACTTGGAGAAAACACTTACAAATTCAATACTGATAAGGAATTTGTATCCAAAATATCTGAAGAACTCTTACAACTCAACAATAAAAAGGCAAAACAACTGAAATAAAAAATAGCAAAGGATTTGAATAGACATTTTTCCAAAGATATACCAATGGCCAATAGGCACGTGAAAAGATGGTCAACATCAGGGAAAATGCGAACCAAAACCACATCCACTAAGTTGACTATAATTAACAAAAGGGCAGTAAGTGTTGGTGAGGATGTGGAGAAACTGGAACCCTTATCCATTGCTGATGGGAATGTAAAATGGTACAACCACTATGGAAAACAGATTAGCAGTTCTTCAAAATATTAAACATAGAGTTACCGTATGACCCAGCAATTCTACTCATACGCGTACACATACAGATACACACACACGCACGCACACACACAGGTGCACTCGCGCGAGCACACATACACACACACATATGTATAAAGGAGGTTTATAACCTATTTCCACACAAAAACCTTACATCAGTGTTCTTGGCAGCATTATTCATCATAGCCCCGAAGTGAAAACTACCCACATGTCTATTAACCAAGTCATGGATAACGAAATGTTGTGTATCTATATAATGACGCATAACTCAGCCATAAAATGGAATGAAATGCAGATACATGCTACAGTACGGATGAGCCTTGAAAACATTATGCTAAGTGAAAGAAGCCAAATGCAAAAGGTCACGTAACGTATGATTCCATTTATATAAAATGGCTGGAGTAGATACATCCATAGAAACAGAAAGGAGATTAGTGGTTGCCAGGGGCTGGCAGGAGGGGAAATGAGGCGTGACTACTAAAGGGCGTAGTGCTTTTTGGATGATGAAATATTCTGAGATTAGATAATGGTGCTGCTCGCACAATTTTGTGAATATACTAAAAGCAACCGAATTGTATACATTAAAAGGCTGAATTGTATGGCGTGTAAATTATATCCTAATCAATCTGTTATTTAAAAAAAAATAACGTATTTAGCGAACCATATCCTTAGGAGTACTGTTTGGAAGAAACCCACTTGGGGTGTTTGAACACAGTGTAACCACCAAATGTATAAGTACCAAATAAGGTGACTCTATTAAACAAACAATTGGGAATTTTTACACAGACTGTATTATCCCCACAGGCATCATTGTGATGGTAGGCTACATATATGCTTATTTGAATGATGCTGCCACCCCAACATTTCTAGACATCCTTTTTTGGAATTTCCTATAGAGCCAGTGAGACATTGTTTAGATCTTTCTCAGTGCTGTGAAACATTTCACTGAAGGTGGATTGGGTTTTCTATAACCAGCTAAAAATTATTCATAGCCAAGTTTATGAACAAGGTGGGAGATTAAATTGATCGAGTTTAGTAATACTGTTTTAAGTTTAAAATAATGTTTAATGACAATTTTTCTACATGGCTTATAAACTGGCTCTTAAGACTGTACTAGATCAGTCCTAGCCCACCACCTCTGGTCTGCAAGGAATGTGACTTTCACCTACTCTGGAAGATGGTGTTTGTTATCCTATATAACTTCTGACGAGTTTGTAAAAATTGCCTCTGTACTTTCTGCTCATACTTTTATGCAGAATCACAGATCTTTAAAGATAAAATGGATCTTGTAAATCTTATTACAAAAGTGAGTAATTTGACAAGTCATTCATTGACTTTCCCAACATCATCTCAGTAGTTAGTGACAACGGTTAATTGGAAAGGACATGGAAAAGTCGGATATGTGAGCAACCTAAAACCTGTTCCCATTCTCCGTATAGTTCTTCAACAATATATTAGACTGCAGTTCACTTCAATCTTTAGCTTCTCACTTAGTGTGATTATTCTGCTTTTGGTTTGGGCACTTGCCATTTTCTTTTTTAACTCAGTGCTATAAAATATAATGCTTAAAATTGGTTTGATGTATTTTTGTATCACTGAATTGTTGATGCTATCATCATTTTGTGTTTGATTGTTTGCTTTTTTTTTGACAATGCACTTTTCCTAAAAGCATTTGCTACAATGACATAAAACCTTTCTTGTGACAATAATGGTATCTCCACTTAGTTCAAAATACCATTAAAATTTCAAAACCAAATTAATTTAAATTAAAAAATAGACCATACGTTATGTTTCATGTGGTGATGACAATGCCAGACACTGTTTTAGGTTGGATATAGAAAATAAAAATACAACACATTTAGGTAAATTTGAATTTCACATAAAGAACAAATCAACCAACTATGGTATAGGGTATACACATACTAAAAAAAAAAAAAAAAAAGTTCATCGTTTAACTGAAATTCAAATTTTTTCCCCTTGTCCTTTATTTTATCTGGCCATCCTAATCTACATGCTTGGGGTACATCACTAAATAAAAGATGTATACTCATAGAGAGCTTATATTTCAGAGGGGAGAGTTGGACAAAATGCAAACATCATTAATGGGTAAAATATACAGCATGTTAGGAGATAAGTATTTTAGAATAAGAGAAGAGAGCAAGATCCCTTAACCTGGGTATGAGGATGCTTAGAGGGCATGTTCTCATTTTAAATAGGGTGGTTGTTGAGATAGGCCTTCTTGCAAGGCAAGACTTGAACAAAGACTTGAAGCAGCCCTTCAGAATTCGGGGATAGACTATTCCAGGCTGAGAGACAGTGTCTAAATGTATGAGAAATAGCAAGGGGATCAGCATTGGAGTAAAGTGAGCGAGATGCAGACTGGTAGGAGAGAAAACAGGAAGCCAGACCATAGGAGTTGACAAACTATTGCAAGGACTTTGAGCCATAGCAGGAATTTTGAGCAGAGGTGTGACGTGACCAAAGGGTTTATCTTCTTAGAGGAACACTCTGGTTTCTGTGTGGAATATATTGTATGGTGAAGAGGTGATCACAGTAATCAAGGTGAGAGCTTAGAATATGGTAATGGCAGTAGAAGTGGTGGTATTCTGGATATAGATTGAAGCTTGAACCAGCAGGATTTCCCGAAGATTGAAGAAAGAAAGGATTTAAGGGCGAAAGCAATGATTTTAGTTCCTGGGTGGGGCTAATAACTGCTAACAGAATAGTTGGAGGTTCTAGAGGTGCCTCAGAAGAAAGGCCTGGTGATCTACTTCTGAAAAATTAGACATTGGAAACCCTGTGGAGCACAGTTCTACTCTGACACTCATGGTTTGCCGTGAGTGGGAATTGACTAAAAGGCAACTAGTGGTCGTTGTGATGAACCAAGGATTTTAGACTAACCAGCTACTTTAAGAATAAAAAAAATAGTACCATTTTAATGTTTACAGCCCCTCTCTAGTGGGCTGTGGCTTCTTACTTGTGAATTATAAATAAAAAGTTCATTTGGTGCTATTGATTGAGTTGTACCATTTTGTTTCCTGACAGAATGTTTGTTTTAGAAAGTCTATCCCATCTCCCCTTCGCATTGGGGTTTCCTTTTTGGCGTGTCTCACCTTTTGCCACAGATGGGAGTTGAAGGGCACCAAACTGTGCCTGTTATTAGGATTTTAGTAGAGTCCACAGAAAAACAGTAACATACTAAAAAAAAGCTGTGTTAAATACCTGGTAACTATGAGTCCTGTCGTGAAAAGGTTGGACTTCAGGCTAGCAATATTTTTAAGGAGCTGTGTATTGAAAGCTCTTAGGGCTGATTGTGAAGTATAGTTTAAATAATGTATTAACATACATCTATGTACACAAATTAGAGTGTGACCTACTGTTTCTTTGGGGAAACTAAAGACAACCAAAGACTATCATGTACTATGAATAAATTTTTATGGAGACATTTTATTTTATTCCACCTGCCAAGGTAAAGAGCAATGCAGAGAGCTTGTCAGCTTACCAAATGTTACCAAGCCCTGAATGCTTCAGCCTTGATGTAATTATATCCTTTTTATTTATTGATAAACACCATATGCCTGTCAGAGACCAGCGAATGTCAAGGAGTCATTCATTAGACTCTGCTACAAAGCCTCTCTCATTATAATCCCCTTGGTTCATTCTTGCTAGGGCTTCTCTTGTGAGGACTACTGTCTTGAGGGCATTCACAACAGGGTGTTCAACTCAAGTAGCATGTCTTTAATAGCTGAGCCGTTGGTGGTATCACTAATGTGTAACTGACTTCTCTCAATTATTTGTGCTGATGTAAGGGTGCCATGATTCAGATGATTAAAAAAATAATAAGTATTTCTATTTAGTTCAGAAATATATGAGTGCTTTTGAAACACTTCACTCTTCCTAATTATAGTTTAAACAGACTAAATTTAAAATTGATTTGCATCTCCTAAGCCTACATAAGATAGAGAGGAGGGAGTCTTGTTTAGTATGACAGATGGTAGGGTGATACTGCCTTGGGATTAAAAAGAGATATATTGTAGCATTTCCAATGCTTTTGGTTTAAGGACATGGTGATACCTGGGATGATCATTATGATAATGATGATAAGAAAAGGAACAATAATAATATTTAATAACTGTGTCACATACTGCTCTTGGTTATTGTCGTTGATAGGTGCCGTTGAGCTGGTTCTGACTCATAGCGACCCTATGTACAAAGAACGAAACACCGCACAGTCCAGTGCCATTCTCACAATCATTGTTATGCTTGAGCCTAATGTTGTAGCCAATGTGTCAGTCCATCTTGTTGAGGGTCTTCCTTTTTTTTTTTGCTGACCTTCTGCTGCTCTAGGTACTTCATATAAAGTCTTTGAATCCTCATAGCAGTCATATTAAGAAAAAAAAGTGCTTGCCATTGAGTCGATTTGGACTCATAGTGACCCTATAGGACAGAGTAGAACTGCCCCATAGAGTTTCCAAGGAGCACCTGGTGGATTCGAACTGCCAGCCTTTTGGGTAGCAGCCGTGGCTCTTAACCACTATGCCACCAGGGTTTCCGGCAATCATATTAAAAAAATATATTATTACTCTCATTTTACAGATGAGGAAACCAAGGGATAAAGAGGATAAATAACTTGTTTATGGTTTTACAGCCAGTAAGTGGCAGAGCTGAGATTTGAATTCAGGTGATAGAGATTTTAATGGAATTTTAACTTCCATATGATACTAAATAACATGAAAATGTCAACAATAAAATATAATACATTGTCTAGCTTGATAGAAAAGGAAATGCTTAGGTGCCAGGAACAGAGAAGAAAGCCAAAGCTGCTGTCATAAGAAGGAACTGAAGAAATAAAGCTCCAAGAGAATGTCAGACCCAAATACAGGACCTCAGAACTGGGCAGGGTTTTAATACTGTTAGGAACAGAATATATTATCTTGGGCCTGTGCAAGGCAATCTTGGAATGAGAATTCTGATTAAAGTTGGAAATAGCAAAGGTTTCCCTTCTATCTGAAAGGGGACTAGAAAAAGTTTGCCTAACAATCCAGGAAGCAAAAAGGTAGGGAGATTTTCATCTTATTGGCACAATTGTATGCAAAGATATTTCTAAATGTGTAAGCAAATCTAAATAAGGGAGAAAATAATTCCAAACCTATGTCACATGCAGGTATGAAGCCCACATTTTATTATCCATATTATAAAGGAATCTGAAGCTTACAAAGAAAGATAAAAATTAGTTCATAATCAGTGAAAGCTCCGGGGCCTTGGGAGAAGCAAATACAAAAATACTCTACAGGAACAGTTCTACCACTCAGGGCTAATGGGTACACTTTAGGGGAGAAAGGGAAACTGAGTATGAGCTACCAATGAAATATTATAGACTACACAAAGAAATGAACCACTGTGAGGATAAGCCAACAGATACAAGTAGTATTCCAGGTATTGGTCATCAGAGATAATTGGAAAAATGTTATAAAATAAATTGGAAAAATGCTGAAATTATTAAAGAGGCAAAAGAAAGAATACTGTATTGAAAGATAAGGTACTATAAGGGAAAAAGTGAATTTTTAAGAAAAACCGTATAGAACTTCAGGAAGTGAAAAAATTAAAATAAGAACTCAGTAGGTAAGTAAAGAGGAGATTCGAGACAGATGAAGGGAGAAGTAGTGCGCTGAGAAAGAAGATATGGGGGGAAAAATTACACCCAGAGATAAAGAGGTAGAAAATGAGAAAGGTCAGGAAATGTGGACATTAAGAGGTTAAGAGTCAGAAGGCTCAACATTTGTCTAATTGGAGTTCCAGAGAGAAGAAACATTACCTGAAGAGAGGAAATATTTGAAACATTGAAACAGATAAAAGAGAGGGGCAATGTTGAGAGTTGAAGATGGTGCCAAAAATAAGATATAGTTAAGACCCTAAAGTATATAGAAAACTTCAACGATGCAACAACACAAAGACAATCCAGTCAATAAATGAGCAAAGAACATGACCAGAATCTTCACTGAAGAGGATATCCCGGTGGCTAACAAACACACGAAAAGATGTTCCCGATCATTAGCCATCAGAGATATGCAAATGAAAACTACAATGAGATAGCATCTCTCCCCTACAAAACTGGTACTGATCAAACTAACAGAAAACAACAAATGCTGGTGAGGTTGTGGAGTGATTGGAACTTATATACACTGCTATTGGGATTGTAAAATGGTACAACCACTATGGAAAATAGTATGGCACTTCCTCAAAAACTAGAAATAGAGATATCTTATGATCCAACAGTCCCACTGCTAGGTATGTATGCTAGAGATATAAGAGCAGTGACACAAATAAACATATGTACACCTATGTTCATTGCAGCATTATTCACAATAACAAAAAGATGAAAACGACATAAGTGCCCATCAATGGATGAATGGATAAAGGAATTGTGGTACATGTGTTCAATGGAATATTACGCAATGATAAGGAGTAATGATGAGTCCATGAAACATCTTATAACATGAATGAATCTAGAGGACATTATGCTGAATGAATAAGTCAATCACAAAAGGACAAATATTGTATGATCTCGCTTTTATAAAAAGTCAAGAATAGGTATACAAACAGAAAGAAACATTCTTTGATGGTTACCAGGGATGGAAGGGGAATTACTTTCTGGGTAGTAGACACTTATTTTGGTGATGGGTGAAGTCTCCACAACTTGACCAAGGTAAATGAAGACACTAAGAAGTATGCAAGAATAAGGGACAATTTTGGTAGAATGCTGTTACATAAAAGTTTGCATCAACAGCAATAACAACCAAAAAATATGTATGGCTAAAAAAAAAAAAAAAATGAAACCCATTACTGTTGAATCAGTTCTGACTCATAGTGACCCAATGGGACAGAGTAGAACTGCCCCGTAGAGTTTCTAAGGTGGATTCGAACTGCTGACCTTCTGGTTAGCAGCTGAGCTCCATTGCTAGACATGTATGTATGTTGTGAATAGGAGAGATACGTGAGTAACATGTATGTGCATATATATATTCATAAATATAATAAAGCACATCGGAGGCACAGTTACAAAGGCTTCCTAGACATATCCAAACACCTTGTGAAATTGGTTTACTAGGTTAAAGGCCTTAGGATCATAGTCTTGTGGGACAGCTTGGTCAATTAGCACAACGTAGTTGGTAAAGATAATGTTCTACATCCTGGTTTGAGTAGTGTCTGGGTCTTCAAAGCTTGTGAGTGGCTATCTAAGTTACAACTATTGGTCTCTACTCTCTGGAAAAGAGAATGAAGGAAACCGAAGACTCAAGAAGGAAACTAGTCAGTAGGACTAATAGCTTACATAAACTATGGCCTCATCCAGCCTAAGACCAGAGGAATTATATGGTGCCCAGCTACCACTACTGATCATTCTGACCAGGGACACGATAGAAGATCCCAGATTGTTGCTGTTGTTAGGTGCCATTGAGTCAGTTCCAACTCATAGTGACCCTATGTACAACAACAAAACACTGCCCAGTCCTGTGCCATCCTCACAATTCTTGTTGAGCCTGAACCCACTGTTGCAGCCACTGCATCAGTCCATGTTGTTGAGGGTCTTCCTCTTTTTCACTGGCCCTGTATTTTACCAAGCATGATGTCATTCTCCAGGGACTGATCCCTCCTCATAACATGTCCAAAGTATGTGAGACAAAGTCTCATCATCCTTGCTGCTAAGGAGCACTCTGGCTGTACTTATTCCGAGACGGATTTGCTCATTATTTTGGCAGTCCATGGTATATTCAGTTTCCTTCGCCAACACCATAATTCGAAGGTGTCAATTCTTCTTTGGTTTTCTTTATTCATTGTCCAGCTTTCACATGCATATTAGGTGACTGAAAATACCATGGCTTGGATCAGGCACACCTTAGTCCTCAAAGTGACATCTTTGCTTTTGAACACTTTAAAGAGGTCTTTTGCAGCAGATTTGCCCAATGCAATGCATCACTTGATTTCTTGACTGCTGCTTCCATGGGCATTGATTGTGGAATCCAACTAAAATGAAATCCTTGACAACGTCAACCTTTTCTCTGTTTATCGTGGTGTTGCTTATGGGTCCCGATGTAAGGATTTTTTGTTTTATGTTGAGGTGTAATCCATACTGAAGGTTGTAGTCTTTGATCTTCATCAGTAAGTGCTTCAAGTCCTCTTCACTTTCAACAAGCAAGGCTGTGTCATCTGCATAATCCAAGTTGTTAATGAGTCTTCCTCCAATCCTGATGCCCCATTCTTCTTCACATAGTCCAGCTTCCCTGATTATTTGCTCAACATACAGATTGAAAAAGTATGGGGAAAGGATACAACCCTGACGCACACCTTTCCTAACTTTAAACCATGCAGTATCCCCTTGTTCTGTTTAAAGGACTGCCTCGTGATCTATGTACAAGTTCCTCATGAGCAGGATCAAGTGTTCTGGAATTCCCATTCTTCGCAATGTTATCTATAATTTCTTACGATCCACACAGTCAAATGCCTTTTCATAGTCAATAAAACACAGGTAAACATCTTTCTGATATTCTCTGCTTTCAGCCAGAATCCATCTGACATCAACAATGATATCCCTTATTCCATGTTCTTTTCTGAATCCAGCTTGAATTTCTGGCAGTTCCCTGTTTGCATACCTCTCACTGCAGCTGCTTTTGAATGTTCTTCAGCAAAATTTTACTTGCATGTGATAGTAATGATATTGTTTGATAATTTTTACATTTGATTGGATCACTTCTTTTTGCAATAGGCATAAATATGGATGTCTTCCAGTAGGCTGGCTAGATAGCTGTCTTCCAAATTTCTTGGCATAGATGAGTGAGCATCTGTTTGTTGAAACATCTCAACTGGTATTCCCATCAATTCCTGAAGCCTTGTTTTTCACCAATGCCTTCAGTGCAGCTTCTGCTTCTTCCTTCAGTGCCATCGGTTCCTGATCATACGCTGCCTCCTGAAATGGTTGAGTGTCCACCAATTCTTTTTGGTATAGTGACTCTGTGTATTCCTTCCATCTTCTTTTGATGCTTCCTGCATCGTTTAATATTTTTCCTGTAGAATCCTTCAATATTGCAACTCGAGGCTTGAAATTTTTCTTCAGTTCTTTCAACTTGAGAAATGCCAAATGTGTCCTTTCCTTTTGGTTTTCTAACTCCAGGTCTTTGCACATGTCATTGTAATACTTTGTCTTCTCCAGCTGCCCTCTGAAATCTTCTGTTCGGCTCTTTTACTTCTTCATTTCTTCCTTTTGCTTTAGCTGCTGGGTGTTTGAGAGCAAGTTTCAGAGTCTCTTCTGACATCCAGTTTTGGTCTTTTCTTTCGTTCCTGTCTTTTTAATGACCCCTTGCTTTCTTCATGTATGATGCCCTTGATGTTATTCCACAACTCCTCTGGTCTTTGGTCATTAGTGTTCAATGCATCAAATCTATTCTTGAGAAGGTTTCTAAATTCAGGTGGGATATACTCAAGGTCATACTTTGGCTCTGGTGAACTTGTTCTAATTTTCTTCAGCTTCAACTTGAACTTGCATATGACCAATTGATGGTCTGTTCCATAGCCAGCCCCTGGCCTTGTTCTGACTGATGATACTGAGCTTTTCCATTGTCTCTTTGCACAGTTGTAGCCCATTTGATTCCTGTGTATTCCATCTGGCGAGGTCCACATGTGTAGTCATCATTTATATTGGAGAAAAAGGTATTTGCTGTAAGAAGTCACTGGTCTTGCAAAATTCTATCATACCATCTCCAGCATTGCTTCTATCAGCAAGGGCATATTTTCCAACTACTGATCCTTCTTTGTTTCCAACTTTTACATTTCCATCACCAGTAATTATCAATGCATGTTCGATAGAATGGGAGACAAATGTAGCACAGAACTCAAATTCCTAAAAAGGACCAGACTTACTGGATCTATAGAGACTGGAGGAATCCCAGAGATTGCTACCCTAAGGTACCCTTTAAACTTGGAACAGAAGCCACTCTCAGAGGTCACCTTTCATCCTAATAATAGATTGGCTTATAAAATAAACAATATCATTTGTGAGTACTGTGCTCCCTTAAATAGTCAACTATATGAGACCAAGTGGTCAATACTTACCCTGTAACAAAGATGAGAATGTAAGGAGGAGCAGGAAGCTAGATTAATGTAAACAGAATGGAAATAATGAGAATACTGACACACTGAAAAATGTAATCAATGTCACAGAACAATGTGTATAAAAATTGTTAAATGGGGACCTAATCTGCTATATAAAGTTTCATCTAAAACACAATAAAATATTATTAAAAAAAAAAGTTAATGAGGCTCATATTGCTGTTCCATGACATTTCTACAATACTGACGCAGTTGTTTAATTCTACATGGAAATTACCATAAGAAGGAATTTAAAAGGGAAGACCATAATATCCGCTGACTGTGATTGACCTCAGACTCCACATGAAATACATAATCCGTCATGAAACCTTGATATATAATATACTGTGCTTTGAACTCTTACAGATTTCACTGTCAGCTAATCTATAGGTATTGATCTATGTTAGAGAGAAGTAGAAAAAATATTAGATGAAGAAGGGAAAACGAGAGTGTCACATTGTGTAGTGATGACTGTAACACTCATAAATATTTTATCATACTTCTCTTATAGCATGAACTTTATTGTATTTTGTGTTATAATAACTTGTTCACCTGCCTAACCAAATACTACCAAGAGATCAATTAGAATAAGGATTACAAATTGCTCACTGGATCTTCTTAAAAACCAAACAGTAATTTAGCTTAACTAGTAAAGAATGCCTGCCTTGAGTATTATGCTCTTTTAAGATCTATCTATATGGGATCAAATTGACAACAGCAACCCAAAGGTTAGATAAGAACCTTAGGGGGCAGTGAGTTTATGTTAATAGGGGAGGAACAACTGAGAAAAGGAGGGTGAGAATGGTTGCACAAGTCAAGGAATGTAATGTCATTGGAACACACATGTAGAAACTTGAATTGGTGTATGTTTTTGCTGTGTATATTCTCAACAACAACAACAAACAAAAAAAACTTCACTGAATTTAAGTCTTTTTTTAATAAACATTTTGTTAAAGTATAAGATAGATGCAAAAAGGTGTACAAATAACAACATATTAATAAGTTTTCAAAAAATAAGCACATATATGAACCACCACAATGATGAAGTAAAACTTTACTAGCACCCTAGAGGACCTGAGCTTGTTACTGACGGTCACTTTGCCTGCAAAGGTAAATAATACCCTGACTTCTAACACTATAGATTTATTTGATCTGTTCTTAAATTTATTGAAAAAGAACCATACAGTATGTACTCTTATGTGTCTGAGTTACTTTGCTAAGTATTACATTTATGAAATTCATCCTGTTGTTGGTGTTTCAATAGCTCAGTGTAATACTGCATGGTATTCTATTTAGTATTCTATTGTTTAGCCATACCACAAGTGAATTACCCATTCTACCAGTGATGGATATTTGGGCTATTTCTCGTGTTTGGCTATTACATATAGAACTACTATGAATATTCACATATGTGTCTTTTTTAAAAATTATATTATGGTAAGATATTTTATATATAAGACAGCATTTGCCATTTTATCCATTAAGTTACAAATCAGTGACATTAATTACATTCACCATACTGTGCAGCCATCACCATTACTCATTTCCAAACGTTTCTCATCATCCTAAACAGAAACTCAATACCCATTAAGGAGTAACTGGCCACTTTCCCTATCTCGTCAGCTCATGGTAACCACTAATAAACTTTGATCTCTATGCATTTGCCTGTTCTAAATATTTCACATAAGTGGAAGCATACAATATTTGTCCTTTTGCTTCCAACTTATATCTCTCAGTATAACGTTTTCAAGGTACAATCATGTCATAGCAGGTATGAAAACTTAGTTTCTTTTTATGGCTAAATAATATTCCATTGTCTGGAGATTCCACATTTTGTTTATCCAGTCCCCTTTTGATGGACACTTGAGTTGTTTCCAACTCTTGACTGTTGTGAATAATGCTTCCTTGACCATTGGTATACAAGTAGCTATTTGAGTCCCTGCTTTCAAGATTTTGTGTATATATCTAGGAGTGGAATTGCTGGGTCATATGGCAATTCTATGTTTAACTACTTAAGAAACTGCCAAACTCTTTTCCACAGTGGCTGTACCATTTTACATTGGCACCGGCAATGCACAAGTGTTGTAATTTCTCCACATTCTTGGCAGCACTTGTTATCTTATGTTTTCCTAATAATAGCCATCCTAGTGGGTACTAAATGGAATCCTATGTGGTTTTTGATTTGTATTTCCCTAATGACTAACGGTGGAGCCCTGATGGTGCAGTAGTTAAGAGCTCAGCTGCTAACCAGAAGATCAGCAGTTTGAATCCAGCAACCACTCCTTGGAAAGCCTAGGGGCAGCTCTACTCTGTCCTAAAGGGTCTCTATGAGTCGCAGTCGATTCAACAGCAAAGGTTTGGATTTGGTTCTTTAAAGACTAATGACATCTTTTCATGTGCTTATTGGCCATTTGTATATCTTTTTTGGAGAAATGTCTATTCAAGTCCTTTGCCCACATTTTAAATGGGTTGTTTGTCTTTTTGTTGTTGACTTGTGGGAATTTTTTATATATTTTGGATATTTAACCCTTATCAGATATGTTTTGCAAATAGTTTATTCTATTCTGTAAATTTTCTTTTCACTTTCTTGATAAAGTTCTTTGACTCATGTCATGGATTGAATTGTGTCTCTAAAAAATATCTGTCAACTTGGCTAGGTCATGATTCCCAGTATTGTATAATTGTCTACCATTTTGTCATCTGATGTGATTTCCCTGTGTTGTAAACCCTATCACTATGATGTAATGAGATGGATTAGTGGCAGTTATATAGATGAGGTCTACAAGATTAGATAGTATCTTAAGCCAATCTTTTTGAGATATAAAAGAGAGAAGCAAGCAGAGAGACAAGCGGAGATCATACCTCCAAGAAAGCAGTGCCGGAAGCAGAACATGTCCTTTGGACCCATGGTTCCTGTGCTGAGATGCTCCCAGACCCAGGGAAGACTGATGACAAGCAACAGAGAAAGCCTTCCCCCGGAGCTGACACTCTGAATTTGGACTTGTAGCCTACTAGACCGTGAGAGAATAAACTTCTCTTTGTTAAAACCATCCACTTGTGGTACTTCCGTTATAGCAGCACTAGATGACTAAGACAATGCACAAAAGTTTTTATTTTGATGAAGTCAAATTTATCTATTTTTATTTTATTGTTTATGTTTTTGCTGTCATATCTAAGAATTCATTGTCAAAAAACTAGGTCCCAAAGCTTCACTCCTGCGTTTTCTTCTAAGACCTTTTTGGCATTAGTTCTTATATTTAGGTCATGGATCCATTTTGAGTTAATTTTTGTATATGATGTGAGGTATGAGTCTAACTTCGTTGTTTCACATGTGAAGATCCAGCTGTCCCAGCACCATTTATTAAAGAAACTGTTCTTTCCCAATCGGATGGACTTAGCATTCTTGTCAAAAATCAATTGACCATAGATTTATGGGTTTATCTCTGGGATGTCATTTCTATTCTATTGGTCTATTATGACTGGTCAGTACAAGACTGTTTTGATTACAGTAGCTTTATAGCATGTTTTGAAATTGGGAAGTATGAGTCTTCCCGCTTTGCTCTTCTTTTACAAGATTGTTTGGCTATTTGGGGCCCTCTGCAGTTCCATATGAATTTGAAGATTGGCTTTTCCATTTCTGCAAAGGGACTATCGGAATTATGGTAGGGATTCTGCTGAATCTAATGATCACTTTGGGTAGTATTGACATCTTAATAATAAGTTTTCCAATCCATAACTACAGGAAGTCTTTCCATTTATTTAGGACTTTCTTTTAGTAATGTTTTATAGTTTTCAATGTACAATTCTTTCACCCCTCTGGTTAAATTTATTTCTAAGTATTTTACTCTTTTAGAGGCTATTATAAGTGGAATTAATTTATTAGTTTCCTTTTCAGATTGTTCCTTGCTGATGTATAGAAACACAACTGATTTTTATTTGTTGATCTTGTACTCTGCAAAAACCAAAAAAAAAAAAAAAAAACCCAAACCCATTGCTGTCGAGTTGATTCCAACTCATAGCGACCCTATGGAACAGAGTAGAACTGCCCTATAGGGTTTCCAAGGTGGATTCAAACTGCCAACCTTTTGGTTAGCAGCCGTAGCTCTTAACCACTCAACCACAAGGGTTTGATAAATTTATTTATTAGCTCTAGTATCTGTCTTGTGAATTCTTTGGAATTTTCTAATATAGAATAATGTCATCTGCAAATCAACATAGTTTTACTGCTTCCTTTCCAATTTGAATACTTTTTTAAATAATTTTTATTGTGCTTTAAGTGAAAGTTTACAAATCAAGTCAGTCTCCCACATAAAAACTTATATACACCTTGAAACGTACTCCCAATTACTCTCCCCCCAGCCCGCTCTCTCCCTCCACTCTCTCTTTTCGTGTCCATTTCGCCAGCTTCTAACCCCCTCTACCCTCTCATCTACCCTTCAGGCAGGAGATGCCAACATACTCTCAAGTGTCCACCTGATCCAAGAAGCTCACTCCTCACCAGCATCCCTCTCCAACCCATTGTCCAGACCAATCCATGTCTGAAGAGTTGGCTTCGGGAATGGTTCCTGTCCTGGGCCAACAGAAGGTCTGGGGGCCGTGACCACTGGGGTCCTTTCAGTTTCAGTCAGGCCATCAAGTCTGGTCTTTTTATGAGAATTTGGGGTCTGCATCCCACTGCTTTCCTGCTCTCTCAGGGGTTCTCTCTTGTGATCCCTGTCAGGGCAGTCATTGGTTGTAGCTGGGCACCATCTAGTTCTGGTCTCAGGATGATGTAGTCTCTGGTTCATGTGGGCCTTTCTGTGTCTTGGGCTCGTAATTACCTTGTGTCCTTGGTGTTCTTCATTCTCCTTTGATCCAGGTGGGTTGAGACCAATTGATGCATCTTAGACGGCTGCTAGCGTTTAAGACCCCAGACGCAGCTCTTCAAAGTGGGATGCAGAATGTTTTCTTAATAGGTTTCATTATGCCAGTTGACTTAGATGCCCCCTGAAATCATGGTCCCCAAACCCCTGCCCCTGCTACGCTGGCCTTTGAAGCATTCAGTTTATTCAGGAAACTTCTTTGCTTTTGGTTAGGCCAGTTGTGCTGAACTCCCCTGTATTGTGTGTTATCTTTCCCTTCACCTAAAGTAGTGCTTAGCCAATTTGAATACTTTTGCATCTTTTTCTTGCCAAATTGCTTGATGAAAGTGAAAAGGACTTGAAACACTTACTAATGAAGATCAAAGACCACAGCCTTCAGTATGGATTGCACCTCAACATAAAACAAAAATCCTCACAACTGGACTAATGAGCAACATCATGATAAACGGAGAACAGATTGAAATTGTCAAGGATTTCATTTTACTTGGATCCACAATCAACAGCCATGGAAGCAGCAGTCAAGAAATCATTGGGTAAACCTGTTGCAAA
Organism: Elephas maximus indicus; assembly: GCF_024166365.1. Taxonomy (NCBI): domain Eukaryota; kingdom Metazoa; phylum Chordata; class Mammalia; order Proboscidea; family Elephantidae; genus Elephas; species Elephas maximus. The sequence goes on along the minus strand of NC_064819.1, from coordinate 62,584,105 downwards.
GGACCTCTTTAAAGTGTTGAAGAGCAAAGATGTCACCCTGAAGACTAAGGTGTGCCTGACCCAAGCCATGGTATTTTCAATCACGTCATAAGCATGTGAAAGCTGGACAATGAATAAGGAAGACTGAGGAAGAATTGACACCTTTGAATTGTGGTGTTGGCAAAGAATATTGAATATACCATGGACTGCCAAAAGAACGAACGAATCTGTCTTGGAAGAAGTACAACCAGAATACTCCTTAGAAGCAAGGATGGCAAGACCGCGTCTTACATACTTTGGACATGTTGTCAGGAGAGATTAGTCCCTGGAGAAGGACATCATGCTTGGCAAAGTACAGGGTCAGCGGAAAAGAGGAAGACCCTCAACAAGGTGGATTGACACAGTGGCTGCAACAATGAGCTCAAGCATAACAACGATGGTAAGGATGGGTAAGGACCGGGCAGTGTTTCGTTCTGTTGTACATAAGGTCTCTATGAGTCAGAACCGACTCGACGGCACCTAACAACAACAACAACGATTGCTCTGGTTAGGACACACACCTCAATATTAAATAGCAGTGGTGAGCAGGCATCTTTGTCTTGTTCCCAATCGTAGAAGGTAAGCTTTCAGTATTTCTTCGTTCAGTATGACGTTAGCAGTGGGTTTTTCATAAACGTCTTTTATCAGGATGAGAAATTTCCCTTCTATTCCTAGTTTGTTGAGTGCATTCATCATAAAACGGTTTTGGATTTTATCAAATGCTTTTTTCACATCCCTTGGGATGATCATGTCGTTCTTTTCCTTCATTCAGTTACTGTGGTGTATTACGTTAACTGATTTTCTTTTGTTGAACCACCTTTGCATTCCTGGGATAAAATTTACTTGGTCATGGAGTATAATCCTTTTAATATGCTGTTGGTTTTGGTTCGCTAGTATTTTCTTGAGCATTTTTGCATATATATTCATAAGGGATATTGGTTTTCTTTTCTTATGGTGTCTTTGTCCGACTTTGGCATCAGGGTAATTCTGGCCTCATAGAATGAGTTAGGAAGTGTTCCCCCCCCTCCTTTTTTTGGACGAGTTTCAGAAATGTTCACGTCAATTTAAATGTTTGTTAGAATTCTACAGCAAAGACTTCTGATCCAGGACTTTCCTTTGTTGAGAGATTTCTGTTTGATTCAATCTCTGTACTTGTTATGGGTCTGCTGAGATTTTCTGTTTCTTCTTGAGTCAATTTAGATAAGAGTATGTCTATTTCATCTAGGTTACCGAATTTGTTGGCATACAATTGCTCATAATTTTTTTTTATAATCTGTTTTATTTTTGTAGCTTGGTAGCAAGTTCTGATTTTAGTTATTTGCATCTTCTCTCCTTTTCTCTTTGTCAGTCTATCTAAATGTTGGTTTTATTCATCTTTTCTGAGAACAAACTTCTGGTTTTGCTGAATACTTCTATTATTTTTCTGTTTTATTTATCTCCATTTTCTAGAGATAAATGAAATAGAGAATATATCTTTGCTATTTCCTTCCTTCTGTAGTTTGGACTTTGTTTGCTCTTTTTTTTTTCTAGTTGTAAAGTTAGGCTATTGACGTGAGAGCTTTCTTCTTTTTTAAATGTAGGCATTTAGCACTACAAATTTCCATCTGAGCACTGCCTTGGCTGTATCCCGTAAGTTTTGGTATGTTGTGCTTTCATTTTCGTTCATCTATAAATGTTTTCTGATTCCCTTTTCATTTTTTCTTTGACCTGCTGGCTGTTCAGTAGTGTGCTATTTAATTTCCGCACACTTATATAATTTCCAGTTTCCCTTCAATTATTGATTTCTAGTCTCATTCCCTTCAGAGGAGATACTTTGTATTATTTTAATCTTTTTAAATTAATGAGACTTGTTTTGTGCCCTGGCATACTGCTTATCCTGGAGAATAATCCATGTGCACTGGAGACAAATGTACATCGTACTGTTTTTAGGTTCACTGTTGTGAATCACAGGGTCTTTGCCACAACTTAACTCTGCCATTGTAGTGCAAAGCAATTGTAAAAAGTATTTAAATGAATAGGCATGTCTGTGTTCCAATAGAACTTTATTTACAAAGCAGGCATCATCTCATTTGGCTTTGGGTCATAATTTGTCAACCCCTGACCTAGATGCTCCAATTGTAAACTTTTGCTAATTTACTTCTTGCTCTCTCTTCTATCTGACAGATTCGTAGATAGACAGAAATAGACACATATGTGCATATATTTTTCTACATTATTTGTGATATGTTACATCCGTCATGACACTTCCCCCCTAAATTCTTTAGCATATATTCCAAGAATAAAGACACTCACCTGCATAACCACAATGCAATGATAACAGTCAGGAAATTTAACGTTGATTTAATATTGGTATAGTTTGCCCTCATTCAGATTCCTCCAGTTGTCCAAGTAATGTCTTTTAAAGCTTTTTATATTATTTTTGGCCTGTGATTTAATAAAGGATAATACATTGCATTTAGTAGTCATGTCCTCTCAATCTCCTCTGATATAGAACAATTACCTCACCTTTATGTCTTTTGTTTTTATTTTTGTCTTTCATAACATTGACAATTTTTAAGACCATTTGTTAAAAGGAATGTCACTCAGTTCGGATTTGTCTCATGGATTCCTGAAGCTATTATTCGGAGTCAGCATTCTTGGCAGCACTAATTTATAGGCGATATTACATGTTTCACAGGCATCATAACAGGAGGCACATGGCATTATTTTGTCCTATTATTGATGATGTTCATTCCGATCACTTGGTTCAGGTGGTGTTTGCCAGGTTTCTTCACTGTGGTTTTCTTGTCCTTTTGTAGTCATTAAGTAAATTTGTAGAGAGAGTCTTTGAAACTGTGAATATTCTGCGCCCCCCCAATCTTTCACTCAATGATTTTAGCATCCATTAATAATTCTGGCTTGAATCAATCATTACTGTGGTAATTTATACTCTTTTTTCTCTTCTTAATGTACTGGCTAAGAAATATAACACAATAATAGGTGTTGATAACAGGAATTTTTGTCTCTATCCTAATCTCAGGGAGGGAAAAGTTTTACTATTTCACCATTAAGTAAGATTTTCGCTATAGTTTTTTTTTTTTTGAGATCACTCTTTATCATATATAGAATTTTTTTTTTTACATCCATAAAAGGGTATTGAATTTAACCAAAAATATTTTTCTACATCTAGTAAGGTAATTGTATATTTCTCGCTCTCTCTTTTTTTTTTTCCTTTGTTAATGATGGATTTTCGAATTTTCAACTAACCTTGTGTTTTGGAATAAATGCAGCTTTGTTGTGATTATTCTTTTTTATGTATCACTGGAATAAGATTACTAATATTTTGCTGAGGAGTTTTGCATTCATGTCCCTGAATAAGATTTGCTTTTACTTTCCTTTGTTTGATCTCATCAGGTTTTGGTATCTATGTTCTGCTGGTCTCAGAAACAAGTTGGAAACATCTCTTCTTTTTATATTCATTAGAAGAGTTTGTCTAAGTTGGGTATGATTTTTCTTTAATTGTTTGGAAGAATTCACCGGTGAAATCAACCAGGCCTTAAGATTTCTGCATGGAAAGCCACTTAATTACAGATTAAATTTTTATTTCTTCTTGTATTAACTTTGAGAAATTTGTGCTTATTAAAGAATGTTTACATTTTATTTAAGTTAGCAGATCTACTGACATGAAGCTGGTTATAATACCCTCTTGTTATCTATTTATATCTCCAGTCTCTGCCGTGCTGCCCCCCTTCTCATTCCTGATATTTGTATCTTCTCTCATTTTATTTTCTAATTCAGTGTTGTTATGGGTTATCAATTTGATTAGTTTTTTCAGATAGTTGACTTTATAATTTTCTCTATTGTACTATTACCTTCTATTTTACTAACTTATGAAGCTATATTTATTAATTCCTTCCTTGTGTCTTTGAGATTTAATTTGACTTATTGAGATAGATGCTATGATTATTGATCCTTTTGCCTTTCTTCTATGTACTTTTAGGGCTTTACAGTTCCCTCCACTTCAATTGTTGTTCAAATGCTTTGATATGTTGCACTTTCTTTCTCTTTCAGTTAAAATATTTTCTAGTTTCCATTGTAATTTTTTGACCCATAGGTTATTTAGAAGTATATTGTTTAATTTCCAAATATTTGAGAACTTTTTAGTTATATTTTAATCATTGCTTTCTAGCTTAATTCCCCTGCAGTCAGAAAACATTTTCTGAATGATTAAAATCCTTTGAATTTTGATGAGACCTGTGTTATGCATGGACCAGCATATGGTCAAATTTTGATAGATGTTCCATATACAGTTGAATTTGTATTCTGCTGTTGTTGGGTGCAGTGTGGCATATGTGTCAAATAAGTCAGGCTTGTACGTTATGTCGTCAGGCCTTCTTTATTCATACTGATTTTTTCCCTTGTTTGATCCTTCAGTTACTGAGAAAGAGGGTTAAAGTTTCCCACTATGATTGTGAACCTGTCTATTTCTCCTTTTGTTCTGTCAATTTATCCTTTATATTTCCTGAAACCATGTCGTGAAGTGCATAAAAATTTACGATGGTTATATCTTTTTCTTCGTGTTTATTTGTAGTGGTATTTCTTACCTTAAAGTGACTTTGCTTGATGTTAGTATGACTATATATACCAGCTTTCTCTTGTGTAGTGTTTTCATGGTATCTCTTTTTCTCTCTACTTTCAAGTTTTGTTCGTCCTTGTATTTAAAGTATATTTTTTATAAGCAGCATATAATTGGATGTCATTTTTTATCAGCTGGACAGCCTTTTTATTTATGTGACTATTTAGTCTGTTTACATTTAGTGTAATTACAGATATGGATACATTTGGGTTTATATTTATCACTTTATTATTTGTTTTGTGTTTGTCCTATGTGTTCTACGGTCTTCGTTCTCTACTTTCGTACATTCGAACTCATCAAGTATTTATTTCCTCTTTCTATCTCTCCCCTCCATCACCATGTTAGTGATCCGTTCTTTTACTAGTGGTTGCCCTTGAGATTACAGACTGCCCCCTTGACTTATCTGAGTCTGATATAAAGTGGTGATTTTACTTCTTTACAATTATAGAAATTTAGAGAATTTTTAACTCAAATTACTCCTTCTGACTTTTATGTAATTGTCGTCATACATTTTAATTATACAGATATTTAAATCCTATAAAATATTATCATTGTTTTTTATAGTCAATATTTATATAGATTTAGCCACATTTTCTCAATTCTGTTGCTCTTCACTCCTTCTTGCCTTTCTGTGTGTCCAAATGGAAAAATTTTCCTTCTGCCTGAAGAACTCTTTATTATTTCTTTTATTATAGGTTTACTGGTGACAAATGTTATCTATTTGAATTTATGTGAAAGTGTCTTTATTTCACCTTTACTTTTGCAAAAAAATTTTTTTTTGCTGAATATGAAACTTTGGGTTGGCAGCTGTCCTCTTTCATCACTTGAAAAGAAGTATCATCCCATTGTCTTCTTGTTTCCAACATTTCTGATGAGAAGCATCTTTAATAAACCTATTCCTTACTTATGGACTATCTTGTTATTCAATATTTTGCATTTATGACTATAGTAAAAAAAAATCTACTATCTGACTGTTTTGTGGATTAATGGCATATGTCTGGCAGTAATGAACACTGAGGTGTGAGGTGAGAGTAACACTGGCTGTAATGATTAAGGTTATGTATTAACTTGGCTGGGCCATGATTCTTAGTAGTTTAGCAGTTATATAATGATGTAGTTTGTCAATTATGTAATGTGAACATCCTCCATTTTGTGATCTGATGTGGTCATCCTCCATTTATTGCATAACACTGATTTTCATATAATGACCTGATCTTTGGAACCGAACCATGTCAATTAGTAAGGAGTGGGTGTATTCCTTTTGAACTAATTTTTCTTCTTCTTTCCCACTGAGAACAAATAGAGAATATGGGGGCAAATCTCACTGAAGGCATCAGATAGCTACCAAGGCAGTGAGAAATTATAGGGTCAAGACTTGGGAGAGCTTGGTCCAATCTTCGAAACTGCTTTCCTTTGGAAGAAGCTGTTGATTACAGAAGAGAATCCAAGAAAAGAGCTCTACTGATTCAAAGCTAGGGGAACAAAATAAATGTCATTACCTTCCAAGAATGGAGAATTCACTTGTAGCTCCATTAGACTTTGGGTTAGGACCCTGAAGAACTACATTTTAGGAGAAACAGTGGTACAGAAATAGACCAGTTCGAAGCATCTCAGTCTTTGGATTAGGGTCATTTGGGATTGCTAATTCTCTAGCCTAGCTGTTAGAAGCAAATTTAAATCTCTCTGGAGGAAGATAGGGGCCCTGATAGTGCAGTGATTAAGAACTTGGCTGCTAACCAGAAAGTTGGCAGTTTGAATATACCAGCCATCCCTTGGAAACCCTATGGGGAAGTTCTACTCCGTTTTATAGGGTTGCTATGGGTGGGAATCAACTCAACAGCCATAGGTTTGGAGGAAGACAGCATCATATAGAAGCTAAAATAATCTTTACCATCTTTCATAAATAATTTCCTACATTCAATAAAAGTCAACCAGTTACATGAAGAGACAACAGAACATGGTGAATAAATAAGATTAATAATAGAAAATGGAAATATATCTGCATATAATTGAGTATATATCCCACAACACTACCACTGCCGTCGAGTCGATTCCGACTCATAGCGACCCTACAGGACAGAGTAGAACTGCCCAATAGAGTTTCCAAAAAAAAAAAAAAAAGTATATATACCTACATATAACTGAGTATCCACCATGTGTCTGTCAGTTTATTGTCCTATGGCAGCTTGTGTGTTGCTGTGATACTGGAAGTTTGCCACCAGTATTTCAAATACCAGCAGGGTCACCCTTGGTGGACAGGTTTCAGCTGAACTGGGCTAGGGTCTAGAGACCATAGTTTCTGGGGACATCTAAGCCAATTGGCATAACAAAGTTTATTAAGAAAATGTTCTACATGCCACTTTGGAAAGTGGCATCTGGGGTCTGAAAAGCTTGTAAGCAGCCATCTCAGATGCATCAATTGATCCCAACCCACTTGGAGCAAAGAAAAATGAAGAACACCAAAGACACAAGGAAAATATTAGCTCAAGAGGAAAAAGGGCCACATAAACCAGAGACTCCACAGCCTGAGACCAGAAGAACTAGATGGTGCCCAGCTACCACCACTGACAGCCCTGACAGGGAACACAACAGAGAGTCCCTGATGAAGCAGAAGAAAAGTGTGGAGCAGAGCTTAAATTCACTTAAAAAGACCAGACTTAATGGTGTGACTTAGACTGGAGGAACTCTCGAAGCCATGGCCCCCAGACACTCTGTTAACCCAGAAATAAAACCAGTCCTGAAGTCTGCTCTTCAGACAAAGATTCGACTGGACTGTAAAGCATAAAATAATACTTCTGAAGAGTGTGCTTCTTAGTTTAAGCAGGTACATGAGACCAAATTGGTGGCTCCTGTCCAGAGGCGGGATGAGAAGGCAGGAAGGGACAGGAGCTGGTTGGAAGGACATGGGAAACCTGGAGTGGAAAGGGGGAGTATGTTGTCACATTATAGGGATTGCAACTAGTGTCACATAACAATGTGTGTTTAAATGTTTGTATGAGAAAATAACTTGAGCTATAAACTTTCACATAAAACACAATAAAAAAAAGAAAGAAAATGAAGAAGACTTGAAGCACTTACTGATGAAGATCAAAGACTACAACCTTCAGTATAGATTACACCTCAACATAAAGAAAACAAAAATCCTTACAAGTGGACCCATAAGCAACATCGTGATAATCGGAGAAAAGATCGAAGTTGTCAAGGATTTCATTTTACTTGGATCCACGATCAACACCCATGGAAGCAGCAGTCAAGAAATCAAATGGCACATTGATTTGGGCAAATCTGCTACGAGAGATCTCTTTAAAATGTTAAAAAGCAAAGATGTCACTTTGAGGACTAAGGTGCACCTGACCCAAGACATGGTGTTTTCAACCACCTTATATGCAGGTGAAAGCTGGACAATGACTAAGGAAGACCGAAGAAGAATTGATGCCTTTGAATTATGGTGTTGGCAAAGAATACTGAATATGCTATGTACTGCCAGAAGAATGAACAAATCTGTCTTGAGAAAAGTATAGCCAGAACGCTCAACAGAAGCAAGGATAGCAACACTTTGTCTCACATACTTTGGACATATTATCAGGAGGGATCAGTCCCTGGAGAAAGACATCATGCTTGGTAGAGGGTCAGAGGAAAATAGGAAGACCCTCAATGAGATGGATTGACTCAGTGGCTGCAACAGTGGGTTCAAGCATAACAACGATTGTGAGGATGTTGCCGGACTGGGCAGTGTTTCATTCTGTTGTACATAGGATTGCAACAAGTTGGAATCAACTTGATGGCACCTAACAACAACAACATAGTTGAGTATCAGACAAGTTTAATATGTTCAGGGAAATAAAAAAGCAGATGAAAATTTTGGCAGAGAAATAGAAATCCATATTGAATCCCAGAGCAAAAAAAAAAAAAAGCCAACAACGAAAAGCAAAACACTAGAAAGAGCTTAAGAGACATAGGATACAGTGAAAATGTCATCATGTCCGCTATTGGTGAACTGGAAGAAGATGAGAAAAAGAATGGAGCAGAAGCAATATATGAAGAGATAACGGCTGAGAATTTTCTAGAAAGCTTGAAAAGCATCAAGCCGCAGATATGAGACACTAAAAGCCTCAAGAAGGATAAGCACATCACAGTAAAACTGTTGAAAAATAAAGAGAGGGGAAATTTTTCCAGCAGCGAAAGTAGAATCAGTAAGAGTAACAGGTGATTTTCCAACAGCACAGTGGAAGTCAGGAGACAGTAAAACGGAATTTCAAAATTCTCAAAGAAAATAGCCAACTGTTGGTCTTGGCTGTACTTACCCAGTCATCTTGAGCTGACTGGAAGCGGCTCTGCCCCATGTTTCTCTCATTCTCCTACTAGGTCGAGCATTCTACCTTGAGCATGACCTCCTCGTTGTGATGGTGGAGACACAAGTTAGCAAGCAGACATATTCAGGTACCTTTTCAAACTTGTGCTCATGTCACATCTGCTAAGATCTCACTGGCCAAAGCAAGTTACGTGACTGAACTCAACCAAGGAACAGGGAAACGTGTTCTGCTGTTTGATGGGAAGGGCTGTGTAGTCATGTGGAACAGTACTTGATTACAAGGAGAAGTGATGAATTGGAGCCATCAATGTGATATACCACAAGGCGAGGTGACTAATTTAAAAAAAAAAAAATTATACAGGTAAATTTTTGTAGGTTTTTTCTCTGGATAGAAATGGATCAGTAGTACCTACCTACACTTACCATAATCCTAGCCACCTTTTTCACCAAACCTATAGAGATTTGGTAAGGGGCATGAAAAGCTTTCAAACACTCTTTCAATACATGCTTTCAGAAAGCAGATTCTCAGACTGCAGGTGTTTTTATTAAACTTTTAAGTGCAGCTCCTTTTGCAGGATAACAGGTAAATTAAGTGAAGGAAAAACTGTGTTTCCTCTTTAAAATACGGGAGCGATAGTAACTTGGGATAAAGAAAATTAAATGTGGACTTGAAATACCTTAATAAAAAGCAGTATGCAAATCAAGTGAGATTTTTTTTTTTTAATATGCAAGCTATTTCTTGCCAAGTTTACTGTTACTAAATTGTAAAACGACACCAATAGTCCAAAAAGGAGCCCTGACGGTTAAAATGTCAGCCAACAGGTCAGCGGCTCAATCTCACCAGCAGCAACGTGGGAAAAAAGCCCAGCGATCTGCTCCTGTAAAACCTACAAAACCCTGTGGGTCACTTCTACTCTGTCATATAGGGTCGCTATGAGTTAGAATCGATTTGAAGGCGCACATTGACAGCATAGTCCAAAAAGAATGTGTTTCCCATTTCAAAGTGTTAAGACATTCAGGTCAATTTTCTTGTTTCCAAGAAGAAAACATTCCAGCACATATAGACTTGAAGCATTGTTGTTGCTTTTAGGTGCCATCGAATAGGCTGAATAGGCTCCCATTCATAGTGACCCCATGTACGATAAAAGGAAACACTGATCGGTCCTGTGCCATCCTCACAATCCTGTTATGCTTGAGCCCTTTGTTGTAGCTGCAATTTCAAACCATCTCATTGAGGGTCTTCCTCTTTTTCCCTGACCCTCTACTGTACCAAGCATGATGTCCTTCTCGAGGGACTGGTCTCTGCTGATAGCATGTCCAAAGTACGTGAGATGAAGTCTCGCCATCCTTGCTTCTAAGGAACATTCTGGCTGTACTTCTTCCAAGACAGATTTGTTTGTTCTCTGGCAGTCCACGGTATATTCAATATTCTTCACCAACACCATAATTCAAAGGCATCAATTCTTCTTTGATCTTCCATATTCATTGTCCAGCTTTCACATGTGTATGAGGTGATTGGAAACACCATGGCTTAGATCACGCAGACCGTAGTCCTTAAAGTGACATCTTTGCTCCTGAACACTTTAGAGAGGTCTTTTGCAGCAGATTTGCCCAATACAATGTGTAGTTTGATTTCTTGACTGCCGCTTCCATGGGTGTTGATTGTGGACTCAAATAAAATGAAGCCCTTGACAACTTCAATATTTTCTCTATATATCATGTAGGGATAGGCTGAGGAAAACGGCCAAGAGAAAGCGTATTAGCCGAAGTGGTCCTCTAAGGGGTTCCATGGACATTTGGAGGCAGCGCAGGGTAAAGCAGTGCTTGTCAAGCCACTCCATGGCTGTGCCCTGAGTGAAGGAGAAGCAACAAGTACCTCCTGATGGTCTAAGCTGGTTGCCCAAGCATAGACTTCCTTTAATATTTGTGTTCCCTCTAAAAATCCACGTGGATATTGTTTTCTCCTGCTTATGTAGGAAAAAATACATGTTTTTTAAGTGAAAAATTTGCTTTAACTTACTTTAAGGTAATGTTCAAGGTATAGGAAGAAGTGGCACATTTATGCTATGGCTCTGAGTATTTCCTGACACACCAGGGTGTTCCACCTAGGGTCCGGTAGTTCTGTCTGAGAACCTTCAGTTGTAGAGTGGTAGCTGCGGTGGGGGGGAGTGGGGAGGGGGGGAAGGCGGTCAGGACACCTGGGTTTTCCTCCTGTCTTTGTCACTAGTTAATGTTCTTGGAGAAGTTCATTGAACTGCCTTGACCTCAGTTTCCTTGAATGAGATCATCTTAGGATTCCTTCTAGTTCTACCCTCCATGAATCTATTCAAGATCTTTAGCTAAGTTTGACCTTGGTATATACTGCTGGAGTACCTGAGTGGTGCAAGTAGTTGATGCGCTTGGATGCTAACCAAAAGGTTGGAGGTCCGAGTCTACCCAGAGGTGCCTCAGAAGAAAGGCCTGGTGATCTACCTCCTAAAAATCATCCATTAAAAGTCCTATGAAGCACAGCTCTACTTTAACACACATGGGGTCTCCGGGAGCCAGAAATCAACTTGATGGCAAGTGGTTTTTTACATTATATTTACCTATGAGCAAACATTCTCCTTGTGCTCCTCTACCATCACTCAGACATGCCTGGGATTCATTTTAATGATCCATTCCAAAGGATGAGAGCCAAATTTTCCTTACACACTGATCATACAGATCAAGGAAGTCCACTTTACACACAACAGGGCACAGCTTCTCCTAGGACAACAGAAAGATAGCAAACAATGATAAAATAGGAAGGCACATAAGCTAAACAATCAAATTAGGCACGACACTAATAGAATATTTTTCTTTCATCTACCAAAATAACACACTTTTCATGGGGAGATTGATGGACTTTGACCTATTAACAGATGCAGTCTCCCCCACCCCGATTCCGTCAGCCTTGAAACTGAGAATGGAAATGAGACACCCACATTAATAAAACAACAAGGTAGCTTTTGGATACTTAAACTAAACAAAAGAAATTGGACCTGGGAATGAATTACTTATTTATGGCATCTCCTACCCTCTTCTGGGGCCTGGGCTGCTCTCTTTGTTGTTCTACTCTAAGGCAGTGGGGTGGGCTGTAGGTGGTGGTTTGTGGTTTAGGTCAATGGTGAGCCAGAAGTGGGAAGTCATTTGTTCCAAAGCTTCATTACAAGAAAGTGTTCTTCCTTGCCCTCTTTTCTTGAAGATATTTTGAATCCCAGCTAATGGTAGGCAGGAAATATGCTTGGACTTTTATAAGATGGTATATCCAGAAGAAGGCAACAAAACTAATCAAAGTGAAACGAGGCCAAAGGGCTTAATCAACTCTGAAAAGGAGACACTCCTGAGGAACTGAGGCAGCATGATTGCTCGTGTCTGTAAAAAATGACACCTCAAATCCTGAATCCACCCTGAGCCTCTTGCTGTCAGCAGACTTAGCCTCCTGCTTCACCGAGAATATAGAGGCCACTTCAAACCCCTTGCCATCGAGTTGCTTCTAACTCATAGTGACCCTATAGGACAGAGTAGAACAGCCTCATAGGGTTTCCAAGGAGTGGCTGGTGGATTTGAACTGCTGACCTTTTGGTTAGCAACCGAGCTCTTAACCACTGTGCCACGAGGGCTCCAATGATTCAAAAAGAAAAACAACAGGTGTTAGCAAGGTCATGGAGAAACTGGAGCTCTCATCCATTGCTGGTGGGAGCATAAAATTGTGCAGCCCCCATGGGAAACTGTTTTCTTGTTCATCAAAAAGTTGAACATAGAGCTACCACATGGCTGAGCAATCTTAATTCTAGGTGTATACCCCGAAGAAGTGAAGGCAGGAACGCAGACAGAAACCTGTTGACCAAAGTTCATTGCAGCACTTTTCACAATAACCAAAAGGTGGAAACAACTGAAATGTCCTTCAGCAGATGAATGAACAGACAAAATGTAGCATAGGTACAGGATGGACTATTACTCATTCATAAAGGGAATGAAGTCTTGATACATGCCACAAGGTGGATAAACCTTGAAAACATTATACTGAGCTTGATATGTAAATCAAATAAGGACAAATACTGTATGATCTCATTTATGTGATATAAGCAAATTTATGGAAACAAAAAGTTATTGATGGTTTCCAGGGGTGGGAGGGAGTGGGGAAGGGGTAGTTTTTGCTTAGAGGGCATTGATTTATGTTAATGGTGGTAGAATAATTTGGAAAAGGGTAGTGAGAATGGTTGCACAACTTGAAGTATATAACCAATGTCACTGAATTGTACACTTAGAAATTGTTGAATGGGTGTATGTTTTGTTACGCCTATTTTCACCAGAGTTAAAACAAAAACAAAAACTGACCTGGGGAAAGTACAAGCAAGCACAAGGCCTTGGGCAGAACTTCTCTGCCAAGGAAGCTTAATGTGTAGAATGACCGAAATGGCCTCATCCATCTCCAGTTTCTACTGTTGTTGCTGCCCCCCGCCCTACCACCAAACACACACACACACACACAAAACAGCTCTCACATTACCTTGTTTAATGTCGTTTAAATAAAGATTACTTTGGGTCTGATGTGATCCCATGGAAGAGAAGTACTTCACAATTTCAATTGCATTCTTAATAGGATGTTTGCATATACGTCCATGTCCAGTAGGAAACAAAAGTTATTGTGTATCTGTGCCTCCAAGTTTATTTAAACACAGAGTCATTGTTGTGGCATGTGGGCATGTCCTATATGGAAGCCTTTATATGAGCATACACGACTTGTGTCTTGGTATAAAATCAGTTCTGCCATAGAACATTTTCTCCTTGCCTTATAACTTGGGAGGAAGAGTCTGGTTTTGAAGAAGGAAAGAAGAAAATCCTACAGACAAAGGGATAGTCTTCCCAGCAACACTTTACCTAGATACCATGCTCTCTTACCCTGATCTATAAGGTATGTCCCTGACTACCACACTTACTTATTTTCCGAGGCAGCAATTTCAGAACTTCATTTTTTACCTCAAATCCTGAATCTACCTTAAGCCTCTTGCTCCCAGCAGACTTAGCCTCCTGCTTCACTAAGAATATAAAGGCCACTTCAAACCCCTTGCCATGGAGTCACTTCTGACTCATAGCGACCCTATAGGACAGAGTGGAACTGCCTCATAGGGTTTCCAAGGAGTGGCTGGTGGGTTTGAACTGCTAACTTTTTGGTTAGCACCCGAGCTGTTAACCACTGGGCCACCAGGGCTCCATAAAGGCCACTACACAGCCATAAATGCCTTCAAGTGTCCCCTCCTCCACAACTATGTTTTCTTTTTCTGCTCAGGAAGTTGTTTCCCTGTCCCCTCCAATGCTCATCTCTACATGAACCCTTAATTCTAAACTGCCTCTCTTCTTGGCACTTGTTTTACCAATTATTTTTGTCTCTTCTGTATCTTCATTGTCTTTCTTTCTTTTTTTAATTCTTCCTTCATTCTACTAATATGCTCAAATCTCTTTATCATTTAAAAAATAAAAATCTTCTCTGGACCCCTTTTTTTCTTCTGTGATTCCTACCAGCTTTTCTTCTACTTTTCACCGCCTAACATAACAAAGTTATATGAACAAAGTTAATGTAAATATTAACATTTATACTTTTTAACAATTATATTAAGCATATAGAAATATTATATAGTATGATATATATAATATTAATATGGCATTAGCCTCACCATGATAATCAAATGGTGTTGTCAATGGTGTGATACCTGAATTAATTTCCATGTCTTCTGTATCAGGTAGTCAGAGGAATACATTGACTGAAGCGTTTCCTCATCCAGCTCCTGGAAATGTTGCCTGCTGAGGGTTTATACTAAGTTCTTACCCATAATTGCTCTCAGAAGAAGAGAGTCACCTCCCAAGAGGCAGCCTGAATCCGCTGACTGGTTGATCGGGAGTTGATACAAGGCCCCCTTGCCTCAGGAGGGAGATCGCTGAAGAACCACCTAAGCTTCAAACATTTCCAAGAGATTGCTTGAAACATTTGTTACAACTTCATTGCAGTTAAATTTCTCCCTCTGTCCAAGCCATTAAGAGCTCAGCTGCTAACCAAAAGGTTGGCAGCTCAAATCCACCAGCCGCTCCTTGGAAACCCTATGGGGCAGTTGTACTCTGTCCTGTAGGGTTGCTATGAGTTGGAATCAACTCGATGACAATGGGTTTGGTTTTTTTTTTTGGTTATAGGGTCACTGGAGGCATAGTGGTTAAGCATTTGTAAGCTAACCACAAGGTCGACAGTTCAAATCCACCATCCATTCCTTGGGAACTCTATGGGGCAGTTCTATTTTGTCTTATAGGGTCGCTATGTGTCTGAATTGACTCGAGGACAACGGGTTTTTGGTTTTTTAAAGGGTCACTATGAGTCGGAATCAACTTGATGGTAAGGGGCTCTCTTTGCTAGCATGTAGTGTTTCTGAGAACACTCCCCAACAAACTTCCTGCACATACATGTCTGTTTCAGAGTCTGTTTCCTGGGGAATTCGAAGTAAGATACAGGCAGAACTAAGTATTTCCCCTGGAAAACTGGTAATAGAACCAGAAATTCCTCACTCTTAATCCCAGCCTCCACCTGTCAGGCCCCTTTGCTAGCACATACTGATTCAGGAAACATCAATTAGGCTGAACCCAAAACAAATTTATCCAGGCTTTCAGGGCAATAAATAAAGTTGGGCCCTAATTTCTAGGTCATTTGTGTAATTTCTTCATTTTCTCAATTAACTTTTATTTGGAGCAATACTGGATTAGAACCTCTTCCTTTGACCCAGTGCCGTCGAATCAATTCCGACTCATAGTGACCCTATAGGACAGAGTAGAGCTGCCCCATAGAGTTTCCAAGGAGCACCTGGTGGATTCAAACTGCTGACCCTTTGGTTAGCAGCTGTAGTATTTAACTCTTCCTTGGAACCCTGGCCAAATTCCTATGAATTCAGTTATTAATGGCAGTTCTCTTTTGATGACATTATCTCTTTTGGAGAAGCCACTCTCGGGGCCTCTCCCCCACTTTTTGTCCCTGCCTCCTCATGTCCTCAAAGGTTTCCTGAATTATGAATCTTTTAGCTTGCCCAACATCTTCACACTACCACTGTGAGCATCACAGAATTAAATGGAGTTCTTGGTTCTACTTTTATCTGGACTCCCAGACTTGATGGAAAACTAGTGACTAAAGGTTTTCTAATTATTAGAATCACAGACTATATTATTTTTTTGCTAAACCCAAAGACATGTATTTACTGGTGAATAGCTATTATAATAATTATCAATTCTGTCTTCCCTAATTTCAAAGTATATCCCAAATCCATCCTCCTTTTTCCATATCTTTTCTAACATTTATGTCAATAGGATAGTAATAAGCCACTCAATAACTTAGTGACTTTAAACAACAGACAGTTATTATTTCTCACCTGTGCTTGGTTTGTCTCGTCATTTCTGCTGATCTGGACTGGGCTCAGCTGATGTTGACTGGGCTTGCTCATGTATCTACAGACAACTAGGGAGTTGGTTAGGGGCTGGCTGGCCTAGAATGGCCTGGGCTTGGACCACTCAGCTCTGCTCTGGGTCTCTCATCCTCCAACAGGCTTCCCCAGGTCTGTTACCATGGTATGGCAGGGGTCCAAGACTGGCCAAGACTAGTTGTGCAAGGAAGCAACCCCTAATACACAAGCTCAATGTATCACATTGCTCAGTGCCTAGAATTTGAAGGAGAGGTGATTATAAATTATACACCAAAGGCTTAGATGTACTTAAAAGGACATCAGTTGGGACCATTTGTACAACCGCTCTACCACACCGTCCTAGGCCAAATCACTATCACTTCTTGCCTGGATGACTAGAGTAGGCCCCATTCTGGCTATTAGGTTAGGGGTCAAGAGTAGAAGCTTCTACTCTTCTACTCTTAACCCCTAACCTAATAACCAGAATCATCTTTTTAAAAACTTCCATCAGATTATGTTTCTCCAATACTCAGAACCATTCAGTGGCTTCCCATTGCACTTAGAAGAAAATCCAAATTCTTCACCATGGCTAACCAGTTACCCAGTTACTGTTGAGTTGATTCCAACTCATGGTGACCCCATGAGTATCAGAGTAGGACTGTGCTCCACAGGGTTTTCATTAGGCCTATCTTCCAAAAGACTCTAACTTCCAACCTTTTGGTTAGCAGCCCAGTGTGTTAACCATTTGCAGCACCCAGGAACTCTGGGTTATAAATGATCTGACTGCCCCTGCCTATCTCTGAGACATCATCCTGTGCCACTTTCCCTCTTACCCACTCTGTCCTTCCCATTCCTCCTGCCTCAGGGATCTTTTGCTTGGTGATCTATCTATCAGGCATGCTTTGCCCCAGGTATTTGGATAACTGACTGACTCCTCATCTTTCAGCTCACACATCTCGTGCTCACAGGGGCCCTTCCTCATCATCCAAGCTAAGATATTCCTGCCTCTTGTCCCCATGCCACAAACTCTCTTATTACCCTTTTATATTTTTGGTAGCAACTTAGTGCCTGAAATTATTGTGCTTTTTGTTTCTTTATTTTTATTTCTCCTCTTCTTCTGACTAGAATATGAGCTCCATAAGAGCCTGCTCTGTCTTGTTCATTACTGCCTCCCTACACCTACAATAGTGCCTATGGACGCTCAGTCAATAGTCATGGAATAAATAAGTAGGCAATTTAAAACCAAAAATATTAGCCTAACTTATAAAGGACATATTCTGTGTCACTGACTTCAGGTACAAAATATGGCCATATCTCTTTTAATATTCAAATTAATATGACTCTGAAAAAAACAAAATCAAAACAGTTGTCATTGAGTTGATCTCAACTCGTGGCCACTCAGGGTGTTTCAGAGTAAAGTTGTGCTCCACAGGGTTTTCAATGGCTAATTTTTCAGAAGAAGATTTCCAGGCCTTTCTTTGAAGGTGCCTCTGGGTGGACTTGAACCACCAACCTTTCAGTCAGGAGCCCAGTGCATTTACCGTTTGCACCACCCGGGGATTCCAATATGACTCTAGGCTCCTGCTTGCTTCTCTTTTTCACAAGGTCTGTCAGGCAGATATTCTGGTTAATTCTTTTCTGTTTTTCTAGGTCCCTTTCTTATTTCTCTTTCCTTTTCCCCTTGTAAATGGGAGCACCATAGCTAATCTTGTTTCTACTCTGACCATTGTCAGATAGTCCTCAGGAGAAAAATACAGTGGTCAAACAAGTTGGGATACTCTTGCTGATGGTTGGGGACATACATCAGTGAATGTGGAATAGACAAGCTATAAGAGCAACATTTCTCTCTGGTCTCTATCAATTCTTATCTTGATTTCTGGGATAAGTCAAGTTGTGTTAACTTAAAATTCCAGTGGAGTAGGTGTCCTGCCGACTCCCCCATCATTGAGGCAAAAGGTGCAGGAACAGAAGTCAATTAGGATATACATGTATCCTTTGACAGCTGGCTCCAGAAATGCATAGATGATGAAAGAAAAAGGAGGTTTGAAATGCATGGAACCAGAACATAGTCTGTGGAAAATCCTTTCAAACATCAAATGTAAGAAAATGTAAGCAGGGTATTCAGTTCTCATGGATGCCTAGTTAAAACAGAAGTTCTCTTCTCCCTGGAATATATTTTCTATAATGCAGCATATGCAATAATACATTACTAAACATTAAAAAGAATTTTTTTTTACAGTAATCACTTGAAATAGAATTAATCAGAATTCCTGTGTTTGTAGGGCATAAATCTGCAGTAGTACTACAAAAAGCAAGTGCATCTCTATGTGAAGTGGCATGTTTTATGCATTCCAACTATCAATAATGAAAAGAAAATTTCAATTAACCCTGCTAGAAGGAAGACTAAGTTACCGTTCTACTCTCTCTACATAAAATATTTTAAATCAATATCACATGAAGAGGCTATCAAAGAGTACACAGTCAGAAAGTGTAGAAAAACATATTAGAGTGGTATATCAAGCAACTAAATAATAAAGTCATATGCTATGTTTTTAAATTAGATATTGTCAAATTTGAATTTGTAGTGTTTCTTTAGAGACCATCGCAAGAATAGATTTGATGTACTGAATACTAACCACTGAAGACCAGATGAGCTGTGGATGACATCAAAGACATACATGAAGAAAGCAAAAGTTCATTGAAAAGATGAGAAAAAAGGAAAAGACCAAAATGGATGTCAGAAGAGACTCTGAAACTTGCTCTTTAACGTAGAGTAGCTAAAGAGAATGGAGGACATGATGAAGTAAAAGAGCTGAACAGAAGATTTCAAAGGGTGGCTCAAGAAGACAAAATAAAGGATTACAATGAAATGTGCAAAGACCCAAAGTTAGAAAAGAAAAGAGAAGAACATACTAGGCATTTATTAAGCTTAAAGAACTGAAGAAAAAAATCAAGCCTCGAGGTGCAACATGAAAGGATTCTATATGCAAAATATTGAATGACGCAGAAAGCATCAAAAGAAGATGGAACACACAGAGTGACTGTACCAAAAAGAATTGGTCAACATTCAACCATTTCAGGAGGTAGCATATGATCAAGGACTGATGGTATTGAAGGAAGAAATCCAAGCTACAATGAAGGCATTGGCGAAAAACAAGGGTCCAGGACTTGATGGAATACCATTTGAGATATTTCAACAAATGGACACAATGCTGGAAATGCTCACTTGTCTATACCAAGCAAGTTGGAAGACAGCTAACTGGCCAACCAACTGAAAGAGATCCATATTTGCGTACATTCCAAAGAGAGGTGATCCAACAGAATGTAGAAATTGTAGAAAAATACCATTAATATCACACACAAGTAAAATTTTGCTGAAGATAATTCAAAAGCAGTTGCAGCAGTACATAGATAGGGAACTGCCAGAAATTCCAGTGGGATTCAGAAGAGGACATGCAGTGAGGGATACCATTGCTGATGTCAGATGGACCTTGGCTGAAAGCAGAGACTACCAGAAAAATGTTTACCTGTGTTTTATTGACTATGCAAAGACATTCGACTGTGTGGATCATGACAAATTATGGATAATATTGTGAAGTTTGGGAATTTCAGAGCACTTAATTGTGCTCAAGCAAAACCTGTACATAGACAAAGAGGCAGTCATTTGAACAGAGCAACAAGATACTGCGTGGTTATGAAATCAGGTAAGATGTGTGTCAGGGTTGTATCTTTCACCACACTTATTCAGTCTGTATGCTGAGCAAATAATCTCAGAAAGTGGACTATATGAAGGAGAACACAGCATCAGGATTTGAGAAATACTCATTAACAACCTATGATACGCAGATGACACAACATTGCTTGCTGAAAGTGAAGAGGACTTGAAGTGTTTACTGATGAGGATCAAATACTATTTTTTTTTTAGTAATATTACACCTCAACATAAAGAAAACAAAAACCATCACAAAAGGACCAATAAGCAACATCATGATAAACTGAGAAAGGATTGAAGTTGTCAAGGATTTCATTTTACCTGGATCTACAATCAATGTCCATGGAAGCAGCAGTCAAGAAATCAAATGATGTGTTTCATCGGGCAAATCTGCTACAAAAGACCTCTTTAAAGTGTTGAAAAACAAAGATGTCACTTTGAGGACTAAGATGAACCTGACCCAAGCTGTGGTGTTTTCAATGGCCTTATATGCATGCTAAAGCTGGACAATGAATAAAGAACACTGAAGAAACATTGATGCCTTTGAATTATGGTGTTGGTGAAGAATATTGAATATATCAGAAGAACAAACAAATTTGTCTTGGAAGAAGTACACCCAGAGTGCTTCTTAGAAGCAAAGACGGCAAGAGGTAATTTTATGTACTTTGGACATGTTTTCAGGAGGGACCAGTTCCTGAAGAAGAACATCATGCTTGGTAAAGTAGAGGGCCAAGGAAAGAGAGGAAGACCCTCAACGAGATGGATTGACATAGTGGCTGCAATAATGGGCTCAAACATAGCAACAATTTTTTTTTTAATCTTTATTGTGCTTTAGTGAAAGTTTACAAATCAAGTCAGTCTCTCATACAAAAATTTATACACACCTTGCTAACCCATTACCCATTGCCACTGAGTCGATTTTGACTCATAGCAACCCTACAGGATAGAGTAGAACTGCCCCATATGGTTTCCAAGAAGCACCTGGTGGATTCGAATTGCCAACCTTTTGGTTAGCAGCCATAGCTCTTAACCACTATGCTACCAGAGTTTCCCATACCTTGCTATATACTCCTAATTGCTCTCCCCCTAATGAGACAGAACACTCCTTCCCTCACCTCTGTTTTTATGTCCATTCGGCCAGGTTTCGACTCCCTCTGCTTTCTCATTTTCCCTCCAGACAGGACATGCCAACATAGTCTCATGTGTCTACTTGATCCAAGAAGCTCATTCTTTACCAATATCATTTTCTATCCCATAGTCCAGTCCAATCCCTGTCTGAAGAGTTGGCTTTGGGAATGGCTCCTGTCTTGGGCTAACAGAAGGTCTGGTGACCATAACTTCCAGGGTCCCTCTAGTCTCAGTCAGACCATTAAGTTTGGTCTCTTTACGAGAATTTGAGGTCTGCATCCCACTACTCTCCTGCTCCCTCAGGGGTTCTCCGTTGCACTCCCTGTCGGGGCAGTCATCGGTTGCAGCCGGACACCATCTAGCTCTTCTGGTCTTGGGCAGATCCAGTCTTTGGTTTATGTGGCCCTTTTTGTCTCTTGAGCTCATAATTACCTTGTGTCTTTGGTGTTCCTCATTCTCCTTTGCTCCAGGTGGGTTGAGACCCATTGATACATCTTAGATGGCCACTTGCATAACAACAATTTTGAAGATGGCGCATGACCAGGCAGTGATTTGGTCAGAACCTAACAACGGTAGTGTTTCTTTATACCTAATTTTATGTTTTTATTATTTTTTAACCACGGGGTCTAAAATTGCATAAGCTTGAGCACCCTGAAAAGCCAAGCTATTCTTCTAGCAAAAACAAAGCACAAATTATCATCTCAATAAATTATTCTAACAATAATCATAACAATAATCATAATCCCCATTAATTGGGTGCCTGCTAGGTGCCTGCCATTGTTCTAGGCGCTTTGCATAATTCTCTTATTTAATCCTTAAAATAACACTGTGGGCAGAAATGTTTCTCATTTTAGTCAGTTTCAGAAAAATGAAATCATTTGCTCAAGTCCGTGTAGTCCAAACTAGTTCCATCTCACTCTGTAGCCTGTACTCCCCCCAGCATGCTTTGCTTCTGCTATCTTCGATTTTGCATAGTTTAGCATGAACCACATTTCTTTCTTGTGTTGCCAGCCTGTTGCTTTATATTTGTGCTTCTCGAATCCAGTTATAACACAAGCTCCCTGAAGATGAAGAATAGGACCCAAATTTCTTCCATATCGCCCTCAACACAAGGCAGAGAGCTGAATCTGTGATGGAATCTTTTTAATTCTTGACAATTAAAATTGATTAGAAGTCACATATCTCTGGAAAATGTCCCAAGAGAAGTACAGGAACCACCTCAAGGATAACTGGAAAAAAAAAAATTTTTTTTCCTGCCAAAATACAATGCTATCATGTGGCGCTGGTGAGGGAAATCATCGATTTTTCAATTAAAATTTAAAAAGGAGTAAACATCCAGTGAGAAGCTACAGGTAGGCTTTAGGTTTCTGTTCTGAGCCCTCACTGTTGGCAAGTAAGTGTGTGAAATACTAGTTACCGTGGCAACCAGCATAGCAAGATTTTTCCCCCCTTTGGTTTATGAATCCAAATCCATAAATGTTTATAAATAACTCTCCAATTGGCCAAAAGAAGTGAAAACATAAGCCAGAACAATCCTGCTGTCCTGTGAATGTGAGCCATAGATATGTTGGCCATAATTCTGGGGACAGAAAAAGGCTGTACACGGAATAAACAATTGGCCACATCATTTCCTTTGCAAGAGCACTTAGGAAAAAACCTGCTGAGTGAAAATCTCTTTCCCATGCTCACTGAGAACAACAAATACAAATATGCCCATCCACAAAGCACAAAGATAAAATTGCAGAAATCTCTGACTTCAGTAGCAGTTGCCAAAGAAAACATTCATGTAATTAGACCTTAAATGATTATACTGAACTTCAAATGGAGTAGGTAGAGACGTTATCTCGCATCTGTGGATTGTATGGTCTCTACAATACGCAAGGGGAAATTTATACTAAAGTGGAATTTAGTCTGAAGGGTCCTCAACAGATATCAAATCAGACCCAACAACCAGTGCAAGGATTCTTTCTATAGCATTCCTTGCAGATGGTCAAACAGCCTCTACCAGGGTATTTTTAGTGAAAGGGAAAGTCATTTTCCTCTAATCTCTATCTAACTGTTAAATTTATTTTAACTTTACTTCTCTCCATTGGTCTTAGTCTGTCTTTGGGACAATAAAGACCAAATTCGTCTGTTTCATCCAAAAGCAGCCATCATGTCTTTGCTGCTGTTAGCTGCCGTGGAGTAGCCCCGACTCAAGGCGATTCTGGTCCTAGGCTGTCCCTCTGATGTGCGTTGGACCTTTGTGATCCATTGGGTTTTCACTGGCTGATTTTTGGAAGTAGATTGTCAGGGCTTTCTTCTTAGTCTGTCTTAGTCCAGCCACACTGCACTGCTGTCACATCTTAAGCTTGCAGTAGGCTAAAACACGCAGGGCACCCCATCCCTGAAAAGGAAGTAAATATATAAATACTTCTTTGAGGAAGAACCAAAGACAGCTGGGGTTCCTTAGCAAACCACTAGTCCTGAGAAGCAGAAAGAAACAGCCTTCTGATGCTTTTTTTGGCAAAGATTTTAGCTGGCCTGAAGGATTGAACTTCAACACAAAGAGAACAAAAAGTCTCACAACTGGACTGATAAGTAACATCATAATAAATAGAGAAAATATTGAAGTTGTCAAGGACGTCATTTTATTTGGCTCTACAGTTAATACCCATGGAAGCAGCAGTCAAGAAATCAGATGATGTATTGCATTGGGCAAATCTGCTGCAAAAGACCTCTTTAAAGTGTTCAAAAGCAAAGATTCCACTTTGAGAACTAAGGAGCGCCTGACCGAAACCATGGTATTTTCAATTGCCTCACATGCCTGGGAGAGCTGGACAATGATTAAGAAAGACGGAAGAAGAATCGGCGCCTTTGAATGATGGTGCTGGAGAAGAATGTTGAATATACTGTGGACTGCCAGGAGAACAAACAAATCTGTATAGGAAGAAGTAAAGCCAGAATGCTCCTTGGAAGCAAGGTTGGTGAAACTTCATCACATATGCTTTGGACACGTTATCAGGAGGAACCAGGCCTGGAGAAGGACATCATGCTTGGTAAAGTGGAGGGCAGGCAAAAATGAGGAAGGTCCTCAGTGAGATGCATTGACACAGTGGCTGCAACAACAGGCTCAAGAATAACAAAGATTGTGAGGATGGTGCAGGACTGCGCAGTTTCTCCTTCTGTTGCTCAAGTCACTAGTGAGAATGAGATTATCTCCCTTCCTTCCTTCCTTCCTTCCTTCCTTCCTTCCTTCCTTCCTTCCTTCCTTCCTTCCTTCCTTCCTTCCTTCCTTCCTTCCTTCCTTCCTTCCTTCCTTCCTTCCTTCCTTCCTTCCTTCCTTCCTTCCTTCCTTCCTTCCTTCCTTCCTTCCTTCCTTCCTTCCTTCCTTCCTCCCTCCCTCCCTCCCTCCCTCCCTCCCTCCCTCCCTCCCTCCCTCCCTCCCTCCCTCCCTCCCTCCCTCCATTCCTTCCTTCCTTTTTTCTTTCCTTTCTCTCTTCCTCCCTTCTCCTGTCCCTCTCTTTTTTATCTTTCACCCCGAGGCTGTAGGAAAGCACTAATTCCCAGGATTGGCAGGGAGGGAAGAGGAGTTGGCATAAGGGAAATAGTTTAGAAAGTAGTAGGATACTGTGAAGGCTCCTTTCATTAGTTTTACATTTTCGCCTGGGGCCAGTCCTTCTCCATTGTTAATATTTTCTATGGCAGGGGACATAAGGAGCCCTGATGGCACAGTGGTTAAGAGTTTGTCTGCTAACAAAAACGTTGGCAGGCGGCTCAAATCCACCAACCACTCCATGGGAGAAAGATGTGGCAGTTTGCTCCCCTAAAGATTACAGCCTTGGAAACCCTATGGGGCAGTTCTACTCTGCCCTATAGGGTGGCTATGAGTCGGAATCCACTGGACAGCAACAAGTTATGGAAGGGTCAGGGGTCTCAAACTCAAGTGTACACCAATGCAAGAAACAGGAAAAATAAAACAACAGTGCCAGCATAATGATAAATGGACCCAAGACAATAAGGAATGGTGGGAACACTGGTATTTAGAGGGTCCCACTAACAGTGGCATCCATTGCTCGGCTCCAGCGAAATGCTGCAAAGAAGCCCTATCTTGACAGATCTTTCGAACATTCAGAAATCTGGACTCTTACGTAAAATCTTCCAGTTTGGGAATGTTGACCATATTTCTGAGGGCCAAACAAAATATCTCTGCTGCCAGACACAGCTGGGGGTACCAGTTTGTGGCCCCTATTATTAGGTCTACATCAACAGCATCAGTATCTAAATCTGTTTCCTTGAAGTAAGCAGCATCAGAGGCTCCAGAAATAGTAGCTGAAACAAGATAGAAGTTCCTGCCTTACCACACTTCAAACCCAAGGAGTCTACTTGGAGAAGTGCCTGTGTGTCTCCTGGCGTTTAAGGGACGACTTACATTTGAGCAATCTAAGGTCAGAGAGCTGTGGCCGTCTGCCTGCAGTGGCAGAGTGGAGAGAAAGAGAAGTGGCAGAGTGGAGAGAAAGAGAACTGCACGAACAGCAAAGGTCACTTTACTGTTCCGTGTTTATGCACATGTTTGTGTTTTTCATGTGTGTCTGAAAAAGATATAGAAGTTGGGATTTTATCCAGGGCAAGGAAAGAGCTAGATCACAAAGAAGGTTTGAACAAATGGTGGAAGAGGAGAAAAAAAAAATAACAGTGTTGTCTTCAGCCCATTCAACAGAACAGTTACACACACACAAGTGTGAACTTTGTTTACCCACTCTTCTGAACTTTCTCTATAGCATTAAAAGATAAATCTTGGAGATCTTTCTGCCATATGAATATTCCTTTGTACGGGTGGTGTATTTAAACAATCCTCTCCCAATGGACATTCAGATCGATTCTAATTTTTTACTGCTCTTAGTAATGCAAAAAAAAAAAAAATTTTTTTTCTCTCTTAGTAATGCTGCAATAAATCTCCCTGTTCGTGTTTCACTTTGCATATGTAAGAATGTACTGTAGGACAATTAACTGACAAAACAATATGTGAGTTTTATATTTTGAAAGATGTTACCAAATTGCTTCCACACAGGCAATGCAAACTTACATGCCCACCAGCAATGCTTGCTGCTCAAAGTTTTGTCTGTGGTCCAGCACCATGGGCATCACCTGAGAGTTTGGTACAAATGTAGATTCTCAGGCTCCATCCCAGACCTACTCAATCCAAAGCTTCAAGTATCTCATTATCTCCGGGCGCTTTATGTGCATGGAAAATTTAAGCAGCTCCATATCCTCTTCACTGATAAACTGCCAACTGACGGTGTTTCTTAATGATCTTATTTCGTATTTCTTCTAGCATGAGTGAAGTTGAGCATTCTTTTATGTGCTTAAGAGCCATGTGAAGGAGCCCTGACCGCGCAGTGGTTAAAGAGCTTGGCTGCTAACTGGAAGGTTAGCTGTTTGAAACCACCAGCTGCTCTGTGGGAGAAAGATGTGGCAGTCTGCTTCTGTAAAGATTACAGCTTTGGAAACCCTATGGGGCAGTTCTACTCTGTCCTACAGGGTTGCTATGAGTTGGAATAGACTCAACAGCAATGGATTTTTAAGAGCCATTTTTAATTTAATGTGTGTAAACTGTCATATTCTTTGGCTCATGCTCTTTTACTGTTTGAGTTGTATCGGTCTTTACAGATTAAGAAAATTATCTGTAGGTCTGTGATATGAACTGCAAACTTTTATTCAGTTTGTCAGTTTCCTTTTAAATTTTTAATTTTTTTTCTTTGTTGTGCAAATTAAAAAAATTTTTTTATATGCAGAAATTTATCTCTTTTATGGTATCTGTATTCTGAGTTAGAGGAGCCCTTTTGGCACAGTGGTTAAGCACTCTGCTGCTAAGTGAAAGGTCATGGTTCAAACCCACCAGCTGCTCCTTGGGAGGAAGATGTGACGGTTTGCTTCCGTAAAGATTACAGCCTTGGAAACCCTATGGGGCAGTTCTATTCTGTCCTACGGGGTTGCTATGGGTCAGATTCAACTCAATGGCAATGGGTTTGCTTTGGATGGCTCTAAGTCACAGAACGCTTTTGCCCACTCCATGATTATTAAAAAAAATTATTTTCTCCAAGGTTGCAAAGGGAGAGTGTTGACTCGTCATGGGGTTGTTAACCAGTGTCATAAAACAATATGTGTACTGTTTAATGAGAAAGTAGTTTGTTCTGTAGAACTTCATTTAAAGTACAATAAAAAAATTATTTTCTTTTAATATTTTATGGTTTTATTACTTTTAAATATGTTTTTTATCTGAAATTTATTTCAGTGCGAGGAATTATACGTCAACTTATTTTTTTTCAGGTGGCTACCCTTTTGTCCTAATAACATTTATTGAATAATTTGTCTTTTCCCCATTTATATATTTTTACCATATACTAAGCTTCCCTAGAAGTCCCTGAGTGGTACAAACAGTTAACGTGCTTGGCTGATAACTGAAAGGTTGGAGATTTGAGTCCACCCAGAGGCACCTTGGAGGGAAGACCTGGCCATCAAATTTCCCAAAAGTCAGCCGTTAAAAACTCTACGGAGCACAGTTCTACTGTGACACACATGGGGTCGCCCTGAGCCAGAATCAACACTATGGAGCTGGTGGTCCTGGGAAGTTCCCCTATATGAACTCTCTATCAATTACTAATTGTATCATGCTGCCTATTGATTAACCAAGATTGTCTACTGAACTGCCCAATATGTTCTGCAGGTCTGTGCTCCTGCCTTCTGGATGGTGATCAAAACTCACCTGCCTTGTGTCCCATTCCCTTAGGGATCTGTGTTCCTTGAGGGGATGGATGATCTGAATAAGGATATAAGATAAAGGCCTACCAGGGTCTGGACATGCATTTTTTGAAATAGTGCCTTAAAACAAAGAAGCAACCAAAAATGATAAGGAATTCTGGAATAGAATGGACTTCTAGAATTTATTATTTTAGGCCAGAGAAGCAGTGACTTACTGAGCCTTGCTGATTATAGCTCTAAATTGGGAAATTAGACTTAAAGTCAAGTCTCCTCCCCCATCTTTTATTATTATTATCATTTGAGTTTTCAGAGCTATTCACTGGTTATCTAGCACTCTTTCTCTTTCTACCTCTCTCTCATTATCTTTTTCTTTTTTCCTTTCTCACTTTATGGCCTTCTCAGCTCTGATTCATTCATTTCTTTTTTCTTGAACCAAAAAATAAAAGAGATTAAAATAAGTCTTTTGGACACAGTTATTTTAACTTTAAAGAAATATACAGGCCCGCCCTGATAAGATTTAAAACTGAAAAACTGGAACTCAAATATATCACTTAAAAATAGGAATGTGGGCTTCTACCATGTGTTCTTATAATATTCCTTTTTTTAAAAAATACACTTTATTTTTTAGTGTAGTTTTAGGTTCACAGAAAAACTGCTGTGAAAGTACAGAGCTACTCCTTTCCCCCTTGCACACAGTTTTTCCTGTTATTAACATCTTGCATTAGTGTGGTGCCAAAACCAATGACTCATAGCAACCCTATAGGACAGAGTAGAACTGCCCCATTGAGTTTCCAAGGAGTGCCTGGTGGATTCAAACTGCCGACCCTTTGGTTAGCAGCTGTAGCACTTAACCACTACGCCAGCAGGGTTTCCTAGTGTGGTACGTCTGTTACAATTGATGGACCAATATTGATACATTAGGGTTTACATTAGGGTTCAGTCTTTGTCTTGTACGGTTCTTGTATAGTTCTATGGTTTTTTTAAAAAAAATTATTTTGTTTTGTTATTGATGAGAATGTACATAGCAGAACATACACCAATTCAACGTTTCTACATGTACAATTCAGTGTCATTGATTACATCCTTCGAGTTGTGTAACCATTCTCATCATCCTCTTCTGAGTTGTTCCTCCCCCGTGAACATAAGTTCACTGCCCCCTAAGGTTCCTATCTAACCTTTCAAGTTGCGATTGTCACTTTGATCCCATATAGATAGACCTTAAAAGAGCAAAATGTTCAAGGCAGCCATTCTTTACTAGTTAAGCCAAACTATTGTTTGGTTTGAGGCAGCCATTCTTTACTAGTTAAGCCAAATTATTGTTTGGTTTGAGGCAGACATTCTTTACTAGTTAAGCTAAACTATTGTTTGGTTTAAGGCAGACGTTCTTTTCTTGTTAAGCTAAACTGTTATTTGCTTTTAAGAAGACTTCAGGGGATATTTTTGGTTTAAGACTTAAAGATTATCTTAGGGCAATAGTTTCAGGGGTTCGTCCAGCCTCCACGGCTCCAGGAAGTCTGGAGTCCCCAAGAATTTGAAGTTCTGTTCTGCAGTTTTCCTTTTTTGATCAGGAGTCTTCTATAGAATCTTTGATCAAAATGTTCAGTAATGGTAGTCAGGCACCATCCAGTTCTTCTGGTCTCATGGCAGAGAGGGCAGTTGTTCATGGAGGCAAGTTCTATGGATTTTGACATAGTAATCCTTTTAATTATACTAGTGTTATTTTCTCTAATGAGGACAGGGTGACATCACATGAGGATAGGTTATGACCAGAACAAGATTGGTTCCTTGTGGATCTCCAGATGCCCTTACAAACACACTTGTGCAGATATTTGCAAATGATTCTATATGAAAAGCAAGCAGTTTTGCACTGAGAAATGAAATTCAGGGAATTAAATGGAGGGTTCCTTCGAAAGGACCTAACACATTTTAATCACATTTTAGTTTGGAAAGAGAAACCCTGTTAAACTCAATAATAAAAAGGATATGCTAAATTTCCTCTTCCCTAATCATGTTAATTTCCCTCTAACCCATCTTGCAACAATTTTATGTCCCCTCCTACTTTTGTCAGACTCTAGAATTTTCCAAGACTGCGATTTGTGGACACCCAGTTTCGGGCACTGATAACAGCAAGTGCACATTAACATAATGTAGAGGGTGTTGAAATCAGTTTCCCTCTTTAGGGGCTCTGTGTGGTAACATCGTTACAAGGCCTGGGGAAGAGCCATGACATGTGGTTGCTTACCCCACTACAGCTCTCACCATCATCCCTCCCATCTTAGCCTGGAAAAGAAGAGCCCACGACCAGGGCCAGCATGCAGCTAATATACTTTGGGAAATGATCCCAAGAAACAGGAGTGGGGGGACTGGGGAGAGTGAAACAGAGAAAGAGGGGAAGCCATTCAGGAGCGCAATATGAACTGGTCACTCCTATTGTCAACTGGGGGACACTCTATGATACCCTTTAGAAGGCACTCCAGGGTTATCCACAGGAGACAGAGGAAACAAAAAACCCATTGCTGTCGAGTTGATTCTGGTGCTTGGCGAGTCCATGTGTGTCAGAGTAGAACTGTGCTCTGTAGAGTTTTCAGTGGTTGTTTTTTCAGAGGTAGATCACCAGGCCTTTCTTCTGAGGTATCTCTGGTGGACACGAACCTCCAACCTTTCTGTTAGCAGCCAAGCACGTTAACTGTCTGCAAGCATGTTAATTGTTTGCAAGGTACTCCACTTATATACATAAAATCAAAAAACCAAACCCATTGTTGTCAGGTTGATTCTGACTCATAGTGACCCTACAGGACAGAGTAGAACTGCCCCATAGTGTTTCCAAGGAGAGGCTGGTGGATTCGAACTGCCAACCTTTGGTTAGCTACCAAATGCTCAATCACTGCGCCACCAGGGCCCCACTTATAGCATAAGTATATACATACAAACATATATACCAAAAGCATTAGTGGTGGAGTGAAGGCTAGTGACAATTACCTACAAAAATCCCCTTTAGTTGCCTCTGGAGACCCAAGTCAAAGGCAGGCCTGCTGAGGGAAAATAAGGACATGTGGCCTTTCACGAAGAGATGAATTACTCCATCTCAGGGAAGACAAGGGAAGGATCCAGCCTGCTCTTGATACTCAAAGAAGCAGCAGATGCCAGGAAGCAGCCAGATGAGGAGCTGCACACCTGTTCAGCAATATGGGATGCAGGGATGATATAATTCTGACTTGGCTGGATGGCTAATTTTTCATCCCAGGTTCACTTTCCCTCTTTGTTTTGTGTTAGCTGACAAATCCAACCCCTTCGTCTTCACTAATTGTTTAACAACATGTACAAAAACAAACAAACAAAAAGATCAGCTGCCATCAAGTCAGCTCCAACTCATGGCGATGCCATGTGTATCAGAGTAGAACTGCTTGCTCAGCAGGGTTTTTTTTAGAAGTAGATTGCCAGGACTTTCTTCAAAGGTGCCTGTGAGTGGATTCAAACCTCCAACCTTACAGTTAGCAGCCGAGCGTGTTAACAGTTTGCACCATCCAGGAATTCCTAACATAGGTAGTATTTATTATATGCTAAGCACTATTTTAAGAACTTCAAAAACATAGACTAAGTGCTCATAAAAATGCTATAAAGTATTAGGAAGACTCACATTTCCTGATCTTAAAACATACTATATAGCTGCGGTGGAAACCCTTGTGGCATAGCGGTTAAGAGCTGTGTCTGCCAACCAAAAGGTCAGCAGTTTGAATCCACCAGGTGCTCCTTGGAAACCCTATGGAGCAGCTCTACTCTGCCTTATAGGGTTGCTATGAGTTGGAATCAACTGGACAGCGAAGGGTTTTTTTTTTTTAATACAGCTACAGTAATCAAAACAGCCTGGTACTGGTATAACGATAGACACATAGACCAATGGAATAGAATTGGTGAAATTCTAGAAATAAAGCCACACATCTATGGTCAACTGATTTTTGACAAGGTTGCTAAGTCCGTTTGATGGGGAAAGAAGAATCTCTTCCAAAAAAAAAAAAAAGTCCCTTCAATAAACAGTGCTGGGAAAATTGAATTTCCACAAGCAGAAAAATGAAGCAGGATACACATGCCAAAAAAAAAAAAAAAAGTTTGAAAATGGATTAAGGACCTAAATGTGCAAGCTAAAACAATAAAATTCTTAGAAGAAAAAGCCGGGGCAACGCTGTCAGGCCTAGCTTTTTTTTTTAACAATGGCTTATTTAACATAATAACAGAGGCACAAACAGCAAAAGAAAAAATAAATAAATGGAACTTCATAAAAATTAAAAACTTGTTCATTAAAAGACCTTGCCAAAAAAGTGAAAAGACAGGTGACCAACTGGGAGAATATCTTTGGAAACCATATATCCGACAAGAATCTAATAACCAAAATATATATAAAACTTCGACAACTTAAAACAAAAACACAACCCAATCGTAAAATGTGCAAAGGACTTAAATAGACATTTCACCAAAGGACATTCAAATGGCCACCAAATGGCCACCAAACACATGAAAAGATGCTCAATGTCATTAGAGATGCAAATCAAAACCACAACAAGATACCATTTCACTCCCACTAGGATGAATAAGAAAAAAACAAAAAATAACAAATGTTGGCAAGAATATGGGGAAATTAGAACAGGTGTGTGTATCCATTGCTAGTGGGAACACAAAATGGTACAGCTGTTGTGGAAAACAGTGTGGTGGTTCTTCAAAAAGCTAAAAATAGAACTACCATATACCTCAGCAATTCCACTCCTGGGTATGCACCCAGAACACTTGAAAGCAGAGACTCAAACCGAGGGTTTACACCAACGTTTATTGCAGCACTACTCACAATAGTCAAAAGGTAGAAACAACCTAAATGCCTATCAACACATGAATGGATAAACAAAATGTGGTACATACATACAATGGAATACTACTCAGCCAGTAGGAGAAATGAAGTTTTGATACATGCTACGATGTGGGTGGAGCTGGAAGACATCAAGCTGATTGGAATAAGTCAATCACAAAAGGACTAATATTGTACAATCTCCCTTACATAAAAAGACAAGAAAAGGCAAATGTGTAGAGACCAAAGTTTATTAGTGGTTACCAGGGGTGGGAGGGAGAGGAAAGATGGGGGTTAATAGTGATGGAAATATCACATCGGTTAAGGGTAGGGTTGCACAGCTGATCATTGTAATTGCTGTCAATATGCTGCAAAACAGTAAAAAGTTGAATTGGCAAAGCCATGTGATAGATACATTTACAACAACAACAGCAAAGGAGTAGCTGCTGAAGCTGCTTTTGTACAACCAAAATCCTCATGGGGTTTGGTTTCTTCATTTGAAAGCTTAGGGTCATGGGACATCCTAGTAAATTGGCCCAATAACTTGTTTAGTGGTTCTGTTCTACCTCCTAGTTTGTTGCATTGTGCCTGAGGTCTTCAAAGGTTGCAAGTGGCCATCCAAAGCACAGCAGTTGATCTCTATTGACCTGAAGCAACAGAGTGAGAAGGATCCACAGGAATAGGGGGAGGATATGGAATGTGTGGCTCATTGCCTCCATGAACAACTTCCTCTTTTGCCATGAGACCAGAAGAACTGGATGGTGCCCGGCTACCATTACTGAACATTTTAATCAACGATTCTATAGAAGATTTTCTGGAGCTATGAAGGTTGGATGAATCCCTGAAACTATAGCCTTGAGGTAATCTTTAAACCTTAAACTGAAAATATTCCTCTGAAGTCTTCTTAAAACCAAATAATTGTTTAGCTTAACTAGTAAAAAATGTCTGCCTTGAGCATTATGCTCTTTTAAGAACTATCTATATTGGACCAAGTTGACAACAGCAACTTGAAAGATTAGATAGGAAACTTAGGGGCAGTGAGTTTATTTTAATGGGGGAGAAACAACTCAGAAAAGGAGGGTGAGAATGTCTGCACAACTCCAAGAATGTAATCAATGTTGCTAAATCCTACATGTAGAAACTGTTAAAAAAAAAAAAAAAACTGTATATATATATATATTTAAAGTACATAGTTGCTATGAGTCGGAATCGACTAGATGGCACTGGGTAGTATCATTATTTCCATTTTACAGATGAGAAACTGAGGCTATATAATTTACTCAAGTTCACACAAGACAGTGCTAGAGCTGAGACTTAGAGTCTAAGCTCTTAGCCACCAGGCTGCTATCTTTGCTTCTTTACTTTGCCCTTTTTTGCCTGCCAAGACGTGTTGGTAAAGAGTAGATTTCAGTCCATGTCTATCTGTGTGTTATAGAATAGAACCGCTCCGTAGGGTTTTCTTGGTTATATTTTTTTACGGAAGCAGATTGCCAGGCCTTTCTTCTGTGGTGTTGCTGGGGGAGTTTGAACCACCAACCTTTATATTAGTAGCTGACTGCGAATTGTTGGTGCCACCTGGAGATTTTTTTTTCCCTTCGGTGGGCCACGGAAGATCGATTTACCACTTTAGTCCCTTCCCTGATCTCCCATGGTGTTCACTGCTGTGGTGTTTAATTCTACTCTGTCTTGTATGACTCTCTATTTGTTCTTGCATGTTCGCCTTGTTTCCTCAACTAAACGATGAGCACTCAGGGGTAACAGTATGGACAGAGGCTTTCTAAGCCATGGAAATTGTCAAACAGATGCTGAAAGAGCATGAACTTGCAGTCCTTTTGGCAGTCATTCAGAGGTTTCTAACTCCACTTATAATTTTAGCCAGCTTAGTTGTCTTATTCCAAGAAGGAACAGACCGTAAGCAGCAAATCAGAAGTGGGAAGGTTGTATGAGGGAAACACACCACTGACAGAAAAAGCAATGGAGAGACCAACAACAACAGTCTGCCAGCCAGGGAGAGGCAGACAAGTGTCCTGGGGCTGTAAATGGTTAACCCTGAACCATCAAGAGGAAGTTGAATGATGTCTGTATAGAAAAGTAACAAACTTTTTAAGAGATCTTAGGAGATTTCCTTCCCTCATAAAATGGTTCGAATAAAAACGATGGTTGCAACTTCAAAAGATTTAGTTATCTAGACATTTTAGGGTGCAGATCACTTCAGTTCTGACAAGGCTAGACAAATAGGGGAGTCCCTAGGTGGTGCAAACCGTTAATGTGCTTGGCTGCTAACCAAAATGTTAGAGGTTTGAGTCCACTCAGAGGCCCCTCAGAAGAAAGGCCTGATAATCTACTTCCGAGAACTCAGCCACTGAAAATTCTGTGGAGCACAGTTGTACTCTGACACACACAGGGGCACCATGAGCCAAAGCAGATTTGAAGGCAACTGTTTCTCTGGGGCAAAGATGAGACACCACTGCACTTCTTCCTGTACTCTTAATACCTAGCTTAATGCCCAGCCTTGAAGGGCGTTATGACTTCCATGGGTCCTGGGCACTTTAGCCTTTGTGGGCTCCTTCTGCCATGAAAGAAAACATATTAAAAAGTATATTTTATGACTATGTTGGTATAAAGGTGAATATAATCTAGATGGGATTCATAATGATATATTCTTTATTATATATACATATTTTATTATGATTTTAAAGGAAATTAAGATAAAAACGTTTTCATGGCCCTAGGTCCTGGGCTTACTGTGCCTAATGGATACCACAGCCCTGCTGAGCCCAGAGGAGGTGGTTGGCCATTCCAGTTTTGATGCTCCTCCTAAGCACTTAGCACATATCATAACATTATCTTGCAAATAAGTAGTAAAAACTAATGTGGTTGGTAGAAATTTGCTACAAATAAAAATTGCATTGTTTTTACTCCTCCCTACAACCACGTGCCACCACCTGTCAGTTTGTTGTGATGTGGTGCCTTGTGTGTTTCTGTGATCTGAAAGTTATGCCAACAGTATTTCAAATACCACCAGGGTCACCCATGGTAGAGTGGTTTCAGCAGAGCTTCCAGACTAAGGAAGACTAGGAAGAAAGGCCTGGCGATCTGCTTCCAAAAATTAGTCAATGAAAACCTTACGGATTACAACAGAACACTGTCTTGCTTGCTGATGACATCATTAGGAGGAATTAATCCTTTCTAGGAGGACATCAATGTTTGGTGACTCAGAGTGCCAGCAAGGGAGACCCTCAGTGAAATAGATTGGCACAATAGCCACAATAATGGACTTGAACATGCTGGTGATCGAGAAGATGACACAGGACCAGACATTGTTTCATTCTGTTGTACATAAGGTCACCATGCATCGGAGTCGACTAGATAGCAGCTAACAACAACAACAAAGCCATATGAGATAGATATTATTATTGCCAATTTTATGATGAGGAAATAAAGATCAGAGAGGTGCCGTCACTTGCTCAAGGTCACAGAGCAAGTAAGTTGCTAAAGCAGGAGTCTAGCTCACTTGCCATCAAATTCAAGCCCTCATTTTCACAGCTGTGCTATTAATAGAATGTGGACGGGTGAAAGGAAGACAGAGATGAACTGCAATGACCTCAGGAAAGGTTGTGAAGGGTGCCTTTGGCTAGAGAGAACACCCAGAGTATGAACAAAAGCTGTTCATTTAGCAGTTGTCTTTAGGTGCTGTTCAGTCGATTCCGATTCTGACTCACGGCAATCCCATGTGACAGAGTAGAACTGTCCCATAGCATTTTCTAGGCTGTAATCTTTACTAGAGCAGATGAACAGGTCTTTTCTTTCATGAAAGTGCAGGGTGGATGTGAATTACGGACCTTTCGGTTAGCAGCTGAGCACTTAACCAATGCACCACCAGGTCTCCTTGTTCTTTTAGCAGAGGAAACTGAAATTCCTTGAGTGTAGTAAACTTTACTTGTCCTATATTTACTTTTTAGGGAAACTGAGAAGGAGAGAGAAGAGGCAGATGATGAAAATCTATCTACAGTGCTATCTACAGTGATGCAAGATCGTGCTACTCAATGTGGAGACCTAATTTCCGTTGCCCTTAGAAACCTCACCAGGTTGGCAGAAGGGTTGTGGAGATTCAAAGGAGAAGAGAGAGGGCCCTGAAAAGAGAAGAAAAAAAAAAACCCAAACCCACTGCCATGGAGTGGATTCCGACTCATAGCGACCCTTTACGACAGAGTAGAATTGCCCCATAGGGTTTCCAAGGCTGTAAACCCTGCTTGCTGAAAGTGAAGAGGACTTGAAGCATTTACTGATGAAGATCAAAGACCACAGCCTTCAGTACGGATTGCACCTCAACAAAAAGAAAACAAAAATCCTCACAACTGAACCAATAAGAAACATCAAGATAAACGGAGAAAAGATTGAAATTGTCAGGATCTACAATGAACAGCCATGGAAGCAGCAGTTGAGAAATCAAAAGACGCATTGCATTGGGCAAATCTGCTGCAAAGGACCTCTTTAAATTGTTGAAAAGCAAAGATGTCACCTTGAGGACTAAGGTGTGCCTGACCCAAGCCATGGTGTTTTCAGTTGCCTCATGTGCATGTGAAAGCTGGACGATGAGTAAGGAAGACCGAAGAAGAATTAACACCTTTGAATTGTGGTGTTGGCGAAGACTGTTGAATATACTGTGGACTGCCCAAAGAACAAACAAATCTGTCTTGGAAGAAGTACAACCAGAATGCTCCTTAGAAGAAAGGAGGGCAAGACTATGTCTCACATACTTTGGACATGTTATCAGGAGGGACTAGTCACTGGAGAATGACATCATGATTGGTAAAATAGAGGGTCAGTGAAAGACCCTGGATGAGATGAATTGACACAGTGGCTGCAACAATGGGCACAAGCATAGCAACAATTGTGAGGATGGCACAGGACTGGGCAATGTTTCGTTCTGTTGTGCATAGAGTTGCTATGAGTTGGAATCAATGAGATGGCACCTAACCAAAAAAAAAAAATCTTTACAGAAGCAGACTGCAACATCTTTCTCCTGAGGAGCAACTGGTGGGCTCAAACTGCCAACATTTGGTTAGCATCCGAGTGCTTTAGCTACTGTGCTACCAGGGCTCCTGGGAAGAGAGAAAGGAGTTTGAATTCAGGCTTGGCTGAGAAAACAATTACTTGGAAGCAAACATACACTCCTATCAATGTGCTCAGTTGCTCAGTCTTTCTGGTTTCCCAGGTTATCCATTTCAGCTGACTGGTGCCCACTAGGCAAACCACTGAGAGGAAAGAACTCTGGGTGCCAGAAAATGGGGGACCAGCAACACCTTCAGTTCCCTAGAAATAAACATACCGACCCCTGACTCCCAAGTTCTCGCGAATGGAAAATTCAGCTTTTAGAAAATAAACAGCCATTGATAAATTCAGGGTTAATCTTGTCTAACAGGCAAAAAGAGTGGTGATTTCCAGGGTGGGGGTGGGGCACAGCAGCAGCAGCGGCTGAGTGTGTTTGGACTGAGCCCCTCTTTTCAAAGGCCCGTGGGCCAGCTGGAGGCTTTACAAGGGCCCCCACTCAGGCTGGCCAGCAGGGAGTTGAAGTAATCTAATTTTAATTATGTGACAAAAGCATGAAGAATCATTTAAAGGTCTGTCAGAGGGAAAAATGGCTCCAGTCTGCCAGGACTCCTTAGATGGTAATAAAGAAACCCACGGGCTAAACACTGGGTTTTGGTGCTTTAAAAAAAAAGATAACACATAATAACCGGATTGCACAGTAGTGACACACAGATGTGCTTGAGGAGACCTCCACAGCTGCATTAAATGAGGAGAAAGGGATCTTGGAGGCAGTCAGCTGCATGACAATGATTCTAAATTGTTACTGGAGTTAAATAATTACAGAAAAAAAAAGTGATTATTCTTTATTTCTCTAAAACCAAGCAAGAGAGCATTTTTGTGGATAGTATCAAAAACAAACGGCTCATAAAGCACTTTCATATACGTTACGCAGCTGGGGCTTTGGAAACATTATCTCCTTGGATCTTTAAGAAACTTCTTACGTTTAAATAAAAAAAAGGGTTGATTTTTGAGCTCCAAATGTGGTCGAATTTACCATTGGATAATAATTTACTAAGGAGCCCTCGCGGCTCAATGGTCACGCAAAAGTCAACTTGACAACTCTTAACAACAATATTATTTTACTATGTATACTTGAAGGATTTTTTCCCCCCTAAATGCTAAGCTCTGTTAAAAAACAAAGCAGAACAAAACAAAACTGGTTGCCATGCAGTCGATTCATGGTGACCCCATGTGTCATGGAGTAAAACTGCTCCATAGGGTTTTCTTGGCTGTAATCTTTATGAAAGCAGATCACCAGGCCTTTCCTCTGCAGTATGACTGGGTGGGTTTGAGCCATCAATCTTTAGCTTAGGAATGAAATGCAAAATGTGCCACCCAGGGACCCTCTAAGTGCTGTAGCACTATTTTAAAGCTCTGAGAGCTTAGAGCCAAAGGGTCTGTTTTTCTTGGAATTGGCCAGCCTTGCCCAAAAGATCCTTGAGGACTTCAGCCATCTCCTAAGGAGCCTCTCATTGCCATCTAGTTGATTCCGACTCAGCAACCCTACAGGACAGAGTAGAATTGCCCCATTGGGTTTCCAAAGAACACCTGGTGGATTCGAACTGCCGACCTTTTGATTAGCAGCTGAGCTTTTAACCACTAAGTCACCAGGGTTTCCCTAGTGCTATAGAAAACCTTCAGTGTCAACTGAATAAATGAGAAAGCAGTGTTGAAATCATTAAGCA
The DNA here is from genome assembly GCF_024166365.1 of Elephas maximus indicus. Taxonomy (NCBI): domain Eukaryota; kingdom Metazoa; phylum Chordata; class Mammalia; order Proboscidea; family Elephantidae; genus Elephas; species Elephas maximus. The sequence goes on along the minus strand of NC_064819.1, from coordinate 62,544,509 downwards.
GATTAAAACTGGCGGCTTCTTCAGAAATACCGCCACATCTTTCTCAAAATCATAGATTTCTGCACAAAGTGGGGTGCCAGGGTTTACTGACGCTTTGTTACCAAAGTCTTTAGCCAGGAGGTTAGTAGGGACCTCAGAGAATCTGGGCAAATGCAAAATCATCCTGCCTCAGAATGTTTATATCTCATCTGTCCTTGCAAGTCCCACCAAAGGGGAAGATATCCTTCTGAGTTGATCGCTGGATTAGTAGCTGTAGGTTTTCCTCCCTCTGCACAGTTTTCCAGTAAGAAGGATAACAGAGTGTCTTAGTGCTGCTATAACAGAAATATCACAAGTGGACGGCTTTAACAAAGAGAAATTTATTATCTTAGTCTAGTAGGCTTCAAGTACAAATTCAGGGCTTCAGCCCCAAGGGAAGCCTTCCTCACTCTGTTGGCTCTGGAGGAAGTCCTTGTCATCAGTCTTCCCTTGGTCGAGAAGCTTCTCAGCACAGGAACCTCAGGTCCAAAGGACACACTATGTTTCTGGCACTGCTTTTTTGGTGGTATGACGTTTCCACGTCTCTCTGCTTGCCTCTCTCTTTTATGTCTCAGAAGTGATTGGCTTAAGACAAAAATCTAATCTTGTAGATTGAGTCCTGGATCATGAACATAACTGCCACTAATTTCATCTCATTAACATCATGGAGCTTGGATTTACAACACGTAGGAGAATCACATTGGGTAACAAAATGGTGGACAATCACACAATACTGGGAATCATGGCCTAGCCAAGTTGACAGATATATGGGGGGAGTGCACAATTCAATCCGTGACGCAGAGTATCCTCCCATATCCCCCAGGGACTGTGTTAGTCATGGTAAAGCTACGCTATACTTCAGTAACCACTACCCTGTCGGCTGACTGTCAGTTTGTTGTACTATGTGCGGTGGCTTGCATGTTACTATGATGCTGGAAGCTATGCTACTGTTATTTCTAATACCAGCAGGGTCACCTATAGTGGACATGTTCCAGTGGAAGTTCCAGACCAAGACAGACTACGAAGAAAGGCTACGAATCTACTTCCAAAAATTAGCCAGTGAAAACAGAATATTGCTTGATACAGTGCTGGAAGATGAGCCCCCTTGGTTGGAAGGCACTCAAAAACACACAGTGGCTGCAACAATGGACTTGAGCATACCAACGATCATGAAAATGGCACAAAGTACGTGAGATGAAGTCTGGCCATCCTTGTTTCTAAGGAGCATTCCGACTGCACTTTTTCCAAGACAGGTTTGTTTGCTCTTCTGGCAGCCCATGGTATATTCGATATTCTTCGCCAACACCGTAATTCAAAGGCATTAGTTCCTCTTTGGTCTCCTTTATTTGTTGTCCAGCTTTTGCATGCATATGAGGTGATTGAAAACTCCGTGGCTTGGGTCAGGCCCACCTAAGTCCTCAAAGTGACATCTTTGCTTTTTAATACTCTAAAGAGGTCTTTTGCAGCAGATTTGCCCAATGCAAATCATCCTTTGATTTCTTGACTGTTGCATCCATTGGCATTGATTGTGGATCCAAATAAAATGAAATCCGTGACAACTTTAATCTTTTCTCCATTTATCGTGATGTTGCTTATTGGTCCAGTTGTGAAGATTTTGGTTTTCTTTATACTGAGGTATAATCCATTTTTTTTTTTTTTTATAATCCATACTGAAGGCTGTGATCTTTGATCTTCATCAGTAAGCAGTTTAAGTCCTCTTCACTTTCAGCAAACAACTTTAGGGCATCAGAACAACCTAGCAGTGCCTGTGAAAATGCAGACTCCTTTTTTTTTTCCCCCTGAGAGTCTGACTCAGTGGGTCTGAGGTTGGGTCCAGTAATCTATTTAACGAGTATCCCAGAGGAATGCTGGTTTAAGTGGGTTCCAGATCACCCTTTGCCCTCCTAGGGCTTAATTACCAAGTCAGCAGCAGTGCTACTGTGTCCCTACACCCAGTTTAAAAAACTTCTTATTATAGGGATTTTCATACATACATAGAGATAATAGTATAATACTAGTTCTGATCACCTACTGCTGCATAACCAACCACCCCAAAATCCAGTTGCTTAAAACAACAATCATTTGTTTTGCTCATGAGTCTGTAATTCAAACAAGACAGTAGAGATGGCTAGTCTCTGCCCTATCTGCCATCAGATGGACCAACTCAACTGGGGCTGCAGGATCCACTTCCAAGATGGCTCACACACACGGTTGGCAAATTAGCACTGGCTGCTGGTTGAAAGTCAGCTGGGATTTGCAATGAGGGACGTTGGTTCCTCTCCATGTGAGTCTATTTGTGGGACTGCTTGGACTTCCTCACAGCATGACAGCTGGCTTCTAATAGTGATTGTATGAGAGACAGGAAGCAGAAGTTGCCAGTTTTTTTTTCTAGCTTAGCATCATTTCCTTCACATTCTGTTGGTTGAAAACAGTCTGCCTAGATACGAACGTTAAAGGACATGGGGCTCACCTCTTGACAGACAGAGTGTCAGATTTGAGGTCATTCTTAATCTACCACAATTGATTGCCATGTACCCATGATCCAGCTTTACTTATGTCTACTTCTGAAAAATGAGTTTTTCCTATTCCTGAGGCCTGAAGGTCTACCTTGAACCTAACTCTGTAAGCAGACACTGTCTTGTTGAGTCTTCCTGAGTCCCAGCCAAGTTCCGTGATGCCAGCTGCCTATGTTTTGCTTGGGTCTCTCAATATTGACAGCCCTTGGATTCTCAGTCTCCGTTCTTCACCTGCTACTTGGGATTCATTGATTCTGGGTTATAGAACTCCCCAATGTCCACTTTGCATTGGCAAACCAGTCAGATATCAGTCTCTGCTTCCTCTATATCTGCTTCTAGATTCCACAGTGCAATGGATTGAATCGTGTCCCCCCAAAATATGTGTCAACTTGGTTATGCCATGTGTGGTTGCATTCCATTTTGTGATTTTCCTATGCGTTATAAATCATAATCTCTGCCTGTGGTTGAAGAGGATTAGGGTGGGATGTAACACCCTTGCTGAGGCCACATCCCTGATCCAATGTAAAGTGAGTTTCCCTGGGGTGTGGCCTGCACCACCTTTCATCTTAAAAGGAAATGGAAGCAACTAGAGAGTTGGAGACCTCAGACAACCAAGAAAGCAGTGCCAGGAGCAGAGTGCGTCCTTTAGTCCTGGGGTCCCTGCGCAGAGAAGCTCCTAGTCTGGGGGAAGATCAATGAGAAGGTCGACAGAGAGAGAAAGCCTTCCCCTGGAGCTGATGCCCTGAATTTGGACCTTTAGCCTACTTTACTGTGAGAAAATAAACTTCTCTTTGTTAAAGCCATCCACTAGTGGTATTTCTGTTATAGCAGCACTAGATAACTAAGACACATGGCTAGATTTATTCTCCCAGTGCCTTTTCCCACCCAATAAATAGCCAAAACCAAACCCATTGCTGTTGAGTTGATTCTGATTTACAGTGACCGCATGTGTTAGAGAGTAAAGCTGCTCCGTAGGGTTTTCTTAGTTGTAATCTTCATGGAAGCAGATCACCAGGCCTTTCTTCTGTGGCACTGTAGAGTGGGTTTGAACCTCCAGTCTTCAGGTTAGAAGTTGAGCACAAACCGTCTACACCATCCAGGGTGTAGACACCTAATAAAGAGGTGTGAACTATTCCTCCTTTTAAATTCTGATCCCTCTTGGTCATTCTTGTAGCACTGCAGTTATGACAGAACCTGCCAGATACCTCTTGAGGTAGCTCCACACTTTTTGCTCACCTGTCTTTCCTCCTTGGAACCCTTATTGCACAGTGGTTAAGAGCTCAGGCTGCTAACTAACCAAAAGGTCAGTGGTTCAAATCCACCAGCCACTCCTTGGAAACCCTGTGGGGTAGTTCTACTCTGTCATATAGGGTCGCTATGAGTCAGAATTGACTCAATGGCACACAACAATCTTTCCTCCTTACTGACTTTCTTCCTTCAAATGCCACAATGTTAGAGTTCTAGAGCTGGAAGGGGCATTACAGGCAAATACCCAGCCCCAAGTTTCACAAACAAGCAACTCTGTGTTCCTTCCCCATATTTCTACCTTGGTGTCCATGTGAATTCTAGGAGTAAGATTGCACCTCACATTGGCAAAATGACTTTCCCATTCATCCATTCAAAACCCACTTTCTCTGGAAGAAAAGAAAAAACTAACTTTATATCTCAGAAAATGGCTAGTGGGTAAATCTGGGTGGGACGTGGTAGAAAGAAATAAGTCCCTACATCCTTCCTATATTAAGAGAAAAATCAACCCATTTCAAAATCATTGGAACATATTCATGTGTTTGTATGCTCTTTGTATTTTCTGCTGAGCAGCACTGACAGCTTAATAACTACAAAACAACATTACTGCGCTATTGTAGTGTCATAGCTACACGATTCAAAAGCCGGAGTGTGTTTCAGAGACAAGGATAATAAAAGTGTAGGCCTGTGACTTCCAGAGCCACATCTAGCAATTGTCGCAATCTGAGCAAGCAGCACAATACTTGCTTCCAACATAATGGAGTCACATAATGTGGAAGATGGGGGTGAGCAGGAAGAGAGGAGGGAGGTAAGCACCAGGAAAACAAGGGGGTCTTTTGGCTGCAGGGGCCCTCCCTTTGCCCTTGGTTTTCCACCTCCGTAAGCCAGAGGTAAAGAGACCTGGTAGTACAATGGCTAAAGCACTCAGCTCCCAACTGAAAGGCCTGTGGTTCAAACCCACAGGGGGAGAAAAGACTTGGCGATCTGCTCGTATAAAGATTCCAGCCTAGGAACCCCTTTGGGCCAGTTCTACTCTAGATGTAGGGTCACTATGACTTGGAATCGACTCGATGGCGCACAACAACAGGCCAGAGGTAAGCTCAATGTTTAGCTGGAAAGGCAGATATGAGAGATCTTTTTGATGGGGAAGACAGTTAATTTAAAAATTATTATTTAGAATAGGCTTAAGCTCTAAATTTCATTATCCTGTTACAAAGTCCAGTATCTTCACCTTACTTGGGCTATCTCCTCAAAAGTCTCAATTCCTTGGGTAGTGCAGTATATACAATGGGTGCTCCATAAATGTTAATGGTTCCTCATAATTAATAGTGTACACACACACACACTGCACACACCTTGTGCCACTCTTGAGTTTGTCACATCATTAATTACAACACATGTACGGAGTAACTATTTGGGGTGAGGCACTGTGTTAAATGGGCCCTGGAGATGTAAAGTCATTCAAAATGTGATCCCGAATCTCAGGGGATACAGACAGATCTACAATTATTTCACAATATGTTAAGTGGAATGATTGCTGCCCTCTAAAATGTACTCTTTCAGCAAATAATAATTAATTTCATTAGTAGAGGATGTGTGCCTTGAGCATTGTACTCTTTTAAAGAACTGTCTATATGGGATCAAACTGACAACAGCAACTCGAAAGGTTAGATAGGAAGCTTGGGGCGCAGTGAGTGCATGTTAACAGTGGATGAACAATTTGGAAAAGGAGGGTGAGAATGGTTGCACAGCTTGAAGAATTTAATCAATGTCACTGAATTATACATGTAGAAATTGTTGAATTGGTATATATTTTGCTGGGGATACTTTCAACAGCAACAAATAAAATGAATTTTATTTCTTCTAAATTATCGAACAAGATACTGTTTCAGATTCAGTAACAGAATGATTACATTACTCATTAAGAATCTGATCAGTAGACATTTTTTTTTTTATTTCTTTATTTCAGGCTTTAGCCTTAGAGAGTCCAAGTTATGTTTCCTCAAACAGCCTTATCATGCCCCATACTAGCCCCTTGGTTATTTCTATGATATAGACCCAAAGGAGCAGAGCCTTTTGGAGCTGGAACAAACATTGGATACATATCCCTTTCCTAATTTTCCCTTTGAAACATGTGTCATGTTACTTTCCATTCCGTTATACATACTGTGCAGCTGTTCAAATTCTGAAAGTGGGGAAGGTCACTGGTATAAATAGGATATCTCACTAAACTAGGAACGTGCTCCTGGGACCTTGGGGAGTGAGGGACCTCATGCTGTGAGTACAAGTCCCTGTCACTAAGACGAAGATTTACTGTTCCCCTCACTCCTTAAGCTTTGCAAATGGGAGGGGTGAAAGGGATTAGGGAAATTGAGGGGAGGCTGAGAGAGAGCTTTGAGAAGCATATTCCTCTGCCAAGCCATGGCACGAGGATGGATTTGGTGTTTCCAAAGTTCAAGTCCTTGAAAATGGCTGAAAAAAAATGGCCTTTATAATTAAATTGATGTAATGCCCTTGGTGGTACTAAGGCATGACTCCCAATATGATTAAATTACTTTAGGAGTGCAGAAAGACATAATCTAAGGTATTGTTCACATTTAATGAGGTCTTCAGCCACAGAACACCTACAGTGGCCTGGAGCTTAATTATTGGTTAAGTTGGCTAAATAAAATGAAGATCTGTATTAATTTCACCTTTATTCATCTTACCATATATTCTGGAATTTTTTTTTTAAGAGTTCAGCTATACATTTATGAAATAGGATTAACTGGGTCAATCTTTTTTTTTTTTTAATTTAAACATGTATATGCAAATTTTTGTGACATTGTTTGCAGTCCCTGCAATGTGTCAGCACTCTCTCCCTTTCCCCTTCTACCCCGCGTACCCTATGTCCATTCGTTCAGTTTCCCTGTCCCTTTCTGTCTTCTTGTCTTTGCTATGGGGCAGGTATTGCCCTTTTGGTCTTGTATACTTGATTGAACTAAGAAGCACATTCCTCACGTGTGTTATTGTTTGTTTTATAGGCCTGTCTAATCTTTAGCTGAAAGGTGGACTTCAGGAGTGGCTTCGGTTCTAGTTAGCAGGATGTCCAAGGGCCATAGTCTCAGGGGTTCCTCCAGTTTCTGTCAGACCAGTAAGTCTCGTCTTTTTTGTGTGAATTTGAATTTTGTCTTACATTTTTCTCCCAACTACCTTGTCAGAGTGGTCGGTGGTGGAAGCTGGGCACCATCTAGTCCTTCTGGGCTCAGGCTGGTGGAGGCTGTGGTTCAAGTGGTCCATTAGTCTTTTGGACTAATATTTTCCTTGTGTCTTTGGTTTTCTTCATTCTCTATTCTGGAAATATGGACTGATTTTTTTCTTACTCCAGAGCGTATCTTACATTTAATGTATGGATAATAAGAATAACTTTCTTAACCATGCAGCCTGGAAGTAGAAAAATTTACAATGGAAAAGAGCAGCATATTTGACCACATCATAATTCAGAACATGCATGTATTCATTATTCAATGAATTATTCAAATATTTAATGAGTTCTCTCTTTGTGACCAGCTCTGTGCTCAGTGTTCCCCGCTAAGCTCAATCATTACCTCTCTGTACACTGAAAACCAAAATAAAACACAAACATGGTGGGAATATACTTTCATGAAATTGACAAAAGTGCTAATAATGTCTTTACAAAGATCAGTAGAATAACATTTGTGATACTATGCAAGGCTGGGTTTTTAAAGCATGAATGATCTGAGAAGATAATAGGAAATTAACAGGCTGAAATCTAAGCAGAAATGAGAGTTCAGTGGGAACCTGAGCACTAAAACCTCTGATATCTTGGGGGCATTTGTTGAGCCAGATGAATTTAGGCTTGGGTTTTCACAGTAATTATCCTAACATGCATGAGGCAGTGGCGGTTCAGTGGTAGGATTCTCATCTTCCAGGCAGGAGACCTGTTCTGCTGTGCATGGGGTTTCAGGGGGCCAACTCAATAGCAGCTAACAACAACAACATCCTGATATACAGGGAAAAGATGCTAAGGCCGTGTTTCCCCTAAGGTGGGGAGTCTGATAGGTGACCCCTCCATAGAGATAGGGCCCCAAACTGCTATTAACTGAAAGAGTAAAGGAGAATCAGAAGTAACCCTGCCCCACTCCTCCCTGCAAAGAAAGTTATGGTGGGGCTGAGTAGAGTAGGAGGCGACAAAAACCATCTCCAAGAAGTTATATCCAATAGACTTATCCTTCTGAATATTTTCAGCTCAAATTCATATTACCTGAGAGGTTTGAGCACCTAAAATAGTGAGTTTAATTTAAAGTGATGCCACACTGGCCTTGCCTCTAGGCACCAGGCAGAAGCAAGCACAAATCTTCTCAAGAGGAATGTGCCTTTATCGTAGCATCAACAAATTCCCCAATAATTTTTCAATGACAATGAGAAGCACACAGACAGAGATAACCAAGAAATCCTGAATGAGAACTAGGAGAAACATCTAGCAGAAAGACATATGCAAAGTCTTCAAATTTTGGAATTGTTAGGCAGATCTCGAGTAAAAATTCTGCTTACTATGTTTAAAGATAAAAGACAAGGTTGAGTCTTAAAAGAAGAAACTACTTGAAAAGAACCATATAGGTATTCTAGAAATAAAACATACAGTGTTGAAGTGAAGCACTCAAAGGATAGGTTTAAAAGCAAATTAAATATAGTGATTACTGAATTACAAGAAATTACCCAGAATGCAGACACAGAGACAAAAAGATGTAAACGGTGAAAGAGAGATTAAGAGACATGGAGGACAGAGTGAGAAAGTCTAACATATGTCTAATCAGAGCTCTGCAAGGAGTGGAGAGAGGAGAGAATGGAGCAAAGGCAATATTAATAGAGTTGCTGAGAATTTTCCAGAAATGATTATAGGCATGAATTCATAAATTCAATAATCTGGGTGTTATGGTTTGAATTGTGTCCCCCAAAAATATGTGTTGTAAATCCTAACCCGTAGCTGCTAACCAAAAGGTCAGCAGTTGGAATCCACCAGCCACTCCTTGGAAACCCTATGGAGCACTTCTATCTACTCTGTCCCATGGGATTGCTATGAGTTCAAATCAACTTGCCAGTAACAGTTTATTGTTTTGTTTTTTGGTGTACCTGTGGTTATAATCCCATTTGGGAATGGATTTTCTTTGTTATGTTAATGATGCATTAGTAGTGTAAGGTGTGTCTTGAGTCAATCTCTTTTGAGATGAAAAAAGAGCAGATTAAGCATAGAGACATAAGCAGTAATGAGGGAAGATAGATGCCATGCCACATGAAGTTCACCAAGGAGCCAAGGAATAGAAGCTGAACAGACAAGGACCTTTCCCCGAGTCAACAGAGAAAGTCGTCCCCTAGATCCAGTGCCCTGATTCCAGACTTCTAGTCTCCCAAACTATGAGAAAATAAATTTCTGTTTGTTAAAGCCACCCACTTGTGATATTTCTGTTACAGCAGCACTAGGTAACTAAGATAATTGTTGAATACAAAACAGGATTAAAAAAAAAAAAAATTAACAGCCAGACACATGATAGTAAAACTATAGAACATAAAAGGTAAAAGGAAATCTTAAAAGTAGCCAGAGAAGAAAAGACAGACCTTTGTTTCAGTTATCAATTGTTGCATATCAAACCTGTTCCCATCGAGTTGATTCCAACTCATAGCAACCCTATAGGACAGAGTAGAACTGCCCCATAGTTTCCAAGGTGCACCTGATGGATTCATACTGCTGACTTTTGGTTAGTAGCCCTGGCACTTAACCACTTGGCCACCAAGGTTTCTTTTGCGTATCAAACCACCCCCAAAATTAGTTGCTTAAAACACCAGTGATTTATTATTTCTCACAATTCTATGGTTGGCTGACAGGTTTTTCTGCTGGTCTTGCCTGGCTCACTCAGATAGCTGTACTCAGTTCATGGTTTGACCAGGAGCTGGGTTTAACTGGGATGCTTGAGATGGCTTATTCTCTCTCTCTGAGGTCTTTTGTCCTCTAGGAAGTGAAGCTGTACTTCTTCACATGGCAATAGGAGCATTCCAAGAAGGAAAACCTCAAGGCACAAATGCTTATATAGCTTCTGCTTATCTCACATTTGTTGGTGCCCCACTGGCCAAAGTAAGTTGCCTGGCCAAGGGCAGAGTCAACATGGAGGGAGCTACACAAAAGCATGAATGGCAAGAAGCATGATTCATTGAGAGTCATTAGCGTAGCAACCAACCACCGTTGGCCCACTGACCCCAATCATTCACTTCCCTCTCCCATGGAAAATACACTCACCTTCTCTCAAGATCCAAAGAATCATTCAATTACAGTATCAGGATCAAAGTCTGTATCTTGTGATGTGTACTAGTTATGGATACAGATGTGAGGTTCCTTAGTGCTGCTTCTCTAGTGTAACTGCTCTTGTTTCAGAGAACTGTGAACTAAAAAACAAGTTATCTGTCTCTTACACACAAACATACAACATGAGATAGGTCAGAATAATAGCAATAGACACTCTGTTTTAAAAAAGGGAGAGAAAGGAGGTACATAGCAGTCACTAGCCCATAGCAATTCTGAAATGTGGCTGGCCTTATATTGTCAGGTTTCTCTTCTCCAAGGTCAAGGAATGTTTCTTGATCAGGGCCTACCTCTACTCTAAAAGACCCCTGGGTGGTGTAAGCTGTTTGTGGCTGACTGCTAGCCTAAAGGTTGGTAGTGTGAACATACCCATTGGCACCACGGAACAATGGCCTGGTGATCTGCTTCCGTAAAAATTACAGCTGAGAAAACCCTATGGAGCAGTTCTACTTTGTAACACATGGGGCTGCCAGAAGTCAGAATCAACTCAATGGCCACGGATTTAGTTTGGTTGGTTTTCTACTCTATTTGCTCCCTAAATCATTGTTCTCCTCAGCTCTTAGCTCGACCTTCCAGGCGCTTGGCTCCACCCTCTGAGGCATCATTTATTTTTGATAGGAAATGGCCCATGTTTGCAGCTGAGTAGCTTTCTTCATCTGCCTATAGGTGTTTGGGGTCCAGACACCTGTTTTCATTTTGAGCTAGTAAAACTAGTGCATATTTTTCCGCTTGTGGAATGCAGCTAAACCATTTCATAAAGGAAAATTTAACATCTTAAATGCATATATTGGATAAGAAGAGTGGTTGATAACTAATGAGCAAAACATCCATCACAGAAGTTAGAAAACAAATAGGAAAATAAACCCAAATAGTTGTAAAATAAAGGAAATAAAAAGAACAGAAATAAATAAGATATACAACATATGAAGAAAACACAAAGAAGAGCATCAATGATGGCAAACATGGTTCTTTGAACAAAAAAAATATATATAATATTGACAAATATCCAGTGAGATTAAAAACAAAAGGGAAGGCATAAATAACCAATAACAGGAATGAAAACGGGTTTCTGCTATAGACACTGTAGTTATTTTTCAAATAGTATGAGAATAATATGAGCAACTTTATTATAAAAATTCTGAAAATCTAGAGCCTCGAGTTGGAATAGTGAAGGATTCCATGGGGAAAATATTAAATGACACAGGAAGCATCAAAAGAAGATGGAAGAAATACACAGAGTCATTATACCAAAAAGAATTAGTCAATATTCAACCATTTCAAGAGGTGGCATATGATTAGGAACTGATGGTACTAAAGGAAGAAGTCCAAGATACTCTGAAGGCATTGGTTAAAAACAAGGCTCCAGGAATTGATGGAATATCAACTGAGATGTTTCAACAAACAGATGCGTCGCTGGAGGTGCTCACTCGTCTATGCCAAGAAATATGGAAGAGAGCTTCCTGGCCAACTGACTGGAAGAGATCCATATTTATGCCTATTCTCAAGAAAGGTGATCCAACCGAATGTGGAAATTATAGAACAATATCATTAATATCACATGCAAGCAAAATTTTGCTGAAGATCATTCAAAAGTGGCTGCAGCAGTATATCGACAGGGAACTGCCAGAAATTCAGGCCCATTTCAGAAGAGGACGTGGAACCAGGGATATCATTGCTGATGTCAGATGGATCCTGGCTGAAAGCAGAGAATTCCAGAAGGATGTTTACCTGTGTTTTATTGATTATGCAAAGACATTCCACTGTGTGGATCATAACAAACTATGGATAATATTTCAACGAATGGGGATTCCAGAACACTTAATTGTGTTCTTGAGGAACCTGTACATAGATCAAGAGGTAGTCATTTGAACAGAACAAGGGGATACTGTGTGATTTAAAGTCAGGAAAGGTGTGCATCAGGGTGGTATCCTTTCACCACACTTATTCAATCTGTACGTTAAGCAAATAATCCAAGAAGCTGGACTATGTTAAGAAGAATGGGGCATCAGGATTGGAGGAAGACTCATTAACAACCTGCGTTATGCAGATGACACAACCTTGCTTGCTGAAAGTGAAGAGGACTTGAAGCACTTACTAATGAAGATCAAAGACGACAGCCTTCAGTATGGATTACACCTCAACACAAAGAAAACAAAAATCCTCACAACTGGACCAATGAGCAACATCATGATAAATGGAGAAAAGACTGAAGCTGTCAAGGATTTCCTGTTACTTGGATCCATAATCAACAGCCATGGACGCAGCAGTCGAGAAATCAAAAGATGCATTGCATTGGGCAAATCTGCTGCAAAGGACCTCTTTAAAGTGTTGAAGAGCAAAGATGTCACCCTGAAGACTAAGGTGCACCTGACCCAAAAAAAAAAAGCCATGGTATTTTCAATCAGGTCATATGCATGTGAAAGCTGGACAATGAATAAGGAAGACGGAAGAAGAGTTGACGCCTTTGAATTGTGGTGTTGGCAAAGAATATTGAATATACCATGGACTGCCAAAAGAACAAACAGATCTGTCTTCGAAGGAGTGCGGCCAAAATGCTCCTTACAGGCAAGGATGGCGAGACTGCGTCTTACATACTTTGGACCTGTTGTCAGGAGGGATCAGTCCCTGGAGAAGGACATCATGCTTGGCAGAGTACAGGGTCAGCGGAAAAGAGGAAGACCTTTAACGAGGTGGATTGACACAGTGGCTGCAACAATGAGCTCAAGCATAACAACGATTGTAAGGATGGAGCAGGACCGGGCAGTGTTTCGTTCTGTTGTGCATAGTGTCACTATGCATCGGAACCGACTCGATGGCACCTAACAACAACAACAACAACAAACTGACGACCATATCTCTTAATTCAGAAGAGAGCTCAGCCACCCAGTGTCCTCGCCTACAAGCATTCCCATCTGCACCCATGCACTTCCTGTCTGTTAATATGAATGATTTTATTTACACTCCTATCTTAACATGGAGCCCTGGTGGCTCAGTGGTTGAGAGTTATAGCTGCTAACCAAAAGGTCAGCAGTTCGAATCCACCAGCTGCTCCTTGGAAACCCCATGGGGCAGTTCTACTCTGGCCTGTAGGGTCTGCTATGAGTCAGAATCGAGTCAACGGCAATGTATTTTTTTTTTTATCTATATTTTATCGAACTTTAGACGGAGGCTTACAGAAGAAACTAGTTTCTCACCAAACAGTTAGTATAAACATTGTTCTATGACATTGGTTAACAACCCCACAACACGCCAACACTCTCCCTTCTCAACCCTGGGTTCCCTATTACTAGGTTTCCCGTTCCCTCCTGCCTTCCAGTGCCTGCCCTAGGGTCGGTTGCACCCCTTTAGTCTTGTTTTGTTCCATGGACCTGTTTAATCTTTGGCTGAGGGGTGAATCTCAGGAGTGGCCTCATTACTGAGCTGAAAGGGTTTCCTGGGGCCCCGTTCTCAGGGTTCCTCCAGTCTCTGTCAGGCCACCAAGTCTGGTTTTCCTTTCTGAGTCAAAATTTTGTTCTACATTTTTCTCCAGCTCTGTCCGGGACCCTCTATTGTGAGCCCTGTGAGCACAGTCAGTGGTGGTAGCTGGGCATCATCTTGTACTGGACTTAGTCTGGTGAATGCTGTGGTAAATGTGGTCCATTAGTCCTTTGGACTAATCTTTCCCTTGTGTCTTTAGTTTTCTTCAACATTCCTTGCTCCCAAAAGGGTGAGACCAGTGGAGCATCCTAGATGGCCGCTCACAGGCTTTTAAGACCCCAGATGCTACTCACCAAAGTAGAATGTAGAATGTTTTCATAATTTATAAACTCCGTTATGACAACTGAGGTAGATGTTCCCTGAGGCCATGTCCGCATAGCCTTCAGCCCAGCAATTCCTTCCCTCAGGGAGTTTGGATGTGCCTGTGGAGCTACCATGGCCTTGCCTTGTACAGGTTGTACTGGCTTCCCCAGTATTCTGTACTGTCTTACCCTTCACAAAGAGTTGCCAATTATCTATAGTCTATTAAGGGTTTTTCCATCCTCACCCCTCCCCTCCCTTGTAACCATCAAAGATTGTTTCTATGTAAACCTTTTCATGAGTTTTTACAGTAGTGGTCTCATACAATATTTGTCCTTTTGTGATTAACTTATTTCACTCAGTATAATGCCCTCCAGATGCATCCATGTTATGAGGTGCTTCACAGATTCATCGTTGTTCTTTAGCATTGTGTAATACTCCATTGTGTGTATGTATCACAGTTTCTTTATCCATTCTTCTGTTGATGGGCATCTAGGTTGTTTCCATTTTTTTGCTATTGTGAACAATGCTGCAGTGAACATGGGTGTGCTTATGTCTACCCACGTGATGACTCTTATTTCTGCAGGATATGTTCCTAGAAGTGGGATTGCTGGATCATACGGTGTTTCTATTTCTAACTTTCTAAGGAAGTGCCATATCATTTTCCAAAATGGTTGTATCATTTTGCATTCCCACCAGCAGTGCATAAGAGTTCTGATCTCCCCACAGCCTCTCCAACATTTGTTATTTCCTGTTTTATTGATTCGTGCCAGTAGTATCAGGGTGAGATAGTATTTCATTGTGGTTTTGATGTGCATTTCTCTAATGGCTAGGGATCATGAGCATTTCCTCATGTGCCTGTTGGCTGCTTAAATGTCATCTTTGGTGAAGTGTCTGTTCATTTCCTTTGCCCATTTTTTAATTGGATTCTTTGCCTTTATGTTGTAGAGGTGTTAGATTTTCTTGTAGATTTTAGAGATTAGACCTTTGTATGATTTGTAATAGCCAATTTTTTTTTCCCAGTCTGTAGTTTCTCTTTTTACTTTTTTGATGAAGTCTTTTGATGAGCATGAGTGTTTAATTTTTAGGCGATCTCACTTATCTAGCTTATCCTCTGGAGCTTGTGTGTTGTTGGTTGTGATTTATATACTGTTAATACTGTATATGAGGGCTCTAGCGTTGATCCTATTTTTTCTTCTATGAAATTCATAGTTTTTGGCTTTATATTTAGGTCTTTGATCCATTTTGAGTTAGTTTTTGTAAATGGTGTGAAGTATGGGTCCTATTTCATTTTTTTGCAGATGGATATCCAGTTTTGCCAGCACCATTGTTAAAAAGACTGTCTTTTCCCCATTTGATGGACTTTGGGCCCTTGTCGAAGATCAGGTGACCATAGGTGGAAGGATTTACATCTTGGTTTTCAATTCTGTTCCACTGCTCAATGTTTCTGTCATTGTACCAGTACGAGGCTGTTTTGACTACTGTAGCTGTATAGTAGGTTCTGAGGTCAGGTAGTGGGAGTCCTCCTACTTTATTCTTCTTCTTCAGTAGTGCTTTACTTATCGGTGGCCTCTTCCTTTACTGTATAAAGTTAATGATTAGGTTTTCCATCTCCTTAAAGGATGCTGTTGGTATTTGGATCAATATTGCATTGTATTTGTAAATGGTTTGGGGTAGAATTGTCATTTTCACAATGTTGAGTCTACCTACCTATGAGTATGGTATGTTTTTCCATTTATGTAGCTCTCTTTTGGTTTCTTGCAGCAGTGTTTTGTAATTTTCTTTGTATAGGTCTTTTACATGCCTAGTTAGATTTATTCCCGAGTATTTTATTATTTTAGGGGCTATTATAAATGATATTGTTTTCCTAATTTCCTTTCCATCGTTCTCTTTATTGGTGTACAGGAATCCAACTGATTTTTGTATGTTTATCTTGTATCCTGCTTATCTGCTGAATCTTTCTATTAGTTCCAATAGTTTTCTCGTGAAGTCTTTTGGATTTTCTAGGTATTTTTTTTAGGTATAGTGTCATATCATCCACAAATAAGGACAGTTTAACTTCTTCATTACCAATTTGGATGCCCTTTATTTCTGTTTCTTGCCTTATTGCTCTAGCTAGGACTTCCAACACAATATTAAATAGGAATGGCAATAAAGGGCATCCTTGTCCTGTTCCCGTTCGCAAGGGGAATGTTTCCAGCCTCTCTCCATTGAGAACGATATTGGCCATTGGTTTTGCATAGATGTCCTTTATTATGTTGAGAAATTTCCTTTCTATACCTATTTTATTGAGAGTTTTATCAGGAATGGGTGTTGGAATTTGTTGATTGCCTTTTTCTGGGTCGATTGAGATGATCATGTGATTCTTTTCTATCCGTTTATTTATGTGGTGGATTATGTTGATTGAATTTTCTAACCTTGAACCATCCTTGCATACCTGGTATGAATCCTACTTGGTTGTGCTGTGTTATTTTTTTGATATGATGCTGAATTCTATTGGCTAGAATTTTGTTGAAAATTTTTGTATCTATATTCATCAGAGGTATGTCTGTAATTTTCTTTTTTTGTGGTGTCTTTGCCTGGTTTTGGTATCAGGGTTACGCTGGCTTCGTAGAATGAATTCGGGAGTCTCACTTCCACTTCCTTTTCTCTGTTCTGAAATAATTTGAGTAGTACTGGTGTAAGCTCTTCTCTAAATGTTTCGTAGAATTCTCCAGTGAAGCCATCCGGGCCAGGGATTTTTTTGGTTGGGAGTTTTTTTATTGCCTTTTCAATCTCTTCTCTTGTTACGAGTCTGTTCAGATTTTCAATGTCATTTTGTGTTAGTTTGGGTAGGTAGCGTGTCTCTAGAAATTTGTCCATTTCCTCTAGGTTTTCAAATTTGTTGGAGTATAGTTTTTCATAGTACTCTGTTATTATCCTTTGTATTTCAGTTGGATCCATTTTAATGTCCCCCATTTCATTTCTTATTTGGGTTATTTGTGTTCTCTCCTGTTTTTCCTTTGTCAGTTTGGCCAGTGGTTTGTTGATTTTTTTGATCCTTTCAAAGAACAAACTTTTTGTTTTGTTGATTCTTTCTGTTGTTTTTCTATTCTCTATTTCGTTTATTTCTGCTCTGATCTTTATTATTTCCTTTCTTCTGGTGGCTGTAGGTTTCTTTTGCTGTTCTTTTTCTATTTGTTCAAGTTGTATAACTAACGTTTTGATTTTTTTCCCCTTCTCCTTTTTTGATATGTGCCTCTAGTGTTATAAATTGACCTCTGAGGACTGCCTTTGCTGTGTCCCAAAGGTTTTTCGTATGATGTGTTTTCACTCTTGTTTGAATCTAGGAACTTTTTGACTCCATCTTTGATTTCTTCTCTTACCCAGTGGTTTTTAAGCGGTGTGTTATTCAGTTTCCATGTAATTGATTTTTTTTACCTTACGCATCCTGTTGTTAATTTCTAACTTTGATGCCATTGTGGTCAGAGAAGATACCTTGTATTATCTCAATATTTTGGATTTTGTTGAGGGTTGCTGTGTGGCCTCAGATGTGGTCTATTTTGGAGAACATTCCATATGCGTTGGAAAAGAATGTATACTTTGCACCTGTTTGGTGGAGTGTTCTATATATGTCTATGAGATCAGGTTGGCTGATCGTGCTCTTTAGCTCTTCTGTACCTTTGCTGAGTTTCTTTCTAGATGTTCTGTCCTATACTGAGAGTGGTGTGTTGAAGTCTCCTACTATTTTTGTGGAACTGTCAGTTTCTGTTTTCAGTCCTGTTAGAGTTTGTTTTAGATATTTTGGAGCCCTGTCATCGAGTGTATAGATGTTTATTATGGTTAAGTCTTCATGATGGATCATCCCTTTAATCAGTACATAGTGCCCTGTTTGTCTTTTATGGTGGATTTTGTTTTAAAGTCTATCTTATCTGAGATTAGTATTGCTACTCCTGCTCTTTTTTGGTAGTTATTTGCTTGATATATTTTTTCCCATCCTTTGATTTTTAATACATTTATGTCTTTGTTTCTAAAATGTGTCTCTTGTAGACAGCATATTGATGGATCCTGTTGTTTTATCCATTCCGTCACTCTGTGTCTCTTTATGGGTGCATTTAGGCCATTCACATTCAGTGTAATTATTCATAGGTGTGAGTTTATTGCTGTCATTTCATAGTGCTCTTTTTTTGTGGTGCTAACATTTTCTTTGTTCCTTTTACACTCCTGTGCTGAGTTCCTTTTGTTTGTGGAATTCTTTTTCATTTCTTTTGTTTTTGTAGATTTTGTTTTTATTGAGGCTTTATTTTTTTTCTTTATCTTGATGAGTAGGTTTGTTAACTTTCTTTGTGGTTACCTTGAAATTTACCCTTACCTTCCTAGGTTTGAACCAGTCTATTATTACTTGGTATTGCCTTGCCTTCCTCTCCATTTGAAAGTTTTATACCTCTACCATTTATTCCCTCTTTTATTGTTCCAATGTTGCTGTCATTTACAGATTAACCTCTCTGGCTCCCTGTTGCAATTGTTGTGGTTTTGGATAGTCCTTGAGAGTTCATTTCCCATGTTGGTATCTGGCTGTATAATCTTGCATCTTGGATTCAGGCTGTTGTCTGATGTTGTTTGTTCTCTGACTAAATGTCTCCCTTTAATAATTCTTGTAAATTTGATTTGGTTTTTACATATTCCCTTAATTTCTGTTAATCTGGAAATCTCCTAATTTCAGCATCATATTTGAATGAATGTTTTGGAGGCTATATTATTTGTGGTTGACAATTTTTTTTTTCAAGGTTTTATATATGTCATCTTATTGCTGTCTTGCCTGTGTTATTTTTGCCAATAACCAAAACTTAGTCTATTGTTTCTCCTCTGTATGTGACTGTTTGTTTTTCTCAATCTGCTTGCAGGATTTTTTCTTTGTCTTTGGTTTTAGCGAGTGTGATTATGATATGCTTTTGTGTTTTTCTTTTGGGGTCTATCCTATATGGGGTTTGTTGAGCTTCTTGGATGGTCAGGTTTTCATTATTCATGATATTAGGGAAGTTTTCTGACAGCAATACTTCAATGCTCCTCTCTGTGTTTTCCTTTTTCTCTCCCTGCTCTGGAACTCCGATCACTTGCAAAATTTTTGCTTTTGATTGTACCCCACAAAATTCTCAGGGTTTCTTCATTTTTCTTCATTCTTTTTGCTGATTTTTCTTCAGAGTTGTATCCAAGTATTTGTCTTCAATTTCTCTGATTCTGTCTTCCATCTTTTCAAATCTGCCCCTCAGCCCTTCTATGACACTGTCCATTTCTGAAACCGTGCTGTTTATCTTTTGGATTTCTAATTGTTGTTTTTGTATGATTTCTAGTTGTCAATTTATTTTGGCATTTTGTTCCTTATTACTTTCCTGAATTGTTCCATTTTTCTTGTCTGTGTTTCCATGAATTTGTCTGTATTTTCCAAAAATTTCTGTATTTTTTCCTCATTTTTGTCTGCTTTTTGCTTCAACTCTTGGATTACTCTGAAGAGTAGAGATTTGAATTCCCTGTCAGGTAGTTCTAGTGCCTTTTCTTCTACTGGGAAGTCATCTGGGTTTTTATTTTGGATGCCCGCTGGAACCATCCTGTCCTTTTTTTTTTTTTTGTATGTTTTTATATTGTCTGCTGTCTTTGGGACATTCGCTAGTAATTTTTTTCATTTCTTGATTGTAGATTTGTTTCATCCTGCTTTTTTGTTTTACTTGATTATGTCTGAGCAGGTGGGCTCTGTGTTCTTTATTGTTTGCTTGTTTGTAGTCCAATGAGCAGGGCCAGTCATTCAGTTATGATGCAGCAGGGCAGGTCCAGCTGAAGAGGAGGGTCTGGGATGGGTTGTTTGTGGCACATATAAGGGCCAACAGGGCGAGCCAGGAATCAGTGCTGGGCAGGCTCCAGTAGGGTGTGCCTGTGCTGCTCAGGGGTGTGATGGTCATTGCAGGGTGCAGTAGGCAGGAAAGAGGGGGGACGTTGTGATGTGTGGAGTTAATAGGGGTACGGGAAAGAAGGGAGAGAGGAAAGAGAAACGGGAGCCCAAAACAAACAAGCAAACAAAGAATGAAAAAAAAAGAGTGCTAAGGGAGCTTGCCATTGGAGTGGAGAAATTAGAAACCGAGAAACGGAGAAAAGCAAAAAGGAAAAAAAGAGAGAGAGAGAGAGAAACTAGATAAAAATTTGGAAAAGAAAAAAGAAAAGTCCCCAGGAGTCCCAGAGTCCCACTGGTGGTGCTGCAAAGACTATGGAAGTGGCTCCCAGGCTGTGCAGTGTAGCCTGGCTAGAGGGGGTATAGATGTCACACAGCACCAGATATTCAGGAGACAGGAGAAGAAGACAAGTGTAGAGAGACAAGAACTGAGAGATGTACACAGACAGAAAGGGAAAAAGAGAGAGAAAAGAAAAAAAGAAATGCCCCCAGGGATCCCACCTACAGGGCTGCACACATTGGGGAAGTGGCTCCTAAGTCATGCAGTGCAGCCTGGCTAGAAGGGACTCCCAAGCTGTGAAAAGAAAAAAGAAAACAAACAAACAAAGCAAAACAAAGGCAAAAAAAAAAAAAAAAAAAAGCCCCAGGGACCCCAACAGTGTGGTGTCATGGGCCAGGGGAGTGGTTCCCTGGCGTAGCGTGGCTTCCCAGCCTTTCAAGAAGAAGCAAAGATGGCACATGGAGCCATGTGTTCCACAGAAAGGAGGGCAAGGTGGTAAGAAGCACAGAAGAAACCAAAAGAGAAGGAAAGAATCAACACTAGCTCAGGGGCCCTGCCAGTGTGGCAGGGCAAATCCAAGCAGCCTGAAGCCAACGCACTGGCCTCCCAGCCAAGAGACTGCGCTGGCGGTTGGCAGGAAGCAGAGGATGCTGAAGAGGGGAGGGGGCAGATAGGGAGGTTAGGAAAGTGTGTATCTCTCCTTACGGGCTGTTCTGTCTCCTGCTGGGAACTTCAGGAAGCTACTTCCCTATAATCCCCATCCACAGATCTTCAGTATGGGTGGGGCAGATCCAAGCAGCACTGACTCCGCACTTCCTGGCTGGCCGAGCCAACGCAGCCAGCCCGGAAGCTCAGAGGTAAGAGCGGCGGGGAGAGAATGGGGTTGGGAAAGTGTGTATCGCTGGTTACGGGGTGCTCTGTCTCCTGCTGGGAGTTCTGCGAAGCTGTTTTCCCGTGTTGCCTGCCTGCCAATCCCTGACGGGAGTCCAAGATGGCAGATCCATGCCGCATTAGCTAATGGGGTCCACTGCACCTATCTCTCCTCGCTGCCTGTCCTCTGTTAGTTTCTTGTTGCATTCAGTGCTTGGCTGAGTTCGTTATATCTTCACTTGACAATTCAGGTTCCAGGAATGATGTTTGTCTCTGTTTTACTTAGTTTTTCGGGTCTTTGCTGTGGAGAGATGGCGTGGTCTTTCTATCTATGGTGCCATGTTGGCTGGAAGTCCCCAAGGGCAACGGACTTTTTAATCTAAACACAATCCCTCCATTTGTACCCCTCTCTCCTACTTAAAGACATTGCTTTACCAATTCTCCTCTCTCCTTGTTACGTTTTCAAATTTTCACCCTTTACGGGGTTATTCCCTTCAGCATACAAAGAAGTGCTTATTTCTCCATCTTGGGGACAAAACCATCTCTTGTTTACACTTCTCCATCTAGCTTCTCATTTTTCTGCTCCTTCTTACATGTTCTAAATGTGACCTATACTAGCTCTCACCATTTCCTCTCCCCCTGCCCCATCCTCTCTACTCATTGATGCTTTTTCTCCTTCTACTCTATCAAAACAACTCTTGTCAAGGTCATTGATGACCTTCACATTGCTAAATATAATGGTCAATCTCTGTTCTCACCTAATTTAACCTATTAACAACATTTGGCAAAATAAATGATTCCTTTTCTCTTGAAATACCTTTACCTTTAGCTTCTAAGACAACACAGCTGTATGGTTTTCCACCTACACCACTATCTGCTTCTTTTCTATCTCTTTGCTTAGTCTTTCTTTTTCTCCCCAAACTCTTAATGTTGGAGTTCTCCAGGATAAACCTTGGTTCCTCTCTTCTTATCTCTCCGTACACTTCTTTCTGAGTAGTCTCATTCAGATTATTGACTTTAAGTACCATCTGTATGCTGTCATTGTTGTTGTTAGGTGCAGTCAAGTAGATTTCAACTCATGGTGACCCCATGTGACAGAGTAGAACTTCCCCATAGGATTTTCATGGCTCTAATCTTTACAGGAACAGACCGTCAGGTCTTTTTTCTATGGAGCTGCTGGGTGGGTTCGAACTACCAACCTTACGGTTAGCAGCTAAGCACGTAGCCATTGGACCACCAGAGCTCCTTTCTGTATGCTGAGGACTCCCAACTTTACATGTTCACCCTAAACTTCTCTCCCAATTTAACAATTTCAGTTGACTGTCTAATAGAAATTTCAAACTCAACATGTCCCAAAATGCACTTGAGATTCTATCTGTAAAACATGCATTAATCATCCTCTAGTCACAAATGTGGAGACCTGGTGGCACAGTGGTTAAGAGTTCATCTGCTAGCCAAAAGGTCAGCAGTTTAAATCCATCAGCTGCTCCTTGGAAACCCTATGGGGAAGTTCCATTCTGTCCTATAGGGTTGCTATAAGTTGAAACTGTACAGCAACGAATTTGGTTTGGTTTGGTTAGTCACAACATGTGAAGAACATTTGTAGTTGGTTTTAATTCTTCTTTTTTCCCCTCATACTTACATCCAACCCATCAGGAAATCCTGTTCTCTCAACCTTCGAAATATATCCAGAATCTAACCGTTGTTCATCACCTCTTCTGCTATCACCCTTATCTGAACCACCACCATTTCATCTATAGATTATAGAAATAACCTCCTACATGGTCTCCCTATTTCCATGCTTGCAATCCTAGGGCCTGCTCTCAACACAGCTTCCAGGGTAGTCCTTGTAAAGTGTAAGTCAGACCATATCATGTCTCTGCTCAAAAGCATGCAGTGGCTCCCCATTTTGTGCAGAGAATCCAGAATTCTTCAATGGTCTGTAAGACCCTGCATGACCAAGCCTTTTCAATCCTCTGACCACATTGGCTACTGGCCCTCTCAATGTTCACTCCAGTTCAGCTACACTGGCCCCTTTGCGCTTACACATGCTTTTCCCTATTCTTAGAACTCTATTCCCCCCGTATCCACATGGTTAGTGCACTTGTTCCTTTCACACCTTTTCTGAGCTGTTACCTTTTCAGTGAGGCCTGCTCCTACCACCCTATTCCACTGTACCGTCCCAACCCATCCTTTGTTCTCTGTTTCCCCCTCCTTATGTTCCATTTTTCTTTATTCTATGGCACTCTTTACTTTTTCGTATACTTACTAAGACTTATGTATTATTTTTAATTGTTTTGTCTGCCATATTTAATTATTATTGTTCTCTTCCTGCTAGAATTTAAGCTCCATGAGGGTAACAATCCCGGTTTGATATGTCAACCTAGAACTGTGTCTGATACCTTGTAAGTGCTCAGCAAAATGGAGTCCCTGAGTGATGTAAACAACTGCTAACCAAAAGACTGGAAGTGCAAGTCTACCCAGAAGCTCCTCAGAAGAAAGGCCTGGTGATCTACTTCTGAAGAATCAGCTGTTGTAAACTCTATGGAGCACAGTTCTACTCTGACGCATGTAGGATCACCATGAGTAGAAATCAGCTCCACAGCAACTGGTAGTAGTAGTAGTAGCAAAAGAATGAATGAATGAATGAATGAAGTATACAAATTTCTACACAAATCAAATCCATCAATATTTTTAAAAGGGTAATACATTGTGACCAAGTTAGGTTTCTCCTAGGAATACAAGGTGGTTTAACATTAGAAAAGTCAAATGATTAAATTCTTACAGGAGGTATATCATATATAGATTAAAAAAAAATGTTTGATTAAAATTCTACATCTACTGATCCATTCACAATGATTTAAAAATACATTTATAAAACTAAGAATAGAAGGAAACTCTAATGTTTGTTAGGGTATCTAAAATATCTACAGCAAATGTTATACAGTACTTAATGGTGAAAAATGAAAGCTTTCCCATTGGATTGGAATCAGACAAAGACATTCACTGTCACCACTTCTATCTTACCGGAAATTCAAGCTGGAATAGTAAGACAAGAATAAGAAGTAAAAGATATTAAGATTGGAAAGTAAGACTTGAAACTGTCTTTATCTGTAACTCACATGATAATATAACATGTAGAAAATTCAGAGACTATGCAGATAAACTATTAAAATACATAAAAGTTTAGCCAGGCTGCTAGATTAAAAAAAAAAATCAGTGTGTAATATTAATTCATATCTCTATATCCTAGCAACAAAAATTCAGAAAATGAAGTAAAAAAAGAATAGTTTTTACAATAACAACTTGGCATGAGGTATCTAGGGGTACCCAGGAATAAATCTAACAAAAGATGTATAAGAAACCTCTATGGAGAAAATAAAACTTTATTGAACACCAAGAAGACCTAAATAAGTGAGGAAATATACCATGTTCATGGATTAGAAAATGCAGTATTATACGCATGTCAATTCTCTCTAAACTGAACTATGGATTTATTTCAGTCCTAATCAAAATTATAGTAAGTTATCAGTTGAAATTCACTTGCTGCTTTTAAAATGTATGGAAATGCAAATGATGAAAAAAATCAAAACATTCCCGAAGAAAAATACAAGAGGTGAACTTATTGTCTAAAAAACCTCAGTTGCTTTAAGCCAATTCTGACTCACAGAGACTCCGTATGTATCAGAGTAGAGCTGTGTTCCACAGGGTTGTCAATGGCTGCTTTTTGGAAGTAGATCACCAGGCCTTTCTTCTGAGGTGCCTCTGGGTGGACTTGAATCTCCAACCTTTCAGTTAGCAACCAAGTCCATTAGCAGTTTTTACTACCCGGGAAGTGATTAGATAGTGTGGTATTAATGCAGGGATAAGTAAATAGACTGATGGATTAGAAAAAAGAGCCCAGAAAACAGATAAATGTTCATATAGAAAGTTGCTATGTGACAGAGACAGCTTTGTATATCAGTGGAATAAAATGATAATGCTAGGGTAATTAGGTATTCATGGGGAAAAAAAATAAGTGAGCCCTCACTTCATACTATATATAAAAATCAACTGGCTTGTTTTTTGTGTTTTTTAATTTTATACACCTCTAAGTTTATTAGTGCTTACCAGGGCAGATGGAAGGGAGGGGGAAAGGGAAACTCACTGCTTAGGTGATACTGAGCTCCTGTTAAGAGTAATGGAAACATTTGGAAGCAGATAATGGTGATGATTACACAACATGATGAATGTAATTAATGCCACTGAATTGTACAGGTGAACAATGTTGAAATGGCAAACATTTTGTTACATATATATTTGCCACAATTAAAACAAAAAACACCATGAGGATACAATGAGCAAAGCCAAATTGAAAAATGCTATAGGACTGAACACCTAGTCTCTGTAACAAAAAAATTCAAGTAAACAAAACAACAAAAGAGGATCCTATAGACTATTAGTGACTTAAGAGCTATAGCAACCAATTGCATTCATTGGACCTTGCTTAGATCCAGATTCAAATAAACAATTTTCTAAGTAAAAATGCACACATAAATGGATTTATGAAAGTATTAGAAATATGGACATCTGATACTAGATAGCTGATGATATTGAGGAATTACTGTTAATTTGGGCATGCATAATAATCATGGTTACTTTTTAAGAGTCCTTGTCATTTTGCAATATACGCTATTTTATGGATGAAATTAAAATGAGAGAGAGAAAGAAATTATCCTAGAAAAAATAGAGAAATCATCAGATGTGAAACAGATACCATTCATTTTAGGAAACTTCCACTTTTCTTCCTGAGAAGTCAGAATTTGTTTTACTGCTTCATGGGGGAACAGGTGGAGCCTGTTCAGTGTTGTGGAACGTCCGTCAGCTACAGGAGCCAGGAGGAGGCTGGGGAACCAAGTATGAGGAAGTTGCTCCATGTGGTTTTGTTCTCACTCGTCATTACTTGGCTTTGACTCAATCTATGTCCCTGTTCCCCCGTGCAGGACTCTCCTGCCCAGCACTGGGTCTAAGCCAGATCTCCAAGTGGATAGCCAAGTACCTGAGAGGATCCAGCTACATGAATATTAGCTGGGCTTCATGACAGCCCATATGGCTTTGCACTGTCTGCCCGAGTTGGCTGAATTAATGAGATCAAATCAAAGGAGAGAGCCTGATAGGATATTGCTTTTTTCTAGTCTTTTCTCTCACAAGACCAAAACTGAATGTAATTAATCTGTCACGTGACAGGAATGGGAAAGGTTTTTTGTTGGTGGTGGTGGTGCTTTTGTCATTCAGTTTAATTTTATGAAAGCCTTTTCTGCAAGGACTATGCACAAACATTGAATTCACCTGCTTTTAAAAGTGAGAATAATGAACATGGAAACAAATCTAATGAAAACAACAGATTCTACCAGCAACATTTCCATAATGGGAGCCATTGAAAGGTGGTAGGGGGGGCAGGGTAAGGAAGACAAGAGAAATAAAGGGAAGGGGAAGATAAAAAAAAAAGGGGGGGATGAGATGTTGAAATGGCAAATGTTTTCTTTTCCCTGATGTAACTCTTCTAGCTCTTTCCTTTTCATGCATTTCCCTCCCTCCTCTTCCAGGCCTTCCTGGCCCATCCCTTCTCTCCCTCTTTTTCTTAACTTTATTTTGTTTGATTTGGTTTTGTTTTTTAATTGTGGTAAATATATATATATATACATACATTTGCCATTTCAACATCTCATCCCTTTTTTTTATCCTTCATTTGATTTCACTCTATGATATAATGCTGAACAGGGAAAAGAAAACCCAGGTCTCAGGAAGGATGCAGATAATCCAGGGAGGCAAAAGGAGAAGGTGATTTCTATTTCCTAAACTAAATAGCTGCTTTTTCTCTCTGAGGTTGACTTGGGGTGAGAACACTAGAGTAAATCATAGTATTTTCTAATTGTAAGGCTAGTTAAATATTCTTTGTACTTAGTTCTTTAATCTTCAATCATCAGATGTTATTGTTAGTTGCCTTCAAGTCGGCCCCTGACTCCTGGCGACTCCATAGCAACGGAACAAAATGCTGTCCATTTCCTGTGTCATCCCCATGATCGGTTACAGATGGGATTGTTGTGATCCACAGGCTTTTCACTGGCTGATTGTTGGAAGTAGATTGCCAGGCCTTTCTTCCTAGTCTCTCTTGGTCTGGAAGCTCCAATGAACCCTGTTCAGCATTATACCAGCATGCAAGCCTCTGCTGACAGATGAGTGGTGGCTGCACACAAAGTGCACTGGCCAAGAATCAAACCTGGGTCTCCAGCATAGAAGATAAGAATTACACCACTGAACAACCAATGCCTCAGGCATCATCAGTTAGTGTATTCTAAATAGAGAAATTATAACCTCCAAGTGGACAAAATTAGTTTCAGAACAGCATCAACCTAACCACAGAGTGAAATCAAATGAAGGACAAAATGTCTTCACCCTTGTGGTGTGAGCTTTTTAGTTTCTGGGGCAAATGCTGTTGGTTACCTCCCCAATAGCCATTCCCTGTGGTTTTGTTTGAAGTGCAATGTGCCCCACCCCAGGGAATAAATTAAGATAGGCTAAGCCAGTTTTGGCAATTCTGTTCCCCATTGGCAGTGATTGGACTAGGGAGGGCATGTAGCCAAGCTCTAGACAGTGAGATGCAAGGGACATCTACTTAGGGGCTTATGGTAAAGATTTTCTCACCTGATGAAACAGAAAGTTCCTTCCTGCTCTGGATGCTGTTGTGTGAGAATGTGCTTCTGCAGCCAGGTTGTGACCAGGAGTAGCAGGCCAAGAGAATTGCGTAGATGCTGCCTTCAGATCCTGCTATTGTTGAATTATAGAACAAACTCTGAAACTCCCTATCTAACAACTTCTTACGATGGGTGGCAATGAAATGTCTTATTGCTCAAATCCCCATTTGCCTGGTGTTCTACTTGCAGCTAAAGGCTCAAATTAACTGATAGCATGAAGTACAAACAAAGGTAAAGGGTTATATTAGGAGGATTAGGTTTAGTTGTGCGGTGCAGAAACCCCAAAAGAGCAGTGGCTCAAATGAGACAGATATTTATTCCTCTCTAGAAGAGTCTAGAGGCAAGCAGTCCAGTTGGTATAGTGCCTTATGGCATCAGAGACTCTGGGTCATTCTAGCCTGTTAATCAGCAATTCACTACCTCCTTTTCAAAGGTCACCTTCTGGTATAAGCTGGTTTCTCCAGGTCCTGCCACCAAGTCCAGTTTCCAACCAGCAGAATGAAATAAAGGGGGAAGTAGAGGCAACAGGGAGTCCTTGGGTGGTGCAAATGTTAACATGCTCAGCTGCTAACCAATAGCTTGGAGGTTCAATTCCATGCAGACATTCTGTCATGGATTGAATTATGGTCCCCCCAAAAATCTGCATATCAGCTGATTAGGCCATGAGTGGTCATCCTCCATTTTGTGATTGTAATTTTATGTTAATAACACCACCCTTACTCGGGTCACCTCCCTGATCCAATGTAAAGGGAGTTTCCCTGGGGTGGGGCCTGCACCACCTTTTATCTCTCAAGAGATAAAAGGACAGAGAAGCAAGCAGAGAGTTGGGGACCTCATACCACCAAGAAAGCAGCATCAGGAGAACAGCGCGTCCTTTAGACATGGGGTCCCTGCTCCTGAGAAGCTCCTTCACCAGGGGAAGATTGAGACAAGGACCTTCCTCCAGAGCCCAGAGAGAGAGAAAGCCTTCCCCTGGAGCTGAAACCCTGAATTTTGACTTTTAACCTACTAGACTGTGAGAAAATAAATTTCTCTTTGTTAAAGCCATTCACTTGTGGTATTTCTGATAGAGCAGCACTAGATGAGTAAGACACATTCCTTGGAAGAAAATCCTGGCAATCTACTTCCAAAAAATCAGTCACTGAAAACCCTATGGAGGACAGTTGTACCCTGACACACATGGGTTTGTCATGAGTTGAAAATGACTTAATGGCAACTGGTACTGGTTTAGAGACGACAGGCTATGACTTAGGCCCAAATCCTCAAGAAATAAAGGTCTTCATTTAGGCCAGATCTCAAGAACAACCTCAAATAACTGATTTATGTGAAGATATCTGTAAAAAAAGTATTAAAGGAGATTCTCCACGCTTCAGATGCACAGATAGGGTGATGCTTTGGACGGTACTGACTTACAAAGCAAACAGACTGAGCCACGTGGGCAGGAGCACAGACAGCTGGTGGGAGACATAAAGAGTGCCTACTGTCCAGCACCTCAGAGCCCACCCAGCTTCCAAAACTAATACCCATTCTTAGGTGGGTCCTGACCAGGGAATAAGTGGGGCTGAGACGGTTTCCCTGGTCAACAGGAAACAGCTAGGGAGCAGGAATCACTAGAGAGTTACAGTTCAACTCACTGGAGAACAAATGAGACATTTGAGTTACAGAGCTGGGTTTCAAACTGGCTCCTTGACTTCTTAGTTGTTGGACAAGTTACTTAACCTCACTAAACTTCAGATTCCTCACCTATAAAACAGGGTATAGTAACAGTATCTACCTGTGGTAGGATAGATTTTCTCCTCTTCCTCTTCTTCTTCTTTTTAATTTATGGAGGTGGGATTTACATATATACATCTAGTCATTTTAGCCTGAACAACTCAGTGGCATTTAGTACAACATTGGGCGATCACCACTTCCATCTAGTTCCAAACATTCCCATCACTCCAAAGTAAAACCCTATAGCCATCAAATAGTTTTTCCTCATTCTCCCCTCCCCTCAGCCCCTAGCAACCACTAATCTGTGTCTCTATGGATTTATCTATTTTAAATATTTCATATAAATAGAATGATACACTATGGGATCTTTCATATCTGACTCAGTATAAGGTTTTCAAGGTTCATCCTCATTGTAACATGTATCAGTATTTCATTAATTTTTATGGCTGAATGATATTCCATTGTATGTGTGTACCACAATTCGATTATCCATTCATCTATTGGTGGACATTCGGGTTGTTTCCACCTTTTGGCTATTGTCAATAATGCTGCCATGAACGTGCGTGCCCATGTATTGTTTGATTAAATGTTTCAGTTCTTTTGGTTATATATCTAGGAGTAGAATTGCTGAACTCTTTGGTAATTCTATGTTTAATTCATTGAGGAACTGGATGGAATTTTCTTTTGCTCTCACCTCTTCTTTCCCTCTCTTTACTCGCCCATCTGCCAATCCCAAATAAGGCGGGTAAAAAGACCAACGCATTGGATAACTGGATAGTACTGAAGTTTTGCCATGAATGGTGGTCATGCTAACAAGAGGAGGGATTCTCCTGTAGATACTCCACAGTGAAGATGTGAACAGCCTGGAGGATCCTCTTTGGACCCACAGAAGGCCTTCCAAACCCTTTCCGAGACACACAGGGTAGACATAGAACCCTGAAGATCTTACACTGCTCCTCCATGAAGGAGCTAACCAATGTGGAAAACAAAGGAAAAGACCAAAACTATCCTGAGTGAAGACAGAGGAAGAGCGACCAGAGAGAGAATGATCACTCAGATGCCTTCTGAGACGATGAACTGAAAGGTTCTCCATGGGAAAGTAATATTTCGCACCATCTTCTTGCTGCTTTTTTCTTTTTGCACATTTGTACACATGTTGTGAATTTAACTGGCAATTTGCCTGTCTCAGAGGGAATTAAATGCTCTGGTGGCACAGTGGTTAAGAGCTTGGCTGCTAACCAAAAGGTCAGCAGTTTGAATCCACCAGCTGATCCTTGAAAATTCTATGGGGCAGTTCTACTCTGTCCTATAGGGTTGCTACGATTCGGAATTGACTCTATAGCAATGAGTTTGTTTGTTTTTAGTGTATCCAAGCACTGAGCACAGTGCCTGGCACATGGTAAACAGTCAACAAATGTCAGTTACTATATTTAGAGGAGAAGAAACTACATGAAGCATCAAGAGATGGTTCTTATCTTTCTTCTGCCACTAGTGAACTGTGTGGCATCGATACAGATCTAAGCCTTTGTTCCTCATGCATAAAATGAGGAATTTGAATGAGATGATTTCTAAGGTCTGTTTTAGCTCTAATGTCTTTGTGGGGTTTGGATATTGGGCTAGGAAGGTGGTGGTGGAATACATATAACCGAGATTAGGAATGTGTTCTTGATATGATCTTGGTTGATGGGAATTCATTGGTGGGCAAGGAAGAACTGAGTTCCCACTCTGGGGTCCCTCCAAAGGCACCCAAATCCTGAACCTGGAACACCCCAGCACTGAGCAGTCTTCTTTTTCAGATCAGATGGGAAGTTGTATCTCATTCATAAATATTTCCCCCATATAAGAAATTCTACAAATTTAAGATTTATTTTTAGGTATCCTCTTTAAAAATGCAAATCTTTTGGGCAAATGGTAGCATCATTTAGTCTAATGAGAAATGGTTTGATCAATTGACTTTGCATTGAATCTTTAGCTGACCTGAGCCTCATTTCGGAAAACAGGGCCTTTGGTATTGGGTTGCAAAAGTGGAGGACTGAGATGAGATGTGGTAGGATGAGGGGAGGTGTGTAGGAAAAAAGTAGGTCTGTGTGAGATCTTTGGCTTGCAAGCACTGAATGTGGGCATGGATCCCCAAAGGGCTTTCAGGCTGTATTAGCTTCCTATTGCTGCCATAACAAAATTACCACACACTTGGTGGCTTGAAACAACAGAAATTTGTTCTATCCCAGTTCTAGAGGACAGAAGTCTAAAATCAAGATGTCTGCAGGACCATGCTCCCTCCAAAGGCTCTAGAGGAGGATCCTTCCTTGTCTCTTTCGTCTTCTGGTGACTCCAGGTATTCCTTGGCTTGTGGCAGCATCACTCCACTCTCTGCCTCCATCTTCACATGGCCTCTTCTCTGTGTGTGCCTCTGTATCCTCTGCTCTCCCTATAAGGACACCAGTCATTAGATTCAGGGGGAACCCTAAATTCGGGATGATTTCATCTCAAGATCCTTAAGTAATTACATCTGCAAAGACCCTGTTTCCAAATAAAGTCTTATTCTGAGGTTCTGGTTGTATAAGAATTTTGGGGGAACGCTGTTTAACCCTCTACACAAGACATCTTAAGAATAGAAGGGAGAGGAGGGCTGTATGAGAGGTGCTGAATAGAAGATTAAATGTTTTGTATAGCGCTAGTCCTTTCTTCTCCTCTCTGCCTGGGTAGAAAATGGCTTCTCCTTTAAAAATAGCAGGCCCAAGGGGGCAGAAAATGTCACCTGCTACTCTGCAGAAGCCAGCTGAAAGGATCAAGCTTTGTTCCAGGCTGTAAACCTGCTGTATTACCAGTTGCTGTTAGTCAGCTCTGACTCATGATGACCCCCACGGGTGTCAGAGTAGAGCTGTGCTCCCTAGGATTTTCAGCGACTGAATTTTTGGAAGTAGATCACCAGGCCTTTCTCCCAAGGTACCAATGTGTGGACCCAAACCTCCAACCTTTCAATTAGCAGCCAAGCACGCTAACCACTTTCACCACCCAGGGACTTCTATTGTTGTTGTTGGCTGCTCTTGGTGGACCCCGTACTCATGGCAATCCCGTGCACAATGGAGCGAAACACTATTTCTGCACCCTCCTCATTATCAGTTGCATATCGGACTATTGTGATCCACAGGGTTTTCACTAGCTGATGTTTGGAAGTAGGTCACCGGGCCGTTCTTCCTCCTTAGTCTTATTCTAGAACCTCAGCTAAAGCCTGTTCAGCATCATAGCAACACCTCCACTGACAGACGGGTGGTAATTGAGCATGAGGTGCAATGGCCAGGAGTTGAACCCAGGTCTCCTGCCTGGACGGTGAGAATTCTACCACTGACCCCCCACTGCCCCCAGGGACTCCTAGGCCTGCTGTAGAACTCTCTTCAGCTTGCCTCCTCCTCTTCCCCTGCCCCTTCTTTCCTTCTTGCTCCTCCCTGAGAGGCAACTGGTTCTGAGGAGTCTGGTAAGACTTCACAGGGCTTGCACTGTAGAGTGTTTTGAAATAATAGGTTGGTGTTTGAGGCTTCTGTCCAGAAAAGAAATTACTAATGAACATTTACTCATAAAAATGGCATTTTTTAATTTTTTTAAGTGTTATTGTTAATCGTTGACACGACTTGTGTGTGATTGGATCCCTTCAACCTGTCTGTTGTTAGTTGCCATCCAGTCAATTCCAGCTGATTTTTTGAAAAGAACTCACCAGGCCTGTCATCTGAAGTGCCTCTGGGAAGGTTCAAACCCCCAAACTTTAGGCTAGCAGCTGAGCTCATTAACCATTTGCACCACCCGGGGACTCCTTTCAGCCTCTCCATTGAGTGCTATTTTGGAGATCTGGTCTCTATATTCAAAGGCTTGGGTCTCGCGGGCCCATCAATGCAGCTTCTTTCAAGCCGCGCAGCCCAGGGGCAGAGTGTGATTCTTATTAGCATTTCCCGAGCCTGGCTGGATGCTACTATGCAGATGTGCTGAATGTTTGCCTTTTATGTAAATGTCTGATCCACACCAGGGCTAGACTCTGACTAGCTTTCATCTTTCTCAGATCTCCCAGAGCCCTTTTAAGGTAGAGGCACCACTTGGCAGGTTCTATCAAAGAAGTTGGCCTCCTTATATCAAGAAGTTAAAATTTGACATAGCCCTGAAATTCCTTGAGATGAAGAGTTCACGTATTTTCAGTTCGATGGGGCATTAGGCAGGAGTTCTTTTTCTTTGAATGTGATAAAAGATCAACTCAGGCTAACTTAGGCACAAAAAGAATTTTAATAAGATACTGGGGTTTCTTACATACTCAAAGGGAGGATAACAGCTAAACAAGAACGGCAAGGATGTAGCTTGATTTTAGGGTGATAATTTTTATCATAACCCAAACTCACTGCCATCGAGTCAATTCTGACACATAGCGACCCTATAGGACAGAGCAGAACTGCCCCAGATTTGAACTGCCAAACTTCTTGGTTAGCAGCCATAGCTCTTAACCACTACACCAAAGGCCTGTGCTTTGTCTCTGCTTTTCTCTGCCTGTTGACTTCATTCTCACTACAAACTGGCCCAAATTTTACATCTTGCTGTTCCCACAACTAGAATGAGACTGACACACTCTCTCTCTGGTCCCAAGGTAAAAATAATATGCCATGGAAGGGCTCTGATTGGCTGAACTTGGCAAGGAAACCCCTCCTAGGCACAAGAGCCCTCGCATATCTGGATAAGTAGTTTCCTTTGGAAAGTTCATCAAATTATATTGAGATATCTGACTCTAATTAAGAGCTCTGGTGGTGTAGCGGTTAACACCTTGGCTGTTAATCAAAAGGTCTGCAGTTTGAATCCACCAGACGCTCATTGGAAACCCTGTGGGGGCAGTTCTACTGTGTCCTATAGGGTTGCTATGAGTCAGAATTGACTCAAAGGTAACAGTTTTTTTTTTTAAGCATGAGATATCCTCTTTATGGAATACAAATCTTGATGATTTTGCTGTATAAAAGTCTCTTTTTTAGGATTGATGCCTTAAATATGGTGTTTGCTTCCTTAGCCAGAACCTTTCTGGATAAGTGGAAATATTCATTTTAGCAAAAAAGTCTTCTATTCCTAGTTTGCTAAAATGGGCTGGAAATTCTGTTTAAAATCTTGTTTTAAGTGCCATTGTGTAGGTAATCTATAGATTTAATAAACAGCATAATAGCGTGTTTAGCAGAAAAATTGTTCTGTTTTAAATATATCTTCAATTTTTTGGAAACAGCTTTTGTTTTTGTTGTCAGGTGCCATCATGTCAGTATCGACTCATAGTGACCCTTTGCACAACAGAACAAAACACTGCCTGGTCCTGCACCATTCTCACAGTTGTTGTTATGCTTGAGTCCATTTTTGCAGCCACTGTGTCAATCCATCTCGTTGAGGGTCTTCCTCTTTTTCCCTGACCGTCTGCTATACCAAGCATGATGTCCTTCTCCAGGGACTGATCCCTCCTGATAACATGTCCAAAGTATGTGAGATGAAGTCTGGCCAAACAGTGTTATTGATATATAATTCATAAACCTTATGATTAACCCATTTAAAGTGTACAATTAAGTGGTTTTAGTATATTCAGATATATGCAACCATCACAACAGTCAATTTTAGAACATTACATCACTTCAGAAAGAAACCTTATACCCTCCCCACCTAGGCAACCACTAATCTACTTTCGGTCTCCATAGATTTCTCTATTCTGGACTTTCATATGAATGGATTCATATGTGGTCTTTTGTAACTAGCTCTTCTCATATAGCCTAGTGTTTTCAAGGTTCACCTGTGTTATGCCCTGTATCAGTACTTCACCCCCTTTTTATGAAGGGATAATATTATATTGTATGGATATACTTACACTTTGTTTATCCTTTCATCAGTTGATGGACATTTGGATTGTTTCTACATTTTGGCTATTGTGAATAATGCTGTTATAAACATTTGTGCACAAATTTTTGCGTGAGCATAAGTTTTCATTTCTCTTGGGTATATACCTAGGAGTGAAATTGATGGGTCATATGAGAACTTCATGTTTAATTATTTGAGGAACTGTCAGACTGTTTTCCAGAGTGGCTGTATCATTTTACATTCCCACCAGCAGTGTTTGAGGGTTCTGGTTTCTTTGTATCCATGCCAACACTTGTTGATTCTAGTCTTTTTGATCTGCCTTTTTTATTCCAGCCATCCTAGTGCGTGTGAAGCGCTATCTCATTGTGGTTTTGATGTGCATTTCTCTGATGACTAATGAGATCAAGAATCTTTTCATGTGCTTATTGGCCATTTGTATATGTTCTTTGGAGAAACGTCTATTTAGATCCTTTGCCCAGTTTTTAAAAATTGGTTTTCTTTTTATTATTGAATTGTAAGAGTTCCTTATACATTCTAGATACAAGTCCCCTATCAGATATACGATTTGCTAATACTTCTTCCAATTCTGGGGGTTGTCTTTTCACTTTATTGATGACGTCTTTGAAGCACAAAAGTTTTCAATTTTGATGAAGCCCAATTTGTGCATTTTTTTTCTTTCGTCGTTCTTTCTTTTGGTGTCATATCTTAGAATCTTTTGCCAAATCCAAGGTCATGAAGATTTACCCAATGTTTTCTTCTAAGACTTTTATAGTTTTAGCTCTTACATATAGATCTTCAATTCATTTTTAGTTAATTTTTGTATATGGTGTGAGGTAAGCATTCAAGTTCATTCTTTTGTATGCGGCTATCCAGTTTTCCCAGTACTATTTTTTGAGAAGACTACTTACCTCATTGAATGCTCTTGGCACCCTTGTCAAAAATCAGTTGACCAGAGATGAATGAGTTTATTTCTGGACTCTCGAGTTCTATTTCATTGATCTATATGTCTATCCTTGTGCCAATACCACACTGTCTTGATTACTATTGAGCTGTAATAAGTTTTAAATTGGGAAGTGTGAGTCTCCTGTGGCTTTATTCTTCTTGTTCAGAGTTGTTTTGGCTATTCTGTGTTCATTACAATTCCTTTGAATTTTACAGTCCAGTTTGTCAGTTCTACAAATAAGTCAGATGGGATTCTGAAAAAGACTGCATTGATTTTGTAGATCAGTTTGGGAAGTACTGACATTTAACAATGTTAAGCCTTTCGATCCATGTGCATGGGATGTTCTTCTATTTTGTTAATTTCTTTCAACAATGTTTTGTCATTTTCAGAGTACACATTTGACATTTCTTTTATTAAATTTATTCCTAGGTATTTTAATCTTTTTCAGTGCTATTGTGAATGGAATTGTTTTCTTAATTTCATCTTCAGATTGTTTGCTACAAGCGTGTAGGAATGTCATTGATTTTTGTACATTGATCTTGTATCTAGCAACCACCTGAATTAGTTCATTAGTTCTGATAGTATTTAGTAATACCTTATGATTCTCTAATTATAAAATCATCTCTTCCTTTCCAATCTAAATGACTTTTTTTTTTCCTTGTTTAATTGCCCTTGCTGTAGTCTCCAAAATATTGTTGAATAGAAGTGGCATGAGTGAACATTGTTGTCGTGTTCTTGATTTTAGGAAAGAAGAATTCAGTCTTTCACCATTAAGTATGATGTTAGCTGTGTGTTTTGTATAGATTTATTTTATCAAGTTGAGGAAGTCTTCTATTTTTAGTTTGTTAAGTGATTTTATTATGAAAAAGTGTTGGACTTTGTCAAATGCTTTTTCCGCATCTGTTGAGATTATCATGTGATTTGTGTTTTTTAGTCTATTGTTATAAGTTATTAGGTTAAATAATTTTTGGATGCTAAACCAACCTCATTCCTGGGATAAATCCCACTTGGTCATTGCGTGTTATTGGATTTAGTTTGCTGGTATTTTGTTGAGGATTTTTGTATCCGTGTTCATAATAGACATTGGTCTGTAGTTTTCTCTTCTTGTGATATCATTGGTTGGTTTTAGTATCAGGGCAATACTGAGTTCATAAAATGAGTTGGAAAGGGTTCCCCCTCTTCTGGTTTTTTAAAAGATTTTGTGAGGAATTAGTATTAATTATTCTTTAAATGCTTGATAGAATTCAGCAGTGAAGGCATCTGGTTTTGGCTATTCTTTGTGGGTGGTTTTTTGATTACTAATTCAATCTCCTGACTTATTATAGGTCTATTCAGATTGTCAATTTTTTCCCACATCAGTTTTAGTAGTTTGTATCTTTCTAGGAATTTATTCGTTTCATCTAAGTTACCTAATTTGTTGGTGTATAATTATTCATAGTATTCCTTTATAACCCTTTTTGTTTTTATAAAACCAACAGTGAAATCCCTTCTTTCCTTTCTGATTGTAGCAATTTGAGTCTTTTCTCTTTTTTTCTTGGTCAGTCTAGCTAAAGGTTTCTCAATTTTTTTTCATCTTCTCAAAGGGCCAATTTTTGGTTTTACTGATTTTCTCTATTGTTTTTCTATTGTCTATTTCATTACTTTTCACCCTAATCTTTATTATTTCTTTACTTCTGCTTGTTTTCAGTTTTGTTTGTTCTTCTTTTTTTCCAGTGTCTTAAGGTGGAAGGTTAAGTTATTGATTTAAGATCTTTTTTTTTTCTTTCTTAATGTAGGCGTTTACAGCTATAAATTTCCCTCTAAACATTGCTTTAGTTGCGTCCCATACACTTTGGTATGCTGTGTCTCCATTTTCATTTATCTCAAAGTATTTTCTAGTTTCCCTTCTGACTTTTTTCTTTGACCATCATTATTTAGGAGCGTTTTGTTGAATTTTAACATACTTTGGGTTGTTCCATTTTTTTTTTCTTGCTATTTATTCCTATTTTTATTTTATTATCATTTTAAATTTATTGGGGTTTGTTTTGTGGTTTGGCATATGGTCTATCCTAGAGAATGTTCACTATGCACTTGAGAAGAATGTATATTTATATATATTTAGTTTTTAAAAGTAAAGTTTTAAGGGGAAGAAAATTGATAAAAGTAACTCTGGGCTATGGTCTCATATTTTCTAAGTAAGAGCTAGCATCAATAATATGCCATCATTCTTCAAAAGGACAAGTGTTGTTGCAACAGAAAAGCAGATGGGGCTCTGTCATTAGACTCAGCTTTTTTGTACTTAATCATCATTCAGTAAAGCAATATTCTTCCCTTATCCTCCTCATTCCCAATTCCTGGTTCCTTGGAGGGCAGTTAGCACTTCATTTAGTAAGTAATACTTATTGACCGTTTTTTGAAGGATAAGGATGGAGGCATGAAGACTAAGCAGAAAACATAGATCTCTTGCCAGGAAATAGTGCGGCGGATGAGACTTCAGAAGCAGGCAGGCCTGGATTCAAATCTAAACTTTGGCCACTCACTAACTGTGTGATGCCAAATATATTACTTAACATGTTTGAGTGATGGTTTCCTCATTCATTTCATTGAGATGATAATACCACACAGGATTGTTTTGAGAATTAAAGGAGACAAATTATGTAAAGTGCCTGGCACATGATTACTTGCCAAGAGTGCTGTTTGGGCCCACCAATGGTTTGACCCTTATTTCCTCTTCAAGCTCACCCAAGTCTTTCTTCTTGGCCCTCTCTACTTCCCACAGCACAAGAAGGAGAAGGTTGTGGTTTATAAAAAAAAAAGCCACACCCACATCCACACTAGCCTTCCTTCTAGTTACACTATTTAACCTGCAGCTCCCTTTCCCTCTCTATGGTTTTTACATGAATATAAAGCCATTGTAGATGGCTGGCCTCATGCAGGGAGAACACTTGTTTGATATGGTGTGTCCATTTGTCCTTAATGTGTCTGAGATTACCCAGCAAAGTGAGAAATTTGTCTGGAGCAGAATATTTTTCTCCACTCTTGTCTCCTTTAAAAGCTATGATTTGGCCAATGTCCTAGTTCCCCTTCCTCTCACCTTCCATATTTACTCGCGTGTTAATTCCAAGTGCCCGGTTTTCTTTGGAGAACACTTTTTAGAAGAAGGAAACAGTGGTCATGGAAAAGCCCCAGCACAGGTTGAGGGTCACTGCTCTTTGGAGTGAGGGGATGGCTAACTCTGTAGGTGGTTGACTTGGCACCTACAGGGTGTTCGGAAAGATAACCAACCGACAATCAGAAATAGCACCAT
Source organism: Elephas maximus indicus (assembly GCF_024166365.1). Taxonomy (NCBI): domain Eukaryota; kingdom Metazoa; phylum Chordata; class Mammalia; order Proboscidea; family Elephantidae; genus Elephas; species Elephas maximus. The sequence continues at coordinate 62,504,996 of NC_064819.1, read as the reverse complement.
ATAAACACTCAGGCACCAACAATCCCAGCCAAGAAACTGCCATGAATGTTAAATGCACCACATTCGCTGAGGCAGGAGTCAGAGACTGGCCAAAGTCTAGTCCATGCCAATGGAAGGATGAAATATTACTGTTGTTTCCCCCGCTTATTAATATCCAGTTTTCCTAAGGTGACATTTCTCCTAGCACTAGAAGGAAACAAAGATGCCTTCGACCTTCTGTGGCTCTTCATATCAAGTTTAGTTTTGCAACAGAAGAGCCCCAACACATTCTAATGGTCTGTCAGCATCAACATAGATGCCAGAGAGAAGAGGCTGTGAGGCAGGAAACGTGGTTAGATTAGGATGAACACTGAGTACGATATGGCAATTGGTGTCCTGGACAGTCAAGAATCTGGCCCTTTCCAGGGTGGCTGAAGGATGGTGGTGGCCATTACCTCTGTAATTTGATCTGGCTTCCTGAGAATTTTGTGCATCTGCAATGGGCAGCAATTCCCACCCAAAGGATGCTTTGCTGCTGGGCCTATCTTGGGATGAAGGTCACATATTGTCCTAGCAGAGGAATGAACCACCTGGCCCAGGGCCAGGGATGGCCCTATTTCTTTTGAGAAGAACCAGGAACACTTTTCATTTAATCCTGTCTCACAAAACGGTCAGATGCTTTAACTCACAAAAACAAATTCAATTCTTTCGGCTCTAATGTGTGTTTGGGGGTTTGTATATAGATAACACAAGTTATATTTATTATGGGCTTTAATAGAAAAAGCAGGAACTAAATGCCATCAAGATGAAGCCTGTGAAGCCATTTTAAAGCTATAATTGTCTTAATAATCGGGGAGAAATGTAATACAATTTGATAAAATGAAAGCATATGTTTTTTCAATTCTAAGCACAATATTTGGGTTGATAGTCATAAATACTGTGCAAGAGGGCCTACTTTATTTCTTAATTAGCCAAAGATAAGAAAATATTTTCTGATTGTTTTTGATCCAGACCATGAATTAATAGCCATTTCTGCCGCAGAATGAGATTCACGTTTGCCTAAAGAGACAGCGTAGGGACATTAACTGTGGCAAAGACAATGACATGTGAACTTCTCTATAGCGCCACCTAGTGAAAAGACAGATACTGTTGAGAAATGCTGGGAAGAATAGTGTCAAACCGAAAAACCAAACCCCTTACCGTTGAGTTGATTCCGACCCATAGCAACCCTATAGGACAGAGTAGAACTGCCCCATAGGGTTTCCAAGGAGCAGCTGGTGTATTCGAACCACCCACCTTTGGGTTAGCAGCTGTAGCTCTTCCAGAAGTAAAGTGAAAGCCTTTTTGTGTGTGTGTGGGTTTTTTTTAATAATTTTTATTGTGCTTTAAGTGAAAGTTTACAAATCAAGTCAGTCTCTCACACAAAAACACCTTGCTACACACTCCCAATTACTCTCCGCCTAATGAGACAGCCCGCTCCCTCCCTCCACTCTCTTTCAGTGTCCATTTCGCCAGCTCCTAACCCCCTCTACCCTCTCATCTACCCTCCAGGCAGGAGATGCCAACCTAGTCTCAAGTGTCCACCTGATCCAAGAGGCTCACTCCTCACCAGCATCCCTCTCCAACCCACTGTCCAGTCCAATCCATGTCTGAAGAGTTGGCTTCGGGAATGGTTCCTGTCCTGGGCCAACAGAAGGTCTGGGGGCCATGACCACCGGGGTCCTTTTCGGTCTCAGTCAGACAATTAAGTCTGGCCTTATGAGAATTTGGGGTCTGCATCCCACTGCTCTCCTGCTCTCTCAGGGGTTCTCTGTTGCATTCCCTGTCAGGGCAGTCATTGGTTGTTGAAAGCCTTTTTTTTTTTTTACTCATGATTATGGGGTTTATTAGGGAAGTAATAGGTTACAGTTTAGACTCAGGAACACTCAGGATACAGTTCTTCCATCAGGAGAGCCTCTTCCCAGCCATGCTCACAGGCACACCTCTCCCTGGCCCTGGGCCTCTGCCTAAAGGCACACTATGAAAGCTTTTTTTAATCTCTAATTTTTTAATGATTTTCCTGATCGGTGGGTTTATTTTTTGCCTTAGTAAATGCAGCATAGTGCACATAACCAACCATTTTTTAAGCAAGCCAGAATCTGACAGTGCTTTAAGATCACCCTTTGGAAAAATCATTTCCCTGTGTGGAGAATGAGAGGAGCCCTAGTGGTGCAGTGGTTTAGCACTCGGCTGCTAACCAAAAGGCTGGCAGTTCAAACCCATTAGCCGCTCCTCCAGAGAAAGATGTGTCAGTCTGCTTCTGAAAAAACTTATAGCCTTGGAAATCCTGTGGGGGCAGTTGTTCTCTGTCCTACAGGGTCACTATGAGTTGGAATCCACTTGATGATAATGGGTTTGGTTTGGTGTAGAGAATCAACGCTGTGGATTAGTAGTGGCTGAAAGTTTGGAGACCTTTACAAACTCTCCTGGCCTTTGTTACATGTACATTTTTAACAAAAGTCTCTTTGTTTTCGTACAGAATCTCTTAATGACAAAAACTAAGTTCAGAAAACTCCATTTAACTGATGCCGCTAGTTGGTCAAGTTATAGTTAATAAAGATTTGCCATTCCCTTTCAAAGCATTCGGAGTGTGCTTTGCTGTGCAAAAAACAAAAACAAACCCATTACTCTTAAGTTGATTCTGATTCATGGTGACCCCATGTGTTACAGAGTAGAGCTGCTCCACAGGGTTTTCTTGGCTGTAATCTTTATGAAAGCAAAAAAAAAAAAAGTTTGCCAGGACTTTCTTTTGTAGCACCGCTTTTCAGTTAGTAGTCAAGCTCAGGGACTTTCCAGGGACTATTTTATTATGCCGTGAGCTCCCCAGGGGCAGCACCCACATTGTATAGGACTCCATATCCTACTGGCTTCACACTGGACTCTTCTGGGGAGCTTTCAAAAACACTGATTTCTGGATCACACCCCTGGAGCCTCTGATTTAATTGATGTGTAGAATGTTCTGTGTATTGAGAATTTGAAAATGCTCCCAGGTGATTTTAAAACACAGTCAATATGGAGAACCGCTGGTTTCAGGAATAAATTTTCCAAGTGTGAAAGTGGCAGTAACACATCTCTGGGATAGTAGAAGGCAGCAAGAAGGAAGCGGGCAAGGTAAAGGCACCTAGGGATTTGCCTGTAATCACATGGCAATGGGCAAGTCCGCAGCAGAGTCACTTCGTGTGGGAATACAGCACTTTGGGAATTTTCTGGCCTGCAATTTATAGAGTGAAGATGAGTGAAAGGAAGAATTGGAAGGGCATTAGAAAGTTGCAGAACTAAACTTCACCTCTGTCATTGGCTGCTAAACCATCACACAAACAAACAATTCACAAAAAGGGAAATAATAAGGAATGTATGGAAAACACTCAATTTCAGTAGCAATCATATGAGTCCAAATTAACATTTCTTCTGTCTTAATTGCAATATAAATCAGTTAAGTGATATTTAGTGTTAACAAGTAGTCCCTGGTTGGTGTAAACGGTTAATGTGCTTGACTGCTAACCAAAAGGTTGACAGTTCCAGTCCACTGTTGGAGGCACCTTGGAAGAAACACCTGGCAATCTACTTCTGAGAAATCGGCCCTTGAAAACCCGCGGAAGCACAGTTCTAGTTTGACACGCATGGGGTCACCATGAGTTGGAATCAACTTGATGGCAGCTGGTTGGTGCTAATAAGTAGAGAGTAAAACTGAACTTCAATGGACTAAAAATCCACTTCGCAAACCAACTTGGCAGCATGGATCAAGACTTATAAAAATATTCTTATTCTTTGATCCCATACTTTCTGAGGAAGCGACAACTCACAATACTGGAAAATCTACATGAACAAAGATGTATCATCATGGTTATCTCTAATAGTGCAATATTAGAAGCAGCCACAGTATTTAAACAACAGGGGAAAGGTCAAAAAATTTTAAGTTATAACCATGATGTGAGATAGTATGCAACCTTCACAAAAAATAGTAGAAAAGAAAATCATGTTACATCTAGAAGTGTTTATGCTCTAATACTATATAAATCATGATATAATGTTGTTTGTAAACTGTGATTTCAATTGAGTTTTTTTTTTTTAAGTCACCTAGACCATCTTCAACTCCAAAAAATTCATCTCCTGGAACGTACAAAAATTTTGTATTCTGTGTTGGTTGGCCTACAATAGCTTAATTCTGACTTCAGGTCTTTCATATGAGCTGTCTATCCTTAGAAACAGAGCCCTGGTGGCACAGTGGTTAAGAGCTACAGCTGCTAACCAAAAGGTTAACAGTTTGAATCCATCAGCTGCTCCTTGGAAACACTATAGGGCAGTTCTACTGTGTTCCATAGGGTTGCTATGCGTCAAAATTGACTTAATGGCAATGGGTTTAGTTTTTTTTTTTTTTTTGGCTTTATCCTTAGAAATACTGATTGGTCTTTTTTTATCAAAGATTTCTGTAGGTATAGATGTTTTTAGGTTATTTTAACTACTGTAGTTCTCTTACATCTATCTTGCACCCTGTGATGGTTAATTAGATCTGTCAAGTTGGCTAGGCTATGGTGCCCAGTGGTTTGGTAAAACTCTAGTCTAAATATTGCTGTGAAGGTATTTTGTAGATGTGATTAAGATTAAAAGTCAGTTGAATTTAAGTAAAGGAAATTACCCTGCAATAATACGGGTGGGCCTCATCTAGTCAGTTGAAGGCCATAAGAACAAAAACTGAAGTTTCCTGGAAAAGAAGGAATTCTGCCTCAAGACCATAGCATAGAAATCCTGCCTCAGTTTCCAGACTACTGGCCTGCCCTATAGATTTCAGTTCCTTAAAATAAGTTAATCTTAATAGATAGATAGAGGGATAGAGATAAGTAGATAGGGATAAACCAAAACCAAACCCGTTGCCATAGAATTGATTCGGACTCATAGCGACCCTATAGGACAGAGTAGAACTGCCCCATAGAGTTTCCAAGGAGCACCTGGTGGATTCGAACTGCTGACCTTTTGGTTAGCAGCCATAGCTCTTAACCACTATACCACCAGGGTTTCCCCAGATAGGGATAGGGATACAAAATAAAGCCAATTGGAAAATCACAGTTTGCAAACCACATTGTACCATGCTTTATGTAGCATTAGAGCGTAAACATTTCTAGGTGTTACGTGATTTTCATTTCTATCCATTTTGTAATGGCTGCATTCTTTTCTACCTCATGGTTATAAGTGTGTGTGTGTATATATATACATATATATATACACACACACACAGTATTTAGCTATATATTCTACCAGTTCTGTTTCTATTGAGAATCCTGATGAATACACACCTCTTTATAGGAGCCAGTGATCAATGAAAGGGAGAAGTGATTAAATCCAATGAAATTTTTCTCTGTATTGTTCGTAGGAGAAATGAGAGACCCATTCAATTCATCTTTCAGGTCATCTATTCCTGGGGTCCCTGTGCTTCAAACTGAGAATTCCAATGCTCTTCATTAAAGAGCTGGGCAGGCCATGTTAGAAAGCTGTTTCAGGGCATGGCTCATTACAGGCAAACTGGAATCTCCAACCTGAGTAATGCTAAAAATAACCAAACAGGAGAGGGGACGTCCAGACGTGAAACTGCTACAAAGAGAACGGTAATTATTGTGCAAATCCATCTGTGAGGATTCTAGAACTTATATGGCCATTGGAGCTTTGGGGTAGAATTGAAACAGTTATGTATGAGAAAGCAAAGCTGTTGCCCCATATGGAGGCTACAGTTCATTTTTCTGCTAATGAACCTAGCCAGGGCTTTTAGACTGTACAGCAAAATATGCCACAGCTGATCCACAGCCAATTAATTAGCACTTATTGAGATAAACACAAATCAAGTTGTGGTAGAGTACTTGTAATGTATTAATCTATTATGAAAACTTACTAACTTATTTATAAAAAATGATTTAACCCAAGTTATTTTCTACATTGTAGCCTAAAGAATATAGTAAAAGTCAAGCCTGGATCCATTAGGATGCTTTTCTATGAGAGAGAAGAGAGCTCATTCTAAACAGACGAGCAGCTGTCCAGAGTGACATGAGATGAAAGGTGGCAATTTTTTTTTTTAATTTTTTTTATCGTGCATTAGGTGAAAGTTTACAGAGCAAATTAGTCTTGCATTCGATAGTTTGCACATAAAGTGTTCCACAACATTGGTTTTATTCCCCACAATGTGCCAGCACTCTCCCCATTTCTGTCCTGGGTTCCCCGTTCCCTTTTGCCCTGAACTGCTACCCCTTCCTGACTTGGCATCTTTGCTTCTGGGTAAATGTTGCCCTGAAAGGTGGCTTTTTGAACCTTAAGACTCTCTACTCTTAATTTTTTGTTCTCCTTAGCCTATAAGTATGTTCACTGAGTATATTTGATCATAATAATAATCACAATGATAATAATAACTCCCTCTCCTTTCTCAGATAAGTGCTGAATTTTCTGTTTTTTCTTTTTTATTCATTATCATAATAAAGTCTTCCCTGCCCCTACTTAATTCTTTACCCTTTGTAACCTGGTTTCCACCTCACCACTCTTCTAAAACTACTTCCTCAAAGAGTATTAGAATCTTCTTGAAGAAACATTTTTATTAAGTTCTTCTACAGCACAAAGCACTCAAGGGAAATCTACTTCTATTTCTCGGTTTATGTTTTCTTCCACACTGGGTTCTTTGCCCAACTTTTGTATACTCTCTTCACTTTTCACTTCCTTCTAGTATAGTTTAGTCTTGTTTTCTTTTTAGTCATAGAATTACCTGCAGGTCAGACAGAAATTATTCATGCTTTCTATGCACAGCTCTGCTCATATTTCTCATTGTCCTTACATGTCATCCTTAACATGTTCCCCATCTTATTCTGAGACCAATTTATTGTATCTTTCCGACTTTTGACTAAATGTTGCTTTCAGTTCACTCTTCTGTAGCCTTGTGCCTTGAGAAGAGTGGAGGAAGAACCAAGCTGGGGCTGAAGTTTGAGCCTAATGGGACACGACTTCTGAAATTTCTTAGAGATTTTGTTAAATGTAACAGAGTCCACTGGACTAAGCAAGGGATTTATTCAGCCTCCTTGAGGTTTGGCTCATTACCGCAGCTCAACATGGTACCCTAGAAGGTGGGAAGCCCAGGTGACATTTTTAACCAATTTTTTTTTTTTTAAGGCCCTTAAGGAAGAGACTTCACATGTCCATGGAAGCAGAAGTCAAGAAATCAAATGACACATTGCATTGGGGTAAATCTGCTGTAAAAGATCTCTCTAAAGTTAAAAAGCAAAGATGTCACTTTAAGGACTAAGATGCACCTGACCCAAAACATGACATTTTCAATCACCTCATATGCATGTGAAACAGGACAATGAGTAATGAAGACCGAAGAATTGATGCCTTTGAATCATGGTGTTGGTGGAGAATACCGAATATACCACGGACTGCCACAAGAATGAACAAATCTGTCTTGGAAGAAGAACAACCAGAATGTTCATTAGAAGCGAAGATGGCGAGACTTCCTCTCACATACTTTGGACATGTTATCAGGAGGCACCAGTCCCTGGAGCAGGACATGATGCTTAGTAGAGTAGAAGGTCAGCGAAAAAGAAGACCCTCGATGAGATAGATTGACACAGCAGCTACAACAATGGGCTCAAGTGTAACAATGATTGGCTCGACAGCACCAACAACCACAACGCAAGGGAGAAAAGTGCTTTTGTATGACTTCTCCCAGGGTTACCAATTCAAGCAAATTGGAAGGCATTATGAAGAAGGCTCAGGATTTTGTTGATTCGCCCACATTTTTTCTTCAATAATGCTTCTGGAGAAAACGGTCAGAGGTTATATCATATTGTACCATTCCATTCCTTGATGCTTCTTTTCAAAATGTATGACATGAAATTGTTCATTATTTCTTGTTTAACTGTGGTTGGTAAGTTTTTTTAGGTCTTTATTGTTTCGTTTTGGCTTTTATGTTCGCTTACAATGTTGTATTCATTATTTTAGCTATTGGGCAGAGATTCTATGAGTTAGCTCTATTCTACTACCTGTAACTTGAAGTCCAACAGTATCATCTCCATCACCAAATTTAAAATTCTTTTCTTAGTAGTCATCCCCCTTTACCTGTTGAGCATTTTCATACAGTTGATATGCCCTTCTTTGACCCAAGTTACCTGATATTTCTTTTCTCTTTGCCCCTAGGGTCTCTCTTTCTCTGACTCCTTATTGTCACTGAAACAAAGGTGTTGGACTAGTTTACAGTTTTCAGTACTGGTTGCACATTAGAATTACCTAGGGCGCATTTTAAAAATATTTCAGGAACTCGAGTTTGTTTAGTTTGAGGTTGGACCTGAGCATCAGTGTTTTTAAAACTCTCTCCAGGGGTTTTAATGAATGCCCAAGATTGAGAGTCTTGGGTCTCTGTGTAGTGAAAGCCTCTCCCAGCTCCAGTACCATAAGGCAGTATTCCTTTATGGTTAAGGCAGGTGATAGTCACCAAAAATCCCCCCAAAGAGCAAGTAGTTGAACAGAATAGAAAACATAAAATGTGAAGAAGATGTAAGAACAGGGCAAGAAGAGGAGTCTAAAATAGAGGAGCTAATTCTGGATGTTAGTGCGGAGTAGAGCCTGAAAGTTTTATTTTTAAAAAGTCACCCAGATAATTTTGATAATCAAAGAGATTTGAGAACTAGTGCTTCAGAATTGGTGGAGTCCCTGGGTGGCATAAACGGTTCACGCTGGACTATTAACCAAAAGGTTGACCATTTAAAATTACTCAGAGGTGACTCAGAAAAGAGTCCTGGATATCCACTTCCAAAAGGTCACGGCCATAGAAAACCCTATGGAGCGCAGTTCTACTCTGCAACACATGGGATCACCATGAGTCGGAATCAACTCAAAAGCAGCTGGTGGTGTGATGTGCTCCAGAATATAATTTGCTTGTCCTTTGCCAAACGTGAGGTTTCAGAAAGGTCTCTCTAACCCATTCTTTCCTGCCCAAACTCATGGCTCTGGTTTTTTATCGGCCTGGGCTATTCAGAACCATCCATGGCGATGGCGCTTCCATCTGTTCTCATCCCACTTCATCTTCCTTTCTGTTACTAGAATGGAAGTGGTTCTCAAACCTGAGTGAGCATCAGAATCAGTTGGATGCCTTGTTACAACACAGCTTGCTTATTGGTTCCACAACCACAGTTTCTTATTCCCTACTCTGGGTAAGGGCCAAGAACTTGCATTTTCAACAAGTTCCCATATGAGGTTGATGCTGCTGGTCCAGGACCACACTTTGAGATGCATTCACCATTCTAGAATGATTGTCATAAAATGGATTGTGACATTAGTCCATTGCTAAAAGCCGTTTAATGTTTAACTCCTTGAAAACCCCATTGCTGTTGAGCTGATTCTGACTCATAGTGACCCTACAGGACAGAGGAGAACTGCCCTATAGGGTTTCCATGGAGCAGCTTGTGGGTTCAAACTGCCAACCTCTTGGTTAACAGCTGAGCTCTTAGCCACTGTGCCATCAAAAAAAAAAAAAAAAAAAAAAAAAACAGGGCTCCCTTTAATGTTTAGAAGTGTATAATTTATGTAGTGCTGCTATAACAAAAAAAAAAAAATACCACAAATGGGTGGCTTTAAAGAATTGACATTTGTTTTCTCATAGTTGAAGGCTAAAAATCCAAGTCAGGGTCTCAATCATGTCAATTCCTTCTGTGGGGCTCTCTCCTAGTCTGGTAACTGCTGGCGATCCTTGGCGTTCCTTTGCAGCTCATAGACGCATCTGTGGCATCTTCCCCTATGTGTGTGTCTCTGTCTGTTCTGCAGTTTTTATAAGACACCTCTCAGAAGTGATTAGATTTAGGACCCACCCTACAGTACTATGACCTCATTAACGTACTAAAAGAAAACCTCTATTTCCCAACGGGGTCATATTTGCAGGTACAGGGCTTGGGACTTCAGCCTAACTTTTGAGGGGGACACAATTCAATCCAGAACAACAGAATAAAGACTGACCATTTATCAGGGTACATGGACACTTTACCTTTTTTCAGCAACATTGCTCTCCACTCCCCAAACATTTTCTCTACCAATATGCCTTTTATACCTTCATTCATTGAATATACAGTTGTCTCTGGAGTTTTTTCTCCTATTTCTACATTGGGTACACTTCCGCTCATCACTCAATATTCTGCTTAAATATCACTTTCTCCATGAAGCCTTCTCAGAACTCTTCAGAAATACAGAGCTTCTCTCTCTTCTGTACTCGAATTTAGAATGCATCTCATTGCATTTTGATGTGTTTGCATATCCCTCTCGCTCCCCTAATAGATGGTCTTTCCAGTTGTCACTGAGTCAATTCCAACTCATGGCAACCCCATGTGTGTGAGTAGAACTGCACTTCATTGAGCTTTCAGTGACTGATTTTTTGGAAGCAGACCACCAGACCTTTCTTCTGAGGTACCCCTAGATAGACTCGAACCTCTAACATTTTGGTTAGTAGCCAAACGTGTTAACCATTTGTACCACCCAGGAACTCCTTAATAGATGGTGAAGCAAAAACAAAAAAAACAAAAAACCAAACCCACTGCTGTCGAGTTGATTCTGACTCATAGTGACCCTGTAGGACAGAGTAGAACTGCCCCACAGAGTTTCCAAGGACTGCCTGGCAGATTCAAACTGCCGACCTCTTGGTTGGCAGCCATAGTGCTTAACCACTACGCCACCAGGGTTTCCAAAAGATGGTGAGCCCTTATAAATAAAGCTGAGTTTTATTCATTTCTGTATGGCCAAGCCCTAGCACAGTGTCCAGCACAGAATATAGGCTAAATAAACATTTGTTGCATGAAAGGCTGGATGGCCAAGGGGAAGCTGGTTGACTTTTCCCTTAAAGAGCAGAAGTGCTTGACATGAAAGGCAAAATCACTCTTTAGACAGGTGTTGGGGATACCAGTGAGTTGGTTTTGGAGACTTTTCAAGATTAGCACAATGGAAAAGATGTAGATTCCAAAAAGTATTTCCCTAGATCAGAGTGCTTTCTATATAGAAATTAATACCCGTTTCCCCATTCTCTTCTCCACCACCCAAAAAGGCCTTAGGATTTTAAGTCTCATTGGTTACTAAAGAATTCTAATGTGTTCTCATTCTTCTGAGCAAATGAACTGCAATTATTTCATCTGACAAGAAGCCAGAGAAATGACTTAATAATACCTTTCACATTTGAAATATAGGACCTGCTTTAATTTGGAAGTCTTAATAAAAAGTCCTTCCTTGTTATCAAGATGGAAACCCTGGTGGTATAGTGATTACGTGCTACAGCTGCTAACCAAAAGGTTGGCAGTTTGAAGCCACCAGGCAGTCCTTGGAAACTCTATGGGGCAGTTCTACTCTGTCCTGTAGGGTCGTTATGAGTCAGAATCGACTCGACAGCAATGGACAGATAGGTAGGTATTATCAAGATTAATGCAAATATCATAGGACTCAGAGACACTTAACTGGCTCAAAAACAAATTATAGTCATCCATCATCAGATTTCTAATATATTGAAAAGGATAGAGAAAACCTAAATTTATAGGTGATTCTGAGGGTGAGAGTGTTTTTCTGTTGTTGGGTGGTATTTTATAAGAAACTCCCATTGTGTTCAGCCTTGTAGAATTTATGCCATCAAGAGTTGTACATTCAGATAAAAGCTGGCTCAAGGAAAGGGAATTGTTGGCAGAACTTACATTAGTAAATGATTTACAAAAGCATATGAGTTTGTTTGTTCTGGGTTTTAATCCTCTCTTTCAAAAAAAAAAAAAAAAAACATTAACCAGGGACTTGGAGATCTGCCTCAGCTTGTACTTCAGGAGGGCAAAGGACTGTATACAAGAGGCGATAGGCAATACTTGTGTGCCAAAAAATATTCTGGCACTCAGTGGCTAATTCAATGTATGAGGAATCATTCATTTATTCATTCACTCAACAAGTTTGCATTAAGGGCCAACCATGTGCAGGCATGCTCCTTGGCCCTGGGAATACAAGGCACGAGTTGCTGCCCTCATGGATCTTATACCCTGATTTGGGAGAAACAGACAACAAACCAGATACAACTGTATGTATATCTTCTATCTATATCTATAAACCAGTTGCTGTTAATTCCAACTCATGGAGACCCCATGTGTGTCAGAGCAGATTTGTGCCCTGTAGGGTTTTTGATGGCTGATTTTTTGGAGGGAGATCGCTGGGCCTTTCTTCAGAGGCACCTCTGGGTGAATCCCAATTGCCAACATTTCAGTTAGCAGCCCAGTATGTTAACTGTTTGCATCAGGCGGGGAATCTCTATAGCTTTAGCTATACCTGTATCTGTGTCTATATCTGCATCTCCCACTGTGGGGAACAATGAAGCTGGAATAGAAGTGAGATAGAGAATGACGAGAGTGGCTGGACTGTGGTTTTCATTAAGGTGGGCAGGGAAGAACTCACTGGCCTGAAGGAGATGGAAGAATGGCCTATGTAGCTATCAGGAGTAAGAGTCTCCCAGATAGAGGGAACAAGAGGGCAGAGGCTCTGAGGTAAGACCACATCTGGTATGTTTTAGGAATGGCAAGGGACTAGTGTGGCTGGAGTAGAGTGAATGAGAGGGCAATAGTTGGAAATGATATCCAAAAGAACACAGGCAACCTGATCACATACGGGCCCTGCAGGCCATTGTAATGATTTTGACTTTTACTTGGTGTGGTATGGGAAATCTCTGTAGTGTTGATTGGAGAAGTGATAAGACCTGATTCATGTGTTAACAGTATCATGCTGGCTGCTGTCTTCAAAACAGACCAAGGAGGACAATGGCAGAAGCCGGGAGGTGAACTAGAAGGCCATTGCAATAATCCAGGTAAGAAATGTTGGCAACTTGGACAAGGATCGTAGTGGTGTAGGTGGTGTCAAGGGGTCAGATTCTGGGTATATTTTCCAAGAAGAGATGATAACAAAACAAAACAAAACAAAAACAAAACCTGTTGCCATTGAGTTAATTCTGACTCATAGCAACCCTATAGGTCAGAGTAGAACTGACCCATAGAGTTTCCAAAGAGTACCTGGTGGATTCGAACTGCTGACCTTTTGGTTAGCAGCTATAGCTCTTAACCACTACACCACCAGGGGGACTTGCTAAAGGACTGGATAGAGAATGTGAGAGAGAAAGAGAGAAGCCAAGGATGACTCCAGGGTTTTTGGCCTGATCCATGGGGAGGGCAGAGGTGCCATTAACTGAAATGGTATTTGGCTGAGAGAAGCAAAGAGAACTCTATTTGGGACATGTGAAGTGAGATGCCTGTGAGACAGCCAAGTGAAGCTTGGACTCAGGGGAAGGTGTCTGCCTTGGAGATATAAATTTGGGAGTCATCTGCATTTTATTTTTGTTGTTAGCTGCTGTGGAGTTGACTCATGGCGACCCTGTGCACAACTGAACAAAATGCTGCCTGGTCCTGTGCCATCCGCATGATTGGTTGCGGATTGGACCATGGCGATCCATAGGTTTTCACTGGCTGATTTTGAGAGGTAGATCACCAGGCCTTTCTTCCTAGATTGTCTTAGTCTGGAAGCTCTGCTAAAACATGTTCAGCATCATGGCAACACTCAAGCCTCCACTGACAGATGGGTGGTGGCTGCACTTGAAGTACATTGGCTGGGAATAAACATGGGTCTCCCCATGGAGGGAGGGAATTCTACCGCTGAACTGCCACCATTATCCCCCATCCGCATATAGATGGTATTTAAGGCCATGGGATTGGACGAGATCACTAAAGGTGAGGATGTAGGCAGGAAAAAAAAAAAAAAAAAACAAGCCCAGAGGCAAAAGTTTGGGGTTCTCCAATGTGAAGAGATCAGGGGTACAAGGAGGAATCTACAAATGAAACTCAGAAGGAGCAGCCAGTGAGGGAGGAGGAAAACCAAGGAGAGTGTGGCATCCCAGGGGCCAAATGAAGGGAAGATGAGGGAATCATCCATGTCAAATGCTGTTACGGATCAAGTACAATAAGAACTGAGAATTGTCCAATTGATTTAGCAACCTTGAAGTTGACAAGAACGTTTCAGTGGGATGATGGGGGAGAAATTGTAACTGCAATGGGGTAATAAAGAGACATGGTACTGGTGGGGCAGTGGTTGGCAACTCAAACCCACCAGGAGCTCTATGGGAGAAAGATGTGGCAGTCTCCTTCTATAAAGATTACAGCCTTGGGAACACTATGGGGCAGTTCTACTCTGTTCTGTAGGGTTGCTATGAGTCAGAATCTACTCAGCAGCCAGGGAGTTTTTTAAAATAAAGAGACAGGAGTCCCTGGGTGGTGTAAATGGTTAAATCATTTGGCTGCTAGCTGAAAGATTGGAGGTTTGAGTCCACCCAGAGTAGCCTTGGAAGAAAGGCCTGGAGATCTCTTTCCAAAAAATCAGCCATCAAAAATCCTAGGAAGCACAGTTCTACTCTGACACACATGGGGTCGCCACGAGTCAGGGTCAACTCAACGGCAAATGGCTAGTTAGTTCATTTCATAAAGAGACAGACAAAAAGAAATGGATACAGTGGGCATAGAAGACTGTTTCAATATGTTTTGCTATAAAAGGCAGGAGAGAGATGGAGTGGCAGTTGGAGGGAAAGGTGTAGTTAAGAGAGAGTTTTAAGAAGGAAGAAGTAGAAGGATATTGAAATGAAGTTGGGAAGGTCTAACAGAGGGAAAATCGGTGATGCAGGAGAGTGGGCGAGACATGCAGGACCAATGTCCTTGAACAGCTGAGAAAGGACAGGCTCATACACACAACTGGAGGATGGGCTTCAACCCAGAGTACAGATAGGTCATCCATGACACAGGGAGGAAGGCACAGACATGGGAACAAGCGTAAGTAGGTGGGCAGGTGTGGGGCTTCTAACTGTCTCTATTTTATCAGTGAGGTATGAAGCAAGATCATCATCTTGATGCTTGATTGGTCTAAGGAGAGCGAGGGTGGGGAGTAGGTCTTGCATTTGCACAGACAAGGAAAGGTACTTGAGAATCGTTTAGGGTAGAGTTGAGTGAATGGACTAGGAAACCAGCCAGGCCTCATGAAGAGTCCATTCGAGATTAGTAATCATTAATTTAATGTGAGATCAGTCAGCACCGGATGGTGCTTTAGAGGATAACATGAAAGGACAGGAAATCAAGGAACTGAGAAATGAGGATGTTGGAAGCATTATCTGTAAAAAAAAAAAACATCTGTAGGGATGTAAAAATCACCAAGAATTAGGGTGAAGGTCAGGTTGGAGAGTGTAAGAGTGAGCCAGGATCCTGCTAAAATATTCAAGGAGTAGACCATCCAAAGTTTTGACTGTTGTTCAATTAAGGAAGACTTAAAATGCTATACTAACCTAGCAGATTTTTTGTCTACTTACTAGAATTTTTTTTTTTTTTACTAGAATAACACGTGTATGTTTCTATTAACTGTCCTTCAGCGCCACCTGCTGGACATAAACCAAAACAAATGACTGTAAGAAGAGCTAAGGGTCTATGGGTGGCTATGAGTCGGAATCCACTCGACGACAGCGGGGTTTTTTTTTTTTTTAAGGGTCTAAGGATTTCAATCCTTGTGACTTTAATAAATTGTATGGCTATTAGTCCTAAGGACTAGTCTCTTCTTTGAGTCTTCTGTTTTCATCAATATTTTGATAATATTATCTCAAGTTGGAATTATAAGGATTTTTCCTTTGATGGAAACCCTGGTGGCCTAATGGTTAATAGCTATGGCTGCTAACCAAAAGGTCAGCATTTTGAATCCATTAGGCATTCCTTGGAAACACTATGGGGCAGTTCTACTCTGTCTTATAGAGTTGCTACGAATCAGAGTCGACTTGACAGCAATAGGTCTTTTTTTTTTTCACTTTGCTATTCAAGGGGGATTGGTTTCAGGACCCCTTGGATGCTCAAGTCCCTTATATAAAATGGCCGTAGTATTTGCATATAAGCTGAGCACATTCTCTGGCATACTTTAAGGGTATACTTTAAATCATCTCTAGATTACTTATACTAATATATAATGACAAGACGTGAGGCAAACAATGTCCAAATGAGTGCTGGAGACCGATTGAGGATCTGTGAAATGGTGGGAGGCTACAGCAGGCGATGCTTACATATCACTCCATTTGCATGCATTCAGCATACGCTTGGAGCATGACAAATTCAAGTTTTGTTTTTTGAAACTTTTCTTTTTTTCCTGAATATTTTCAATCCGCAGTTGGTTGAACGCATGGATGCAGAACCTGTGGATACAGAGGGCCAACTGTATTTTATTTATCAACACTTTAAAAACAGAAGTGAGAACATAGGCTGCAACTGCCTTTGACTATGGAAGCTCCCTGAAACATAATAGGGAAATTAAACAATGTTACAAGGAGCTTGGGAGGCTGAAGTAGCTTGTGATCAGCTGCTGCCAGGTTGGAGGTTCAAACCCACTCAGCAGCTTCGTGGAAAAAGGACTGGGCGATCTGCGTCCATAATGATTACAAACAAGAAAACCCTATGGAGCAGTTCTATAACAGTTCTGTAACACATGGAGTGGCCATGAGTCCAAGGCCAACTCAAACTAACAACAACAATGTTACATCACTAAGAGTGATATTGTGCAGCCAATGATTAAAAAAAACAAAACAAAGCCCACTATCATGGAGCCGATTTCAACTCATAGCAACCCCATAGGGTTTCTAAGGCTGTAAATCTTTAACAGAAGCAGATCGCCAAATCTTTCTCCCTCAGAGCTGCTGGTGGTTTCGAACTGCCAACCTTTCAGTTAGCAGTAGATCGCTTTAACCACTGTACCACCAGGGCTCCTTAGCCAGAGATTAGATAGGCCTATAAAACAATAACACACACGAGGAACGTGCTTCTTAGATCAATGAAGTATATCAGACCAAATGAGCAACACCTGCCTAAAAGCAAAGATGAGAAGGTGGGAAAGGACAGGAAAACTGGACGAATGGAAATGGGGTACCCGGCGTGGAGAGGAGGAGAGTGCTGACACATTGCGGGGATTGCAACCAATGTCGTGAAACAATTTGTGGGTAAATTGTTGAATGAGAAATGAATTTGCTCTGTAAACTTTCACCTAAAGTGTGTGTGTGAGTGCACACACACACACACACAGAGTAATATTACAGGTGTATATTTATTTGTATGGAAAAATACTGTATTATTGAATGACAAAAGCAAGTTACAAAATACTTAGTAGTTTGAGCCCATTTGTGAAAGGATGAAGTGCTGAGCTACATGCAGCAAAATGTGGACCGCAGTTATCGTGGAGGGAGGGGAAGGTGTTAGATTCCTATTTGTTTTTTCCCCTTCATTTGTTATTCAGTATTTCCTATTACATATTACTTATATAATTAAAAAGATAAAATCAAAAAGGCAGCTAATTTTAAAAGGCAAATACAAGTGACACACAGAGAATACAACTGTCATCCATAGTTTATTCAGTGACCTGCTTGAGATGTGAGTTCCCCTCTGGTTACATGAAGGTGTTGCGTATACGGGTTGCATGAACACAAAAGAAATCAATGCCCTAACCCTACTTAGCGTCTTTAGAATGCAGCATTTACTGGATTATTACATCTTCAAATGCTAGATATTTACTAATAATAGAATAACAAACACACAAATAGGCACAGCCATAAATTTCTGGTAGTCACTATAGCCAACACACTATGATCGGTTCTATTTTTGTCCCTTTTATTAACATAAAAATCATACTAAAAATTACAGTAAAAATTAAATTTTTATAAAAATTACAGTGGAAGTTAAATCTTTATAAAAATTATAGTAAAAAAATTTACTAACCTAAAAAATTACTTTTACTGACATGTCTTAAAATGTGTATTATTTTAAATACATGTGCAAATATTTAAAAGTACATATATATTGTTGCTGTTGTTAGGTACCGTCAAGTTGATTTCGACTCATGACAACCCCATGTGACAGAGTAGAAGTGCCCGATAAGGTTTTCTAGGCTATAATCTTTACAAGAGCAGATTACCAGGTCTTTGTCCCACAAAGCCGACAGGTAGGTTCGAACTGCCATCTTATTGGTTAGCAACCGAGCGCTTAACCATTGTGCCACCAGGGCTCCTTCATACACACATACACATACTTACACACACATACACACATATATGTGTGTGTGTATATATCATTTTAAATATAAATTATCTATATGTTCTCCAATATTAGAGGATTACTGTATATCGAAGTATCTTCTGTTAGATACAGCAAGATCATCTTTTACAAGGAAAACAATATATACATTTTTTAATTGCCATCAACTAAGATGATTCTAGAGCGGTTTTACTGAATCTTGTCTTCACTGGCTTATAATTTCCTGAAGGTTGCTCTTTAATTTTAGTTGAAATACCTTGGTGGTTGTTCAAAACTTTGTTTTAAGAATGAGAACACCCATTATGCTATTTCAATACATAAAATTAAAACATTACCCCAGGGGCTATATTTTAGAAATCTCAATCTTTGTTTTCAATTATTCTTCAGTGTAAATAATCCTTAAAAAAAGAAACAAAGATGATGATGGAGAAAAGCCACATTGACATTTGAAGTTTTTTAAAAAAAAAAAAGAGATGTTGCAGGATGGGATAGAAAACACTTTGGAGGCAGAAAACCAAACCAAACCCATTGCCATCGAGTCAATTCTGACTCATAACGACCCTACAGGACACAGTAGAATTGCCCCATAGAGTTTCCAAGGAGTACCTGGTGGATTCGAACTGCTGACCTTTTGGTTAGCAGCTATAGCTCTTAACCACTATGCCATCAGGGTTTCCAAGCAGGATTTAAATCAGGGCTTCAAACCAGTTCATTTCAGTTCGAACTCCTGCTGAGAATTTGCATTTCCACCCCAGATATACTGAATCAGGATCTACCATTTAGCAAGATCCCTGGGTGATTCTTATGTATAATGCATTTTGAGAACCACTCTCTACTAGGGATTTTCAGGTTTGGTACCTAACCAGCAGCATTAGCATTGACTGGGAACTTGTTAGAAATGAAAACTCTCAGCAGGCATTTGAACTGGACCAAGCCAGTTTGAAGCCCTGATTTACATACAAGCTTTATTCCCAGCTGATACTAGTGGCTCTGGGATTGTGGGGAAGTTGCTTAGAACCTCTGAGCCTCCCATTCCTCATCCCTAAACCCTCAGATGGTTTTGTGAGTAGGAATGTGCTTAGGGGGTCCATCATCTCATAGTGCTGAGTCGGAATTGATTGGACAGCAATGGGTTTGGGGCTTTTTATTTGGTTTAAGGAATCCATGGGTGGTACAAATGGTTATCATGCTCGGCTACGAACTGAAAGGTTGGAGGTTCGAGTTCGTCTAGAGGCACCTTGAAAGAAAGGCTTGGCGTACTTCCAAAAACAATCAGCCATTGAAAACCCTGCGGAACACAGTTCTACTCTGACACCATGAGTCAGGATCAACTCTTCAGCAACTAGTTTTTAATATACCTAGAGTTTCAGAGCAGTTCCTGGTCTCCGGGGGCTCTAAATTTTAATCATCTTTCTTCCCGCCTTGTTGAAGTGGATGGTATCACTAAGAAAATAAATTATCATTTGGGATGTGTTACTCTTTTGCATGTTTAACTCTATGTGTGTAGAGAGGTCTGCAAACCGGGGTGTCAATGATGATGTTCACATCTATACTGTACGTATTTTATCTCAATGAACATACCATCCCAACAACTGTAAAGAACAAGCAATAGCATGAGATTTCAAGAGAAAGTATTATTTCTCTATCAAAATTGGGAATTTAATTTGCAGAAATTAGTATACATTTGTGTGCGTGTGTGTGTGTGTGTGCTGACTGTCCCCATATTATGTGTTGTCTTTCCCTTCACCACATTTTTACCAAATGTATTTTTTTGTCATTTAAATTTTATTATTTGCAGAGACGTGAATGAGACAAATATTTTTGTAAGCATCCTTGTACAATCATTTTAGCAACTCTAATATTTTATGAGGTTGGCACATGCCACCACAGAAACTTCTCCATCGAGAAACTTCAGGAAGGGTGAGAGACATGCTGCTCACATGGGAATTTACATAAATAGCATGCTATAAATATTATGGCATATTCCAGTTTACAAAGGACCATTAAACACAGAATTGCTTTTGATACAACTCTGTGAAGGTGGCTTTTCCAAATCAACATACAAGAATATTGAGACAAGGGAAGCCTACCTGATTTTCCAAGGTCACACAGCAAGATGTAGACTCTGGTTCTAGGGTTTTGATCCTGAAAAGAGTTTGAAAGAACCCCCCACCTGCTGCCACCATCACACCTCACTGGTTCCAGGATTTCTCATTCCTACCGGTACTGGAACACCAGGTACCCCTCTGCGAAATCCCAAAGGGAATGTATAAATAGGAGATGCTGAGCTCTCCTTAAGCTAAACCAACCCCCCCAACCCCCCGCCCCAGCTGTTAGTTTCCAGGAAAACAAGCCATCTCCTGGGGCTGTCCTCTGCTTCTGGAGGATGTGCAGGTATATCAATTCATCCACTAAACAAGTATTTACACAACACTTATCATGTGCCATTCACTGTCCAAGGAACAAAAATACAACCATGATCAAGATACACCCATTCCTTTGCCCTGCTGGAACTGAAAATAGTGGTGAAGATGGTAATGTATCAGGCAATTCCTATACAGGGTGACAAGTGCTAAGATGAACAGCCCAGGTGCCAAAAGGGTAACAATGAGAGAGGGGCTCTGACCCAGACCAGAGGGCTCAGAGAAGGCTTCCTAGAGAAGGTGGTGTCCTAGTTGAGACATGAGAAACAAGAAGACATTGGCCAAGTAAAATAGCAAAAAGGGGAGAGGGGAAGGAAGGAATAGCATATGCAAAGGCCCAGAGGCTAGAGAGAGTGTGCTGAGCTTGAGGAACATTTAGTCAGGCTGAGTTGTGAAAGCTTAGATCCCTACCAGTTATATAAAGAGTCGGGGACTTTATCCTGAGACCAAAAGGGCCAATAAAAGATTAAAGCAGAGGACTGTTGTAGAAAGATTAAGAAGACTGTTGTCATAAGCCAGCTGGATGGATGATAGTGACATGGTCTAAACTAGGTGGTGACAGGGGAATCACAAAAGTGGATACAAGAGATGTTTACAATGTAGACTCTTGTTGTGGTTGCTGTGTGCCGTCAAGTCTATTCCAACTGATAGCAACACTACAGACTCTTAAGACTTATGTCTTAAGGCTTAAGACTCTTAAATCTTGTGTAGACTCTTAAGACCTGATAATTGACAGGGTGTGAGTGATAAGGGAGAGGGAAGAGCCCAGGTATAATTTCAATAAAATGTTGTTGTTTTTGTTGTTGTTAGCTGTTCTTTAGTCGGCTCCAACTCATGGCAACCCCGTGCACAACGGACCGAAACACTGCTCAGTCCTGAACTATCCCCATGATTGGTTGGGGATTGGACGATTTTGATTCATAGGCTTTTCACTGGCTGATTTTTGGAAGCAGATCACCAAGCCTTTCTTCCTAGTCTATCTTAGTCTGGAAACTCCTTCAAAACCTGTTTACCATCATAGCAACACACAAGCCTCCACTGACAGCTGGGTGATGGCCGCACATGAGGCGCATTGGGTGGGAATCAAACCCAGGTCTCTTGCATGGAAAGTGAAACTTCTACCACTGAACCAAAAGGCCAGCAAACTCAGCTCAGTGTGCCAGCAGGGAAGCTAGGCACTGGGCACTAGGATCTGTGTAAGGACCAGCAGAGGGCAGGCAACACCAAGGAGCAGGAGCCCAAAGGAAGGATTCATTTGGCATGAACACAGTAAATGGGAAAGAACTCATAAAATCGAAGACATTTTCACAATGTTTGAAGCCACAGTGAAGGAGAATGCCAGTCTTACAAGCTGGTCAAATCTTCCATTTTTAGATAACATAGCCATTTCATTTACCCAAATAACCTCCAGCCCGTGCTGCTCACAACTCATTCCTAAGCCCAAGGCAGAACTCCCAACGGGGTGAGACAGTCAAAGAAAACGTGCGGCATATTAAGAAAGTCACAGCTGGAGAGAGATGTATTTTTTACTAAATTCACATAAAATGGCATATTAGAACATGTCATCTGCTTGGTTGTAGGACATGTCTGATTCCACGACACCAATACCTTCATCACTGTAGTTTAAATCACTTGAGGTGGTCTCACTTTTGCTCTTTTTCCTTTTCAGCAGCTCTCCTCCTTGCAGGTCAGGTAGTTCAAGCCCAGTAGAGCTCACAGTTTTAAGTCCTTTGGCGAATGGGACCTCAGCCCCACCCAGTTCCACTAAATCCCAATGATGGTCTGGGGGCAAAGGTCGATCACTCCGTAGTCTTTTCCTTATTTCTTCTTCTTTAGTCTGAAAGGCAGTATAAAACAATGAAAGACAGCCTGAAGAACTTTCTACAAGTTCTCATTAGTATTCCTGGTAATTAACACTTAGGGCTTCTCTCCTCTGTCATCCAGTCATTTAACAAACATATGCTGAAGAATTACTGTGAAGAAGACACCGTCTGTAGCCTTGTGGAGCTTACAGTCCAGTCCTTGCTCTCTGAGAGGCCAAGGAGAGAGACAGGAAATGGAGGCTGTCTGTCTAAACCCGTGAAGGCTAGGTCCCGGCAGAATGGCTGATGGAGGGTCATGGGGCCATAGGTGCACACGCGGGCTTTGGGAGTTGTCTGATGGCCTGCAGTGCTTCCTCTCAGCCCGCAACCCCTTCCCCACCCCTACTGAAAGCTGAAGTTTTCCTTCTTTAATATGAACAAAATTCCGTATTTCACTTAATTCTGAGAATTGCGTCTTCCTTACTGCAATACCGTTTTCTTTAGATGCTGTCTTGACACAATTTTGAGGCCCTCTCTGGAGAGTGGTCCATCCCCTTCTTGAGCAGCTGATTAAATCCACTCTACAACCACTCCTCTTATCAGGCTCTCATACCCCTGGGCCAATAAGCACCCATCCTAATTACCTCGGGGCCAGGTACCCAAAAACTAGGGACAGCCCCTATTATGGTTTGTATTGTTTTCGCTAAAAATATGTGTTATAAATCCTAATCCCTATACCTGTGGTTATAATCCCATTTGGGGATGGCTTGTCTTTGTTTTGCTAATGAGGGAGTGATAGTGTAGGGTGTGTCTTAAATCAATTTCTTCTGAGATATAAAAAGAGCAGATTGAGCAATCAAGCAAGCAGAGATGGGGAAGATGAATCCTATGTCCAGTGAAGATCACCAAGGAGCCAAGAAACAAAGGCTGAAAAGAAACCAGAACCTTCCCCTAGAGCAAAAAGAGAGGAAGCCTTCCCCTAGAGCCTGTACCCTGCATGCAGACTTCTAGCCTCTTAAACTGTGAGAAAATAAATTCCTGCTTGTTAAAGTCATCCATTTGTGGTGTTTCTGTTATAGCAGCACTAGATAACTAAGACAGGTCCTGTGCCCCCGATCCTGCAGAATTATTCAAGATGCCCAACACCCAGGAAGCACACGGAGCCTAGCTGCTTGTCATACACAAGCCCCCACCTACAATTCCAGCTTGTCATTGCCTTGTCCCTGGGTGCAACCCCTGTGTGACCCTGTGTCATGGTGTGGTGGGCCTCCATGTCTCTGGAAACTGTGAGTATAGTAAGCCTGGTTACTTTTCATGGCCTCCTTGACACCTGATTCCCACGTCACACCTGACTTACCATCCTGTGAATTTGTTAGAGCACTTGCTTAAGCTATATGGATGACACTGAAATTCAACCAACTTCCAGATAGTGTATTCAACACAAAAGGAATTAAAAAATAAACAAGCATCTAAGGATACAACATAAGAAGTATGTTGTTGTTGTTAGGTGCCCTTGAGTCAGCCCAGATTTACAGCAACCCCATACACAATGGTACAAAATGGTGCCTGGTCCTGGGCCATTCCCAGGATCACTTGCAGATCAGACCATTATGATCCACAAGGTTTTCACTGGTTGATTTTTGGAAGTACATTGCCAGGCCTTTCTTCCTAGTTTGTCTTAGTCTGAAAGCTCCACTGAAACCTATTCAGCATCATAGCAACATACAAGCCTCCAGACAGATGGGTGGTGGCTCTGCATGAGGTGCACTGGCTGGGAATCAAACCTGTGTCTCCTATATGAAAGGCGAGAATTCTACTGCTGAACCACGAGTGCCTCATGATAAGAGGCATGCAGATCATTAAAGTACTTAGTATAAATCCATGCAACATGTCCTAAACCTACCGATGGGCTCATTTTTGGAAGCCGACCTAGTACAATGGAGAACTTGGGTACCTTCCGACGCTCCTCCACTGCCTGCATCTTCTCTTCTATGTCCTTCATGGTGAAATCCTTCACTTCCCTTTTGATCTTCAGTTTTTTCAGTCTGGCTGGTGGCTTTCTCACTGGCTTCTCAGTCGTGTCCACCTGAAGGAAGACACATATTCACATGGAGAAGCAAACATATTCACTGGCAGAGGAGAAAGAAACACAGTTTAAAATGTAAACCTTCAACATCTAAACTTCTAATCTAATCTTCCAGTAGCAGATCAAATAATAATAACAACATGAAAGCTGGAAATGACAGAATTAATTCCTAGAGACAAAATCTATTAGATGCCTACTGGGGAAGCCAGCACAACGTGTACAAGGCAAGCCCATGTAGCTCCATAGACACATGGACCTGAGGGACCGAATTGCTGGGCTGAGGGCTGTGGTGACCACGGTCTCAGGGAACCTCTAGCTCAACTGGCATACAGAGTTTATAAAGAAACTGTTCTACACTCTACTTTGGTGAGTAGCGTCTGGGGTCTTAAAGCCAAAAGCCTGTGAGTGACCATCTAAGATACTCCACTGGTCTCACCCCTTTGAGAACAAGGAAGAATGAAGAAAACTAAAGACATAAGGGAAAGATTAGTCCAAAGGACTAATGGACTACATCTACCACGGCCTCCACCAGACTGAGTCCAGTACAACTACATGGTGCTCAGCTACCAGCACCAACTGCTTTGATGGGGATCATAATAGAGGGTCTCAGACAGAGCTGGAGAAAAATGTAGAACAAAATTATAACTCAAAAAGGAAGACCAGACTTGCTGGCCTGACAGACTGGAGAAACCCTGAGAATATGGCCACTCCTGAGGTTCACCCTTCAGCCAAAGATTGAACAGGCCCATGGAAAAAAATAAGAGTAAATGGGCACACTAGCCCTGGGGCAGGGACTGGAAGGTAGGAGGGAACAGGACAGCTGGTAATAAGGAACCCAAGGTGAGAAGGGAGAGTGTTGATATGTCCTGGGGTTGTTAACCAACGTCATACAACAATGTGTGTGCTGTTTGATGAGAAACTGGTTTGTTTTGTACACCTTGATCTAAAGTTCAATTAAAAAAAAGAAAAAAAAAATCTATCAGATTCCTAGAAACAAATAGGCTATCACAGAAAACGGGCCAAGAATGTAAAGGTGTTCTGGGACTGGATGAAGAGGACTCATAAGAAGAAAACAACTTTGAGGATGAGCACAAGAAGGGGAAAAGATGGTGAACGAGCAATGTGGATTCGTAGTTCAAAGTCATAATTTAATCTGATAACTTTATAAACCCGATGCTGTCGAACCGGTTCTGACTCAAGTGACCCTAAATGACAGAGTAGAACTGCCCCATAGGGTTTCCAAGGAGCGGCTGGTGGATTTGAACTGCTAACCTTTGGGTTAGCAGCTAAGCTCTTAACCACATAAACTACAAATTACTTTCATTTGGGATCAAGATGCGTTTTTATAACTTTTGGTCTCACAAAAGAGAGAGATAATTCATGACTACTGAGCAGCAACTGTGTGCTGGCATTGCTGTAGTTACTTTATAAATTTTTCAGGACAAGTAAAAAAAAAAATCCCTTTTCATATGGTTGACTGCCGTTTAAATAGCCCAAAGCTATTTCTGGTTCGAATTTTCTAGTTACAAAAAAAGCAAACTTGTTGTAAAGGGTTCCTGAAGAAAGTTTTAATTTACATGATTTTCTTTTAAAAAATTGTTTTATAATATACATTTGTTATGAAAAATTAAAATGATTCATAAACAAATAATCTCCTAATCTTCTGTTTAACCACCTGGTCCCTAATCTCACTCCTCACCATGAATCTTTATTAAGAGTTTGATGTGTGGAGGCGGGGCCAAGATGGCGGACTAGGTGGACGCTACCGCGGATCCCTCTTGCAACAAAGACTCGGAAAAACAAGAGAATCGATCACGTACATAACAATCTACGAACCCTGAACAACAAACACAGATTTAGAGACGGAGAACGAACAAATACAGGGAGACAGCGATTGTTTTCAGAGCCTGGAGCCAGCGTACCAGTCAGCGGATTTTCTGGAAGAACTAGTTTCCCAGTGATGGCTCGGAGACAGCAGTCCATATCAAACCACATAAAGAAGCAGACCATGACAGCTTCTCCAACCCCCCAAACAAAAGAATCAAAATCTTTCCCAAATGAAGATACAAACCTGGAATTATCAGATACAGAATATAAAAAACTAATTTACAGAATGCTTAAAGATATCACAAATGAAATAAGGCAAAATGCAGAAAGAGCCAAGGAACACACTGATAAAACTGTTGAAGAACTCAAAAAGATTATTCAAGAACATAGTGGAAAAATTAATAAGTTGCAAGAATCCACAGAAAGACAGCATGTAGAAATCCAAAAGATTAACAATAAAATTACAGAATTAGACAACGCAATAGGAAGTCAGAGGAGCAGACTCGAGCAATTAGAATGCAGACTGGGACATCTGGAGGACCAGGGAATCAACACCAACATAGCTGAAAAAAAATCAGATAAAAGAATTAAAAAAAATGAAGAAACCCTAAGAATCATGTGGGACTCTATCAAGAAGGATAACTTGCGAGTGATTGGAGTCCCAGAACAGGGAGGGGGGACAGAAAACACAGAGAAAATAGTTGAAGAACTCCTGACACAAAACTTCCCTGACATCATGAGGGATGAAAGGATATCTATCCAAGATGCTTATCGAACCCCATTTAAGATTGATCCAAAAAGAAAAACACCAAGACATATTATCATCAAACTCGCCAAAACCAAAGATAAACAGAAAATTTTAAAAGCAGCCAGGGAGAAAAGAAAGGTTTCCTTCAAGGGAGAATCAATAAGAATAAGTTCAGACTACTCAGCAGAAACCATGCAGGCAAGAAGGGAACGGGACGACATATACAGAGCACTGAAGGAGAAAAACTGCCAGCCCAGGATCATATATCCAGCAAAACTCTCTCTGAAGTATGAAGGCGAAATTAAGATATTTACAGATAAATACAAGTTTAGAGAATTTGCAAAAACCAAACCAAAGCTACAAGAAATACTAAAGGATATTGTTTGGTCAGATGACCAATAATATCAGATACCAGCACAATACAAGGTCACAAAACAGAACGTCCTGATATCAACTCAAACAGGGAAATCACAAAAACAAACAAATTAAGATTAATTAAAATAATAATAATAATAATAATAATACACATAACAGGGAATCATGGAAGTCAATAGGTAAAAGATCACAATAATCAAAAAGAGGGACTAAATACAGGAGGCATTGAACTGCCAGATGGAGAGTGATACAAGGCGATATAGAATGATACAAGTTAGGTTTTTACTTAGAAAAATAGGGGTAAATAATAAGGTAACCACAAAAAGGTGTAACAACTCCATAACTCAAGATAAAAGCCAAGGAAAACCTAACAACTCAACTAACATAAAGTCAAACACTATGAAAATGAGGATCTCACAATTTACTAAGAAAAACGTCTCAGCTCAAAAAAGTAGGTGGAAAAATGAAATTGCCAACAACACACATGAAAAGGCATCAAAATGACAGCACTAAAAACTTATTTATCTATAATTACGCTGAATGTAAATGGACTAAATGCACCAATAAAGAGACAGAGAGTCACGGACTGGATAAAGAAACACGATCCATCTATATGCTGCCTACAAGAGACACACCTTAGACTTAGAGACACAAACAAACTAAAACTCAAAGGATGGAAAAAAATATATCAAGCAAACAATAAGCAAAAAAGAAGAGGAGTAGCAATATTAATTTCTGACAAAATAGACTTTAGACTTAAATCCACCACAGAGGATAAAGAAGGACACTATATAATGATAAAAGGGACAATTGATCAGGAAGACAAAACCATATTAAATATTTATGCAACCAATGACAGGGCTGCAAGATACATAAATCAAATTTTAACAGAATTGAGAAGTGAGATAGACACCTCCACAATTATACTAGGAGGCTTCAACACACCACTTTCGGAGAAGGACAGGACATCCAGTAAGAAGCTCAATAGAGACACGGAAGACCTACTTACAACAATCAACCAACTTGACCTCATTGACTTATACAGAACTCTCCACCCAACTGCTGCAAAATATACTTTTTTTTCTAGCGCACATGGAACATTCTCTAGAATAGACCACATATTAGGTCATAAAACAAACCTTTGCAGAGTCCACAACATCGAAATATTACAAAGCATCTTCTCAGACCACAAGGCAATAAAACTAGAGATCAATAACAGAAAAACTAGGGAAAAGAAATCAAATACTTGGAAAATGAACAATACCCTCCTGAAAAAAGACTGGGTTATAGAAGACATCAAGGAGGGAATAAGGAAATTCATAGAATGCAACGAGAATGAAAATACTTCCTATCAAAACCTCTGGGACACAGCAAAAGCAGTGCTCAGAGGCCAATTTATATCGATAAATGCACACATACAAAAAGAAGAAAGAGCCAAAAGCAGAGAACTGCCCCTACAACTTGAACAAATAGAAAGTGAGCAACTTAAGAACCCATCAGGCACCAGAAAAAAACAAATAATGAAAATTAGAGCTGAACTAAATGAATTAGAGAACAGAAAAACAATTGAAAGAATTAACAAAGCCAAAAGCTGGTTCTTTGAAAAAATTAACAAAATTGATAAACCATTGGCTAGACTGACTAAAGAAATACAGGAAAGGAAACAAATAACCCGAATAAGAAACGAGAAGGACCACATCACAACAGAACCAAATGAAATTAAAAGAATCATTTCAGATTACTACAAAAAATTGTACTCTAACAAATTTGAAAACCTAGAAGAAATGGATGAATTCTTGGAAAAACACTACCTACCTAAACTAACACATTCAGAAGTCGAACAACTAAATAGACCCATAACAAAAAAAGAGATTGAAACGGTAATCAAAAACTTCCAACAAAAAAAAGCCCTGGCCCAGACGGCTTCACTGCAGAGTTCTACCAAACTTTCAGAGAAGAGTTAACACCACTACTACTGAAGGTATTTCAAAGCATAGAAAATGACGGAATACTACCCAACTCATTCTATGAAGCCACCATCTCCCTGATACCAAAACCAGGTAAAGACATTACAAAAAAAGAAAATTATAGACCTATATCCCTCATGAACATAGATGCAAAAATCCTCAACAAAATTCTAGCCAATAGAATCCAACAACACATCAAAAAAATAATTCACCCTGATCAAGTGGGATTTATACCAGGTATGCAAGGCTGGTTTAATATCAGAAAAACCATTAATGTAATCCATCACATAAATAAAACAAAAGATAAAAACCACATGATCTTATCAATTGATGCAGAAAAGGCATTTGACAAAGTCCAACACCCATTTACGATAAAAACTCTTCCCAAAATAGGAATTGAAGGAAAATTCCTCAACATAATAAAGGGCATCTATGCAAAGCCAACAGCCAATATCACTGTAAATGGAGAGAACCTGAAAGCATTTCCCTTGAGAACGGGAACCAGACAAGGATGCCCTTTATCACCACTCTTATTCAACATCGTACTTGAAGTCCTAGCCAGGGCAATTAGGCTAGACAAAGAAATAAAGGGTATCCGGATTGGCAAGGAGGAAGTAAAGCTATCACTATTTGCAGATGACATGATCTTATACACAGAAAACCCTAAGGAATCCTCCAGAAAACTACTGAAACTAATAGAAGAGTTTGGCAGAGTCTCAGGTTATAAAATAAACATACAAAAATCACTTGGATTCCTCTACATCAACAAAAAGAGCACCGAAGAGGAAATAACCAAATCAATACCATTCACAGTAGCCCCCAAGAAGATAAAATACTTAGGAATAAATCTTACCAAGGATGTAAAAGACCTATACAAAGAAAACTACAAAGTTCTAGTACAAGAAACTAAAAACGACCTACATAAGTGGAAAAACATACCTTGCTCATGGATAGGAAGACTTAACATTGTAAAAATGTCTATTCTACCAAAAGCCATCTATACATACAATGCACTTCCGGTCCCAATTCCAATGACATTTTTTAATGTGATGGAGAAACAAATCACCAACTTCATATAGGAGGGAAAGAAGCCCCGGATAAGCAAAGCATTACTGAAAAAGAAGAAGTGGGAGGCCTCACTCTACCTGATTTCAGAACCTATTATACAGCCACAGTAGTCAAAACAGCCTGGTACTGGTACAACAACAGGCACATAGACCAATGGAACAGAATTGGGAATCCAGATATAAATCCATCCACGTATGAGCAACTGATATTTGACAAAGGACCAGTGTCAGTTAATTGGGGAAAAGATAGTCTTTTTAACAAATGGTGCTGGCATAACTGGATATCCATTTGCAAAAAAATGAAACAGGACCCATACCTCACACCATGCACAAAAACTAACTCCAAGTGGATCAAAGACCTAAACATAAAGACTAAAACGATAAAGATCATGGAAGAAAAAATAGGGACAACGTTAGGAGCCCTAATGCAAGGCATAAACAGAATACAAAACATTACCAAAAATGATGAAGAGAAACCCGATAACTGGGAGCTCCTAAAAATCAAACACCTATGCTCATCTAAAGACTTCACCAAAAGAGTAAAAAGACCACCTACTGACTGGGAAAGAATTTTTAGCTATGACATCTCAGACCAGCGCCTGATCTCTAAAATCTACATGATTCTGTCAAAACTCAACCACAAAAAGACAAACAACCCAATCAAGAAGTGGGCAAAGGATATGAACACACATTTCACTAAAGAAGATATTCAGGCAGCCAACAGATACATGAGAAAATGCTCTCGATCATTAGCCATTAGAGAAGTGCAAATTAAAACTACGATGAGATTCCATCTCACACCAACAAGGCTGGCATTAATCCAAAAAACACAAAATAATAAATGTTGGAGAGGCTGCGGAGAGATTGGAACTCTCATACACTGCTGGTGGGAATGTAAAATGGTACAACCACTTTGGAAATCTATCTGGCGTTATCTTAAACAGTTAGAAATAGAACTATCATACAACCCAGAAATCCCACTCCTTGGAATATACCCTAGAGATACAAGAGCCTTCACCCAAACAGATATATGCACACCCGTGTTTATTGCAGCTCTGTTTACAATAGCAAAAAGCTGGAAGCAACCAAGGTGTCCATCAACGGATGAATGGGTAAATAAATTGTGGTATATTCACACAATGGAATACTACGCATCGATAAAGAACAGTGACGAATCTGTGAAACATTTCATAACATGGAGGAACCTGGAAGGCATTATGCTGAGCAAAATTAGTCAGAGGCAAAAGGACAAATATTGTATAAGACCACTATTACAAGATCTTGAGAAATAGTAAAAACTGAGAAGAACACATACTTTTGTGGTTACGAAGGGGGGAGGGAGGGAGGGAGGGAGAGAGTTTTTTATTGATTAATCAGAAGATAAGAACTGCTTTGGGTGAAGGGAAAGACAACACTCAATACATGGAAGGTCAGCTCAATTGGACTGGACCAAAAGCAAAGAAGTTTCCGGGATAAAATGAATGCTTCAAAGGTCAGCGGAGCAGGGGTGGGGGTCTGGGGAACATGGTTTGAGGGGACTTCTAAGTCAATTGGCAAAATAATTCTATTATGAAAACATTCTGCATCCCACTTTGAAATGTGGCGTCTGGGGTCTTAAATGCTAACAAGCGGCCATCTAAGATGCATCAATTGGTCTCAGCCCACCTGGAGCAAAGGAAAATGAAGAACACCAAGGTCACACGACAACTAAGAGCCCAAAAGACAGAAAGGGCCACATGAACCAGAGACCTACATCATCCTGAGACCAGAAGAACTAGTTGGTGCCCGGCCACAATCAATGACTGCCCTGACAGGGAGCACAACAGAGAACTCCTGAGGGAACAGGAGATCAGTGGGATGCCGACCCCAAATTCTCATAAAAAGACCATACTTAATGGTCTGACTGAGACTAGAGGAATCCCGGCAGCCATGCTCCCCAGACCTTCTGTTGGCACAGGACAGGAACCATCCCCGAAGACAACTCATCAGACATGAAAGGGACTGGTCAGCGGGTGGGAGAGAGATGCTGATGAAGAGTAAGCTAATTATATCAGGTGGACACTTGAGATTGTGTTGGCATCTCCTGTCTGGAGGGGGGATGGGAGTATAGAGAGAGTGGGAAGCTGGCAAAATTGTCAAGAAAGGAGAGACTGAAAGGGCTGACTCAATAGGGGGAGAGCAAGTGGGAGTACGGAGTAAGATGTATGTAAACTTATATGTGACAGACTGATTGGATTTGTAAACGTTCACTTAAAGCTTAATAAAAGTTAATTAAAAGAAAAAAAAAAAGAGTTTGATGTGTGTCTTTCCAGACATTCTCTCTCTCTCTGTGTACATATATGCATTAGAAATACATCTGTATTGTTAAAATATAAATAGAATTATACCATATACACTGCTGTGCCATTTGCTTTCCTCACTTAATTTAATATGACATCTTTCTAGGTCAGGGTATATAGATTTATTACAACTAGGGAGAAGTTTTAATGAACTTTAAGGCTTCATTATTAAACAAACCAAATATTGTTCCAGGTAATTTCTGTGAGGAAATTTAGACAAAAGAACTATTGCTACTCATTCTAATTTCTCAAAGACTGTCTCTTCAGATGACAATGCTGTAGGTACTGAGAAAATAAATCAAAGAAACAAAGAGAAACAGTGTAGCATTGTAGAAAAAGGCACCAGGTCTACATTTAAGACAGACCTGGGTTTGGATTCTGGCTCCACCTCAGTGTGACTTTGTATGAATCCTTCAACTCTGTAAGCATTGGTTTTCTCATTTGTAAAATAGGTTTAACAATACTTATTTCATAGGATTGTTAAAAAAAGAGAGACACAGAAAGAGGTATATAGTAGCCACTCAATAAATGGTACTTACTTTTCAGTCAATGAAAAACCAAAAATAAAAACAGTTGTGGGCAATTCTGACTCATGGCAACCCCGTGTGTATCAGAGTAGAACTGTGCTCCACAGGATTTTCAATGGATGATATTTTGAAAGTAGACTGCCAGGTCTTTCTTCTGAGGTGCCTCTGGGCAGACTGAAACTGCCAAATTTTTAGCAATCGAGCACATTAACCATTTGCCCCACTCAGGTACTCCTAAGCAATGCCTTTTTTCAATGATAGCACAAAGATTCTAAACAGGACACAATATTGGTCACAAAGGGGAGGAATGAGAATCGGAAAAGCACGAGGCCAGGAGGCAGGAGGCCTGGTCTTGAACCCCAGGCTCTGTCACTAATGCTGCATGACCTGAGGCCAGGGTTTTTGTTTGTTTCTTTTTGTCCATTTTTGTATTTTTTTAAATAATGATTGGCATCGTAGGCTTCCTGCTGGCAAAAGCCATCTGCTGAAGAGAGGGACATACTTGCTGCTATGGTGGCTCAACTAGAGATACTGTGTGTCATGGATTGAATTATGTCCCCCCAAAATATGTGTCAACTTGACTAGGCCATGATTCCCAGTATTGTGTGACTGTCCACCATTCTGTCATCTGATGTGATTTTCCTATGTGTTGTAAATCCTATCTCTATGATGTTAACGAGATGGGATTAGTGGCAGTTATGTTAATGAGGCAGGATTCAATCTATAAGATTTGATGGTGTCTTAAACCAGCCTTTTTTGAGATATAAAAGAGAGAAGCAAGCAGAGAGACATGGGAACCTCATATCACCAAGAAATGAGAGCCAGGAGAATAGCGAGTCCTTTCGGCCCAGGGTCCCTGTGCTGAGAAGCTCCTCAACCGGGGAAGACTGACAACAAGGTCCTTCCCCTAGAGCCATCACAGAGAGAAAGCCTTCCCCTAAAGGTGGCACCCTGAATTTGGACTTCTAGCCTCCTGGGCTGTGAGAGAGTAAATGTCTCTTCGTTAAAGCCATCCACTTGTGGTATTTGTGCTATAGCAGCACTTGATTACCAAGACACTGTGAGATTTGTCTGAAAACGGCATTTTAGGAGATGTTCTTTCACAGAGGGCTACCAGAAAATTAAATAGGAATCCAAGATCCAATAAAGAAAGCCCAGTTGGGCTTTATACGGGAGCCTGATCCTTCACTGAAATGATAAGGTCAGTGGTTTTGAGAGAATTTTGTGTTTCTGGTTTGTGTTGGACTCTTCCTCTGGTTTTATCTCAAAACGATGCATATGAAATAATGCACTTCCTTCCCCTTCCAGAAACTAATCCTACGTGTACAGCCCTCTTCCCCTGTTGAGGCTGACAATTTTTGTAAAAGAACTGAAAGACTTGAGTAAAGATATCTGTATTTTTCACACTGAGTTTTATGAAGTCAAGATTTATCAACTGTAACCAGATGCCATTGAGTTGATTCTAATTCATAGTGACCCCATGTGTGTAAGAGTAAAACTGTGCTCCACAGGGTTTTCAGTGACTGATTTTTTGGAAGTAGATCACCCTAGGCCTATCTTCTGAGGCACCTCGGGGTGGGCTTGAACTGCCAACCTTTTCGCTAGCAGCCCAGCACTTAACTGTTTTTGCTACCCCGGGACTCCTTTATCAGCTGTCCCATTGCCATCAATTCAGTTCTGACTCACAACGACCCTACAGGGCAGAGAAGAACTGTCTCATAGGGTTTCCAAGGCTGTGATCTTTACAGAAGCAGACTGCCACATCTTTTTCCCATGAAATGGCTGGTGGGTTCGAACTGGTGACCTTTCAGTTAGCAGCAGAGTACTTAACTACTACACCAGCAGGGCTCCTTTTATCAACTGCCCACCCACTGCTATCGAGTTGATTCTGACTCATAGTGACCCTACAGGACAGAGTAGAACTGCACCATAGAGTTTCCAAGGAGCACCTGGCAGATTCGAACTGCCGACCTCTTGATTAGCAGCCATAGCACTTAATGACTGCGCCACCAGGGTATCAACTACAGACACATAAAAATGATAATAACAATGATCACATGATGCTTAAGACACATATATAGCATGGCCATTTAAATCACAGAATATTTTCAAATATACCGATAAAAGCTCACTTATCTATTTAGCTTCTTAACATAAAAAAAAAAAAAAAAGAAAAGAAGGAAAGAACTTTAAAACCTATAGAAGCTGCCAGTCAGTTCCCTCATCTTTAAGAATACTATCAGTGGACTGCCAAGCCCAAAGACGCTGAAATAAGACGCAGGTCTTTTCTCTAGCCACCCTAACCTTTACGTATTACCTCTTGCATCCTCTATGCAGTCCTCCAGGCTTTCCTAAGCAACAACTGACCTACAGCTGAACCTAACTCAGTTCAGTTTCCTGACTGGAGTCTTGTGCATAGAATGGCTGCAGGCCAAGGTTTCCTGCAAGAGATTTGTTCAGGCTGTTCTGTCACTTTTAGATCTCCTGGGGAAGGTCACTCTGAGCATTAACTGGCATTATTGAGTCTTAACCCAGTCAACTTCCTCCTCCTTAAAAAACACCCCATGAGGTTCAGTAAACAATGTTGGAGATCCTGAAGCAAGAGAGGCAAACTCCCTAACTACATCATAGGTTACCAAGCACAGAAGTCCCAGGGAGCAGGGAACAGACTTTGGCCAGAGATGGGAGGCATCAACAGGGACTTCTCAGAGCCTGGGGGAGGGAGACCCACAGCATGCTAAGAGGCTGGGAGAAATGTATTTGGGATAAAACACACCTAACTTGATAATGAAGTCCCTGGGTGGTGCAAATGGCTAATGTGCTTGGCTACTAACCAAAAGGATGGAGTCCATCCAGAGGCACCTTGGAAGAAAGGCCTGGCAATCTACCTCTGAAAAATCAGGCATTGAAAACCCTGTGAAACAGTTCTACTCTGACACACATAGCGTTGTCATGAGTTGGAGGTGACTTGATGGCAACCAGTTAAACTGGATAATATCTATGTGAATAAAGGAAAATCACATTTCTCTAGAGAGATCTACAGCAACCAGTACACATATTTACATATATGTACATACAACTAAAGCACATTTAAATCTCAGTGGAACGTTTTAAAATGTACTGAAAAATTCATTTACGAATCTGGCATGTGGCATGAACAATTAAGCACTCGACTATTGGCTGAAAGGTTGGCGGTTTGAAATCACCCAGAGGCGTCTTAGAAGACAGGCCTCAAGATCTGCTTCCAAAAGGTCACAGCCATGAAAACCCTATGGAGCGTGGGGTAGCCATGAGTCAGAATCAATTTGATGGCAACTAAAAATAACAACATATCATTTTAACTCTTTCTGAGTGAGCATAAAATCAGCGAGCATGAATATGCTTGAAAGCTGGCTAGCAGCAGGCATTACGGCATTGCTGTAGTCCTTGCCAGCAATCAGTGGTAAAAATTACAACAAAAGACAAAAAAGGATGGGGCCCCTGTGATGGACACAGATACGCTCACGGACCTCTGGGAAGCCCCCTGAATCACAGGATGGATGGAGGGCCTTCACTTTTCAGCATCCTTTATCACTGTCACTCTAAGTAATAACCTGCATTAAAGATTACAGGACTGAGAAGCAGAGAGATTGTGCCTAAAATTCCCTTATACCTAGTATACTATAGGTCTACATAAGAGGAGCCCTGGTGGTGCAGTGGTTAACCTCTCAGCTGCTAACTGAACGGTTGTGGGCTTGAATCTACCCAGCGAAAGAAAGACCTGGAAATCTGCTCCCGTAAAGATTACAGTCTATGAAACCCTATGGGATTGCTATGAGTCGGTATGAACTCAGTGGCACCTAACAACAAGATAGATCTACATAACCCAGAAAAAAACCATTGCCATTGAGTTTATTCTGATTCACGGTGACTACATGTATTTCAGAGTAGAACTGTGCTCCATAGGATTTTCAAATCTGTGACC
Source organism: Elephas maximus indicus (assembly GCF_024166365.1). Taxonomy (NCBI): domain Eukaryota; kingdom Metazoa; phylum Chordata; class Mammalia; order Proboscidea; family Elephantidae; genus Elephas; species Elephas maximus. The sequence goes on along the minus strand of NC_064819.1, from coordinate 62,467,740 downwards.
TTTTGGAAGTAGATCACCAGGCCTTTCTTACAAGGCACCGCTGTGTGGATTCAAATTGCCAATCTTTCAGTTAGTAGCTGAGAGCAAACCGTTTGAAGAAATCTTATTTTTTAAAAGCATTCTCACATTTGTTATTCTATTTGTCCCCATTATATTTTATTAATTTTTTATAGCAATGAAGAAATAGTGTTTACATGTCAGACTGAATTCATCACGTTTTAGTAACTGTTGAAATTAATATTCTTTTTATGACCATACTCTTTCTGTTTTCCTTCAGGCTTCGGTTTTTTTTTTTTTTTTTTGCCAATTTTATCGTGCCTTATTTCCTCTAAAAATAATATTAAATAATAGTTAAAGGTAATAGCTGTCTAATAATACTTCCATTCTTAATGTGGTTCCCCTCTCAGTCCTTCAATACTTATTCTCATCCTTTTAAATTGGCCTCATAACTTTTCCCAGGACACCTGGTGTCTGGCAGGCTTATGTTTTCAGCTACACCTAAGTTGACAGAGGCTTTCACCTGGACCACTGAGCAATTACGTCTCTTCTTCATTTACATGCTTTTCCTGGGTCTACTTCGTCTCTATTTCTGAAGTGGAACATGTTCAGGAATATTTTGGAATTCTCTTTCACAATGAATGAGGGATTACAATTTCAAAAGCTTTAAACCGTTTTAGCCTTATAATGATTGGAGGCTCTGTGCACATGTTTGCTGACACTTTAGAGCAGTGGTTCAGTAGTTCAGTGGGAGCTTTCAAAAGCACTAATGCCAGGTCCCACCCCCAGGCATTAGGCTGCTGTTGAGCCAGCCCAGACCACTGTGATCTATAAGGTTTCTTCCTGCTGATTTTCAGAAGTAGATCACCAGACCCTTTCTTCCTAGTCTGTTTTAGTTCAGTAGCTCCACTGAAGCCTGTTCAACATCATAGCAACGTGCAAGCCTCCACTGACAGACGGGTGGCGGCTGTGCACTGGCTGGGAATCAAACTCGGGTCTCCTATATTGAAAGACAGAATTCTACCCCTGAACCACATGGTTTAGTACTCAACCACTAGCCAAAAGGTTGGCAATAAGAACCCACCTAGAGGTGCCTCGAAAGACAGGCCTGACGATCTGCTTCCAAAAAGTCACAGTCTTGGAAACACAGCACACGTGAAGTCGGCCTGAGTCAGAATTGACTTGACGGCGACTAACAACAACAACAACAGCACCCCTGGCGTGGGGCTGGGGTGGGGCCTGGGCACCAGGGATTTGGAAAGCTCCCAGATTTTTGAAGATGATTCAAATGTGCAGCCAACAGTATATTAGACAAGAAAATGCAGAGCTGTGTTGCTGCTCTAGCCTGTCGTAAGCCTGGTTGATAATGGGACATCCTGGCCCAACACCAAAGTGAAAAAAAAAGAGTTGTGTCATTCTTGTCTAACTCTGTGATTCTGTCACAGCCTTTGATATAATGTCTGGTCTCCATTTCTACCACTTCTATTTCTTTTCTTTTTCATTCTTTTTTCCTCAGGCTTCTTTCCCTTGTTATTCCTTCTCTTCACCTTCTTTCTTCTGACTATATTTTAGGCCTACTAGTGGTGCCTGTAAGAAGCCCAGGTGGTGCAGTGGTTAAGAGCTCAGCTGCTAACTGAAAGGCTGGCGGTTCAAAACCCCAAGCCGCTCTTAGGGAGAAATATGTGGCGATCTGCTTCCATAGAGATTACAGCCTTGAAAACCCTCTGGATCAGTTCTACTCTGTCCTATGTTGTCTCTATGAGTCGGAATTGACTCCTGGCACACAACAACAACAATGGCGCCTGTGGGTACTGGTTTATCCCTAGAGGCTTAAAAAAAAAAAAAAAACCCACACAAACAAACAAAACCTGCTGTCTTCTAAGCAGGTTTATACAGAAATTACTAAGAATTTTAGAACTCTAGACTTTGGCCATGACCAGTCAACAGAGTAATAATATTACTCAAACTAAGGAAAAGCAATGACAGATTAGTCAAGATGAATCAACAAAGAAAAATAATAGGGAAACAATTTCTACAATGTATTTATTTCCTCTTGTTTGACTTCAGGGTGTTTGTGTGTGTATAAATGTATGTTGTTGTTAGCTGCCGTTGAGTTGGCCCCCGACTCGCAGTGACCCCACACACAATGGAATGAAATGTTGCCTGTTCCTATGCCATCCCCATGATGGGTTGTGGATTGAACCTTTGTGATCCACAGGGTTTTAATTGGCTAATTGTAGATTGCCAGGCCTTTCTTCCTAGTCTCCCTTAGTCTGGAAGCTCCACTGAAACCTGTTCAGTGTCATAGCAGCACACAAGCCTGCACTGACAGACAGATGGTGGCTGCACGTGAGGTGCCTGGGCTGGGACTGGAACCCAGGGCTCTGGCATGGAAGGCAAGAATTCTGCCACTGAATCAGCAAGGCTCTGCCCTCATGTACTCAAACCAATCCCACTGCCTTCGAGTGGATTTCAACTCACAGCGACCCTATAGAAGAGAGTGGAAATGCCCCATAGGGATTCCAGGGTATAAACCTTTACAGAAGCAGACTGCCACAACTTTCTCCCACAGAGTGGCTGGTAGGTTTGAACCACCAACTGCCAACCACCGTGCCACCAGGGCTTCCTTTCCCATAAGCATGGGTATTTTAGCTTTGGTCTTTAGGCCTGCTTTCTTATGTAGTGATCAGATTTCGGTTTTATATCCTCAATGCCCCGGCACAATATCTAGTACATAGCAATCACAATGAAAACTGCTGAAAGAATGAAGGCATGTTATTAAACAAAAGGGGCTTATTGGGTCTCCAATCTAGTAAAACCTAAGATATATGTTTTACTAGATTCACTAAGAGTTAATGATTACGGCAATTCCTGAATCAGTAGAGAGTAACTGTGTGTTGGGGAGGGGGGCAGGGAGGAATTTATCAGAGCAAAAATTGGCTGAGATAAACGCTGTCATCTGGGCTGTCACTCTATAAGGCATATGTTGGAAATAATGACTTGTGATTAATCATATTCTATTACTACTTTTAACTATAAGCTGACACTTATTTCAAAATTACTTGCCATGACATCGTATGACTCTCCATTTCTAAATACTTTACTGTGGCTCTGTATTATTCCTTGAACAATGAGTTCCTCCAGGATGTCTGATGATCTTTGCCGCTCTCGATTCTCCAGGTCCTGGGGTTTGCTGATTAATCCGTTGGGCACTAGGTCTTCCAAAGGAAAAGGAAAAGAAGAAAGAAAGCAAGATTTAAGCAAATGCTGAATGGAGACTTTACTGATCATGTTACTTAATGACATCGTAGTCTCATTTTATGTACCTGTTACAAAAGATTATGCCTAGGTGCTGGGTACTAAGACTCTATTATATTCGTTTTATGGAGTTAGAAATCTCTTTTCCCCAAAAAAGTTTGTTTTCAAGATCAGCTTTATAGCCCAGTACGGCCCACTTTTTATTTTTTTTTAGGCATGCCTTTAGTTAATATGATTAAAAGAACTCTCAGCTTTGAAAAGAAAATGAAAAAATCTTTCTTTGAGTTTCTTTTTTTTAATTATTATTGCTATTTTGGAACATCTGTTAGATGTTTTCATCCACTGGAATGCATACGACTGTTTTAAGTGAGCTATGAAACATGCCCAGAACATATATCACATCACATTATAAGAGACCTACCAAAAAAAAGAACCCATTACCGTCGAGTCAATTCTGACTCATAGCGACTGTCTTAGTCATCTAGTGCTGCTGTAACAAAAATACCACAAGTGGATGTCTTTAACAAAGAAAAGTTTATTCTCTCACAGTCCAGTAGGCTACAAATACAAATTCAAGGTATCAGCTCCAGGGGGAAGGCTTTCTCTCTCTGTCAGCTCTGGAGGAAGGTCCTCGTCCTCAATCTTCCCCTGGTTGAGGAGCTTCACAGGCACAGGGACCCCAGGTCCAAAGGATGCTCTCTGCTCCCAGCACTGCTCTCTTGGTGGTGTGAGGTGCCCAACTCTCTGCTTGATTCCATTTCTTTTTTTATCTCTTGAGAGATAAAAGTTTCCACACCCCAGGAAACTCCCTTTACCTTGGATCAGGGAGGTGTCCTGAGTAAGGGTGGTGTTACGATTCCACCCTAATCCTTTTAACATAAAATTACAGTCACAAAATGGAGGACAACCACTCAATACTGGGAAGCATGGAACCAAGTTGATACACACATTTTTCAGGGGACACAATTCAATCCATGATAGCCACCCTGCTTCATAGGGTTTCCAAGGAGCACCTGGTGGATTCGAACTGCTGACCTTTTAGTTAGCAGCCGCAGCTCTTAACCACTGCACCACCAGGATTTCCAAGAGATCTACAGAGAGGGAAAATCTGAAAATAAGTATTTCTGTTTAGGCCTAGCATTTTAAATTATTACAGATAAGGTGTGATCCTTGCCATAAAAGAGGAATTGATAAGCCTACGCCTTCTGGTAGGAAATAAGTGTCTATACCACAGAAAATTCAGAAGTTGAAAATTTGCACAATCACATCCCGCAAGACTTTATCTTCTTTGTAAGACATTTATCTTGTTTTCAAATTAAATCCTCATTTAATTCTTACTAAAAAAATTCTTAGTCTCAGCACTCTGAAGGATCTGTTTCTATCATAAGTCTTTGTAATCCTTTGAAGTTCCAATTCTTAACATTCTTACAGAGGATACCCATCAACAGACCACACTGTTTGTTTAGCAGGTGGCGTATTAATATAACAAAAAGCTTTTCATGTGCTGCTATGAACTCCTTTTTTTGTTGTAACAACACTTATACTCTTGGGTCCGACAACACATGGTTCTCTGCACTAATTATGAAGCTAAACCACAGCTAAGAATGAGCGAGTCTTCTGGTAACTCTTAGGAGTTGCAGTTTGGTTTCTATGCTTTGTATACAAAGGATAAACAGCAAAGTGTTGCCAGGAGATTTCTAGTTCTGCAACCCTGAGTTTACAGTACCGCCTTCTGCTAAATCTACATGAGCGAAAGTACGCCTTTTTGAAAGAGTTTTTGGGCCAATCAGAGTTGGAGTAAAGTGGTAAGAACTAAAATTTTATTAGGGATTCTAAAAATTAACACTTAAACAGTTTTGAGCGGAGCGTTCATAAACTGCATTAATGAGTGAGACCCCTCCTTCATAAATACCATTCGATTAGATAACTAAGCAGGCGAGCCACGGTTTTACGATGCTACATTCATGACATAAACGCAGCTAGGTTGTTGGGCTCCCTACTTCTGCTTTTCTTGTCAGAGATGATGAAACACAGAGTCCTCAGAAATGGGCTGTTTTCTATTTTGTGACCATCGGGAAGTCCTGAGAGTAACCAAGTCCATTCCTTTCAATGGATGGAAGTTTTTTATGAAAATTTCAAATCTTGATGGGCAACAAAGACAGCGTCCATAAATTTGTGATGGGATGAAAGGGAAAAAAAAAAAAAAATCCTCCCTAACAAAATTTTTTTTTTTTAACCAGAGGTCTCTTACTTCAGAATATATCAACCTACAGGTTGTAAGAGATTTCTCTAATTGACCACTGCAAGTAACTCCAACAAACTTCCTATCATCTGGTAACTATTATCTTTTCAGCTCTGTTCCTCTTACTTATACTTGTGCTTGAAATGAATCAAAATCTAATTTTAAAGTGCTCTACACAGCTTTTGGTACACAGTGTTAAAAACGTGTCTTCCAGATAGATAAACTAGAAGCTTGAAACAATGGGAGAACATTCAGTAAAAAGGTTAGAGGCGAGTCCTCTTCAAGGAATTAGAATGATTTTGTTAGAAGGTGGGCTTATCTGTAAGGTGCAAAATAACTGCTGTGGTTAGTGGCTGTCAAACCGAAAAAAACCAAACCCATTGCCGTGGGGTCAATTCCAACTCATAGTGACCCTATAGCGACCTTAGAGGACAGAGTAGAACTGCCCCACAGGGTTTCCATGCAACAGCTTGTGGATTCAAATGGCCGATCTTTTGGTTATCAGCCAAACACTAACCACTGCACCATCAGTGCCCCAGTCGCTGTCAAGCCAGCTTTAATTCGTGGTGACCTTATGTATAATAGAATAAAAACATTGCCCAGTCCTGCGCCATCTTCAGGATCGTTGCCATGTTTGGACTCACTCATCTTTCAGAGCTACACAGGGCAATGTTCTGTTGTGATAAGATTTTCACTGGCTAATTTTTGGAAGTAGATGGCCAGGGCTTTCTTCCCACTCTGTTTTAGCCTGGAAGCTTCTCTGAAACCTGTCCACCATTAGTGACCCATCAGTATTTGAAATATTGGTGGCATAGCTTCCAGAATGACAGCAACACACGAGGCAGCACGGTACAATAAACTGATGGACATGTGGTAGTCAAAATAATAACACAAAAAAACAAAAACAAATCCATTGCTGTCAAGTTGATTCTGACTCATAATGGCCCTATAGGACAGAGTAGAACTGTCCCACACAGTGAAAAGGCTGTAAATCTTTACAGAAGTAGATTGCCACATCTTTTTCCTGCAGAGTAAGTGATGGGTTTAAACCACCAAGCTCTCAGTTAACTGCCTCGTGCTTAACCACTGCGCCATCAGGGCTCCTTACTATTTATCGAGCACTTATGAGTCTGGTACTACATTAAGCACTGTATATATTTTATAACATGTAATTCAACACTCTGTGAGAGAGATCTTATCATCATTATCTTATAAATAAACAAATTGATACGAGAGGGAATTCATCTGCTCAAGATGACATGGGTAGTAAGTGAATCAACAAGGATTTGAATTCAAGTCAGTATGACCTTCACTCCCTGTTCTTGACCAGCTCACTGTAAAAACCAAAAACCAAGCCCACTAGTGTCATGTCGACTCTACCTACCCTCTCCCAAATAGGTCATGCAAACACTTCCCACTGGTCGTCTACCACTTCTCCCTCAGAACCAACCAAAAATCCAAACCAGTTGCCATCAAGTCAATCCCAACTCATAGCGACCCTTTAGGAAGGAATAGAACTGCCCATTGAGTTTCCAGTGAGAACCTGATGGATTCAAACTGCTGACCTTTTGGTTATTGGCCGTAGCACTTAACCAGTATGCTACCAGGGTCTCCCTCCCTCAGAACAGTTCTACAAAAATGTCATCCTTGACATCTGTCACTAACATCATCAAATTATTTTGATCCATTTCTCTCTGAGCCCACTAAAGTATTTGGCTTTAACAATTATAGCAGCTAACTTATGAAGTGGAAACCCTGGTGGCATAGTGGCTAAGAACTATGGCCACTAACCAAAAGGTTGGCAGTTTGAATCCATCAGGCACTCCTTGGAAACCCTAGGAGGCAGTTCTACTCCATCCTACAGGGTCACTACGAGTTGGAATCGACTTGATGGCAATGGGTTACGGTTGGGTTAATTTATAAAGCGACCCCTGGAAAACATCAGTCATTTCAACTTATTTTCATGATTTCTTAGAACATTGGAGAGTATTAGGAAATGCTTAGAAATAACATTGTGCCTCTATCTGATTATCAAAGTAATCCATGCTCACTGCAGAAAACACAGAAAAGAAGGAAAAGGAAAATAAACATGCACACACTCTCACCATCCAGAGACTGCCTTTGTTAATATATGTAATTCTGTTTTTTTATAAATGTGGCCTCATACCAGACATACAGTCATGTTTCCCACGTAATTAATGTTTACAGTAGCATTTTCTCATGCCATTAAAATTATAAGCTCAAGTATAAAAAATGAAAACACATAAGAAAATATCAGTGAATTCCTCTTCAATCTTGATAGAGTGAAAGGCATTTAAGGACTCAAAATCCAGATTCAATAAAAAGGAGAGGTTAATAAATTTTACTATATTAAAAAGAAACTTTTGCACAGCCAAAAAAAATAATAATAAAAGTAAAAAGTAGATATCATGTAACTCCTGACAGTGTACTGAGAAGGATACAATATCGTCTTTTATATTCTTGCTAAAATGCATAACCAGGACGCAATCATGAAGGAGCATCAGACAAACCCAAACTGACAAATATTCTACAAAATAAATGGCCTGTATTCTCTACAAGGAAACCCTGGTGGTGTAGTGGTTAAGAGTTTGGCTGCTAACCAAAAGGCTGGCAGTTCGAAACCACCAGGTGCTCCTTGGAAATTGTATGGAGCAGTTCTACTCTGTCCTATAGGGTGGCTATGAGTCAGATTCAACTTGACAACAACAGGTATTTTTGGTTTTTACTCTCCACAAGGAGCCCTGGTGGTGGAGTGGTTAAGCTCTGGGTTGCTAACCAAAAGGTCAGTGGTTTGAATCTACCAGCCGCTCTTCAGAAGAAAAATGTGGCAGTCTGTTTCCATAAAGATTACAGCCTTGGAAATCCTATGGAGCAGTTCTACTCTGTCCTACGGGATCACTACGAGTCCCAATTGATAGCAAAGGGGTTTCTTTTTTGTGGGGGACGCTCTCCACATACATCAAGAGCATAAAAGACAAGGAAAAACTGAGGAATTATTCCAGATTAAAAGAGACTAAACTCATATGACAATTAAATTAAACATGTGATCCTGGACTAAATCCTCAACCAGAACTTTATTTATAAAGGACATTAGTGAGACACTTGACAGTATTTGAACACAGTCTACAAATTAGATAACAACACTGTTTCACTATTTCTTGATTTTGTTAACTGTACTGTGTTTGTGCAAAGACTGTCCTTGTTTTTAGGAAATACACACTGGTGTATTTAGGGGTAAAGCAATAGCATTATGTCCGTAACTTGCCCTCAGAAAAAATATACTTGTATACAGGGGAGAGAGACAGAGAAGGAGGGAGAAAGATAACACAAACACGGTAAAATGTTAACACTGGGGAATTTTGGTGAAAGAAGACAGGTATTCTTTGTTTTTGGCAACTTTTCTTAAATTCTAAAATTATCCAAAAAAAAAAAAAAATTAAAAAGGAGAGAGGAAATACTTAGGAAATGTTAGTGCTAAACAAACTTAAAATTCTCAACATTTCTCTGTGGGTATGAAGAGCAGGGATGCAGACAAGAGGAAGCTAAGAATTGGGAGAGGAAAGGGAAACTGGGCAGAGAACAAACATAAAGTTCAAGGCATTAGTGTTTATTCATTCTGTGTTAAGATCTTTCCTAGAAATTAATTTACACTGAATTTTAGAAAGATCTGCTTTTGGTGGTTCACTCCTGTTATGCATTGAGTTGGGTCTCCCAGAAAGATATGTTAAAGTCATTGTCTTAGTTATCTAGTACTGCAATAACAGATATACCACAAGCAGATGGCTTTAACAAAGAAAATTTATTCTCTCACAGTTTAGGAGGCTAGAAGTCAAATTTAGGGTGCCAGCTCCAGGGGAAGGCTTTCTCTCTCTGTCAGTTCTGGGGGAAGGTTCTTGTCATCAATCTTCCCCAGTCGAGCTTCTCAGTGCAGGGACCCTGGGTCCAAAGGACAAGCTATTCTCCTGGCTCTTGCTTCTTGGTGGTATGAGGTCCCCCTTCCTGTCTCTCTGCTCACTTCTCTTTTATATCTCAAAAGAGATTGACTTAAAACTCACCCTAATCTTGTAGATTGAGTCTTGCCTCATTACCATAACTGCCACTAATCCCACCTCATTAACATCACAGAAGTAGGATTGACATCATTAATGAAAATCACATCAGATGACAAAATGGTGGACAATCACACAATACTGGGAATCATCTCCTAGCCAAGTTGACGCACATTTTGGGGGGACACAATTCAGTCCCTAACAGTCCTAATCCCTGGTACCTGTGAATGTGACCTTATTTGGAAATCGGGTCTTGAAGATGTTATCAGTTAATATGAATTCATTCATACTGGGGTAGAAAGAAGCCAAAAACCAAACCCATTACCATCAAGTCAATTCTGCCTCATAGCGACCCTATAGGACAGAGTAGAACTGCCCCATAGAGTATCCAAGGAACACCTGGTGGATTTGAACTACTAACCTTTTGGTTAGTAGCCATAGCTCTTAACCACTGCACCACCAGGGTTTCCTTCTGGGATAGGGTGGGTCCTAATCCAATCTGAGTAGTGTCTTTATAAAAGGAAAGAAGAGACGCAGCAACACACACACAGGAGGAAGACAGCCACGAGAAGATGCATCTGCAAACCAAGGGATGTCAAAGAACACCTGGGGCTACCAGAAGCCAGGAGAGACAAGAAAGGATCTTCCCCTAGAGCCTTCAGAGTCTTCAGAGAGGGAACATAGCCCTGCAGACACTCTGAATTCAGACTCTCAGCCTCCAAAACTGTGAGATGACAAATTTCTGTTCTCATAAGCCACCCACTTTCTGGTGTTTTGTTATGGCAGCCCAAGGAAACTAATACAGCTCCCTTCCTCAAGCCGTTCTCTCTTAGCGCTACCCTGCTTACCTGTCACCCTTCCCAGACTGCCTTTAACAGCACACACCTGGCTAGACTGAGCATCCTAGGACACACCACGGTCCCCATCCTCCTGGCCATCTATAGTCTGTTAACAACATAGATCTTAGGCATTTGAGTTGCACTCTAGAATGGAGTCACACCAAAGGAATTAGTGAGAAGAAAAGTGCTTGCTGGCCTAACACATGGAAGGGAAGGCGCCACATTTTCTACTCCCACCTCATTCTCAGAGGTCACCTCCACATCAGAGCAGCACCACAAGACGTGAATAAATATAAAATCTGTGATAACCCGAGTATCGGTGAAAGTCAAAGGAAAAAAAATTTCATTTATCAACACATCTATTGTCCAATCCCAACTTGTACCCAGGAGAAAAACTTCAGAAACAAAGAATAAAATGAAATTCCTTCCAAAAGGTAAAACAGAGTATTTTTCCTTGAGTTCTGTTAAGTTCATTTCCCACCCCCCACCCCTCCAAAGACTGATAAAACATAAATAAAATCTCTTCAATCAACACCAGGGGGTAGCTCAAGTAAAGGGAAACACACCACAGGAAAAACCACAAATAGTTTCTAAATAACACACCAGGTCGTAATTACTTCTTTTATGTTCAGTTTGAAAGATTTCTTTATTATACATTTGCTGATATTATGGATAGGGAAAGACAGGGAAAACAGTTTGATGTAGGTTTTATTTATTTTTTCACATGTAAAACTTTCCCTTGGAGAGGGATTAACATAGTGGGAATTTAACCAAAGCTGGTTTGCTTTTTTGTTTGGTAACCAAAGCCTGAGCTATTCCTGCAGTTTCTGGTAGTGCAAATGGTTAAGCACTCGACTGCTAACCGAAAAGTTGGTGGTCTGAACCCAACCAGAGGTGCCTGGGAAGAGAGGCCTGGTGATCTACTTCTGAAAAATCAGCCACTGAAAACCCTGTGGAGCACAGTTCTACTCAGAAACACATGGGGTTGCCAGGAGTCAGAATCCACTTGATAGCAACTGGTTTGTTTTTTCTCGTTTGGGCTACTCTCCTATTCCTAAGACCTGTTCCCATACTCCTAATAATGACTCTTAGTTAAAAAACAAAAACAGAAAGCAAAGAGCGTTTTAATTACCTCCTCAACAAGAAGTTCATAGTTGGCATCATTTACTTATGTTACGAAGGCCTAGGAAACCGTGGTGGTGTAGTTGTTAACAGCTACAACTGCTAACCAAAAGGTTGGCCATTCGAATCCACCAGGTGCTCCTTGGAGACTCTATGGGGCAGTTCTGCTTTGCCCTAGAGGGTCCCTTGAGTCAGACTCAACAGCAACAGATTTTTTGTTGTTGTTGTTTAATGAAGGTATAAGGTTAAATTCTATTATCTTTGAGACAGGGGCCTTGTCATTTAGAGTGTTGCATGGCCCACAAAGCATATCTTTAGCAAATATCTTTTGAGAAACAGTATTTTGTGGTGAGCAATAGGAATGGGGGCTTTTTACCTGAATGTACTCTTCCATTTTGTTCACTAGGAGATGGGGAACTTTCTGGAATGGTTCCGGGTAAGCTTCCCATCTGGGCCTGTTTTTCCAGGCCCTCTGCACTGTCTGCAGTGTCCTTGGGCAGAGGAGCTTTAATCTGGGGTCTGCAATTGTCCTCAGAATGAGTCTCACCAACATCAGCCTGTGGAAAGGGAAGGAAGGGCTTTGTGAGAGACAAGATTTCTTAGAAAGTGGTTTCTTGGAAAGTGAAAACAATGTTGTGAATATTTACCCACCAAGTACTGGTCACAGGCTAATTAATGGCCCCTAAAATATCCATGTTCTAATCCCCAGAACCTGTAGATGTCAACATATATAGCAAAAGGGACTTTGCGGATACGACTGAGGTAAGGATCTTGAGATGGGAAGATTATCCTGCATTATCCAGGTGGGCCCTAAATGTAACCAAGAGTGTTCATCTATGAGAGAGACAGGGAGATTTGACTGTGGAAGAGGAAGGGCAATGTGGCCATGGAAGCAGAGAGAGATTTAAAAATGTTGTGCTGCTGCTTGCTGGCTTTGAAGATCAAGGAAAGGGCCAGGGGGTAAGAAATGCAGCTGTAGGAGCCGGAAACGGGAAGGAAAAGGACGCTCTCCTCAGAACCTCCTAAAGGAAGTAGCCCTGCCGACAGTTGGACATTAGCCGGTGAAACTGATTTTGGACTTCGCCTCCAGACCTGTAAGAGAATAAATTGTGTTGTATGAAGGCACTATGCTTGTGGTAATTTGTTATGGCAGCAACAGGAAACTAATACAGTATCTAATATGAATCTACCAGGGACAAGTTACTCTATTGAACATTTTGAAGGATATCAGGATGAAATATTAGTATGTCCAGGAAAACTTTTCTCCTATCTCCTCTAACTAGTGTCTCCTCCCAACCACTCAACCACTTCTGACCCTTCTTCCATTGCTTGGGTTGCACTGTTCCCCCTTTTCATTTCATTAGAAGCCAAAGCTTATAGTGGGTGTCCTTAACTGCCAACCTATTCTCTGCCCAGACACATATACTAGAGGAAACCTCCTCAGCCTCTCCAGAAGAGATAACATAACATCTTCTACTGAGTATTGTCTTCTAGTTATTCTTTCTGTGTCCGATGATTTTACCTTTCAGGCCCACAGGTTGCTCTGTCTCCTGAGTCTTCCAAGGGCCTCAGGACTTAAGCCTCCAACTGACATACCTGTAGCCCAGCCCTGTTACACTGTGATACAATTTGGTATCTTTTTGGAGGTAAGGAAAAGTCTTAAAGAGGAGAAGATGCTTGAATTGGGTCTTAACAAATGAATTTCAAGCAGGCAAGGAGAAAAGGGAATTTTAGACAGAGGAAAAAGTATACAAAGATGAGGATATGAAACAACCTTGTGCTTCCAGGAAGTTGAATTGTTCCAGGATAGCAGTAACAGATTGTTTGAGACAGAAAGTGGTAGGAGTAGAGGTGGGAAAGGGAAGCACTTTATGCAAGCAAAGGAACTTGATTTTATTTTGAACGCAACAGGAATACTTTGTGGAATTTTTACACATGGAAGTAAAATAAAATGATCTGGTGTTTTTTTGTTTTGTTTTAGTGTTTGTTTTTAGAAACGTCAGAAAAACCCGTTTCTTTCAAATTGATTCTAACTCATGGTGACCCCCATGCATGTCAGAGTAGAACTGTGCTCCATAGGGTTTTCAATGGCTGATTTTTTGGAAGTAGATCTCCAGGCCTTTCTTCTGAGGTGCCTCTGGGAGGACTCAAACACAGCTGAGCATGTTAACTGTTTGCATTACCCAGAAGCTCATCCTTCTTAGGTTCTGTGGTGTGATGGGTTGCTTTTGTGTGGCATGGCTTTGTAACTCCCACCCAAGCGACTGGGGGGGACTGTGCAAATAGGGTAATTGTGCCCCACCAATGGGATTGGTCGGTTTTGCCATCCCATTGGGCTTGAAATAAGCCATTTGAGGCAGGAAAGAGAGGATCTCACTACCACCCAGAAAGAACAGCCAAGAGTGGACAGCATCCTTTGTACCCAGGATCCCTGTGCTGAGAAGCTTCTGGAACCAGAGACTGAGAGAGAGACAGCTATAACACAAGATGGCAAGAAGTGACGGCAGAGAAACGGCAGCAGTAGAGACCGGCAGGAGATGGTGTGGTGGGCTTCTCTGCCCGCAGAGCGAGAAAGCTGAGTGCCTTTAGGCAGGAGGCTTAGTGGCAGAGTGGGGTGCCTCTGGGCACTTATTGGGAGAGCTAAAAGGGCTTTGAAAGGTAACACTTGCTTGAGCAAGGCAGAGAGGCCAAAGGCCAGAGAGAGGGGTGCCTGCAAGCATGGCTAGGAAAAGGCTGTCCTGATGAAAGAACTATATCCTGATGTTTCTGAACCTGAATTGTAATCTGTTACTTTCCTAATAAACCCATAATCGTGAGTATTGTCTGTGAGTTCTGTGTGGCCATTGCAAAGAATTATCAAACCCAGCAGAGAAGTAGACAGTGCCATGGGAGGAAATTGGTAAAGAGAGGGGGCATGTCTGACCTTCATCTCACAGCAATCAGGCTTGTGACGTTGATCTTGATTCTTCTTCCCACTTATGAAGTTAGAGATCAGACGCCACCCCCACACCATTTTCACAGGTTCTCATCAATCAGGGATTCTTACATGTTTGTCGGGAGACTTATGTCAACCACATCACCTCCTTGGGTTGAGGGTTACTTATTTCTAATGCTCAGGACTACATGGGAAAATATGAAAACCAGCCAACTTACCAACCAAACAAGCACCCAAAAACTTGAAATATGAATCAGAACAAGGAGAAAGCCTGAGAGCAAGTAGCTGCTTCTCTTGTTTTCCCTCTTTGTCTTTTATCAAAAGCACAGGTACTGCCCCAACAGTAAAGAGTCCCAGAAAAGAGATCTGTTGCCTTTAGCGATAACAAACGAAAAGGAGACCCTGTCTGACACTTTTGTTTTCAAGGGCTTGCAGTTCATGCTAAAGGTAAAGATGCAAATCAGATTTCACATGCTTTCCAAGTGAACTATTAAAGGCCAATATCTGCAGTTTAGTCAGATGGATATTTTCAGAAGTTCTTTTTCTTTTTTGCATATTCATTATTTTATAATCCTAGTGAAGCACCAAATTACTTATAGGGACTCATTTTAACATATAACATTTCCAAGTGGAAGTCCTGAAAAAAAGTAAATGATTTAACACTAACAAATGCCCACATTGGAAATGAGAGCGAATTTGAATATTTTCCATCTTTTCACAAAGATGTTCCATAACCTACAACTGGGAATAGATTTAACCTTGAATGACCTCACAATCGTTTCATTAAAGCTACTACAGCTACTTAGGTTTGGAATCCAGGCTTTAGCAACGCTCTTGACCCATTTGTGCTTACTTAGCTACAGTCTGCCTTTGAGCGCTGTTAGTGAGCAAAATTCAAATTCTTGCAGATGAATCACAATCTTCTAGCATAAAATAACATGTACCAGCCTTCAATTTCTACAGCAGAAATGTAAGGTTTTTCTCCTTTCAAAATTAAGAATGCCCTAAAGATCCAAAATATTTACATATCAATTAGATCAATGCCTCTTGGGGGACATGGTGAAACAGGTTCCCCTCCCCGTCTATATATGCAGAGTTTATATTTTCATCCAAGAAGTCTACCTGCATCATATAAGGAATGATACTGGGGTACGGGAGACCACGGGAAGGTTGTATTTTTTCCTTGAGATGAAATGGTAGCAGAAGTACAGTTTGTTTCTACATTTTGCATCAATTTTATTTTATACTTCAGCATCTTGGGGATAAAATTATATCAGTTTTAGACAGAACTGAAAAGTTGTGAATTCCGGTCATCACCATTCCAAAAATGGTATTGCTTTTAACCACAGATAGCTTTTTTGGGGAGGGGTGGAGGGGTGTCTAGAGGTATTGCATAAATGGGTCTAAAACTTTTGGGAAACACATTTACCAAACAACTTGGGGGGCAGTCATTCGTTGAGGATCCCTGGTGCTGAAACCTCCTTAAATCAATTATTGGCCAAAATGTTTTATGAGTATATTTGTCTATAGACATATATGATTTGTTGTTCAAAACCCTAGTTTTTTTCATAGAAATGAACATAGAAATAAATAGCAACCTGCCAAAAGCCAATCAGCAATGTGATCTTTTTTAAAAAAAAATGGACTTTTAGAAATAATTCAATCCCTTTTACTAAAAATATACAAGAATTATCAAATATCAAGGAAAACTCTGAAGGATCCTCGGAGAACATCTCTTCAGCCTAGCCTCCTCCCTTTTGTAACAGGCAAATAACTTTGTGTTATTCGTAGAGAAAAACAGCATTTCTCCATCTAAGAAAAGCTCCCCGTGCTTTTCTTAATATTATGTATTAATATTATTTTATTGCACCGTCTGCTCTTACCACTTTAGACTAAGGTAAAAGTGAAGAGGAAGTCTCTAGACAGGTCTCAAGAAGTTCAATTCAGGATATTTTAAAACTGTGCAGCTACGAAAAATAAATATTTCATGCAAGAAACACGTTCATCTGATTTTAAAGACACCCCTGAACTACTAGACTCCGAGAGATGCACTTAGTTGGGAGCCCTATGAATTTATGCAGGTGGTGAAGCATTATTATTTTCATGGCTATAAAAAATAGAGAGCTTAATTAATAATAGTAATCAGACCTTTTCCAGAACAGGTTTCCAAATTCAAGTGCTTTGGGGGGGGGGGTGACTCCGAGTCTATTTTCAGGTGGTTATTTTAATATTGAATTTCCTTTTAGCCAACTGTCATTAGTCTAGTTATGCTACTATGAGACAAGAAGATACCCAGGAATTGGGGGGGCCTGGCAGGGATATGCAGTCACTCGAGACATATTCAAGGAACGGTAATAAATACTGGAGCTACAGAGATAAAATACAGTTCCAGTGCTCAAGGAGGTAATAGCTCAGGATGGAGAGGGGGGGCAAAATGAGAACAAATAAATACAAAAAAATGCTTTAAAATATGATAAACCAAAAAAAAAAAAAAACCCAAACCCATTGCCATCAAGTGGATTCCAACTCACAGTGACCCTATAGGACAGGGTAGAACTGCCCCACAGGGTTTCCAAGGAGTGCCTGGTGGATTTGAACTGCTGACCTTTTGGTTAGTAGCTATAGCTCTTAACCACTACACCACCACCAGGGTTTCCTTTAAATATGATAGGAGGAGGTATAAGGTCAACTCTGCTGGCAGGGTGGCAGGGTCAGGGGGTGTTAGGGATAGCTTAGGGAGTGTTTCCTTGAGCAGTCTTGTTGAAAGATAGGTATATATTTGGCATGTGGACCAGGAAGGAAGAAGGAAGGGAAGTTCTGAAAGGGAAAGAAAAAACATGGGCGCAGAGCCGTGGAGATAGAAACAGAATGGACTTGGCAAAGAACAATTGGTAAAATATGAGTTGAACATGAGTGTGTGAAAATGAAACTGGAGAAGGTGGCAGAAGTCAGCTGAAGGATGGGTTAGTATGACATGCTAAGGATATAGGATTTTATCTTATAATAATGATAGTAGTAATAACTAATATTGAGCACTCATTCTGTGTCTGGCATTGTTATGAACACTTTATGTGGATTGAGTTCATTTAATTATCACAAAAACTCTATGAAATAAATATTATCTTCATTTTATGGACAAGGCACAGAGAGTTTAAATAATTTGGCCAAGGTCACATTGCCATCTAGTCAATTCCATCTATAGGACAGAGTAGAACTGCCCCATAGGGTTTCCAGGGAGTGGCTGATGGATTCAAACTGCCAGCCTTTGGGTTAGCAGCCATAACTCACCATATCTCTTAACCACTGCACCACCAGGGCTCTAGAAGTCAGACCTAAGTAATCATACTCTTGAGCACTGGTTCATGTGCCTCCATAATGGGTCAGTGACTTTTTTCAAAAAGGACTGACATGATCAGATTTTAGTTTTAGAAAGATCACTCTGGATACTGTGTGGAGAATTGGGGCACAAAGGCAGGTGGAGGGGAGTAGTGGAGAAGGAATGCAGGGAGACCAGTCAGGAGACTTGCACAAAATTCCAAGGGAGAGGTGAAGACTATCTTAACCAGGAAGGAACCCAGGAACCCTCCCAGGCGTTGTGGAGGTCTAGTCTAGAGGGACCTAGTGTATTTACTTCTGAGGATGCCCTCCTGCCCTACACAACAAAATTATTTTCAGTAAGAATCATGAAATGAAATGAATAATGGTAATGGTCAGAAAAGAAAGACAAATAGTGAAAATGTTCTTCCATCAAGTGGATTATAAGCCAAAAGCCCACTGCAATCGAATGGATTCCAACTCATAGTGACCTCGTAGGACAGAGTAGTATTGCCCCATAGGGCTTCCAAGGCCATAAATCTTTAGAGAAGCAGACTGCCACATCTTTCTTGTATGGAGTATCCGGTGGGTTCAAACCGCTGACCTTCCGGTTGGCAGCCAAGCACTTAACCACTACACCACCTGGGCTCCTGAGTGTCTTATTAAAAAAGAAAAAAAAAAAAGCCTGTTGCCGTCAAGTCAACCCTGACTCATAGCGACCCTAGAGGACAGAGTAGAGCTGCCCCACAGGGTTTCCAAGGAGTAGCTGATGGATTTGAACAGCCGACCTTTTGGTTATCAGCCAAGCTCTTAACCACTATGCCACCCGGGCCCCAAGTGTCTTACAGATAATCATAATAATCAAGAGGGATACATATAATCATCAAAATAAAATGGAGATTTTGTACAAAAAGGGAAAAGAGCAACAGATTAATCCTTTAACCACATTCATGTATTTTTTGGAAAAAGAAAAACTTATTCCCACATATTGATTCACAGCAATAATAAGCAGTAAAATCACCAAATTGTGCTCAATCAGTTGTCACTGAGTTGAACCCAACTCATGGCGACCCCATGTGTGTCAGAGTAGACCTGTGCTCCATAAGGTTTTCAGTGGCTGATTTTTTTTTAATATAATTTTTATTGTGCTTTAAGTGAAAGTTTACAAATCATGTCAGTCTCCCACACAAAAATCCATATACACCTTGCTACACACCCCCAATTACTCTCCCCCCAATGAGACAGCCCGCTCTCTCCCTCCACTCTCTCTTTTCGTGTCCATTTTGCCAGCTTCTAACTCCCTCCACGCTCTCATCTCCCCTCCAGGCAGAAGATGCCAACATAGTCTCAAGTGTCCACCTGATCCAAGAAGCTCACTCCTCACCAGCATCCCTCTCCAACCCATTGTCCAGTCCAATCCCTGTCTGAAGAGTTGCCTTCGGGAATGGTTCCTGTCCTGGGCCAACAGAAGGTCTGGGGGCCATGACCACCGGGGTCCTTCCAGTCTCAGTCACCATTAAGTCTGTTCTTTTTATGAGAATTTGGGGTCTGCATCCCACTGCTCTCCTGCTCCTTCAGGGGTTCTCTGTTGTGTTCCCTGTCAGGGCAGTCATCAGTTGTAGGCAGGCACCATCTAGTTCTTCTGGTTCTCAGGATGATGTCGTCTCTGGTTCATGTGGGCCTTTCTGTCTCTTGGGCTGGTAATTACCTTGTGTCCTTGGTGTTCTTCATTCTCCTTTGATCCAGGTGGGTTGAGACCAATTGATGGATCTTAGATGGCTGCTTGCTAGCGTTTCAGATCCCAGACGAATGGCTGATTTTTTAAAAAAAAGATCGCCAGGCTTTTCTTCCAAGGCACTGCTGGGTAGACCTGAACCTCCAACCTTTTGGTTAGCAGGCAAGCGCATTAACTGTACCACCCAGGGATTCCAACTGTACTCAACAAGCCCATAAACCGATGGGGGAGAAGGACCTTGAAACAAACATTTACCACATGATAAGGGTGTAACAGCAATAGTGTTAGAGGTAGTATTAAAAGATATATAAGAACTCATCAGGCTGACAGGGCAAGGGGTCGGGAGAGGGCACTCTAGAAAGAGGGAATGTCAGGGGTAGAGGCGCATAGGTGTTTGAAGGCTTAAAGAACTGAACACAAGTTATTTGGTTTGGCCAACCTGAGAGTCCATGGGTGAGGAGACAGTAGAGAAGGTGACTTTAGAGAAAAGGGATGGGGCCAAATTGTAAAGGGGTTTGCACACTAAAGGGATTTTTTTCCTTGGAAGATAAGGGGCAGTGTGGGTGGTAGAATGGTTAGAATGGTCACAGGAGAGGCAGAAAGACAGGGTAAGAGGTAACATGTGCCTGGACACGACAGTGGTATTGGGATGAAAAGCGGAAAACAAGGGTCAAGGTGGGTGGGCATCGGAGTGCAGGCTTCCCTGAGGGTACTAAGCCTAAATCTCAGTCTTCATGAGACTCTTGTTTGTCTTTGTAATGTACTGCAGCAGATACACCTCATACATAGTAGGTGTTCAAACTGGCACCTAATAGTGCCTTGCACAATGCATACTCAGAGAAAGCACATGCTCTTTAAATAAGAACTCCCACAATGCCCCCTTGGTAGGTGGCCATAAGCCCTGCTTTCTTAAGGACAGTCCAGGCTTAAGTCAAACTGTTTGAGCAAATTTATAAACAGTGTACCCTTTCACTCTCAAAACCGCTCTGATTTCAGTGATGAATCATATGGTAACCCTATCTTTGCAGTCCCTGGATGATGCAAACAGTCAAAAAGGTTAGAGGTTCAAGGCCACCCAGGGATGCCTCAGAAGAAAGGCCTGGCAGTCCACTTTCAAAAATTCAGCCATTGAAAATCCTATGGAGCACACTTCTACTCTGACACACATAGGGTCACCAGGAGTCGGAGTTGACTGATGGCAACTGGTAACCCTATCCTTGGGTAACCTCTCTGGAAGGGACTGTTGTCGGTTCCTATTTGAGAGTGTGGCATTTTGATGGTGGTGAGGATGGATTTCAGCTTCCACCAACCCAATCAATCTCTCCATCCCTCAACCTAAAAAAAAAATTCCCCTATATGTCTCCAGAAGAACTACCAGGAGATGTAACCTTGAAGTGAAGTGGAAAGAGCTCTGGGATGAGGCTCTTGAAAATTAAATACTATCCCTAGCTCTGGCCCCAAACAAGCTGTGCAGCTTCTGGGAAGACGCCCACCTCTCGGGGTCTCAGGGTCCCTATCTGTAGAGCAAAAGAACTCTGAGGGCTTCTAAGATTTCTCCCAGCTCTAGGTAACTCCCAAAAGGGTTTCCGGAAGTCAACAACATATGGCAGCTCCCGGGAACTCCCACCTTCCCCTGAGAATCACAGCCAATCACAGCTCTATGCGGACGCGCCTCTCACCGTCTTATTCTTGCCCCCGCTCTGGGGTGTGACCACCTTGGCCGGCGCATTAAACACAGAACACACAAGAGGCCCTCAAAACTAGTCCATAGCAGCACAAAGACCTGATTTAGACAGCAGCTAATTGCTGGCGGAACAGAGGTGCCCCCTCGCTGCCCGATCTAACAACCCACCCACTAGGTGGGCTGGGAGTCCCAGGGGGCCCTGCTCCACCTAATCCCAGCCGCCCCCAAGCGTCGGAAAAGCGAGGCCTCCCAGGCAAACGGATAGTGAAAAAACAGGCGTGAGGTTGTTTGCCTAGTTTTGATTTTTTTTTTTTTTTTTTACCTTGACCTCCTCTTCCCAGCCCTTCCTGGGCGCGGGGACGCGTCTCTGCTCTTCGACGGGTTGGGAAGGTCCGCAGCCCATGCTGCGCGTGGCGCGCTGCGCTTCTAGCCAGGCTGCGGTTCTGGCCCCCGCGCTGCCGTCGTCCTGCGCCCCTGCGCCCCGTGCACCCCCGCGATGGTGCGCCCCTGCGTTTCAGCACCTCCCGCTTCTCTCACCTTCTGCATGTACAGGCTAGGCAGGAGGCTCGCAGGCATTCGGGCAGTTGCCGGGAACTGTTACCACAATAAAACGCGTCACGCCGACCTGGGACCGGGGAGGCAATGGGCTTTTGTAACTGAAAACTAAGAAGTTGGAGGCATCTAAATCACGACTGTGATGCAAACTCCAGCCCTCTCCAGAACGAAGTGGCTGAGTTCGTTTTAAAAGTGCATTAGTCGAATGCATCCTCTGGAGACTTCATTCTTTCCTTTCTAAGACGTGGGGACACGCCCTCACCTCTGGTGCCTGGGCCACGCACTCTAGTTATTGGCTTTTCTAGGACTGTGTGGAAGGTGACACAGGGTTCCAATCGGTGAAGGCCACCCCGGAGGGCAGGTGGACAGTGGAGGCGGCCGAGACAGTACTAGAGGAAGTCTGACACGGTGACCCCCGGATAGGACACTGAAACGGAAACCCAGACAACACGTACCCCAGACATTTAGGACCATGAACAGCTAATGGTCGTGCAAATCATTGTTACGGGAGATGCAAAGTTTGAGCTGTTAGGTTGTAAGGAAAGAGCATGTTACAGAGTTAAATAAAAACAGTGTAACCGATCAAAAGAAGGCAGGCCAGGCCGACTGCCCAAATGAGCAACATATTTGCCTCTCCTGGATTTTTTCTTTGAATCCTATTTTGAATTTTGTATTTTGAAATCTTTTTTCTTACGTGAAAGAGAGCCTAAAGAGGTCTTAATAGTCCTTTAGTAGCCCCTCATTTTACAGGCTGCAAACTCGGACAGGCTGAGTGACTTTAAGGAGACCAGAAAACTAGTTAATGAGGAAGCTAGAATGAGGAACCTGATGGTCGCCAGACTCACAGTCCATGTTTCCACAACACCAGGAAAACACAACTAAGGCTTCTTGGACTTGAAAAACTCCTGGATCCTTCTAAAGAAACCAGTGGTCAGCTGTGTTGCAGGAAACTGGTTTTTTCTTTACAGCATTTAGTCGCATTATAGTCTCCTTTCCTCTTACCACTTGGATGATACTGCTTGTTGTTTTTTCTTCTATTAAAATTGAGGAAAAGGGAAGAAGAGGAAATGAAACTCATATCAAAGCATTATAATTATCAAAACAAGGCTAAAATAGTGTTTGGGGGAACATATCTGTAAGTATTAATTACGGGTGTAATAAGACGAATGAAATGTTCCCGCTAGGAACTGGAAACCTCTCAACCAGAATAATCCACCACAAAGAACACCTATGACGTGTTCTTTAGAAAGTTTAATGAATGTTTGTGGAATGAACTGTAAGAGTGAAATGAGACAGACTTTTTTCTTTTCTTTTTAAGGCAGTCTGTGAGCAGATGTTTACTAGGGCTTGAATGTGAATGAAAGGGGTGGTAACAAATGTGTTCTGTAGATATCTTCTAGAGAATCCTATTTCTGCCTCCACAGAGTTGTGAAAGTGCCCTGTCTTAGTCATCTACTGCTCCTATAACAGAAATTCTGCAAGTGAATGGCTTCAACAAACAATTCTCTCACAGTCCAGCAGGCTAGAGGTCCAGATTCAGGGCGTCTGCTCCAGGGGAAGGCTTTCCCTCTCTGTCAGCTCTGGAGGAGGGTCCTTGGCGTCAATCTTCTTCTAGTCTAGGAGGTTCTCCGCTCAGGAACCCCAGGTCCAAAGGACATGCTGTGCTCCCAGTGTTGCATTCTTGGTGGAATGAGTACCCCCTGTCTCTATGCTCGCTTCTCTCTTTTATATTTCAAAAGAGATTTGCTTAAGACACTACCTAATCTTGTAGATCTCATCGATATAACTGCCACTAATCCATCTCATTACATCATAGTGATGTAATGAGGGAAACATAAGGAAGTCACATCAGATGACGAAATGGAAAGCAGTCACACAATGCTGGGAATCATGACCTAGCCAAGTTGACAGACATTTTTTGGGGACACAATTTAATCTATGATGCGCACTTTTTCCAGGGGTATGTTAAAGTCAGCTCATACTGGCTCACTAGAGCCTATAGTTACCTTTTCTGGACTATTTGGACTCCACTGTTAAACACAGTCATTATTAAAAATTAAATTATATCAACTTACGATTAAGTTAACTATATTCAAAACATTAAAGCTATTGGCAGTCTGAAACCACCAGTGGCTCTTCAGCAGAAAGATGTGGCAGCCTGCTTCGGTGGAGATTTATAGCCTTGGAAACCCTATGGGATTGCTGTGAGTTGGAATGAACTCGATGGCAGTGGGTATATTAAAAACAAAGCTAATGAATATTCAAAATGTATCACTTCCAAAATATTTAGTTATATTTTTACAATTATTTATTCTCTTAAATGTATTTCTGTCTATTGCATTTGTATGGTGGAAATACTATATAATTGTGTGCCCCTGAGCATCCCTGTCAACTCCACATTCAGTGATGTCACATCGTGTGATGGTTTCATTTGTGTGAACTTGGCTAGGCTATGGTGCCCAGTTGCTTGTGCAAAACTAGTCCAGATGTTGCTGTGAAGGTATTTTGCTGATGTGATTAACATTTAAATCAGCCAACCTTAAGTAAAACAGGTTACCCTCTGTAATGTGATTGGGCCTCATCCCATCAGGTGAAAGCCTTAAGAGCGAAAACTGAGGATTCCAGAAGGGGAAGAGTTCTACCTCAAGACTGTAAATAGACATCCTGCCTGGCCTACCAATTTCAGACACAAGACCCCTGGATTTTCCAGCCTGTCCCCTGACCCATGGATTTTGGATTTGCCAGCCCACAATTGCAGGGGCCAATTCCCCCCCCCAAATATATATATACTGAATTGCATCCCCCCAAAGTATGTATCGTAAATCCTAATCCCTAGTCATGTGGATATAATCTCATCTGGGAGTAGAGTTTTGTTTATGTTAGACTATATTAGTGTTGGATGTGTCTTAAACCAATCACTTTTGAGATATAAAATGAGCAGCATAGGCACAGAAGCAAGCAAGAACAAGCTGGGGAAAACTGATCCATGTGAAGATCACCAAGGAACAGAAGCTAAAAAGAGACAAGGACCTACTCCCAGAGCTGAAAGAGAGAGAAAGCTTTCCGCTAGAGCTGGTGCCCTGAATTCAGACTTCTAGCCTCCTAACTGTGAGAAAATAAGTTTCTGTTCATTAAAGCTACCCACCTCTGATATTTCTGTTATAGCAGCATTAAGAAACTAAGACACTAAATAGATGGATGGATGGATGGATGGATGGATGGGTGGATGGGTGGATGGGTGGATGGGTGGATGGGTGGATGGGTGGGTGGGTGGATGGGTGGGTGGGTGGGTGGGTGGATGGGTGGGTGGGTGGATGAATGGATGGATAAATAGGTGGGGGAGTGAGTGGGAGGATGGGTAGGTGGGTGGATCGGTGGGTAGGTAGATAGAGAGATGATAGATAAATAGATTAGATAGATGATAGATAGATAGATAGATACATACATACATACATAGATACCTTACTGGTTCTGTTTCTCTGGAGAACTCAGACTATGACACATTGGTAGTTTGAAATCAGCCATGGTAGGAATATGCGCACCATGAAAATCAGCAGATGTGGGCTTTTTTTCCCTCTTTCTTTCAGAAAGCCAGATAGTAAATATCTACCACCACATTACCGCTTTTTCCCTTATATTCAGGGAAGCCAAGGGAAGGTTCTGCTCCTCTCACCTTTCTCCTGTCTCTCCTACCCTAACTGTGGAAGCGGGTGTGTGTATCATTTCCATGTCTCCCACCACACTGGAGCTGGGACTGTGTGCTAAGTCTCTATGCTATGGGTCTTTAAGTACCATGCTTTGGTCTTGGATAACCAGTTTCCACTTTGAAGGCTGCTAGAAAGCAAAACCTTTTGATTCTCACCAAAGCAGG